>NW_027526460.1:98563724-99163724 GCF_048455015.1 Haemaphysalis longicornis | reverse complement strand
CCACTCACTCACTCACTCACTCACTCACTCACTCACTCACTCACTCACTCACTCACTCACTCACTCACTCACTCACTCACTCACTCACTCACTCACTCACTCGCTCACTCACTGCATCTAAGCGCACTGCGCGTTCCCCCTGCATCGCCGACTGCGCCAAGCAGCGTCTGCGATTGTGTGCGCGTTCACTGCGCTCTCTTTGTCCAAGAACAGAACTATCGCTTGAGTAACTTTGCTAAACCGTGTTAACCCACGGCGAATATTTCTTTCACTCTGGCTAATGAGCAGGACTGCAAGTCAATAAAACCATTTTTTACTGAGCGCAAAGAAATAAAATAGTCGTCATAAAAAAAAAAACGAGAGCCGTCCGGACAGCATGCACGCGAAACATTACCAAGAAGAAAATAAAATTTACCCCGCATATATTTGCTCCCCCAGATGTTCTTTCCCTCTCCAAAGGCAGCAGCTACAAAAGGCGATGGCGGTCGTCAGGTTTCGGTTGGCTATCGAAAAGACAGTTTTTCCCTCCATTTTCCGCATGGTAAGCGCCATTCGTAGTCAGAACCCAGCCATCGAGGCACATCAGCGACACAGTGACGCACGCATAAACAATACAACACCGACAGGCGCAAATATATACGACAGGAAGGGTACTTTCCACAAATCGAGAATTTGAACAGGGATATCTTTTTGCGACCAGCCGCTGGGCATGCGCGTGGAAAGTGGGGAATGATAACGACAGCCCAGGGAAGCAGTAACGTAGCGGCTGGGAAGACGGCTTCTCAGGGGCGCATAGATGCATACGAGGAACGAGACGACCTTCAGGGAGTGAGGCCTGGAGCCGCGGATGAAAAACAGAGCACCCCCCTGCCGCAGGGAGTGCACCCACTAACTCTGCATTAAACGAAAAATGCATTTCACGGATCGGTATGCACGTGAGAGAACGAGCACCGTCAACGGGCGCCGAGGCCTAACGTCGTGCACGTGTTTCCAAGGGGTACTGCTGATGGCGCCAGCCCGAACTTGACAGCTTAATACTAAAGCACCTGTGCTCTAACTGAAACAGATTGCCCGATTTTGAAGCAAAGCTTTGTACATCTACCAGCCAACGGCTCCTTCGTGGCGCACGCGACAAGAAACCTCCAACGTGGCTGGGGAGGGGGAGAGCGGATTTCACTCCAGGAGCACAGTGTAGATGGTGCGGCCAACGGTTACGCGGTGTTCCCCGCGCGCTGCCCACATCGGCGGGCTCGTCGGCGGGACCGCTTTTTCGTCTGCATTAGCGGCGGTTGTTTTGGGCCCGTTTTGGAGCAGCTTCGCGTCCACTGCGCGCTTCCTCCGCACGGCTTGAATAACTTGTTCGACAGCACCTCCTGGGTAACCCAGACCCGACGTAATTAAGTGGTCGTACGTCAAAAATGCGTTAAGGATTGGATTGCAGAGGCGGAAAACAAAATGCAAAAACCACATACAGACATCTGGCCGCTAGGGAAACGCTATCTTTTGCGCACTGCTTGCCACGAATGCGACTCCGTTTTCTAAATTGGTGAATACCAATTCGGTTGTGTTTTAAGAGGTATAACAAGAGGCGAAAGGAGCAACTGGTTCTGATAAATAGTGGCTATAAAAGTTCCCTCTGCTTTCTCGCAATTCTCAAACTTACTAAACTTAAGTTTAGGTCTGTATAAACGGGATTCACTAAGCTCACGTGCTGGAATGTTTCGGTGTCTACGCTTGTGTAGCACCGAGCTAGCACATCAGGATGGCTAGGTTCCGGTGTTTCACCCTTCGAAACACGCTCCTCTCCGTTTTCTTACTACATTGTGTGCATTTTTTTCTTGCTTTCTTTCGTGATAACTTAGTTGATTTGTGTTAAATTTGATCCATATTTTTTTTTCAATAAGTTGCAAGGCAAAGTTTTCCTATACAGGACAGCAGCTGCAATGCCGCAACCGTGGATACAAGTTCTTCGAAGGCGGCCCTCCGGGTTCTGTAATATTTTGCTGACTAGTTTTCAAGCGCACACACAGTAGGAAACAAATTTACACGGAAATACTATAAGCCTTGTGAAAGGAGCTGGGGAAATAGAGGGAAGCAATAATGCATTACAGTATATGAATAATTTTGGTACAGGAAATGTTGTTCCCACTCAACAACCTTTTCAGTCAACGTCAACTTGATGCTAATGTTTTTGGTTGAAACTCTTTATTTCCACTTGAAGTAACCGTTAAATTGTAATAATTTCTTACGCGTTCCAGCCCGTACCGTCTGGTTTATCGCCTAGCATCAGTCAACCAAAACAGCGGTGTTTCATTCGCTATTGAACGAGCGATAAGAAACGGGAAGGATAATTGTTTCATCCACGAGCAATTGTGTATGGATGAAGGTAAGATAATTATTAATGTGGCGAATGACCGTTCAGCCCTGTCACTTTTGTTACGCAGGGGTGCATAAAGCGAAATCTCTATTAGTTCATGTATAAACCCGGACAACGCCGCGTAGCGTCGGCCTGACCCTCAAACCCAGCCATGCTAAAGCCGGCACCTCGTGCAGTTGCGCGCAGTGAAAGCGCCTAATTGCTCGTGTGGAGAGGGAGACATGGAGCAAGCGAGCGAGCGAGCGATCGAGAGAGAGAGAGAGAGAGAGAGAGAGAGAGAGAGAGAGAGAGAGAGAGAGAGAGAGAGAGAGAGAGAGAGACTTTATTGAGCGTTCATCGTCCAAGGTTCTGTAGTGGGCCCAAGCTTGTGCCGGGTGGCGACTCGGTAGCTCTGTTGCCCATAGCTGCTTGCACCTCTGGGTCTGAGCTGAGCTCCTCAGCACCTTCTCCCACTGCTCTTCAAAAGTAATTGGAGGAAATGGGTCTTTAGGACATCCCCTCAAGATGTGAGGAAGGGTGGAGAAAGAGTAAGGGCGTGCGCCACCAGAAAATATGGGCCTTCACAGCGCGCTCTGGGCTGTCTGGCAGCCGCTTCGCCAAAACCGTGCTGTCGCTCGACGAACTTGATTTCACCGCGTTCAACAAGGTGTAATTTTTGGTCTAAGCGTGTCTGTATACAAATACGGGTTAGATTATCTTGCTCGGATAATTCATTAATCAGGCTCTAAGCCGCCACTACCCTGGTTGTGTCAATTTTTATGCAGGTATCCTGCCCCGAGCCGAGGTACAGATTGTTACAGAAACCTTACGCGTATAATCAGCCCTAGTTCGCCTTGCAGCTTGTCCTCCGTCGCAAATATAACAACCACGGATTCACCTTAAAAATTCTTCAACTGCGAGCAGTTTTTTTTTGCAATGACTTCAATCACCAGAAGCCTTCCTTTGCCACCATTGCCTCATCAATGGTGTATTTACTCTAATGTGCCCTTTCGATGTAGATATCGCTGAACGTCATGTTCAGCAGGTGGGAAAATGATAAACAGCCCACACGTTTCCGATATTAGCGCAGGCACTCAAAAAGAAATGACGATGGCCTTTACGTTCCTCTCTATTCTCCCGCGTTATCCCCTATTTCTTCCCAAGCTAAAAGGTTGGAACGCCGGAATATAATGCACGGCAGTTACGCGCCCTAAGACACGGGAAATATTGTGCGCGTTTTTTTTTTTCGCAGCTCTTGAAACTACCTAAGAAGCATTTTTATGCTTCAAAGGATGCGCGGAATTTTCGCCGAGGACAGGTGCACTTTATTGCTCAAAAAGAGTTCGAACGCTAAAGCTGGCTTGGGTAGAAGCGACAGGTGCCTGAATTCCCATGGGCAGCTGTTCTTTTTATATTACGTAAGCATGGCAGCCTCATTTACAAGGCCGTGGGATTTATCACGTCGTTGCCGCGTATAAAATATTCAGCCTAAGAAGGATGCAAAGTGACGAGTTTAGGCTTTCGCTTGTGTCTGTGCGGGAACGTTTAACAGTCCGTGGTTTTTCAGTTTTATCCAAATCATGCTCAGTTGCTGGTTCCTTTTATACTATATCCCTTCCCATAAAATACAGGAAACATTTTTACTTTACGCCGGATGCTCTGGTTTTGACACTCTACCGTCATATAACTCGCACCGCCACGCCGAGCATACTCTTAGTGTAGAAGGTATAGGCTACAAAAAGGCCACAAGTAGCACCTTCTTTGCGCCTGCAAGGATATGCTGTCGGAAACAGCGTCAGAATTCAAAGCCATTGATTGGAATGTCTTCGAGCTCACAAATGCAATTGGGCCACATTTTATTTCAGTGGGGGTCTTGTTCTTTGCACTTCGACAAATGCATTATGGCAACTTCATTCGACGTATTGGCCCCCGACGATTTTTATGGCTGTCAGGAAATGCGATCACTCTGGACAGATGAATAGAAAAGCATAAAGAGACGTTCTAAATTACTTTTTCGAGAACCATCGCTACTAGCAAGGGTTAATAAGGAGTGCGCAAATCGAGAAGAAATTTTCTGAGAGGTCGGGTGAGAGTTTCTAGTCCAGAGCGGCTTGTTTTGGTTGCACCTTGTAGATTGTTTCTGTAATGATATGATTGTCTCTTCAACAGCATTTTAGCCGCCTCGGCTGTACTGATTTTGTAAAAATGACCTCAATATTTCATTTTCTTCGGTATTTCTGTAACCTTTTATGCATTGTAGAAAGGGAAATAGAGGTCGATCCATGTGTGTTGCTCATGCGTACAGCATAAGAACAACGCAAGTCCTACGAGCGTCAAACCCGCACCACCGCAACCACTTGAAAAATTATTTGACGGTCAGCCGTTCTGCTTCGTAGGAGAAAGGAAAACTTACCATTCATAAAAGCTCCAAATGGAGGGACGGGATAGAATAGACAACGTTGTATGTGTCATAAATAGCTCTAATATTCAATGGAGGGCCGCATGTTTGCGTGCAGAAATACACGTGTTCTCCTGCTTAGCGACGTTGGCTATCACAAATGAAAAAAAATATGACGCGGTTTATATTTATAATTTTTGTTATTACAGTAAAAGCTCGTTAACTCAAAGTCTTAGGGGACCATAAAATCGTATGAATTAAGCGGAGTTTGATTTAGCGGGGGGGGGGGGGGGGCACTAGAACGAATGGAAATCACACCACACTGCGCGGGGAGAACACAAACAAAACAAGCCCCCTCTGGACTCGTTATCGCAATCGAGGCGCTACTACACGTTTGTGGCATGTAATTTTGTAAATAATGTTGCGTAAATAATAATAACATGCGCCGAAGCACTCGCGCCGGTGGCGTGGCGCCCTTTGTAAAAGCGAAATAAGCTGGTGCAGGAGCGTAGGGCGCGAGCCACGCAGTTGTTTTTCTGTTTCGTTGTTTTGCATCTCTAGTAAATTTGGTTTGGTTTGGATTTGCAACACATTGTAATCCCTCTGGGCCGACTTTTTCTGCCAGGAGCGATGGAAACCAGGGGATCATAGTTCGAATTAACCGTTCTGGATGCCGACGCGTTCCAATTATTGGGAGTTTTCCCCCATTGAATTATGTCGGGCTGTGCCGCTACCAGCTCTTGAGTTCGAATTTACCAGAAGTTTTAATTAACCGAGTTCGAATCAACGAGTTTTTAGTGTGTAATGTTTGCGATTTTGAATGAGATTTATACATAGTTCCTAAACTGTTTCTTTGAAGCATGTTCTTTTTTTTGCAATTCGCTGTCGGCTTTCCACAAAATGATTAGGAGTAGGAAAAATTACTATACTAATAATAAGTACGTTTAACATTGATCTAAAATGTGATAAAAATATATGGTTGCCCGAAAACGAAGGCGCGAAAAAGAACAAAATGAAAGTTATTTCTGAAAATGGCGAACACAAAATCATGCAACTCAGACGTAACAAATCTCTGAAAAAAAAATTACCAAGATTCTCATCAATAACACCGTCAAGTACCAGCAGCGGTAAAAGAAGAAGAAGTTGTTGGACAAGTATATTTCCATGTTCTCCCTCAAACGTTTCGCATTAGTGAATGAGGCGTGTACTGCTAAAAAAACAAAGTCCCAGGACGCCTAAGCCCTTATGGGTTGTAATTTAGAATGCATGAATGTGCAATTTAATCGCATTTGCTTGCGCCTGTAGTTACCGAAGCGCTTCGCAATCCTGCCGATTGTAACGGGTTGCTTCGCGATCCACCCTAACTGTTTCCGATCGTATCGATCTGTCTTCTACGAGCTTCCGCCGCCGTGTCGGAAGAGTTGATGACGACGGGAATTTCACTTCTTGTCGCATGTTTACTGCTCAAATACGCGACTTTGAAACAGATAGAATTCGATTCAACAGCTGCTTCAACTTCAACGTATTTTGCACACCGTCGGAAGAAAGCGTCCCAGGTACGAAGCCGCCCACCGACTCATTCGCTGGAACACGAGTTTGCCGGACAAAGTAACATTTCACCACTAGACACGACTTTTCCTGGCGTCCCGTATCAAGATCTGCCAGAAGATGACGAAGCAAGAATCATTCAAAGTATGCCGCGTTATACCCCACTAAAAAGTGAACAAAACAAAACTTAACGACCATGGGTACGGGTTTCGAACCGGGAACGTACGGAATGTGATTGCAACACCCCTAGCCAATTGTCGTTTTTTTTTTCTTTTTTTATTGCCTGGAATCATGAGCGCGATACACATGGCGGACGATAAAGGTCCTCAAGTTTGTTTTAAAACAAGTTTGTTTTATTCAAACGAATCCGTGTTATATCGTGCCCCACCGCTTGTCCGGCAGCGAACGAGGCTTTATTGACTGAAAAATTAAGCAAATTTTGTTTTCCCCGTCAAATTGTGTGTTTTCGTGACGTCTGCCAGGAAGCCACACGGGCGGATATCCAAACGAACTTCCAGTGCGTCATTTAGATCAGCGGCGTTGCTTACCGTCTGCCCTCCCAGATGGCGCTAACATACTTAGCCCCGGACCGTTGTCCACCGTTGCTTAGTTTTTGACCCTATTTGCACCTGGCCTGTTTTTGTTACGGTAGAAAACAATCGTTTCGTAAAGCATGGGGTATTCTCGACAAACAGGGTCACGTAAGGCAACATTGCTTACACTAATCGGCCAGTGTCATGTAAGACAACTCCGAAGCGGCGGACTGCTGTGCATGTGCAGCTAAAGCAAGCATAGCGCGCCCAGTACCAACAGCATTGTGAATCGCTACTTGTATGTTTACGTCTATTTTCGTAACTTTCATTGTTTGCCAAACCCTTCTTACTGCTGTAAAAGGAATGTGCATCATATTTAGGTGCAAATAGCTCGTTCGCGAAGCTTTTAAGCCCTGCCTAATATGCATTTGCTTTGGCCGGGCTCAGCGAATCCCACAGCGGGACATAAGCCATGATAGGTTCTGTTGCGGGAAATGAGCTAGTGGGTCGCATGGCCATTCCATTTTTTCCTAGCTTATTTTAGCGAAGTGTGCGTTAAAAGCGGTGTCAGTATGATTCTAACGAGTCAATCTTTCTAATGAACCGTAATTTAAAGCGACTTTAAGGGAAACGGAGTATTTGAGTATGCTTATTGCAGGAGTTGAAAAGCAGGTTTACGGCATTAGTGAATAAGTAATGCTAACAAGTGCGATTAACCAAGGTGCTCGGTATTTCTAAAAGGGAGGAGAAAGCATTGTATTATTTTTTACATTTATTGTTTTTATTTTTGTACTCATTTATATTTTGTCCCTTACCTTATATATTGTTCTTTGTTTTAATATGCTGTGCGTGTGTGCATCTGTAGCGATTTGAGAGTTCAGGCGGAATAAGGGCTAAGACGCAATGCCCTCCTGACAGATGCCGATGGGCCACAAAATCTGAATGTAGAAGCTAAATAACGCACAGTATTAAAACTTCCTCCGCCCCAAAACTTACCACTACCGTATTGAGTCCACAATGACTTCTTGGAGTCAAATAGCGGGCGTTTCGCTCACTTGGATTCATCTATCCTGGGATCCTTTATCCCGACGTACGTCCAGTCTATGCAGCCAAACACACTAGGCAGGCTCACGCCGCGCGAGAAACTCTTTCACGGCTTCACGTTCGATGGCTGTAGCTGCCCTGTAGCTGCTGCTGGGAAGCTGCCCAGCAGCATTGTCAGCGTGGCCGTAAACGATGGCCTCCGACACAGTGCGCACACGGAGGCTGACTATTGACTGGGCGGTCGATAGTGCGTTCCCTTCCAACGCTTCCCTGTAAGCTGCCCGTTGCGCTAAACCGCAGCCCACATTGCACCTCTCTCCGTGTTCATGTCGTGGCCGCGGCCTCGAAGTCATCGCAAACGAATGTCTGTGGTTCGATGACTGGAAATCGCTCTTCCGTAAAGATGATAAAAATTCGTGCAGCTCGAAATGCGTCTGCCAGGGGGAAACCACGCCGCTGCAGCCGCCATGACTGCCACCACTTTGACACGACCGAGAAAATTTCCACCACATAGTTTTTTTCTTCTATCTTCCTCCGTCAATCACATACCCCATTCGTTCGCACAGCTTTTCCCCAAAAGTGTGGCACAAACGGCTTCCTCTCCATCTATTGGTTAGCGCCATAGTCACGAAGTCATTTTGATTTGTTGCCCACTAGCAGTAACAAGAACTCGGAAAAAAATAAAAAAAGGAAGTACCCGCAGTACTATCAGTCGATTATTTCACAGTTGTTGCGTTTTCTCGAACAGCGGCGTTCCGCCCGAAACGGTAAAATCGCCGAGGCCATCACTATGTATTCTCCCATTGGAACATTTTCCACGCGCCTTGAGAATTCGATCGACGACAGATTGAAAGACTCCGGTGCTGAAACACGTTGCTAACCCGCCTAACGGGAACGATGAAATTTATTTTGCCCATCGTAAGAGAGAGAGGGAGAGAGGGGTGGGGTAGAGTGAGAGAGGGAGGGAGAGAGAGCTTTTTATTAAATAGAACAATGCAGAGAGGCTTGCTGACGTGCGTTCGTTGACTCGCTACTCTACAGGAAGGGGAATCGGGAAAAGATTGCTGATTATTAAGAAGAGTAGTACATTAAAGGAGAAACATAAAGAGATAGGGTGATGTATAGGGGCTTTGGATATAGCGTGGCCTAACGACAGTAAAGCACAACAAAATGTGCATTACGCCTCGTTTTCATTAATAGCCGGGATGTCCTAGCGCGTTCCGGTCGGCTATTCGCAATACACGCATTGCGCTTACCTCCTACAGAGCAGAGCTAAACGTCCCACGATTAATAGCATTTAAAAAATGACGACTGCTAGCGCAGAACGGGCTACTGTACCGACAAAATCATCCAGGCACTTAGGGCTCCTTACGTGCTCGCGTGGGCTGCAAATTCAATGCGGAATTTTCGCGGATGCGCAGATTTTGGTTGATAGTTTCGAATGCTCCGCAATGCATACTTTTCCAGCCCGAGCGGGTGCAATCCCTGAATGGGCCGAACCCAGGCCTCTTAGAATAGCAATATATGTACCTCCAAAAAGCACGAACGGTGAGCCCACTGCTCGTTGGCCGTATTCAAAGCTCCGGAATTCAATCCTCACCAGGGCCTCCTCTTCATTTTACAAAACTTCCTTCACATTCTTGGCCTCCACAACATTTCGCTCTATTTTTTAGTATGAATATTTAGTAGCCAATTGAACAAAAAGCGGCGTCTGGCGTACGAAGCAGAGAAACGGCGCCATTCAAGGAGCCGTACCATAGCACTAGGTGTTCCACGAGGCGCCCTTAATTAAGCCAGAAACCCGGCGTCCAGCATCGGCGTACTTAATAGAAAAATGGCGTGTTCACGATGTGTTCCTAACCTCAAAAGCAACAAATGATCGTTCCACAAAAAAACCGCATGTAGGGAGCGAAGAACAAGCCGCGACACCTATCGTAGTCACCTCTCCAATTTTTTTTTTATTTGTGAATACCCTCACTGTGAATACATTGAGGAGGGGAGTGGGGTACGAAATACAACAACAACAACTTTTGCACGGTAGCCGGAGCGAGCAGCGGTGCAACCCGTAGGAGACAGATAGAAGTCATTCAAAAGCGTTAGGGCACATTTCAAAGGGAAGAAGAACCTTTAGCGGCAAGATTACGAAGAACTTTTGCAACCCTAGGCTGAAGCGATGGGTCTCAAGCGGCTCAAACTTACGCTTTCGCATTTAGAACCCCTAAGCAATGCTTAGGTGTCCTAGGAGGTTTTAAGGCGAAGCTTTTGTGTTCTCACTGATGAGTCTGTGTACGCCCTGCAGGAACGACAACTTTCTTTGTCGATGACCATCAATGATCGTGGGTGACGTCAAAGAAACAACGCTTCCCGTTTCCGGAATCGAACCGGCGACCTTCGCGTTATGAAGCCGACGTCCATTCGATTGCTCCATTTTGACATGGTCGAAGCGAACGCCAAGCAGTTGGTACAGGTTCCGTCAAACCTAATTGGAAGATTGTATTGTATTAAATGCAGATCATTTCTTTAACTCACATGTAGCGTCTGCCGTCCGTCCGCAACTGCTCAGCGCGCAGGTGCGCCCTCTCCCCCACTCCTCCTCTCCCGCATCACGCTACCCTCCTCGCTCTCAACAACAGGTCCGCATCCCTCCCCCTACACTATAAAAAGAAATAACAGTTACCGGCGCCTGGTTTCGATCCCAGGACCCTGCGGGCGGAACGCAAGGTACATGGTGCTCTACCCACTGCGCCACAAAGCCGACACAGAATGAAAGGCTACGAACGCGCCTTATATTCTTGACTCATTCAAACTACGTCAAGAAGCTGCTGATACAACGCATTCACTACCTGTGGGCGGAACGCGAGGTACATGGTGCTGTTCCCACTGCGCCACAAAACCGACACAAAATGAAAGGCTACGAACGCGCCTTATATCCTTGACTCATTCAAACTACGTCAAGAAGCTGCTGATACAACGCATTCACTACCACCAACTCCCCAAACACTAAACGTTAACACAATACACCCACCCCCTATGCGACGCTTTTACTCGAGTCCCCCTCGCGGGGAGATGGGCCTTTTTTGCAAAAACTTCGTCTTCCGGAAACTGCCTGGCTGTATTGGTTTGCATTTAAAGGAGTACTCCTGAAGGGAAAAAGCTTCCGGTAAACCGCTAATGGTTACCGTTACGGTAAAGTCAGTAACAGAAATATTTTGGATATTCACATCTCCTTGTTCCCATTACTTATGATGGCACCTGTACGGATTTACGCCGTACACCCCAAACCCAAACGTTAGGCATAAGGTATGCACACCTGATGGTCGTTGTGGGTGTTCGAGAAGGGGGGTGCATACTTCCACACTAGCACATACTCGCAGTGTGGGGTTGCCCAACCGAAAAATCCATCACGAGAAAGCTTCGCGTTCAACCATCATCGTTCTTAGATGTGGGGGTGCATTATTTTTTTTCTTGATCCCCATACTGTTCCTCCCTTTCCGATACTTATACTTCCTCTAAACCTAATGTTGCGACGTTGTACTGCTGCTGTTAATACACGTGCTTGTTACCATGCCCGACACAACCCCAACACATACCTATAATCGGTGCATTGGCTAAAAATGGACCTCATCATGTCCGTGCTTGGAATAGCGGCATCTTTTGCTGCTTGTATTTGTCACAGCGAATGATGTGGAAAGGGCGTAGGGGGTTACGTTCACCTGCAGCGCGTCTCCAAATAATTTACAACTATCATCACTATCTCTGTACATTTTTACGTTAGCAGATATTGAAGAACCTGAGAAATGAAGTCTGGCATTGTGGAAAGATGTTTTCGCTGAAACGTTACGGACAAAATACGCAGGATAACAACGTATTAACGGCATGCATTCGACATTGCTGTCCTCGGCGGGTGTTATGGCGACGATATATGCTGTGGAAGGTGGCTGGTCCGAATAAAAACTTAATTTGTTCTGAATATTTTGTACGTCGCCTACTTTTGTCCCGACAAGTAATTCTCTGAAACTACCTATTTGGGTCCCTCAAAGTCATGCCTCTACAGCATGTGTTTTGTACAAAGGAGCGCGAACAGCGCGAGTCATACATTATTCATAAATTTCATTACACTGAAGGCTGGTGTAAAGTTTAATCTTGGCATATAGTCTTCCGTAGGCAGGCTCAAGGTTCTAACTTCTGAAAAAACATTTGTAGTTTTGGATTTGTGTTCTTTATATTGAAATTATTTATCTTGTCTTTAATGTTTTGCTACTTGCGTAGCAGATGCGTGTCCCCATGCTTATAGGGACTGCTGAAAGAAGATAAAAAGAATAACACGAAGTTCACCCTACTTTCTGGTGGAAGGCACGGTGCCTGTCTTCAGGCTGCCTCGACGCGTCATTACCGGGACGAGATAAAAAGCTGACATGTGTAGAAAGTGTTCTTGGCGAAAAAACGGCGCAAAGAAACGAAACGGAAGAACGAGCACGTTGACAAACACGGGCGCTGACGTACAAATATAGGGATTTGTTGCGCGCAGGAGAAACAACGCAAAGCGGAAAGAGATGGGAAGTTAGCACCTCAGATCTTTTTTCTCTCTACCTTCTGTTCTACCTCTCTGTTACATTAAAAACTATCTTCATACGTTACCAGCATGCCACAAAAGTTATCGTCATTGTTTTTCTTTTCTGCCTGGCCCACGGGGGGTAGGGCGGTGGAGGGTCAGAGGGATTGGTTAGGAATCGGGGTCTTTGAGGCGCAACGTACCCGCTTCACAAAATTCACACAAGTATGACTTGGGAACCTGAAAGCTGTGGAATCGTCATGTCTCACGACACATGAACGCGATTCCACATGAGTAGCATGTGCACCCCACATGCGGAGCACCTTGATTGCAGGAAAGGTTTGGCGTGCGCCAGTCTGCTTGATGATGTATTTCGCGCCTCAAGACGGAGAAGGGATACGAAAAGATGCGTACGCGGTGCAGCGAAAAATAGGCTGGTAGGATAAATTCGTGCCAAGAAAAAAAAACCTAAAGCGAGGAAATAAATGCAAATAAGACGTAGCAGCAAACAAATTGTTAATAAGTAAAGCCAGGCGTTCGCCTACAAAGCATGCAAGCAGATGTAAGTGCTGAGAGAACTTTTGAAAGCGAATCTTTTTACCTCAATCCCGAAGGGTTCTGTGGCGACAGTTGGTTTCAACCGAAAACTCCCTTGAACAAATCAAAGAAGGCATTGGCACAGCCAGGAATTGAAGATGGAGCGAGTAGAGGAACGAAGGAAGAGCCGGTTGTCTTACCGATTGAACTACGAGCCGGTGTGGAGACGGGGGAGGCAGATAATTCACTCACAGAGCACATCTGCGGCATTACCCCCCGCGTTCTCGCTAAATTCCGCGTCATAGCGTCACATGACCTTTCGCGACGCTGTAAGCTGCCCCAACGGCCCGTGTAGCAGCCGCGTGCGTGCCTTGCGCATGCGCTAGGAGTTCGAAAAATTTAAAAAAGCTCACACCAACGCATGGTATCTCACTTCTCCTCCGTCTCGGCTAGGAGTTAGAAAAAAATTAAAGTAAGCTCACACGAACGCATGGCATCTCACTTCTCCTCCGTCGCCACCGCCAATCTCGTCGCCTTTGTCGGTGGTGGCAGTAGTAGTAGTAGTATGAAACTTTAATGAGCCTTATAAAGTAGGAGTGGTTCCCTAGTCCGGGAATCCAAGTGACGACCGGGCGACCGACGCCCTAGATGCCAGTAGTTGCTGGACGTCCAGGTGGTCGCTGGTGATCAGGTTCTCCCACAGCTCATGGAGGGGGAGGGGTGAAGGAAAGGGTGGGAGGTCAGGGTTATGCGTACACTCTAATATAATGTGGACGAGTGTGCCAGGCTGAGAGCAAAAAGTGCATTGGGCGGGAAATTGAGTAGGAAACATGTGGTGTAAGCGAATTGGATGGACGAAGGTATTCGTTTGGATGCGACGAATAGTCGTTTCTTCTGATTTGGACAGCTTGGAGTGAGGTTGAGGGAATCGTTGCCTGTCGAGTCGATAGTACTGTGTGATGTCCTGAAACTTAACCAGTGGTGTGGACTCCGCTTGTTCTTCTGGGGCCTGGGAGGAGAGTGCGCAGGCTTGATGATGGGCAAAATTATTGCCTGTCAATGTACAGTGGGCGGGTGTCCAGACGAGGGCGACGTTTCTTTGTGGCTGATGTTGCGAGAGGAGGCGGAAAGTTGGTGGGGCCACCCTCCCCGCCAAGAAGCTCCGACAGGCAGCTTGGGAGTCAGTTAAGATGACCGCGCTCTTGGTGTGAATAAGTGCGAGTGCGATGGCCAGTTCCCCAGCAATATGCGTGGATGTCGTGGTAATTGAAGCACAGGTTATAAGGGACGATTTGGTGGTGACGGTTGCAACCTTGTGCTGCCCGCCTGGATACGAGCTAGCGTCTGTATACGCGACGTCCAGACGGTTCCCATAGATGTTCTCGTGGGTTTGACTCCGTGCTTGTCTTCTGCCCGGGTGGAGATCAGGGTGCATGTTCTTCGGTATTGGGCGAACCCGTACAGCAGATCTCCAAGCCTCGGGGAGGACAAGAAGAGCAGGAGGAGATGCTGGGTGCGCGAGTCGTAGGCGTTTGAGTAACCAAAGGCCCGCAGGTGTTTGAGTGAGCCGGACACGTTGGCTGGCAAGGTGGCCTTCAATTAATTCTGAAACCGTATTATGAAGACCCAGTTGTAGAAGCAGCTGAGTAGAGGTGTTCATAGGTAGGCCCAATGCCTGTTTGAATGCCTTGCGTATGAACTTGTCAAGGGCGTCCAAGTCACCTTTCGTGAGGCAGAGGTATGGAGCAACGTAGATAACTCTAGAGATCAGGAGTGCTCGAATCAGTCTAATCATATCTTGTTCTTTTAGGCCCCGATGGCGGTTAGAGATGCGTCGGAGCATGTGCGTAACTTGAGTGAACGTCTTGGATAATTTGGATAAGGTCAGATCGTTCCGCGTATTTGCTTGTATGGTGAGACCGAGAATTTTGATTGAAGAGCTGGGTTTGATGTCCTGGCCGTCCAAATGTAAGGAGATGGGCTCAATAGTTCGAGCAGGTGGGTGCTTGCGCACAATTATTAATTCTGACTTATGAGGTGTGCATTGAAGACCCACTGACAATGCGTAAGACTGCACAATGTCCGTGGCTTCTTGGAGAGCATCTTGCATGTTTCCTATAGAGTCTGTATCTGTCCATATGGTGATATCATCTGCATACAGAGCATGATGTATCTTGGGGATGGCATCCAGTTGTTTGGGCAAGTCGATTAAGGCCAGATTGAACAGAAGTGGGTACAATACCGAACCTTGCGGCGTGCCTCGATCACCAAGCAATATAGGATCCGACGTGAGGTCGCCAACTTTCAGGATAGCCTGACGTTGGGTTAAAAAATCTGAAATGTAGGAGTAGACACGATGGCCACATCCAGTCTGATTGAGCCGGGAGAGAATAGCAGAATGTAAAACGTTATCGAAGGCGCCTTTAAGATCAAGTGCTAGGATGGCCCTCGGAGGATGACGGGTAGCCGGCGCCAAGACTTCTTCCTTCAAACGGAGGAGGATGTCATGAGTACTGAGGTGTTTGCGGAACCCATACATGGTATTGGGGAATAGGCCTCTGTCCTCCAGAAATGGTTGAAGACGCCTCAGTACAAGCCGTTCTACCAGCTTACCCACACAGGATGTGAGGGATATCGGGCGCAAGTTGTCCAGATGAGGTGACTTGTTGGGCTTAGGTATGAAGCGTATCTCCGCCGTTTTCCATTGGGGAGGCAGGCGACCAGATGACCAGTGGGTGTTAATGTGGTGAAGTAGGTGATCAAGGGAGTTGCCGTCCAGGTTTGCCAGAAGCCTGTAAGTTACTTGGTCTGGTCCAGGAGCGCTATTCTTCTTGCATTCCGAGAGAGCGGATTCCAATTCGTAAATTTGAAAGTCCCTGTCAAGTAGGTCATTCGGCAGTCCTGTGTATGAGGGCGGGGAAAAGTTCTTGCTGGTGTTGAGGTACCGATCTGCTAAGGCTTGTAGAAGGGCTTTTGGGGAACCTTGAAACGAATGTATGGTCCGAATCATGCTTCGTTGGGATTCACTCTTGCTAGTTAGGGGGTCGATCAGATGTCTAAGTAAGCGCCAAGTATTACGTGTGGTCAGGGTTCCTTGAAGACTATCGCATAGTTGAAGCCAATTTTCTTTCGATAGTTGTTTGGCATATTCAGTGGCAGTTTGATTTAGTGCGGCAATTTTATGGCGAAGTCGGCGATTGTGGCGTTGGCGTTTCCATCGCTTAGTGAGGCTTCGACGGGCTTCCCAAATGTGAAGGAGCTTGGGGTCGACGCTGGGTGTTTGGTAGGACGTGGCGATGCTTTTGGTGTGCGTTCGTACTGTTTGGACGAGGTCGTCAATCCAAGCGCTAAAAGGTTGAGTGGTGTCAATTGAGTGGGAGGATGTAGCCTTTCGGAAGGCGTCCCAATTAGTAATACGGGCCACACCTGTTTTGGCGTTGTATTGCCTATTCCGGATGGTGAGTTGAACAATGTCGTGATCAGAGCCCAAATTTTCATGAGTTGAAGTCCACATGACATCGAGATTCCCGGCTAAAAAAGATAAGTCGGGAGTTGTGTCCCTGGCAGTACTTGTGCCCGTTCGGGTGGGTGAATCCGGGTGATTGAGCAAGATAAGCTGGAAATCTTCTGCGGCCTGGGCCAGCAGGGCGCCTCTTTTTGTTTTGTACGCGTAACCCCGCGTGGCAGGTGCGAAGGAGCAGTGAGATCATCTAACACCGGTGAGCTTCATTTAATTTTATTAAAAAGAAGTTTCTACTCATGTGCTTCATTAATAAAACTCATCATAATCATAATCATCATCATCACCAGCCTGTCTACACCCACTGCAGGGGGAAGGCCTCTCCCATTAATCTCCATGTACCGCGGTAATACAACTTAACCGACCACCATTCATGGATCATGGATTGGTTTAACCTTAGCAAAGAATATCTATTTGAAGCAATAAAAGGTGCCGTTAAGTGTATTTCACTTCTCTGGTTTCACTTGTTGTAGAGCCAGATGTGTGAATAGAAGTGACGTTCCATGGGTAATCGTTATGGGTATCGTTTCCAGCTTGGCTTTTTAACCAGTACCAAAGCATTTTTTTTTGAAGCAGGTCCATAGATCAGCGTGGGGGCGAATGTGCTCACAGACCAACGGTACACTCTTGTTCATGAATGAGGTAGTACATCAGCTTCCTTAACTGTTTATTACTGTATGTTCTTTGCTTTTTCACTTATACAATAAACGCCTGTTAAATTCGGCCTCAGGTATTTCGAACTTCCGGTTAATTCGAACTCACACCCAGGTCCCGGCACAGCCCTGTATATTTCAATGGGGAAAAAACTCCCGATAATTCAAACTTGTCGGTATCCAGAACGGTTAAATTGAACTGGAATCCCCTGACTTCCATCGCTCCCCCCAGAAGAATTTGGTCCAGAGTGATAACAATGTGTTAGAAATCCAAACCAAACCAAATTTACTAGAGGTGACAAAGAACGAAAAAGAAAAGCAACAGCGTGGGGCGTGCGCTACGCTCCTGCACCAGCTTATTTCGCGTCTACAGAGGGCGCCACACCAGTGGCGCAGTATCTCTGAGCGGCGCCAGTGTTCCGGCACACGCCATTATTACATACGAAACATTATTTACGAGATCACCTGCCACTAACGTGTAATAGCGCCTATTCGCGATAACGAGTCTATAGGTGGCTTCTTTGTGTTCTTCCCGCGCAGTGTGGCGCGATTTCCATTCATTCTAGCGCCCGCCCGCTAATTCGAACGCCCCTCAATTCCAACCAGTTTGAGGTCCCCTTCCAGTTCGAATTAACCTGCTTTTGCTGTATTGAATCGTAGCAAAAAATTCATTTTGTTGTAGGCCAGCACGTGTGTTTGTCAATTTCCACGTCCGTTTGCACCCTTTCGTTGCTCGGGGTGTTTTCGCCAAAATTATGAAGCAACAAACCCAATTTTACACCTTGTTGAGAGTGCGCCCATCCTGGCACCGAGAAACACTTCCGGTAAGTGAGATTCCGTTTCGTTGAGTATACACGCCCGGCATTTCCTATGGGCACCCAGCGCCATCTGCTGTTTCCCTTGGAACATTTCTTCTATTTTGAATGCAACCGCTTAAAAAGGACCCTCAGTTCTTTCTTAGCTGCCTTGGTAATGAAGGCTTTGCGATTGAACGGCCAGGGTTCGAGTCGTAGGAATGCCAGCATTTTTTTCCAAAACCCGTGATTTTTTATCGTAAAACGCTTTTTATGACTCAGTTCTGCGCATTTCTTTCGTAAATAGAAGTATTTTGGCATCTTTTTTGTCGGTTTGGAGGTTGAGCGCGGCATACCGACACATTTAATTAACGTTTTGCATCTCAACGGAAGTGCCGGGCTTGTACCCATCCTGAAAACGAATATAGTTTCCGAATACTCCTAAAAACTTCGTTTTCTTTTCAACGAGCTGTCATATTACACCCAAAAAATTGCAGCCACTCAAACCTGCGTCCAACTGCACGTTTCTTTGTGCACTTTTCGCACGTTGTTTTTTTTTTTTTTTTTTGTCAAGCTAGACTTGCTGGAGGGATGCCGCCTGCTTTATGCTTATTCTCTCAAGAACCCACGGATGGGAAGGAGAACTGGGTCGCTAAAGAGTTGTGCACCTGTGTTTTTGACCTCTATAGTGTGTATATGGTCTCCCAGAGATTTTTTTATCTAGATTTTTTTGGGTGACCAGTTTATTGGGCTTATCTGCAAAGTTTTCGCAGTATCAATACCATTCGAGTAGCATCACAAAGCCACCATGAAGCGGACAACATTCTTGCCTGCCTGCAAGGGTAAAACTTTTCTCCTTGCAAGCTTCAATAGGTGGATGCTAGAAAATGTGCTAAACCGGGAATTACAAACAATCGTGTTTTCTTTTTGCACTTGTTTTGTACTGAGCTACGGTTCATTTTGTCTGGTGTACTAAGTAGTTTGTGTTTTGTGTACTGTTTTGTGTATGGTACATTGTGTTTCGTATACAGTGTTCTGGGTTTTAGGGGCGAAGCCCGTTAGGGGCTCGCGCTGCCCGCTTCTCGTGTCGTCGCATCATGTAGTCACGCTAATGAAAGAGGGGGAGACTCGTTCCCGCCTCGCACTACAACGTAGCGTGTACTGAAAAAAAAAATGGCTCCAATCCACGCTCTGAAAGTGGTTGGAAAGCAAAGCTGTAAATTACAACCACAACAATTGTGTATGCAACCTCACTTGAATTCACACTCGTGGGTCTACGCAGAGTGAAACCGGAGATTCTCCCGGCCGTTACCTGGCATTCGTGAGGGCGGCGCCCCCAGCGCAGCAGCGTCAGCCACGGCAGGGCTTGAAGGGTGGACGCCGCCACTGTAGCCCAGCCCTGCGTCGGCGGAAAGAACACGGAGAGGAGCGTCTTTCGAAGGGTGCGACAGCGGATCCTAGCGATCCTGATATGGTAGCGCGGGCTACACCACCACGCGTCAAAAGAGCAGACACCGGAACTATTCGGCATGTGACCTTAGTGATTCCCATTTATAGAGATTTAAACTAGTTAGTTTCATAAGTTTGAAATTTGCGAGACAGCTGAGGGAACATTTATAATCGCTATTTATGAGAACCAGTTGCTAATTTCGACTTTTGCAATACCTGGTAAAATACCACCGAATTATTATTCACCAATTTAGAAAACGGAGTCGTATTCATGGCAAGCAGTGCGCAAAAGGTAGCTTTTCTCTAGCGGCGAGATACCTGTATGTAGTCTCTACATTTTGTTTTCCCGCCATGAAATCGAATCCTTAACGTACCACCCCTTCATTCAGTCCGGTCCGGGTTACCCAGAGGTGCTGCCAAACCAGTTAATCCAGCCGTGCGAAGAAGCGCGCAATGGACGCGAAGCTGCACCAAAACAGGCCCAAAACAACCGTCGCTAAAGCCGACGACAAAGCCAACGGAATGGTCCCGCCGGCGCGCCCACCAGAGTGAGCAGGCTCCGGCGAGCGGGGAACGCTGGGTAATAGCGCCCATTCACCGCGCCATCTATACTGTGCTCCGTGAGTGAAAAGCGTCCTCCACCTCTGCAGCCGCGTTGGGAGTTTCTTGTTGCGCACGCCACGACGAAACTGTTGGCTGGTAGAGGTAGAAAACTTGCTTTAAAAACACCGGGACGCTCGTTTCCGCCACGCTCGTTTCCGCCAGACGCGAGAATTTTACAGCAACGCTTTATACCTCTACCCACGAACGATTTCATCTCCGTTGGCAAAAACGCCAAAGCCCCAAGAATACACTTATATGCGGCATGCTTCGCTCCTCCTCAGGTTCACGTTAGTGAAGATGGCTCGGGAAATGTATAATATGACTTCCGTCCACACTGTCATCCCGGGCTTTCTTTTTTTTTTTTTTTTTTTTGACTTCGCTTAGAACGGTCTGACAGCCCTAGTAGGGCCTGCAAACGGACAAGTTGTGTTTAACAGGGTACATGTGACTTTCATTAAGACTTTCGATTCCCTTTCCCTCACCTTCCAATAACCTCCCAGGGCATCAGGCCTATTTCTAAATAAAGTAGTGCATTCATTCATTGACTTCGCTACGCACATTAAGCGCGTTTTGGGCTGTGCATTTCTTTGGCTTCGCCGTCGAAGCAGGGTAACACTGTGCATTGGGGGAAGTTTCTTCCTAATGAATGCAGCTTTATTTTGATACCAGTACTACCCCGCCTCAATTTTGACGTCGAAAAAGTTGAGACCAGATAACAGCTAGATAGTTGTTTTGGGGGCTCTTGCTACATTAGCGCTAAAAGTGTATATTACAGCCATTCAAGATTCATCCTCCTTCACTGTCCTGTTGGGCTGGTACTTAAGTGACTTGGGAGGTACAAACGCCGCCCAAGAGTTGTTTCTAATGGCAAGCTTATACAGCTAAGCGAGAATCCATCCCCACTTATCCTCTCTCATCGCGCATCACGAAGCCTAAAGGCAATCTCGAAAGCGTCGAAAGGAGCACAGCCTAACGACTTTTCTATTGCCGTCCCGCAAAAAGTAGCGCAGACATCTTATAAGTACGGAACAAAAGGAGCAACTAAGACTGTGTATGTATTTGATTCATCACGTGGATTCGCCTAAGACTCTTTCTCATTATACGTGCTTATACTGCGTTGGAGGAAAAGCTCTTGACTGTAACTAATGCGGGTGTGCGCGTGTGTGCGAGCGTGTGCCTGTGCGTGTGTGTGTGCGTGCACGCGTCCGTTCGTGTGCGCGTGTGTGTGGGTGCGTGTGTGCCCGTATGTGTGTACGTGTGCGTGTCGGCGCGCGTGTGGGCCTGTTTGTGCGTGTGCGTGTGTGTGCGCGTGCGTGTGCATGACAAGTAACTGTAGGTGAGTGCGATAATGCTGTTTGATTGTTTTTTTTTTACCATCTGAGGATCATTAACGTGCGCCATAATATCGACACACGGGCGTTTTCGCTTTTAGAATCCACCAGAAAAGCTGCCACCGCGACCGGGATCGAACCCACGTCTTTGGACTCAAAAGCACAACGCCTTTGCCTCCGAGCGAGTGCGATGAAAGGAATTTTGCAAGAACATCTGCACAGACAAATAAATTCACCCCATCAAGGCGACCGTTTGAACTGTGTTTTTTTTAGCTCCCGCGTTACATTTCAAGCCATGTTGGTTTTAAATTGTAGTCTCTTTAACTGAAACTGCGCGCGCCGCCAATGTTCCTTGCTTCCTGGCATTAAGAAGACTGTTCGTCTGAATCTGTTGGCGAACACACACACACAATCAATTTAGGGGGTACTATACCGTATGTTCAAGGCGGGTCATATATATTTCATTTTAACTACCGCACGTCGTTCGTATATTCCGGTTTCTTGTTTTAACAAAGACAAAACCCGTGTTTTTGTTTTTTTTGGATAGGAGAGAAAGCATAGCTGTCCGCTTTGGCAAAATACCTTGAGAGCCCGGTACGCTACAAGATAAATCGTGCAGGAACACAAAGGTCAAAAAAGGCTTTGCGGACTCCTTTTACCCTCGAATACAAACGATAATTCCCGCATAAGAAAGAAAACTATTGTACTGACAGAAATACGCAGCATCGGTGTGGCGGCGATGTAGAGAGTTGGAACTTTCGAACTCAGAACGTGCACTTCTTGTATTCAAATCAGCTAGTGCGGCTTGCCTGAGGTACAATGTTTCAGCTTTTGCTCTATTCATTTTATGTTTCAAGACACGAACACTTTGAAAGAATTTGACGTGGATAATTCGTTTGAAAATTGTTACCTCAACGCAGTATTTATCGAACAAATCAGCAAGCTCGAGGAACCTGGGCTTATTTGATTCGAAGGAGATTGTCGACTACCCCGCCTTTGATGTTGGTGTCTACGTAACTGAGTTCTCAAACGCACAAATTATTCGTGCTACGCGACCGACTTTAGACGGGCGCATGTGATGTAAATTCGATTTGCTGCAGCGCGTCCACCCCCAATTTCGACCACACCATCCACAGATGTCGAAATGTGCCGAGTGCTGCAGATCCGGTTCGCAGCCAGGCACATCGCCATAATCCTCTTACCCGGGCTTCCTACTTGAGATTTGAACAATGCGGTAGGAAGTGTTGCTCTCGGCTTATGTGGCGCGGCAGTGGCCCTGCACTTGGCTTTGACAAAAGCGAAGCCATTTTGTATCGACCCCCGGTGTAGACAGAAAGCGCCGTATTGAACGCTGCTGCGGCTAACGTTTGCCCCAAGGGGGGCGAATATCCGATTTGGCGACTTCAAGCACTGCCCTCTGGCCTCTCCGTTTCCGGCATGATAGGATTGCTGTGGCCACACCAAAATATCCTAACCCGGAAGAGGGTCTTAAAGTCACGCGGGTACCTCTAAGGTTGCAGATGCTGCCATGAGACTTGGTTTAGCCGCAGGCACAGTCGACACGTGTGTTTTGTGGTGTAGGAGACGGAAGTTTTCTTTTAAGAGCACCGTATGACCATCGAGAACTGGTCACAAAAGACATTTTTACTCTTCTTCTGTCTTTGATGTTTCAGGGCGAGTTGGCATGGAAAAATGATGAAGGGGTACTTCCACCTACTCGACTTGATAACCGTAAATTAGCAGTGTGTATAATACTTGGCAGTGGCTCTTTATTGAGCGCGGAGAGATGGCCGAATAGCAATAGATCCTCAATCACAAGCATTAGGGGAAATCAATACATGAAATACACATTTTTATTCCACGAGTTGCGGACCTCCGTACTGCGTAACAAAGCCGATTTTAACACAAAAATGTTTTAGATGCAAAGCATCTCTTCCTCTTGCCTCCGTCGTCCGTCGTCCATCCATCCGCCGGCCCAGGAAGACACCGGCAACACTGCTGCTCCAGGAGCCCCTTAAGGGGAAGCGTGCTCGTCTCGTGCCGTCCCAGGAAGACACCGGCAACACTGTCACTCCAGCATCTCATGGTTGGGGCTATGTCCCTCCCTTGTTGTGGCGCCGTCCACACCCCCACTGCGCATGCTCGGCTCATCTCGGGCCGGCCCAGGAAGACACCGGTAACACTGTCGCTCCAGGAGCCATTAAAGGGTAAGACACCACCGGGCGTTCAGCAAGCCGAGCATGCGCAGTGGGGTGTGGACGGCGCAACAACGACAAGGGAGGGATAGCCCCTTCGCATCTAATAAAATTACACCATCTTCCCGTAGGGGAACACTGAGTAGTATGCGAAACAGCCATGGGCTCAACGCAATTTCCCATTTCGTAGTTCCGGTATGTGAAAAGTGTGGTAGTTACCATGGAAACCAAACTGCAAATATAACGGTAGCTACGTACCTCAACCTAACGGAAACGACAAACTGAAAACTAATGGGCACTCGAATCGACCCCATAGCTGCTTTGCATTCTACTCAGGGTTCCCCTACGGGAAGATGGTGTAATTTTTTATGCAGCCTTCCTCGTGTCAACTTTCCGAAGCGCTCAGCCGGACGGCGATGCAGCTGCATCCTCCAGCATTCTCGCTCAAAATTTCGACCTCTCAGCAACCCAGCAAAACCACGCAAGGAAAGTTAAATTTGGCCTAAAGCAAGAAGTCAACGTGGAGATGAAAAATCCAAAATAACTTTCCAGGATTCTGAATATATTTTTGTGCAGCTCGCTGTGAAACCTTAGTCCCAATGCATTTGTAAGGGATAGTTTCCATGGCTTTGGAGCTTAGTCGCGCAACGTGCTAAACTTGAAATTGTGCACAAAGCAAGTTTTCACCCGCAATATCAGCTGCGGGAAAATATTTTACATATTGCTAAGCAACTGCAGAGTAATCGCTGTTAAAAGAACTGCCGTGAGCGGGAAAGCTGTGCAGGGATTGCTTTTGTAAATCAGAGATAACCACGGTGCACGTATCGAAGGATCATCTTGTTAGGGCATGCATTGTCGCTTTTAGGAGGTAGAGAAGTTACGAGACCAGTGCAGCTGCTGTGCCCGTTGGAGTTGAAGGAGTGAACTTCTTCGGGCGCGGAGGATCTTGTAAATTGTATTTGAACCTCGCGCTGAACTGTGACGTGGGGCGAACGCGCTACGCAACGAAGAGGACGAGGAAGAAGATATGCACGTGCAGCACAGAGCGCATGCAGCGCCCTTTTGCTTTGTGAATTTGACAGAATACGACGCTTGCTAAAATGGATGCCGCGTTTTGCGCCTCTTTTCATGGGCGCGATTAGACGCTGAGGCGCGGTTTTCCCACAGGCCTCATGCATAACGACATCGGTTTTATTTACTTGGACACGCTCAAACGGCTCAGGAACAGACCCGAGCGTTCACCGTAATAACGCGACGATGAAGCGAGCTGTCAAAACCCTTTAATGACTTCACTATCTGCCTAAAGTTCAGAACCTGCAAATCATCTTGTGAATAAAGTACTTCTAGTAACACGCATTCTTAAGGTCGAAAACGGGCGTTGAGAGGAAATCGTTAGCCCGCCAGCGTACTGCTCAGCGATTTTGTTACGGCGAATGTGACGACCCACTGCCGTATCTGCAAAGAGCAATTTAGTGGATCGCAAATGCATTTTACCTGTGTAAAGCAAAACCGCGAGTAAAGACTACTACCTTCAAAAATGGAAACTTAGAAGAATAAGATAGACTGAAACCACAATGCAATACTAACACACACATTGGTTACGTTCCTAATGGCTGCTTTTCTATTCCAAATCCATTTTGACGTTGTTTTGCAGAATTGTTTGTGTCGGGATAATATATCCATTTATTTATTTTCGCTGCTACTGTAGGCTGCCTTATTTATTTTTCTTCGTGCACTTGCGCAAAAGGCCCCTCTTAAGTCAATGACTATTGGTCTTCCTTTTGTACGCACAGTGTTCTTAATCCGTTCACCCGAGGAAGGAAGCGGTTGTTGCGGGTTGGGGTAAGAGGAGATAGCGGCCCGCAAATTTTTGGTGTAGAGCCTAAGTCTTAACAGGCCGAAGAGGTAGGGAGAGAAAGAAATTTATAAATTTCCTTCCCACTTCTGGGCGTGAAAAAATTGCGGCGGTTTTTGAATCCGCGGAGAGTGTGCCTGGACTTCCCACTTCTGTGTTTCTAAAGCGAAGCTTTACTGTCCTCCCTGATGCCGTTGTACGCCAATACGCCCTGCAGGAAAGCCAACTTTCCCTGACGATGGGGATGAATGATCGTTGCTGAAATGAAAGAAAAAAAAATTGGCTGGCGATTACGATACTCCCTAATGCGGTACTTGGGCGCAACAGCAGTGCGCCGAGGCAGCACTCACTCGTGGGTTCTCTCGACGGCAGCGATGATGAGCCTCTGCGTCGGCGGCGCAAAGTGCGTCTCAGGAAGGGACGCCTCGCGCCCCCCCCCCCTCCGATTTTCGCCAAGCGTCGCAGCCGTCGAGAGCCTCGTGCGGGCACAGCATACTCCCCTCCCCCACCGCACACTTTCGGAGAGCGCTGGCTCGCGCCGCCACGAGGAACCGCCCTCCCCTCCCAGAGCAGTGGGAGGGAGAACTGGCTAGGTTTGCTTCTCTCCATTATTAAAGTTCACTCTCTCACTCTCCCCTCCCAATTTCGTGACCCTCCTCCTTTGCTTTCTTTCATCGTTCGCTTTTTCTTTCACTTGCCGTCGTTCACTCGGTTACGCCGACAACGCGGCTGAGCACTGAGACGGCCGCAAAATAGATGCGCCCTAAAAAAAACACTTTTCGTTGCCGGAATCCAACCTGGGGCCAGCGTATATCCAACGCCAAGCATCAGGTACAGATTCGCGCACTACACCGCAAACCTAAACGTTAGGCCTATACGGAGTGCACAACCGAGAGTTTCTGCGGCTATTCTAGAAAAAAATGGTGCGTACCTCCAGAGTACCACATACTCGCAGTGGGGGGTCGGCCAACCAAAGAATTCATAATGAAAATCTTCGTGTTCAACCATCCTCGTCGTTAGACGGAAGTGTGCATGATTTTTTAATCACGATGCAGCTTTCAGTTGTTGTGAAAGAAATACACAGTTTGCTAAAAACATCGTGGGCTCCGCTGGGCGTTGCAAAGACATTACAAGTTCGGCCAGACGAAAAAAAGTTAAGGGGGCGCTCCTCAAAGCCAACATGATAGAATATACGCGAGTCCTATTACAAAGCTCCCGGGTTTATTTTATCGAGCTTTTTATTATTGACAACGGGCAGGAATGAAAGCCTGAGCTTGGATATATATGTTTACACGCCTTTCTCTGGCAAGATCGTTCCCGAGTAGCCACGCCTCTAGTAGCCGTAGTGCTTACTTTGGAACACTGCAGGTGTTTGAAATCTATTACGTGATAGTGGAATGCGCTTTTTGGGAGAAAACGTTCCACGCACGTGCGTCGGAAGCTGTTTTAAGAAGTTCGCCGAAGTGCATAACTAAGGCCCCGTGTCGTTGATGCTCTGAAAGAGTTAGACGGTAAAGGGAAGTGCTGGAGTCTTACCGGATCAAATGAGAGTCGTAGCTCGTTTTGACATTTTGTGCCCGCCATCAAGCGTTCGTTTTACACATTAAACGCGTCTAGGCGCGGGGCGAATGGAGGCAAATTTTTCGAAGGAGGGTACTCACGCGTCATGCGCGATCGAGCTTCAATCTCGAGAACCAAAGCAGGCGGTCCCGATGCCGTGGCAGCTGCTCACCATAAACGAAAGGAGGACGTAAAACGAAGTTTGAGATGGAAGCCACTTTTCAAAGGGGATTAGTATTCAAAATAAATTGACCTAGAGTAGGTTCAATCTTGAGGGAGCGCGATTCGTATCGCGCTGAATAAGCATAACTTGACAGCCCAAGAGCGGGAACTGCTATGGGTGCTCAACGCAGCCGCAGGAAAAAGGGAAAATATCGAACGAAAGTGGGTCTGGGCGCAGACTTTTACCCGTTCTTCACTCTGAACGTTGTAATGAGAGAGAAGCGGGGAACTCGGTAGGAAAAAAGTGGCACATAAATGCATCGCAATAAGGCTGACGATTCCCACCAAAATGGCCGACGGATTAAAGAATAAGAACCGTTGAAGGAATTCTTGAACACGAGGTACATACAAAAGAAACTGCCTCCTACGAGTACCTCTGAAACCACTGGTAAGGTTCATGCATGCCCACATTATTCAGCGCAAAGGAACAGTACGTGTATTTGGGCCAAGAGGTTAGTACGCACCCGACAGTACCAGCTTGGTTTTATTTCAGGAAACACGCTGATTTGGTTCCTATAATAGCCCCCAATATGAAAAATAACGCCTTAGAAGAGTGTGCAAGCGAGAATACACAAAACCAAACAAAAAAAAAAGATTTCAGCTGGGCATATTTTAACATAACAAACAAATATAAAATAGAGAAAACGGCAGGCGTTTTTCCAACAGATTGTTCGCGACCAGTGGAAGCGATGCGAAGTCGGATTGAGTTAAGTAAAGTGAATATTAAAAAAGATGTGCTATAGCCTGAGGAGAAAAATAAAAAAGTGGGACAAGAAACTGGACCAATTCGGTTAGGGCGAAAGATGACGAATGATTGCGGAAAAACTGTTTCCGCATTTCGAAACAGGCTCTCGCATTTACAACGTGAAACGATTTTCTTAGGTGACCTACTAACTTATTTTTTGTCATTTCGTGTATCCGGAGGGTGTTTTCTTGGCATTGTATATTCAAGGTAAAAGGCGGCGACTTTGTGTTACGGGCAAGTGTTGGGCGTCTTGTTACGTCTTTTATCGCGCCACGCTGACGACAGTTTATTTTTTTCGTTTTTTCCTGCCCAGCTCTTTCTTGGGCCTTTACGTCCCCCATCCCCAAACTTCAGAATAGAAGCATGTAGGCGACTGTAAACACCGGCAATCTTGTCTTATTTTTCAATAAAGAGCCTTCTCTCTCTTCTCTTTCTCGCATTTAATGAGTCTTTACGCCGGCGAGCACTTTATAGAGGTTCAAGATAAGTGTGCGTTGCCGCATACACTGTACCCGAGCAACCAGAGACCTCTACTCTGCCTTCCGGCATGTTCTATTCAATCATTCCCAGCAGTATATGGGAAGCAATGTACTGCCGAATTCCGTGTCACGTTAAGTTTCTCAAAGAGAAATGGTATATTTAATTGCAAGACGGAAGTGGACCAAGTATTACTATCCTCGTGGCTAAGGCGTTGTGCTGCTGAGCACAAGGACGCGGGTTTGATGGCGGCCACCGTCTTGAACGAATGCACATCATAGACACGCGCACGTTCCCCTGATGTTTTCGCAAAGTGTCGCGCTGTCGAGCGCCTCATGCGCGGGCACAGCACCCTTCCCTAACCCACTGCACACTTTCGGAGAGCGTGGCTCGCGCCACCACGGTGAACCTGCCCCCCGCCCCCTTTCCCAATTTCGCGAGACTCTCCACCTTTGCTTTCTTTCATCGCTCGCTTTTTCTGTCACTCCTCTATCTTGCCATTATTCAGTCGGTTACGCCGCCAACGAGGCTTAGCCCAGAGACGGCCGCCAAAGGGGTGCGCCCTAAAAATCCTTCTTGCATTACGTCCTTACCCCTAAAGAACACCCAGGGATGTTCGCACACCTGCGAATGGATACTACCTCGAAGGAATAAAACGATGCATGCCTGACGTGCCGCGTTCCTTCTACTTGCACCGCTATTGCAAAATATGTTGTAGTTTCTCCCGCCACGAAAACAATTTTATGCGGAAAGTGCAAAAAAACTCTCACCTTTAAACTCTGTGTCGACGAGGTTCTGCCACGGCGCTGTGCCTATTCGCGCATTCCTCCGCCATTTTTCATCCCTCGAGAACTTGAACACACAGACATTTGCATCCATGGCACGGTGTCACTGCCGCGGAAGCGTGCGATGCAACACCGTCTCTGCTATGGCATTCCGGAAGTTCGCGGAAAAACGGAAAGACTCGCAGCGACGCCCAAAAGACGAAGAAACGAGAAGATTGCCAAGGAGAAAAAGGTACGCGGGGACAGGCCGATTCTGCTGAGGATAAGGGTCATTCATCATCCGGACGTGCAACGGGGCGGCGTCTCGGTGACAACTGCGGTGAGCGCTGCCCCGGAACCTGTGAGCCGCCTCCATTCGCCCCATTAGCTGACGCACGTATACGAATGCTGCTGACGAAAATTTGAGATCTCATCCATATCTAGCGGGTGTTCGGTTGCCATTCCAGCATCGAAAAACTTCGGGCCTTATCGTGATAATAGTTACTGACAAGCAAGATTAACTTTTCAAATGTCCCTAGAATTTCCCACGCAGGTTGGCATACAAGGCGTACGTGCGCTGAAGTATGAAAAGGGGCCCTGTATGGCTAAGGGCATTTTTAAACCTTTCGGCACTGGTGGTGTCAATGAACGCCACAATGTAAAAGTTCGGATAGCGCATGGAGAACGAACCCAACAGTGCTAGTTTTCTGGGAAATTGTTCTTCAAGGGTGCCTACTGCAGGGAGTTTCTAAATAAGTATACTAGAGAGGAAACTGCGCCTGGTAATCCATGTCGTCGTGGGAGTTCATGGGAAGACACCCCCTTTTGGCTTGGGCTTGGCGTGACAATTGGATTCTTAAGCTGTTTTGGGGATTTGCTTTCTTCACTATGCATTACCACGTCTAAGAGCTACGAGGAAGCCGAAATCCTCCCTGCTTTGTGGAAGCCGTGTTCGGTGAAACAACAGGCAGTGCGTGATCGTACGTGACGTTGGTCATGCCGCAGTCGAAGGACGTATGACTGAGCGGGTAATATGCCGCCGTGGAATTTGTAGCCGATGAAAACAAGAAACAAAACGTACTTCGATGAAGACAAGATACGAAAGATACGGGCGCCTGTATCCGTCCTATCTTGTCATCGTCCACGACTGTTAAACGCCACGTTTTCTTTTTTTCTTGTTAAACTGTAGCTGGCGGTCGGTGTACCGATTCACCACGAAGGTGACATTTTCATAGGCATGCACAGAAAACTTTCCCAACTGTTCAAACAAGTTATTATTTGAAATAATGGTAAAATAACAAAATAAGAGCCTCTAATGAATCCCCCCCCCCCCACAAAAAAAAACATATTAACATAGTTTGTAACTACCACCTTGGCCTGCAGAATAGCAGGCACTACCGTTCCGGCAAAAATACGCTTTACCTCCTTTTTTCTTAGTTTTAAAACAGCCTGTTTTTATTTTCAAATTACATAATTCCACACTATTATTCGCGTTTTTGGGGCACTTTGTTTAAATTTGCGGTCACTAAAACGTTTCAATCCAAGCCAATGGTGAAACTAAGGCGAACGCATGATGTAATGGCGGTACATGACGACACGTCGGCCTTGATGTGCCCTGATGAAAATCTCTATGTCCAGTCAAAAGACAGTCTACGTCCCGAAGGAAACAGACTGTGTGCGTCCTGTGTGTTTCCTCTGTGTTGGAATGTCGCCACCGACTTTCTGCTTCCTCCAAGCGTCCTGTGTGTTTCCGTCCTCCATGCGTCCAGTCTATCTCCCAAGGGCAACAGACACCATACGGCATTTGTGTGTCCCTTGTGTGTCTCGAAGGCAACATACCGCATTCGTCCCCTGTGTTCCTCTCTAGTGTATACGTTAAGAAATTATATGGCCTACTGCGCTAGACATTCCCGTTGTTGCGGTTTAACGCAAGCTGAACACAACAAAGAAGAAAGTTGAAAGTTGAAATTTATTTCCATAATTGTACACCGTTATGGCGGAAGATAGGGTAAAAAGCTGCACTCAGCAACTTGACGGAGCCCTACATCCTTCATGGTCAACAGAAACAACAGAAACAACAGCGGCGGCGAAAAAAAAAGCGATACATAGACACCACTTGTGGGTGACAAACAAAACTAGCACGGAAAATACAATACGTTCAAAACTACAATAGATAGCGAATCAATAAGTGGATATCAGGACGTGAAGGCAATAGTGACAAAAAAAATATATACGCAAAAAACCGCACAAACACAGCAAGGAACTATTCCCAAACATCATAGTCTTTCCGAAAAAACAAGTTAAACAGCATAGATTTTGTGCATGAGTCAATATCAAAGTCAATAAATGCAAGTCCATTCAACAACTTCGGAAGGGTATACCCAATCATCTGCAAAGTGTAGTTTGTACGTGGGCGAGGAACTTTCCAACGTTCAGACAGTCTAGTCGGATAGGGCGTATGATTAATTTGAAGATTAGCTATCAACGAAATGTTCTTAGTTCCGGTTTTGCGTTCTAGAGTATATGTGTAGGCTAAGCGGTACTTAAGCAGGTCCTGAATCTTAGGTAGACAAAGTTTACTAAACAAAGGGGCAGTAGGAGCATCGTAACGTGCATTACATAGAAGCCGAATAATTTTTTTCTGTAGCAAAAATAACCTATTTATATTAGTTGCAGAAGTTGTGCTCCACACGAGACAACAATAGTTAAAATTACTTAAAAATAGTGAATTGTACAACAGTAACTTGACTTTATACGGAAGGTCACGTACAGAATATACCATTCCAACTATGCGCGAAAGTTGCCCTGCGAGAAAATTAATGTGTGTATTCCAAGACATGTCTTGGTCGAAAAAAACACCTAGCGTTTTTGCAGACATCACCAGTTCAATTTTGGAGTGGTTTAACATAATATCAGCCGGTAAAAGGATATTTCTGTTTTTGGATTGAAAAAGCATCACTTTCGTTTTATCTACGTTAATTCTTAAGCCGTTGTCCGCTGACCATCTGTGTATTTTTTCAAGCACTTCATTAACGGTTTGTACCAACTGCATGACATCACAAGATGAAACAAGGAGAGTAACATCATCAGCGTAAATTATGTATTTTGTATTAGTGTCAACCTTCACGATGTCATTAATGTACATGTTGAAGAGAAGGGGCCCTAAAATACTGCCTTGTGGTACGCCTAAGTGCAGGTATAAGAAGTTCCGGTCATATTAATGTTAAAAAAATTGATGAACTAGTTTTTTCGAAGCTTGTAAATCTCTGAATACATGCACTACGCAACTTATTTTTTGTTTGTAGGATCGTGTGGTTATAGCATTTTGAAAAATATGCCAGAAAGACGTTGCTGCTAAAAATGAAAATTTTAATTGCCAGATGTGGTAATTAATTGCGTCATTAATAAATCAGTTAGTAATAGTACTACCAGATCTATTTGTTGTTTCTAGGCCTAATGAAGCATAAATATTAAGAAAACATGCCGAAAGTATTGTTTTGCCTGAAATAAAAGAATCAGAGATTAAGGGTTATATAAGACGGCAAATTTGCCGTTAAATGTTTCGACATCAAAACCTCCCTTCTCTGAATAATAAACAGCCAAGTGAACAAACGCTCCCCGGATGGGAGAAACAAGAGCATGCTATAATAAAACTTCATTGTATATACTCACCAGTGTTGTGTGTCCATTGTATGTGACCTAAAGATTGCGCCATTGACGTAATAATTCCACAAAGCGAATCACTGAAGTCGCTAAACACCGACATTTCCACTATCACCATCGTTGGGCATTCCTATGCATAGGATGGAAGGGCTGCGAGTTTTCACATCAAAGCTGTGCATGGCTACGATCGAGAAGATCGGCTTTGGCGACAGGCCTAGCGTTGTGCATTAGCTTTCAGCGTTTGCAGAAAATATATATATATATAAAAATTAAAGCCGTTCCACTCAATTTGAATTCTGTCCGAAGTGCAGACCAGTGATTCGTCATAATGGGCTGTACCGCCGTTATCCGCTCACTACTACCACCACATACAATTCAATTTTCCCGCCTTCGCAGTGCTCGCGCGCCCCCTGCATGAAACTGCGCAAGAGGGAGTTCTGTTCTTTATGTGCTCGATTTAATTTCGCATGCTGGAGCTGTTTTGCGTCATTCCGAACGCGCCATTTTTTTTTCTTGCGCTGCTGGAGCCTTTCTGCGGCACTTCGAACCCGCCATTTTCTTCTTGCGCGTGGAGCCTTTCTGCATCATTTTGAACGCGCCATTGTTTTCTTGCGCGGCCACTTTTTCACTTACTATCGTAAAAACCAACCCAACGATTGTTCCTGGCTAAATGAATGTGGGTACTGCCGGTTAATTGCGTATATTTTGCCTCAAATGTACCTATAGTTTTATTTGCACTAAACAACGGGGAGATGTAGGACAAGGGCCAGCAGTTCAGGAGTTTCTAACGCTTATGACTATATAAAACGCTTGGCTTTCGAAACGTCTGGGGTACCCCGCTAACGACAGGGTTATCGCGGGACGCCCTGTTGCTCTACTTGGTACCAGCGAACGAGCTAGGACGACGAGGCGAGCGCCTAAAGTGCTCTGCAGTTAAAAGTGCCCTAGGGCCCATTTTCCATATGAAACGGCTTAAAGGAGCCATGAAGACAAAATACAAGTTGGCTTTATTAGAAAGACTGCTTAGTCCCGATAACAATGATACCAATATCATCGCAATCTTCGAACAAATAACGGAGATATTAAAGAAAACGCGTGAAGCAGTCGCGACCCCCTAGCCAATTTCCCGCAACTTTTCTGTGACGTCACGGAACCTTGTTTGTGCGATTGGCGGCCGCCTAACTGACCTGTCGCGACGACACATGGCTGGACGTCTGTAATGGGGCCTCTAGTTCCATTTGACCGCATCACTTGAATGCTAACGTACCGTTAACGCACTGGAAATTATGTTTTATTGTTGGCCCGTATGACGTCATTCTTGCTCATAACACGTCACTGTGGCGCAAAATTTGAAAGGTTTTAAATACTTCTTGCTTTTTTTTTCGTTAAAAAACATCTTTTGGGCCTGTAATCGAGCTGAGTGAGATACTGAATCGTAGTTCTTTCAAATTACACGAAGTTGTATTTTCTCTTCATGGCTCCTTTAAGACACCTTTCCTGGGGCTGCAGCCCCAGGAAAGGCGTCTTCTCTGATTGCTTGAATGAACAGAGGTGAAGCGGAGTGTAAAGGGAGTGGTATAAGCTTGATCTTTGTCAGCTGGCTTTGCCACATTGCGTACTGCAGAGTGAAGCATGGACACCTACGGACTGAGTGTGGTTACAGCCACCAACGGCACCTAGAGGAAATTCTACAGCCACACCTCATACTCCTCTCCTCCGCCGCGTGTCTTTCCCGAGTGGTGTATACTACTCGCCACGCGCGACTTCCCTCTCCTCCCTGACACAGCGCAATGCTGCACGCTCTCCTGCGGCCCCCTGTGCGGCGCACTAGAGACGTCATTCTCTCTACCCACCAATTGTAGGTCTCGTTGGGACGTAGATATCGCGCCACTGTCATTATAATTAAACATGGCGGAACCCCAGTGTAGCCACATTCCAACATTGCAAATGCCACAAAAGCGCCAGCTTCGCCGGGCTTCCTACTTCAGTGGGTAGAAGGGCCCAGATTTTCTGTTGCGTGAGCTACACTGGCCGAGGTTGAGCAGCTTCGCGTGTCTCCTGGAGAGCCGTGCTGTGCATGCGCGAGGAGCAGTGACGTCTCACAGCGTACACCTGGCGCACCGGAGCCGCCGCCGCCACAACTGGATTGAATTGGATTTTACTGCATTGAATTAGATTGAATTGTATTGAATTAGATTGGATTAAATTGGATTGGATTCGATTTGATTGGATTGTATTGTATTAGAAATCGTTTTGGCAGCAGTAAGCATGATAATCAGCTCATCCTAGACAACCGGGACACCTAAGAATAATCGCCTGAACCTTAAGTCATGCTTCGTATATCCTGGCATAGCCGAGCTAAGCCACTGCTAATTTTATTTTTACAGCCCATCTTGTATGGTTCTGCCCACACCATCCCGATCCCCTCCCTTCCCGAGCGGTAAAAACGCGCACTGACCAGCCTGCACCCGGAGGACCAGCAACGCCTGATCAACCGGGCCACCCGGGCTGCGGAAGCGCGCGGTTCCTGAACTGCGGACGCCCGTGTTCGTTGTTATTGCGGGGGGCCGCTATTTTAACGCAATCTCGTGTTAGATAAAATTCAATAATAAAGCAAAAAAATACTAGCTGTTCATTTCGATATTCGAATCGAGAACGTGCCCGACTGTGATATTTGAATAACCTAGAGAAGTTAATCACAAAAAATCATTCCAACACAGTTTTTTTTTAAATACTTATGCAAAGTTGTTGAGAACTTATCGTCAACGAATGGCAAGTCATTCGGGCTGAAACACTTCAGCGTTGTTAAACAGTTATGTAGTTAGCAGTAGCTAAGCATAAGCGTTCTTTCGGAAGTACATATCGCTACGCATAAAACACCCATCAAGAGCTTAGCTCTTCATATGTGTTTGGTATTTCAAAGTTCTTTGGGTTTTTAAAGAATACCGAAGTGTTGTTTTGCGCTAAGCTACGGAACTCATATCCCCCAATATTAAAGGGGAGCAGTGCAATCATTTTACGAGTCAGTGTATGCACTGCTTAAATGGAGCCAGATGTAATAGGAAGTGCTTTCGTCAAATACATAAATTACTTATGCCGTCTGTTGAAAACATCTAATGATCTCATACTACTAGCGATTGTAACACTGTACGCAGAAAAAAAAGGAGAAAACACACGCTAGTTTTATTGAAAACACACATACATGTCTGTTCACTGTTTTCTGCTACTAATTACTGCATGGGTTCGTTTAACCGCAGTTTAATATTACCCTCTCCTTGAAAATATTTTTGATTTATGTAAAATAATACCCTTGAACACCGCGTGATGCTTCCAATATTATCGTTTTTTATCAATTCATGGTTTCTTTAAGAAGTTCTGCTTTCACTGCAGTAATAAACTAGGTCATTCATTCTTTGGTGAGGATGGGGTTAAAGAAAAGGGGTGGGAAAGGGATGCACAAAGGTAAACAAAGGGTAAACAAAGGGTGGGGAAGGGGTGCAACAAAAATCTGACGAAACTTTTTGTTTACATTTTAACAGCGGAGCTATTTAAGCTTAAGCTTGGTCGGGTGGCGTTAGCAAAAAAATGATCAGAAAAAAAATGGTGAAGCCTGCACTAAGTAGCACAAGGCTTGAACCATAGCGGAGCTGGAGGATTTCTTTCTATGTAAGCACTGAATCATACGCTACCACACATTGCCTTATGTTTGGAATCGTTTATTACATGTTCCGTCATCGCTTTTCACTGTGGTAGTAGTAGTCAATTTCATATCCATCCATAGGGTCTTCTTCCTGAAGCATGACTGGCCGGCCCGGATCGTTTGGTTCGCAGGCTATCACATTTCTTCCAAAGTGGAACGCGCCAGCACGAACCGGCTGCGTGAACTGGGCGTCTGTAGCGAGAGCTATCTCGTGCTGCCCCCTAGAGGCGGGGACTCACGTGAACTGTTTCTTGGTATTTTTTGCGAGCGTAAAGTGCTAGCCTGGACGAAGCCGAGCGCTCCTCGTTAAAAGGACGCGGTAAACGACGGGAGTAACTATAACGTTAAGTTTTTTGGTGATGCCTAACGTATTACAGACAGCAACAACCACCCAATGTGAACTGTCTGCAGCGTGCACTGTTTTCAGTGTGAACTGTACATTTTGGTGCTACTGACTGACTTTAATGTGTCCATTTTGGGATTAGGACCCCAATACTGCATCTGTGTTCATTGTGCCAGTTGTGACCTTCCCCCTTTACCCTCATTCTCCCCCCCCCCCCCCCCGGCTCCAGGGCCTCTCGTTTAATAAAGTGTTTCACTCACTCAACCGCTCCGTTGTTAAACCAATGGTGCACCTTGCACGATTGTTTCAAGACTTGAGAAACAGCATAGCTGGCGCCGTTCTCCCTCGGTTGGAGACCCAGCTGTTGCATCATCATCAGCAGCGGTAGCTCACTAGGCCAACTGCATGACCAAAGCCTCTCCCACCGAAATCCAACCGCCCCCGTTCCGCGCCGCTCTAGTCCATCTTTTGCCGCTGAATTTCGTTATTTCGACCCTACGTCGAGTAATTGGCCTTCCCCTATTCCTAGTCCGGTCTCTCGGAGTACCTAGTACCGGATGCAACCCGCCGCGTAAACTCGGCGCCGGGAGCCTGAGCTTGTCTGCACATTATGACTGCATTGACTGCGCATGATTCGGAAGAAATCGGCTGGTAACGATTTCTAATGCAAACGAATAGCTTGATCTTCAGTGGGACTGAAGAAAACCTTATTTCAAATGTTGGTAGCGATAAATATGCGATGTTTTCGAAGAGACCGAATCGATTTGTATGGCCGCATAACGTAGCGGGGAATAAGAACAAGCTTTTAGAAGCAACGGAACTTGTCTGTGGCGCAAAATGTCGAAACAAGGGCCTTGTAGTCACGTCTTTTTTCGCATGATTGGCTAGGCACGCGCCCATCAACCGCAAAAACTTAGCTCCGCCCTTTCGAACCGCACACAAAAAAGGCGGTCATAAAAAAGCCATTAAAGCAGCAATAAAAGAGGGGGTCCTATATCTCTGGGTGATATTGATCGAGTGGATGAAACGAGAGATTGAACCTTCCCGGTGGGCAGACACGGAGCAACAGATCGAGCAGGAAACAAAAACCCACCGCGCGAATGGGCTAGAAAACAACCCGTTAGATCCCATCGATCAATTACATGACACAAAGGAAAAAAGCGAACAAGCTGTTATAAAACGAGCAATTAGGCAAACCTGTTTATAAATTTCCTACTTATCGCTCAATATTCTACGTTGCACGTGAAAGGTGTAAATTAATGAGTGTGTCTGGGGAAGTTACGTACCCGTGATGATGTTGTTAAAGGAAGACTGTCTGCTTTTTTACTTCGGGTAAATTTGCGCAATCTGTCTGTGAGGTTTAAACCGGGGGGGAGGGGTGCTGCTATGCATTCTGTGTATCTGTTGGAAATATTTTCCCGCACACTAAAAGAATGCAATGCAATAAGTGTCCAACTAGGGCCACACGTTTGTGCCTTTTAGAACTTGTCACAACACAAGCAGAAAGCAGGGCGTCGTGAATATTGAAAAACTAATACGAACAAAAAATTTCCATTGTTCGTTTGCTATTTCATTCGGGGTCTGCATCGGATAAAACCTACACTGTTAACAAAAAGTTAGTAAAAGTATAGTAACGGCTGTATTTACTAACTCCTTACGAACTTTACCACCCCGCAGAACGGTATGTAGGCTCTGCCCCAAAGTACGCACTCTAAATGCTATCGTTACTAATTTAGACCGTGCACTTAGCAACTGCTTTTTGGTTGATAGTAACACTAATTTATACTAACACATATACATGACTTATTGCACATAATAACCACAGCACTTTTCCCACTCCACGTCACGACTAAAACGTTTTTGCAAATCCAAATAATTCCAAAATTGCCGCTAAAATATACGATTTTCACGACACGCCCACGGACTCTATGACAGGAGTTTCCGCTGCTGGCTACAAAAGCAACAAGAGCAAATGTATTTCTTACATAACTAAGCTATTGCCGCTCTTTCCGTGCATGCCGTTAATTTTCTTGCTCAATTTATTTGTCGTTTAAGTGGGCTATGTGCTTGTTGAACTTGCCTCCATGTCGTGCTGCGCGCTCAGCCGATCTACGTTGTCACGCTTTGCTGCGCTGCCCACATACTAAATTTACGGTGTTCTCAAGGGCGCCCTTATTTCATCCTTGCAGCCTTTTTTTTAGTTAAAACACATTTTAAGGGTGTGTGCGATAGGACAACATTTTACACCCTTTTCGCAAAGAGTGTCTAATAAAGTTTAGAGTGTACGCACTAGGTTATGCATTATGCTTACTACTTGCTTCAGTTAGTAAACCTATAAGGGCTACATTTACGAGTTACTGAGTGCCCAGTGAATGCTCTGACGAATAACTGGTTGGTGTTTTGTTAGTTAATGCAACCACCTATTTTTAAAGAGTATAATTGTATCTCGATTTTGACAACTGTTCGGGTGCGGCGGCAGAATTATGTATGGCAGCAACTGTTGAGCACAGGGTGTTCTGTAGGCCCGAAACGAGTGTGCATTGGAACGCGTTTTGAATGACGGTGTACCAGGCAGCGCGTTTTGTTTTTGATAATTGCGTACGGTACTCGCTGTTCTTAAAATAAATTAGAGCGAATGTTCTTCCGTTACCATTTTCGTGCCGATAAGTACCGTTACCTTGGTCGTTACATGCAACAATTTATTTCCAAAGCACAGCTTACCGCCCTCAGTGTACTCCCTCTGCAAATTAGTCACATGGCTTGTTCGACCGAGATTTCTTCTGATATTGCTGGAAAAACTACACGCGCCGGGAACTTCCTCCAAAACGAAGCTGCGCGAGAACGCACGCACGAACACACACGCATGAATTATCTAAGCATTGAACGATCTATTTCTACATAAGCTTCTTTTGTACCCTACACGTTTCAGCGAAACCTTGGTTCACGTTGTTCCCCAATCAAGCAAGTGTCGTGAATCAATCTTAACTAAATACTATCGTTCTGATAATAACTATTTACAAGTTCAAATTTCTGATACAGCTTACACGTATTGTTTCCTTTGTTAAGCAATCGCTTTACGTAAATTGTAGTTGCAGTTTTAATTTGTCACAAAAAATTGTAATGACAACGTAGCCTGCGTAAGGTTTTGAACAAAAACGTTTCTTTCTTTCGTAATAACAATGAGCCATAACGCGTTCCTATATTTGATTGCAAGGATTAAAGCGTTAACAAGTATTTCTGTAAGGCCTCACACTGGCCCGAAATCATCCTGGCGAGATTGTATCATGGCACTAACGTACACAAACGAACGTGGCAGCCAGAATACCTGGTAATGCAATCTTTTCCCTGTTCGCTGCAATTGCGGCGGAGAGAACAATTTAACCCTATCTTATTTATATACAAAACTCTGCTGAAGATTACGATATTTCATAACGCAAAATTGGAGCTCAGCTGTTAAGCTGTTTAGACTTTGCAAAATATGTTGAGGCAAAGAATTCTACACAAACATATATGTATGGTCAGCAACTGCGAGCCTCTGCTTCGGCGGCTCAAACTCGAGAGTCTTCTAGGCGACGGCACATAGCTGCTGCTTCGGCGGCAAGCACCTATGGATCCCGATGTCGGCGGCGCTGAGCCTCTGCTCAAGTAGTTGGTTCAGCTCCAGCCGCAGCCGAATCACTTCCTTCGTATGATGGAGTGATAACGTCATTGGCAAAAACGCGACGGCGCGCGCTGCTCTGGCGCCATCTCGTAGCGGATCTCCGCTACGGCAACGTAGCGGGCTAGAGCGGAGGCGTGCGCCATGCCTCCGCTCTAGACCATAGAGTTTCATACTAATATACACTAGAGGGAAATCTGGCGCCACTGTCTAGGGGAGCCGCGCTTCAGCGAGCGTGCCGTCATGTACCCGGCAGGTACGTTCCACTTGTCCTTGGCATGGCTCACGAACAGGCTGAAAAGTTGGCTTTGGCTTAAAAAATGCAACAATATTACTGCAGAAGATTAATAAAATTTGTTCTGTTATTATAAAATTAAAGCTCCAGAAAGATTTATTTGTCAGGGATTATTTAGAAGTTTCATGGATGATGAACAAAAGAACAATGCTACCCTTTTGGCTTCAAGAGTAAAAAGAAGCCATGTGGCTAACCAAGCCAAGGAAGCGAGGAACGTCGCTAGCTGCAATGGCGCCGCCCACGGCGGCACGCGAATGCAGCGCCAGATTTCCCTCTAGTATATATTATTATGAAACTCAATGCTCTAGACCAGCCGTGGCATCGCGCGGCACTCCCAGTAGAGTGAACTAGTATTCTAGTTCCCTCTACTCCCAGCACGTCACCTCTCTCCTCACCCTTTCCCCTTTGTCTCCTCATACGTTTTCCTCCTTCTTGTTCTCTCTTCAATGTCTTGTGCACTCCGCTACACCAAGGAAGTACGGCGAGGGACGCCGCGAAACCGCAGTAACAGTCGATCAAGAGCTGAGATATAATACAATAAGGAAGCAAAATTATTTGATGTTCAATTCGACCATCGAATGCTAAACACGCCCTACTTTGATATTCGAGTAAATACAAAACCTTATAGAACTAACCTACTATAAAACCACAGATTTTTGTTCGGCCATTTAAGCAAGGCTAATGTTTTGCTAGTAACCCGGATTCTAGCACCACCGAGTTTTTAGCGACGTTGAAAACAATTATGAGTTGAGCAGAAGACAAATAGAAGGAATATTTCAAAAGTATAATTCGGTACGCAGAAAAGTTATCTGAAGAACCGTTCTAAGCAAATGCCGAGTAACTGCGATAATCTGGATTTTATAGCCGAATACACCTTACGGTTTATTGTGGTATTTATTTTATGATGACGCAGAAGGGCCGCTTACATGGAGCTACATATACCATAAACATTCAGCCGAATTAAAATATAACGTGCGCGGTGTAAGTAAAATGACCTTTTAAGGTGGCTTGTCCAGTGAAAACTGGTACCAGTGTTTGCACGGTCGCTTGTAAAGATATTTACATCTCTATTCAAGGAGACGAAAAGTAAAAACGCCCGTGTGTACGAGATTCCGGCGGACGTTGAAGATCCCCAAATGGTCAAAATAAATACGGAGCCCCCCATTACGGCGCGCCTCATCGCCTGCGTTGCGTCGGCGCGCTAAACCATACAATCAATAAATCTATATTCATAAGTGCCACTGTTTCTCGCATGGTTCTTATAACGGCATTCTTACGTTGTTTTTTCAGTAAATATTGTCTTGAATTAAGTAACGTTGCTGGCTTTAAATACCACGTGATGTTTCCAATGGTATTATTGTTTACGCCTGTTTGGTGTCATCAAGCATGGTGTGTATTTTGTTATATTAAACAGTGGTATTTGTTACTTTCAAGGCTGCTTTACTTGCAGGTTTTTTTTGGTCAATCAATAGTGTGTGGCAAAAAGACAACAGCACCTCAACTCTTCTACATTGTTATAGAAGATGCACGTAGAAAGATGTATCAACTACTCATTAAATTTTGACTAAGCGGTTTTGCGCTCAGGCTATGTACTGTATACTAAATCAAAATATGTCATTCTGGACCGAGCCATTCTGTCATTCTGACCAAGACGTTAAAATGACAGGCAGTTTTTTCACTCATGTAGAACTCTCTTATAATCCTATCGATGGCAATTCATTAACACCAAGCAACAGACGGAAGCACTGCGAATTATCCTGCAGCAAGTTTGCAGTGGCGACAAGGCTTCGCTTGTGAGCTTTTATCGTTAGACTTGGCTGTTGTTCATCTTCGGGTTTACCATAGAAGCTGGTTGTTTAAATCTGAGTGATATGAATAAAGCAAGGAAACGGTAAATAATAAGAGCCGGATACGGTGACGTGACTAGCCCCATAAAAATGCTTATTTGCGTTTCATTTTTTTTTTTGCCAGACTTTGCTCCTTTGGGCGCGAGTGGCACAGGCGGATTTTGGTTTATTATCGAATAACACAATTACCTTCGTGATGTCACAGCACAGGACGAACTCATGCCCGAGAGATTAATTTTTATATGGATACATAGTTTGTGAGGCAACATGGAACTACCACATCTGTATAACTCGATTATGACGCCACTTGTATGCATAAACAAGTCGACAAACGACTGCTCTCTTTCTAACCATCACATTTGCCGCAAAAGCACTGTCTAGAGTTAAAACTGCGTGTTGCATCCTCACGTGCAGTCTGCGCTGGATGGGAAAGCCTTCGGCAGGTAACGATTTCAAATAGAAACGAATAACTCCGCCTTGAGTGGTGCTCAATAATCATATTTTGAAATCTTAGTGATGATAAACATGTAATGCTTTCAAAGACACCGAGGGGATTGGTATTGCTTTATAGGGCAGCAATAAATAAGAAGGGGCCCCAAAAACAAAGAAGCTTGCCTGTGGTGCAATAAAGTTGCAAAAAAGGAACTTTGTACACACATTTTCTCCTAAGTCCTTAGGCATGCCGTATCCCACCGCAGCAATGTAGCTCCATCATTTTGAAACTCACGGGAAAAGAACCCGTCACAAAAATACTTTTACCCACAAATGAGAGAGGTAGTTCATGTTTTTTAGGATAAACTGGACGAGTGGATGAAAAGAGGCCGAACCTCCAAGCGAGAAAAGCAGGCAGCCACAGGGCAAAAACCACATCAGTTAAACTGGCTAGAAAACAGCCCTCTAGCTCCTATCGATGAGTAATACACGCCTACGTAAATGCGAACACGCTGTCATCAAAGGAGCAATTAGGCGAGCGTGTTTTTCAATCCGATTACTTGTAGCTCGGTGTCTTTCGCTGGCACGTGGAAGGTGAAAGTGCGTGTCTCTTGTTGTGGAAGTTTTATGCACTCGATGTTGTGAGAAAAACCACTACTTTTTCGGCTTATAAGTTTACGCACGTCTCTGTTAGGTTTACAATGCGAGGCTGCTTGTTTATGTTGTCGTTGCCGTTACAAGAATTTTACTATGCACTCAAAGAGACTAAAGTAGTTTTGTAACAAGGCTTGTACGCGCGGGCGTTCATGCACTTGTAACGTCACAAGTAAAACCTGAGTAGCCTGAAAACTGAAAATATATAATACCAAATGAATAAATGTCTTTGTTCGGTTGCTTTCACTGCAGGTTTTTATTCATAAACCCAAATGTGTAGATTTGCCCGAATGATGGGGGCATGACGTCAACATTACAAGTTGATCCCAACTGCTGAGCACGTGGTATCTGCCTGCAGAGATGTTCTAAATCCAAAACTGTTATTGGACGTTAACGACTTAATAGTTACTGTGCTTCCGAAAAAAGTTACTTTTGTAACAATTTAGCAACCGACCCATTAGCCTTTAAAGGTACTAACAAGCGGTGTACTTGCGTTATTATTGTTCTTGCTACGTGGAGAGATACGCTAAGCGCACGCGCACCCGCACGCACGCACGTTCGCAAGCCCCCCCCACACACACACGCACACGCACACGCACTCGCACACGCACACACACACGCACACGCACACACACGCACCCACACACACAACACTTACGCACACGCACGCTCACACGCACGCACACACACACGCACAGGCACGGGCACATGCGCACGCGCACGCATGCACACTTACAACACTCACGCATACGCAAACACACACGCACGCACGCACACACACACGCACACGCACACGCACACACGCACACACGCACACACGCGCACACGCACACGCACGTGCACGTGCACACACGCACGCACACGCGCACGTACGCACGCGCGCACGTACACGGACATGCGCACGGACGCACACACACGCACACACGCACACGCACACGCACACGAGCACGCACACGAGCACGCACGCACACCAAGACGCACAGTCAAGCACGAGCAATTTAAATTTTCGGAATACATTTACAGAAAAGCTTTATTTTTTTTTCACATGTTGCAGCGAGTCCTAATTTACCTTCGCCGAACTACCAGGAGTGTTGTAGAGCACATTGAAATATATATTCGCATTTTCGTGGTCGCCATTCAGGTCCGAGGTTTTGTTTCTGCGCGTGCATGTTGTTTTCTTCATTTAACAATGGAATACATACTTCGTTTCAGTTTCTATTTCTGACTAAAAAATTCGAACAATAAAGTAGCCTTCATTACATTTTTTACAACCGAGAACTTACATCGTTTTGTAGCTAACGCTGGGGCCATTACGCGTTTCTTGTATTTGAAAGGAACTGGTAACGAATTAGTTTTCGTTTTTTTTTTTGTAACGCCTACCACACTGCCTAAAATATTTCGCGAAGAGAAAGAATTCTGCCAGTGTGGTACACCGGGGAACATGGAAACAGATTTACGAGATGAAGTTTGCGTTTTTCAGTTAGAGCCTATTGTGGCGGGCTAGCCATTTCAACAAAATATCATTTCAGATAAAATAGAAAAAGGAATAAAAATGCTGTGAGTTCGAGTCAATGTTCCAAGTATTAATGCGGCCGACGCTCATATTTGAATAAGTTCGAAAATTTAACGACACAAACGCCCTTCAAAAAGAACGTTTTCAATTACGCAGTTGCACAAACCTTGTTAAGAAACACTGGAATAAATTTTGCAAGTAACGTGGGGTAAAACACTTCGGGGTTTCTAAAAAAGATTATGTATTTGCAGTAGCCACGCTGAAGGATTCCATCAAAAGAATGCTTCGCTACGCACAAAACCTATTAGTTACAAAAAAAAACATTCTGGAGGGGTTTTGAGCTTATGCCGCCGAACTACAATACTTTCGAATGTCATAGACTCGTAGTCCTTCGAGTGGAGCTTGGTATCGTTTACGATGGATTGCAAGTGAAGCTTAGATGGAGTCAGATCAAATGGGAGTGCTCGGCCTGTAGGTTCGGCCGAATAAAGGCCTTTTCTACTCTACTCTACTCAAATGGGAAAAACTTCAGCTGACTTCCGAAATGACGGCCGCCTTGCATTCAGCTCGTCTTTTTAAGGCGTCTTGGCCTGCCATTCTTGCACCGACATTTCAGGCTCGCTAGTGGCAATATTTACCACCCTGTTCATAAATGCTAATGTACCCTGGTTGGGTTCTTTTAACTGCACACTATTATTGCGTTCTCCAAAGATATAGTTCTGAATGAAATAAAATTCATAACTTGAAATCCCGGGCAATACTTACCATGTTATCATCTTTCAGCCATTCGTAGTTCCATTACATTCCAGTACCTCAGTAACCTCAGATTTGCTGATGACGTTGCCTTGCTGAGTAATTCGGGAGACGAATTGCAAAGCATGCTTTCCTCACTCGAGAAACAGAATAGAACCATGGGCGTGAAAAGTATATGCAGAAAACCAAAGTAATGATCAATAACCTCGGGACAGCGCAGCGGTTTGAGATAGGTGGCGAGGCAGTTGAAGTGGTAAGCGAACATATCTACTTAGGCCAAGTTGTGACTCCGGATCCTAACCATGAGGCAGAGATAATTACAGGGATCAGAATGTATTGAGTGTATACGGCAGACATTCTCAGATAATAAATGACAGCCTACCATTGTCCATGAAGAAGAAAGTGTATGACAGCTGCATCTTACCGGTACTCACCTACGGGGCAGAAACTTGGAGGCTCACTAAGAGCGATCAACTAAAATTGAGAACGACTCAGCGGGCAATGGAGCGGAAGATGATAGGTGTAACATTAAGGGACAAGAAGAGCGCTGAGTGGGTCAGCAAACAAACGCGTGTTAAGGACATATTAATAGTAATTAAGAAGAAGAAATGGACGTGGTCAGGGCATGTAATGTGAAGGCAACATAACCGTTGGTCATTAAGGGTAACAGAGTTGATCCATAGAGAAGGCAAGCGTTGCAGAGGGCGGCAGAACGTTAAATGGGGAGATGAAATCAAGAAGTTTGGGGCGATAAATCGGTCGCAGTTAGCACAGGACTGGGGTAATTGGAGATTAATGGGAGAGACCTTTGCCCTGCAGTGGGCGTAGATAGGATGATGATAATGGGTTCCGTTAAAAATGTCCCCATTTTTTATTTTTACTTTCCAGGTTTAAGCTGTGGCATTAACTTTCAGGGCTCGTTTGCTTGTAAGCTTTATTTTTAAGGGAATAGTGTTCAGCGAAAATCTCCTAAAATAGGTATTTATAATTGGTTTTCATGAAAAGAAGTAAAAAAACGCGGAAAGAAACCTTGATGTTTTATGGCAGTTTGACGATGGGGTTTTTCACACATTTTCTACACTTAGTTTGCTGTCCGGGATTTCATGACTTCGTGTATCTGTTTGTAATAAATCAAAATGTGTTATTAGGGTCCAAGCCGTCCACTCTTCTAGAAATCAATAAAATGAATGGGAGCTGTTTTAACATAGGGAAATACACTGTGACAAACTTTCCGATGGTAACACTGAAATTCGAAGCAACAAAACCAAGCAGTGCGAATACTCGCGCAACGAGTTTGTCACCGACACCTAGTTTACACTTTGTAATTAAATTTCTGCAATTTACTATCGTGCTCGTCAAAGTTTACTATTCAACCTCACTGCCTCTGAATGATATCACTGTAGCATAGGCAGGGTAAATAGCGACAGCCAGGAAATGTGACGCGCCCAGCCTAATAAGAATATTCGATCATGCTATGTACTTCTTGGGCATAACCTTCCAGTTTTGACTGCAGGCGACACATCTGGGTTTGACACTATTAACAAATCACCCAATTATCTTCGTCACGTGAGAGCCAGCCCGTACTCATGCACGACAGATATATGAGTAGAGATGGAGCTATCAATTCTGTGCGACTCGATTATCACATATTTGTATGCATAAACAAGAGCAGCTAAATTTATCACCAGCACGCGTCCCGCACCTTCGCTGTCTGGAACAACAACTGCTTGTTACACCTTAATGTATTCAATGCACATGACGGGGAAGAATCCCGCTTGTAACGGTTTTCAATAAAAGCAAATAACATTGTCCTCAGTGGTGCTGAAAAAAACCTACTTTGAAACTTTGGTGTCGACGAACACGCAATGTCTTTGAAGAGACTGAATATATTTATATTGCATCATTTCGCGGTGGTAAAAAACAGGGGTTCTTTCAGAAAGACAACAATTTCCTGTGGTCATAAAAATATAAAAAAAGACTCTTTGGGCATGTGTTTTCTCTCATAAGTGGCTCTTTACGTGCCCCTGCCCCGCCGCAACTTTGCTCTACCCTTTCGAAACGCACGCGAAATAGGCCGTCCAAAAATACTTTTTTCTGACAAATTGGCAGACCGCATGAAATGGGAGGCGGAACCTTCCCTGTAGAAAAGCAGGCAGCAACCGAGTAAGAACCTCCTCACGCGAGCGGGCTAGAAAGCAGCGCGTTAGTTCCTATTGATCCGTTACAGGACACCGATGTAAAGGCCCGTGAGCTGCCATCACAAAAGCAATTAGACAAGAGTGTTTTTTTGAAACCGATGAGCTGTCGCTAAGAGTTCTTTGCTGGCAACGGCAAGGTGAAACTGCATGTGTGTTGCTGTGCAATTAAGTAATACGCGCACGATGATAAAGCCAACCGCGAGTTTTCGTCTTTTATATTTACAAACTTTCTCTACGAGGTTTTCACCGGAGGCGCTGCTTGTAGAACTTGTTTTTGCTGGAAAAAATATTTTTCCGTGCACTTCAAAAAACAAAAAGACTGGTATATGTTTGCAACGTAGCGTGCATGGTTTCGTCCACTTGCACGTCACAACTAAAAAAACAGTCTAACGCGGCAGTTTGAAATATGTGACACTAACACGGTAATTTTAGCTGTTAGATTGTCCATTGATTGGAGATTTTTATCAGAAAAACAAAATATGTACGTTTGGCCGAATGTTCGTCACGCGACGCCAACATTCAAGTTTACGCCAATTGATGACTACAAAGTGGCGGCCTGCAGAGGCCAAAACGTATAGTTGGCCTTAGCGCGTGTTAGCTACAGTGCTTCCGCTAACACGTCACGTTTACAATTATTTAGCAACTGACGCCTTGCCAATAAAAATGCTAATAAATTTATAGGAGCTATTATTTTTCTCGTAATGTGTGGGGTTACCCTTATCGTTATTCGCAATATTAGGTTGAAAAACGTCTCCGCCCAACCGCGACACTGCGAATAGCCTACATGCATTGGTGCACAGCATTTTATTCGTTAAAAAAGCATGTGGTGTCCTTAACATTGTCTACATCCAATGTGTGCATGGACGCAAGCTAACGCACATACACACGCACAGTAGCACCCGCGGACACGCGCACACTACCGCACGCACGCACACACGCACACACACGAGAATGTTCAGGTGTAAAGGTTATGGTTCTATAGAAAAGCTTTCTTTTATTCCAAATTCCATATCGACACTTCACGTTTTCACCCTCCTGTATAGGCTGCACATAATGGGGAAGACTATGCTAGGTAACGATTGCCGATACAAATAAATCGTTGCAGTCATTGTATGTGGAAAAAAAAATATTTTAAAAGCGGCGATAAACCTGCAATGTTTTCAGAAGCATTCACATCGATTTGTACTGCCTCATTGGGTAGTGGAAAATAAAAAGGGTCCCTTGAGAAATAAACAGACTTTGCTTTGGTGCACAATAGTTGAAACAACGGCCCTGTGGACACGTCTCCCTTCCCATAAGTGGCTTTATGCGCCCCCTTCTGAGCCAAAAACGTAGCTCTATCCTTTCGACACGCATGCGATAGAAGCCGTCATAAAAAACTCTCAGTTACAATTAATAGAGGGCGAATTCTTTCTGTAAGACAAATTGGCCGAGCGGATGAAACTTGAAACTAGTGGCGGTGCCTTTTCAGCAACAGGGAAAAATTCCATTGCGCGGACATGGCTAGAAAGCAACCCGTCAGCTCCTACAGACACGTTACAGGACGTGGAAGTAAATACCAATGATCTGTCATAAAGGGAGCAATTAGGCGAGCATGTTTTTAAAAGTTGCTAATTTTCTCTTTATGTCCTGCGTGGCCCGATAAAGGAGAAAGTATGATTGCGCGACCGGGGAAGTTTCATGCATTCGATAATGTTTTTAGAGGGAGGCCGTCTGCAATTTTTCTTTGTATAACTTTACATAGTTTCTCTATGAGGTGTAAACCCGCCATGATGCTTGTTTAGTCTGTTTTTTTCTGGTGGAAGTATTTTACTATGCACTAAAAGACTGAACGGGAAAATATATTAGGTTTCTACTATGCTTGTAAACTTCTGCTGTCGAGCCGTTGCCACGTGAAAAGTAAACAGTTGGGTAACGCGAATATTGCAAACCAATGGAAACCAAATAGTTCTTGGTGATCGATTGCTCTTCGCCTCCGTACTTGTATGGAATAAAATGTAGTATGTTAATTTGGACAAGTGGCTGAGTGTGACTCCAAAATTTACAAGGACACCAACTGCTCAGCACGAGGAAGCTTTCTGACAGCTATTATGCACAAATTGGTGAGGGGAATAACGCGTCACAAGTTGAGGTGCATTCTGCGACACGTTTGTTTTGCGAAATTATAGGGACTTACTCGTTGAAATCGAAATACTAAACATGAATTTTCTTGGGATAACGTTTTCCATTAGGTGAGCAGGTCTGTGACACATACCTGCCACATTTTTGTGAGAAGTGCACCTTTCCCACACCTGCCTATCCCCTCTGCGAAGTAGTCACATTCCGTGGTCGACGGAGTGTTCGTCTGAAATCGCAGAAATGCACCGCCACATGCCCTGACCTTCTCCCGAAACGGGGATGAGCGAACACGCCCGCCTTGCACAAACGTACATGCTCATGAGTTATCGAACCTTTTAAGGGTATGTTTTTATATAAGCTTTATTTTCTGCTACATGTTCTCTCGAAACTTGGCTTAGGTTGTTCCGCAGACAAGAAAAAGCGCGGTCAATTTACTTTACTTAAATACTGATGCTGTGGTTGTAACTACACAAATTTGATTTCTTATTCGGCCTACTGGTATTTTTTTCGTGCATAAGCAATGCTATTACCCATGTAGTTGCAGTTCGAATTGGTGACGAAAAATATAACAACAACAAAGACCGATAAGGCGTTTACTGATATTTGTCCTTAAAGGGTACAAAAGTGGCAAAACTCATTGTGGCAATACTGCGTCATGCCACTGTCGTACAATGGGAAATGTGACAACCAATTTGTTAAGGTTTGACTTTCCCTTTTCGTTTTTATTGCGGGGGTCCGACCATTTTAACCATTTCTCTAAGATAAAACACAACGAAGAGGCGAAAAATATTTGGTGACGAATTATATCTTCGAATCCCAATGCGGCAAACTTTCATGATCAAATAAGCTCGAAAATGTTATGATATACGTCTTAAAAGATTTTTTTGTTCTGACATTTAGGCAAGGCTTTGGAGAAGTATTGGCCAAAATTTCGACTCTAACTTGGATTCTAACGCTTTAAAAATATTTTTACAGTGTCCATTTAGAAGTAGCCAAATAAAGGAAGATTTCAAAAGTATAATTCGCTAAGCACAAAACTTATCTGAAGAACTTTGGTGATGCAAAAAAGAACCCCGAAGAACTGCTCTGAGCCTACGCCGTGGAACTCCAATAATTCGGATGGTCATGAGCCCGTAGTACTTACGAAGGGCTGGTGCATTTAGTTCATGATGGCGCACAAGGTCCGCTCACCTGAAGTCAGATTAAACGTAAAGTGCTTCAGCAGAAATAAAAATAACATCTTCCATGCATTGAGAACATCTCTTCAAGGGATTCTTCTGCCAGTATTTGTACATATTTCATTGCTCGCTTCCCTCTAACGATGTTTACATCTGTGATGAAAATTGGTGCTCTGTCCTGAATGGTTTCTTAAAACCGTATGGGAATAACACTTTGTCCATAAATATAGGTTTGAATTAAATAAAATCACTCAATTTAAACAGCACGGGTTACGTCAGATGGTATCATTTTCTGACAGCTGGTAGTTGCATTAAATTTTGCTAATTTTGTTACAGTATTAAACTGTGGTGATTATTACTTTCCATGCTGCTTTATTAATCCGCTTTTCTTGGGAAATGCATTGTGTACAGCTTAGGATACTTCGCAATATTTTTTTATAATGTGGCATAAAAGAAGGTTGCAGAAAGATATCTCAACCTTTGATGAGGTTTTGACGATTTCTTACCGCGCTTCGGATACGTACTTGCTTTTCAGTGCTGCTGTTCGAGACTTTTACATACATGGGTAATGATAGAAAATATGCTATTTTGGCCGCAATCATGCAGGCCTTACGGAAATCAATAAAATGAAGGGCAGTTTTCTCAATGGCATCACAGTAGGATACTTTTAGCGAGGACAATAAACTCCAAGCAACAAAAGCGCCCACTGGGAATTCTAGCCCGCGTTTGCGACATTGACAGACCTTCCACTTTTGAGCCTTTACTTAAAATTTGTGAATTTTTTTAACAGTCGATCAATAAAGCTGACTGTTTAACTCAGTGATAGTATTCAACAAGCCGTTTATCATCAAAGCTGACTGTTTAACTATGAGCGATTGCATTCAGCAAGCGGCATCGTAAGTAGTGCTACAAGGGTTAGGCGACATGGCCAGCCTAGTAAAAAACCCAAAACTATCGCATGTTATCTTTCGTCATGACTTTGCAGCTTGTCACAAGTGAAGCAGACGGGTTCTGCTTCATTATCAAACGTCTCCATTTTCTCGTAATGTCACGGAACAAAGCATAATCACGCGCAAAAGATACATTGTGATATCGTGACACAGTTTGTGAAGGAAGATGTAGCTATCACTTCTGCGCGATTTGATTATGTCATTATTTGTATTAATTCAACAAGGCAGCAAAGCACAGTTTTATTTACGACGGGCACGTTGGCCGCAGTAACACTGTCAAAAACAACTCATTGTCGCACCCTCCGTTATACATTTCTCATAATGGTTCCATTCAGTAGATAACCCCTTTTACAGATAGTGCTGATAATACCTTACGTTGAAATGGCAGTGACAATAGGCATGCGATGTTTTTGAAAAGACCGAATCGATTCGTATGGCTAATCCTGTAAAGGTATATAAGAGGGCCCTTTCAGAAACAAACTTGCATGAGGAACGCGAGAAGTAAAACAAAGGCTCGTACGCCAACCCCGTAGCGGTAAATAAGAAGGGCACTTCCAGAAACAAACTTGCGTTAGAAACGCGAAAGGTAAAACAAATGTCATTTGAACACGTCTCTTTTCCTACAAGTGGCTAGGCAAGCCCCATTCTACAGCAGCAACTTAACTTCACAATACCGAAACACCGCGGAAACGGGCCGCCATAAAAAGCCTTCCAATAACAAATAAGAGATCCAGCTCTCTTTCTCCCGGGGAAATTGTCCTATTGGGTGAAACGTGACATTGAGCCTCTGCGGTGAGCAGGCGGTCAGCAAAAAAAGCAAGCAACAAAACAAAACTCCTCAAGGAAACGGCCAGAAAGCAGCACGTTAGATCCTATCGAACCGTCAGAGGACACCGAGATAAATAGCGAAGTTGTCGTAAAAGGCGCAATTAGGCCAGCGTGTTTGTAAATAGCGAAGAAGCTGTCATTTAATGACCAATTAGGTGAGGGTGTTTTTAAAACTTACTAGTTGTTGCCTAATGTCCCACTGGACGCGTACCTGACGTTAGTAGAAGTGTGTGGCTGTTGATGTTTTGTTCACTCGACGACGATGTTAGAGGGTGTTTTCATGAGGGATCAGACAGGAGTGTCTAGTCGACATCTTTAATTCTGATGAAAATTTTATGTATAGCTCGTTGTGCATGTTGTGGTGGAAAACACATTTTCCCTTTCTCAAAAAAAGTCTCAATGCCTGCTCGGGTTACTGGCGCGTTTCGCGGGTCGCGGAAAACTGGGAACTTTTACCGCTGTGAAACGAAACCAACTGCAGATATCGCCCTAGTTGTTTTTATTAAAAGACCTTGCATACTATATTACGATTAAGCATATTTTTGTTTGGCTTGCAGAGTGCACTCTCTTTACAAAATTCTAAAATTGGGAAAGCTTTAAAAAATTCCCCAAATGTGGGGATTTTTGGTCGGAATCTAAAGAAGCTAGGTAGTTGAAAATATTTCGTTTTAATCTTTTATACTTGTTGAATCTTCTTGCCAATTTTAGTTTTTGTGGTCAAGACGCTTCAATATAATAAAGCCCGTTACTGCAGCAAAGTAAAACCTTTTGGTATATTTTGAAAGCCTATTTAAAAAATGCCAGCTTCAAAATTTTGTATTCTGTCACAAATGGAATCCAAAGTTGCTCTGTCCCGTACAGCAAAAGCATGTTGCAATATTTTCGTTCGTTTTCAGCTACAAAGCGCCAAAATTGGCCTCGTTAGTAGTATTGCGGTGACGTACCCAAGTGGTTTGCAAGAAGCTGATGACCGCAATGTAGGGCGAGAAATGACCGTTACAACAAGAAAATCCTTAAAAAAACATTGCGGTGAGCATGTTTTGTTGAAATTGGACGCGTATAAAGCATATTGCACCAAAATCTCATTTTGAAGCTCCGGCTTCCAACCGTTGGTTGGTCGTGTGTTAATTATCGAGTGGGGCGGTCTCAACCGCGCCACTCGAGGCCTGGTCTTTTTAAGTTCTGGGCTTTAAGCGATTGCCGTAATATTTTGTATGAAAAACAGCGGAGTCACGGAGTGATATAAAAATGTCTTTGATGAATAAAGGCTGCAAATTATCCTTATGTTCGAACAACCGTAGAATCTCGATAAACGGAAATCGCTTAAGGGGGGACACTGCTCTTAAAAAAGTTTTTTTTTTTTAATTTTCAAGTAAACTCTGTGAAACTTGGCAGCCTTGCTGCTTTTCCCACACTGATTTCAAATATGGCATTATATTTTTAGTTGGTAAATTTGTTCCCGACATAATTAGAGATGAGTAGCCATTTTTGAACGAAAAATAGACAAAACAGTGTTGATCATAAAACTGTAATCTTTACATTTGCTAATACTATGAATCTTGGGGAGTGCAATACGAGAATCGGTTTTTGATGCACCGCTTGGAACTAATTTTACAGCTTATTAAACCTTGGTGGCACCAGCTGCAAGGAACCACTTTGAGTGCCCATTTGAAACACTGAAGTTTAATGAGCTGTAACATTATTTCCAAGCGATGGATCAAAGAACTGATTCTCTTATTGCACTCACCAGGGGTCATAGTGTTGGAAAATGTAAAGATAACAGTTTTATGACCAACAAAGTTTTGTCTATTGTTCCTCCAAAAATGGTTAATTACATCGAATTATCTCGGGAACTAATTGACCAACTAAAAAATAATGCCATATTTGAAATCAATGGCGGAGGAGCAGCAATACTGACAAATTTCACGGAGTTTACTTAAAAATTAAAAGAAATAGTTTTAAGAGCCATGTCCCCCCTTAAACGGAATTGCTGCTTAATTAAACGGAGCAGTAGTCAGTAAGTTGGTTGGTTTTGTATTCAGATAACGTAAAAAAACCCTATTAATTGGAACTAAAATATCCTTGTCAGCGTGTGAACGGAACCAGAAATAAAACTTCTTTTGAAACCCATTGGCATGAAAATCAGGCTTTTATGATTCAGGCGGTTTTGTTTTTCTTTATTTTCTTCCTAAATGTTCTTTAGCCTCGTTGGCCTCGTAAGCCTCGCCTCGTAAGTGGTCAGTTGTGTTAGCGCAACGAATGCAACATCGTAATTCTTCTTCCAGCCTTTTGGTATCTATTCAAGACGCCTTGGTTACACGGCCCAGCTCCTGCCGCCTCGTTTGTGCCAGTGTGGTGCTATTCGCGCTTCGTTACCGCGTTGCCGTCTTCTAAAATCGGTGCCTCGTAAGCACTCGCGAAGTTGGGGCCTCTAGCCTCCGTTAAGATGCAGTTGCAAGGATTCAAACAAAATTAATTGATGCAATTTGTAGTGCACAGCGACTCATTGTTGCCAAATCAACTTTGTGAATGGTGTAACGGTTGTAACGGTAAACATGCAATGCTTTCAAAGTGACCGAATCTCTTTGTATTGTTGCATTGGCTAGCGGTAAATGAGAAAGAAGTTTTCAGAAACAAACTTGCTTTTGAAACGGAAAAAGCAAAACAAAGGCTCTATGGTCACGCCTCCTTTTTTCATAAGTGGCTATGCACGTCCCTACCTGCTGCAGCACTAACTCCACCCTTTCGAAACGCACGGGAAACAGGCTGTTATAAAACGCCTTCCAAGAACAAATAAAAGACTGCGCTCTCTTTCTCGTAGAGAAATTCGCCGAGTGGATGAAACGTGAGACTCTGCCTCGGTGCTGTGCATGCAATCAGATAGAGAGCGAGCAAGAAAAGAAAACTTCTGAATCGAACGACATAGAAAGCACCCAGTTAGTTCCTATCGATTCATCAGAGGACAGCGAAGTAAACAGGAAAGAAGCTGTCATCAAAAGAGCAACTACGCCAGCGTGTGTTTAAAACGTACTAGTAGTTGCCTTATATCGCTCTGCAGACGTGAACGATGCAAGTACAGTATAATCTACATAAACGGAAATCGCTTAAACGGAATAGCCGCTTAAACGGAACAATAGCCTCTAAGTTGGTTGGTTTTGTATCCAGATAACGTAAAGAAACTCTCAGCAATCGCAACTAAAATTGCCGTGTCACCTTGTAAACGGAACCAGAAATTGAACTCCGCGCGAAACCCACTGTCATGAAAATCAGGTTTCTAGTCTTCCGGCTGTTCCGTTTTTTTTTTCTTCCACCATGTTTTTTTGGCCTCGTGGGCCTCTTAAGCTTCGTCTCGTTAGTGGTCAGCCATGTTATCTCAACGAATGCAACATCGCAATTCTTGTTCCAGTCTTTCGGTCTCAATTCAAGACGCAGAGATTACAGGGATCAGCTCCTGCCGCCTCGTTCGGGCCATGGTGGTGCTATTCGTGCTTAATTACCGCGTTTCCGTATTCTAAATTCGGCGGTTCGTAAGCACTCGTAAAGTTGAGGCCTCCAGCCTTCATGAAGATGCAGTTGCAAAGTCTCAAACAAGAATAGCTGATACATTTTGAAGTGCACAGTGAGTCGTTGTTGCCAAATCAACCTTGTGAATTGTGTGACATACCTCTTGTAGTTTCCTTGCTTTCTGAAAAACTATCAGCTACATTCACCTTCTAGTACTTGGATTTTCATGACATTGCAGTAAGAGTGTGTGCGCACAAAAATTTGTAATTTCACTCATCTGTCTCAGTAAACGGAACTCCTGTTAAACAGAACGGAACTAATTTGTTCGGTCCCTTGAAGTTCCGTTTATCGAGAGTCTACTGTACGTGTGTGTGACTGGTGATGTTTTGTTGTCTCGACGATTATATTTTAAAGGGACATTAACGGCTAGTTTTCGGCGTGCAAGTTTGTGTACTTTCCCTATAAGGTTTGTACCGGCATATCTGCTTATGCACTGCGTATTTTCAGTTGCAAATATTTTACCATGCACTCAAAGAATGGAAGAAAATGGGTTTTCAACTGGGCTCGAAGTAATATATGCCTTTTGAGCATTTGTTATGCGCAAAAAAAAAAAAACAGGCTGACGCGAGTATTGGAAATTCACACGAAGCAAACAGCCTCGTGGTTCGATTGCTAGTCGACTAAAAAATTTTTATTTCATAAGACCGTACGCTGTCGACGACGGGTATTTAGGATTTCGCGGCGAAGGTAAACAGGTCCGAACTATCGAATGTCCGAAAAAAAAACGGATGCACGAAAAAAATCGTTTTATTTACGCCTTGTGTCCCCTGGAGAGGAAAGAAGTTGCGTACGCGTTTCTGCGCGCACTTCCGCCTACGTGCAACCGGCCGGGTCCGCTTGAATATTCGCCAGTGTGATATGATGGGTGCACGGTGGTGAAAGAACCGCGGAGTTAGGTCCTCATATAACGGCTCCGGTGTACACGGCGCATCATCATCCGAGTCAGAGTCGCTGTAGTGGTTGCAAAACCTTCTCTACTAGGTTGTCATTGTCGAATTTGGCACACGACGACACCGTACTGTCGACGTCTGCGAAGTCTTCAAACGTGAGTGCTTCCGGGCCTCGATGTTGAGTCCATGCCTCCAAGATCGGCGTTCGCAGTTATAAATCACTGGGGCCTCACGAAACCAGCCATCGTAGATCCCCAATTACCTTTTTTTACGAGGCTGAGGCTGGTATCGTCAAGGTGCCAGAAGAGATAATGGCGGGCGATTCGGAGTAAGCGACAGTGAGGGATGGGGTACGGATTATCAGACGTAGAGCTGGTGGCTGCCCGAAATATATTTCATATGTTTACATTTACTCTATGTTGCCATCGGCGGGGCCACGGAGTAGTCTGAGTTACCGAGCCTGTCCGATTTATCAGTCGTCGACTATGTAAATATTTGAAGGAATGTTTTGGTGTGTCACCAACATTAAGGTAAACGCGACTTGCGGAGGGCACGGTATTTTGTTGTCACAATATTCTGTAGGCCTGAAACCAGTGTGCGCAGAAACGCTTTATGAATTACGGTACGACCGGCAACGGGCTTCACTTTTTATAATTAAGCACGTGACTCGTTGCCGTTAAAAATACTAGCAGCGAATGTTCTTTTGTTACCATCGGTGTAGCAAAGTGTGCAGTTACATCCTTCGTTACCTGCAGCATTTTATTCCAAACGTACAGCTTACCCCCTCTTGTACCTTCTCCGCGAATTAGTTACATGCCTTGGTCAACCGAGCGTTGTTTTATATTTAAAAAAATACACTCGCTTTTCCAAATTTTTTACAAAACGAAGATGCGCGAGCAGGCATGCCCACACGCATTTGAGCTGATATTTTAAGGATATTTTTATTTTGTCATGCATGCTTTTGAGAAATAATCTTTTACAAAAACAAGAAAAAGCGTCGTAAATTATCCAACATGTGTACTAACGCCATTGTTGCAACTATACAGGTTGAAATTTTAACAGCGAAGCTGTTTAGCAATCGTTTGATTCAGTATAACAGTATAAACGAAAGTAAGCACTGGGACCGTCAGGATTCCAACCTGTGTCTGGTAGATCAACGAAATGCGACTCGGTCGTTTTTTGCACTCGTAGACGACCTTTATTCTGTTTGTTGCCAATCTCCGACAGTACCACAAGGCAACTGGTACAATTCCAAAGAAACATCACACCACCATGCCACCATGCCACCAAGCCTCGCACGGCCGGCGTTGTCATTTAAAATTTCCTAAGAGCAGTTAGAGGTTCATTTTTTTGACAACCACTCCGGTGGGAAGTTCTTCGCTCTCTGAACTTCAACAGACTGTGAGACACTTTCTCGACATCACAATGAAGCCAAGCCATGCGCGAACTCCGAATGCTCTGCAGGCCTCTCAACATGACAGTGTCAATTGGTACAGCGTCCTTTCTATCATTGCACAAAAAACATATGCCGTGTGAACAAAGCGGAAAATCTTTCCGAAGTGCCTGTTGGAGGACATCCCAAAGAAACACTGTGACTCAACAATAAAAAAGACATTCTCTATGTTTCGGGCTGTGTGTAAATAGGGCAGTTGGTTCCCCATGACACTGAGAGACCCCTTTGCCTTGACCAGGTTCGGACTAAAAGTGCACCGGTGTGCAATTTAAAGAAGAAAGACTTCACCTCAGGTGGCACTTTCATTTGCTTCACATGCATTTTTTTGGTCCTGGACAATTTCTGTACAGAGCTCTGCACGGGGAAAACTACGACACATACATCCTTATTGATTCTTTTTTCTGCTTACAGTAGCCAGACATTGCACTGAAAAACAGGTTTCTAAAGATCGAAATGGCAAAACAATCTCTTTGAAATATTCATAAACACCACCTGGCATGCAACTTGGTGAAACCACACATTCTGGCAAAGCACGCATTAATTGCATCACGGGGCGCAGAAAAGGGTCCTGTAGATCGCGCAAAAACACAAAGTTGATTTACGAGCTGCCGTACAAACAGGTGAGTCAGCCCTAAACTGCCGTCATGAATTCGCCAAAACGAATTCGTCCTACGGCTCCTCTCCCAATTGGACCCACACACAAAAACAGTAAATACTCGATATAGCTTCTGTGCATTCAGACCTGAACAATGCAGTGCTTGCATCACTCGGTGGGTTAGTGGGGTAGCACAGTGGGTTAGTACCTGAGCGTCAAATGGCTTACTCACTCGGCTATGATTGTGGGGAGAAGAATCACGCCATCTGATTGACACCGAACACGTGATACGGACAGGACACGTTGAACCTGCGGGCGCCTAGTTTAAATATGCGTGTTCCGTTCCTTCATTATGCTTCGATTTGCTTCTCCTTCGCCATTATAGCAGTAAAGATGGAGCAAAGGTCGTTGCGGGAGTGAAGAAAAAGCAAATTGGCTGCATTTGTGGACTTGAACTGTCGTGATGGTCGTGAAAGTTTTGTACAGCTTCACTACCTTCGAGTCTTACGCGTTAGTGTGAGCGGCCTCTATTTTTTTTCATTCGGCTACGTGTATTCTTTCGTAGTTAAACAATGCGATTTATTATGTCGTTCAATTTCAAAATGGGGACAAAAACATACAGACAACGAGCCTGTGTAACTTTTCAGTAACGCACGCGGTGCTTTCTTTCAGGTTTATCATTGAGCCTTAAAGCACGCATTTTTCAATTTAAGATATGTAACGGATATACAAGCCTTTTTCCTCAATGACTACATAACTGCCAAAAACTCATCGTGAGGAGATTGCCTAATGCCACTGTTGTACACTGCGGAATATGGTAAACTATTGTTTTTTTGTGGTTTGCTTGCCCCTTTTTACGGTTATAGCAGGGGATTGACAATTTTAACCTTATCTTGTTTTAGATAAAGACCAATAGTAAGCGTAAAACATTTGATGTCGGATTTGTTTAAAAAAAACACAAAAAAGTTTATGATATCAACATCATCAAAAAATGTTTGTTCGGACCCTTAAGCAAGGCTTTCTACAAATATTGGCCAACATTTTGCCAGTAACTTAGGTTACAACACTTGGGGGTTATTAAAAACTATTATGCACTGCGGAGTGGCAAAAAATAGGGAATATTTCATAGGTATTACTCTCTACACTGAAAATGTATCTAAGGAACTTTAGCGATGCAAAAAGAACCCCAATAAACTGTTCTGAGCCTACGACGCGGAACTCCGGTCATTTGGATACTCATCGACCCGTAATCCTTAAAGAAGAGCGCTGAAATCCTTTTAATATGGCCCATAAGCGCGCTTGACACAGAGCTAGGCGTAGCATAGAGTGCTTCAGCCGAATGCGGAAATAACGTCTGCAGTGCACTGGAAACATATTTTAAGGCGGCTTGGCCTGCCAGTATTTCTACAGATCTAATTTCACGCTCCATACTAATGCCTTAACGTCTCTAATTAAGACTGGTGCTGTTTCCTGAATTGGGTTCTTGAGGAGAGCGTATCGTGATATGGTGTTCTCCATAAATATGCTCATGAACGAAATAATATCACATACATTAAACAGCACGTGATACCCAACATGGTATCATTTTTTGAGCATCCGTAGTAGCATTAAAAATGAGCAGAATTGATTACATTAATAAACCATGGCGATTATTACGTTGAGTCCTCGTGGACTTGTCCGCCTCTTTTGTAGATCAATAGTATGTAGCTAATGATCCCGCACAATATTTTTTCTATAATTTGGGTACAAGAAGAACGCAGAAATAAATCTAAACTTTTTGTGAGGTTTTGCTGATCCGTTTTTGCGCTTGGCATATGTACTTTCTTCACAGTTCTGTTTTTCTAAACTTTGACATCCGTGGGTATTGCATGAAAAGATGATATTTCGGCCCAAATCATGCACGATTTGCAGAAATCAATAAAATGAAGGGTGATTTTAATAATGGCACTGTAGTATCATAATCTTACCGAGGAAAATTAGGTCCACGCAAGAAAAAGAAGCACTGCTAATTACCGCACAAGTTTGCAAACCTGACGGGGCCTAAACTCGTGAGTTTTATAGTTACCTTGGTTAATTTGTCGAATAGTTTACCAAAGAAGATGACTGCTTAACTGTGTAATAATCGTGCAGCCAGTGGCTCGGTAAATAATTGAAACTGGGTAAGGCGGCATTTCCAGCCTAATAAAAACCGCAAACTATGCAATGTTCTTTACTTAGTATGACTTTGCAGTTGGCCACGCAGGCGGGTTTTGCTTCAATAAAAAACAACCCCTTTTTTTCGTCATATCAGGGCACCAAACCTACTCCCGCACAAGAGATGCAGTTTCATATGATCACACAGTAGTGAAACTAGATGGAGCCATGATTTCTCTCCCTATTCATTATGACATTATTTGTACCCATATCAAGTCGACAAAACACAGCTACCATTATGGCGACCACGTTTCTCGCAACAACCCTGTCGAGAACAATGCCTTGTTGAACCCTCCCGTACAATAGAGACCCTACGGCAGATAACGATTTTCAATAAAAGTGAATAACTTCATCCTCCTTGGTGCTAGAAAAAAAAACTTAAGGTAAATTTTGGTGGCGATAAACATGCCAGTCTTTTTAAGAGTAGGAATCGATACGTATCGCTGAATCGCGTAGAAGGGCCCTTTGAGATACATACACAAACTAGCTTGTGGAGTTAACGCAAAAGGCAAAGCATAGGTCCTTTTTACACGTCTTTTTACCCATAAGTGGCTACGTATTTCCTCTTTCTCTGCAAGAACTTAGCTCCACCCTTTCTAAACGCACGCGAAGCAGGGCGCCATAAAACGTCTTCCAAGAACAAATAAAAGAGGGCGCGCTTCTTCTCTTTGAGAGACTGGTCGAATGCATAAAATGTGAGATGGAGCCCTGTGGTGAGCAGGCAGTCAGCAAAACAGCGAGCAAGAAAAAAAGAACTGCACAAGGGAACGGCCCAGAAAGCAGCCCATTAGTTCCTATCGATTCGTCAGAGGAATCCGAGATAAATAGCGAAGAAGTTGCCGTAAAAGATGCAATTAGGCCAGCGTGTTTGTAAAAGTTATTAGTTGTTCCCTGACATCCCAAGGGAAACGTGTAAGACGTAAGTACGTGTGTGTGGCCAAGGATGTTGTGTTCTCTCGACAACGATGTTAGAGGGAGATCAATTGGTCGTTTTCGGCATGCAAGTTGATGCACTTCCTCTTCAGGGTTTTTATCAGCAGGGCTGTTTATGTACTGTTCTTGCTGTGGCAATTATTTTACGGTGCGGTAAAAGACTAGAGGAAAGTAGGTTTTCAGCCAGGCTCGTGCGTTTGTTCCTTTGAAAACTGGTCACGTAACAAGTAGAAAGCAGAATAACGCGAAAATTGCAAACTAATACGAACCACGAAATTGTCGGTATTCCATTTCTATTCGACTCGGGTTTTTTTATTTGATAAGAAAAAAATACTATATACATTTGGACGAACGTTTGGGTGCGACGCCAACATTCAGAATCGCACCAACTCCTCAGCACGGGGCATTCTGTACTACCGATTTTCCGTAGGCCCGAGAACAGTGTGGGCAAAAGCGCGTTTTGAGATACGGTGTATTTGGGAACGTGTTTCGTATTTGATAATTGGGTACGCTACTTGTTGCCGTTAAAAATACTAACAGCCACTGTTCTTGCGTTGCCATTTTTGTGTTAACATGTTAAGTTACATGAAAGTGGTTGTGCGTATTGGTGCACCCAAGGGTTGTCGAGTTATTGAAATTTTGAAGACTTTACCTGGGACCCCCAGAACCCCGTCCGTGCTTCTAGTTCCGTATGGGCGCGGCAGTTGCGACATAGCGCTGAACTTATTTACAGTTTCTCACCTTCAATACTTAGTGTTTGCTGCTGCGGAAGGTATTTAGCTTTTCGAAGAATATTTAACCGCTTTCTAGCTCATAATCTTTTTTATTTCAAAATTACCCCGCCGGCAGGGCCAGTTAGGCTTGTGGTTACTGCAGTTTGTTTACATCGCGTTTAGATGAGCCCTGTTATTATTAGATGCAACGCATCTCATGCTCGCCCCTCTGTCCTTCCTACGTCTGTCCGGTGTTGTCCGCACAGCTGTGAATCTCCTCCTCTCCTCTCTCCGATAGCGAACACTCTCTCCCAAACAGCTGCGGCTTGGCGCAGTGCGCTCTCACTCCGTTGCTAGGCGCCGGTGGGCGGCGCTGCGCGCACTGCGCATGTGCAGTACTCTCTCTCTCGCGCCATCCTCTCCTTCGGGCGCTGTGAATATAAAGCGGCATGCCGCGCTCCGACGGTCTCAGTCAACGGTAGTCCGCGTAACGCTTGCACTCTCTCGCAGTACTCAACGATTGCTTGATGCAATCGTCGAGCCCCTAACTGTGCACTTTTGGACCCCAAGGCACTAATTCTCGTCTGCAATAAAGACCGTACCTGAACATACGTGTACTGCATGTGCATTGCATGGTGAAAATGGAAAATTACGTCCACCTCCCCTTCGCGTGAGAATTCCTGCTATAAGCATAATCAATACGATGGAAAACGCCAATGGAACCCCCCATGAGATGCGTTGCATCACACCAGGGTTCCCGCGAGGGGAGGTGGGCGTAATTTTCGTTCTTTGTTTCTAAGTTCCTGTCCGATGTAGCGGAAGCGTTGTTCAAGCTATTTCAATTGTTAAGGGGCCCCACCAGGTTGATTAGCTATTTATTCTGTAATTTGCACCAGCGGCGATTCCCAGTATGGTTACGGCGACTGTAGTTCATTTATATTTCGGCTTTTGCCTGTAACTTTACCAGAACTGCGGCTAGAGAGCTGGTTTAACATGTCAAACTTTGGAACAGCAACGCGAGAACGCCGGTATGGCTTTTAAAGAATTCAACTTGTCGTGGAAGTTAGCTAAGTTCGTTTTGCTTGCCTGTGACTCAACCCGCGCGGCATCCCATCGCCTACAAAAAGAAAACGTTTTTATTTTTAAAACTATTGATTGTAGCAGGTTCACGTTTGGTACAAAGGTGCTCTAGAAGTTAAAGAATGAGAACTGCGAAAGGATAAGAACTTACATTGCAGATTTTCTGACGAAAATGTGAAAATTGGCGCAGCCGTATCCGAAAGCATCCGCAATTATTAGAAACTTATAGAACCTAGGGTGACCTTGCTTACATTTAGGCGTTTGGATGTAACTTTACCACAAATTGGCCTAGCGAGCTTATTTAATTGTCAAACTGTTGGAACAGCAACGCGATATCCGAATAGGGCCTGAAAAGACTAACCTTTCCGCAGAAGTTAGCTAGGTTCGTTTTTTCTGCAGGGCACTGAATACGCGCGGCCGCCCCCGCGCTGAAAAAAGAAAACGTTTATATCTCTGAAACTATTGGTGCCAGGAGGTTGAAATTCGGTAGAACGGTGCTCTTGAACATTATGAACGAGGGGTGCGGTTTCCGTCTGCAGTGACCACCCGAGCAAGGGCAACCGAGATATGTAATCGGATTTTATGTAGAAAATTATGAAAATAGAGTTTTGGGACCCGTTACGGTCCCAAGGCTTTCAGTCTTAAAAGAGCGCAGGGTTCCCAAGCCATTGCGCAGCCCCGCGAAAAGGCCCCCGTTGTCCCGATAAACATTTTATGTACCTAGAACAGTGTTTAGATGGCAAGAAAGGACGCTAATAATCCTTCAGTGGCCCTTTTGGCCACCTGAGCTTCAAACTAGCCATTTATCGTAGATATACAATTGAGCAAAGCACTCGCTCGCTTTTCATCCGCCTGACGTCAGTGGATCTCTCATCAGAGCGCTAGCGCCTAAGCTTACTCCTTGATAAACGCCCGTAAAAAAAGCAAAACAAGAGACGCTGGCTCAATATCCCTGACGGCGTGCCGGGAAATGTCATTCGCGGGCAGCTTTTCTCGCTTTCTCTCCTTTTTTTTACTTGGCTCTGTGCCGTACCCATGAAGGTATACAGTGCTGCCTGCTCCGGAAGTAACGATCATCCAGGATATCTAAGAGTCTGTACTAGAAAGGTTGAACCATTCTAAGAAGGCTCTTAGGGACACAAACAGCACTATCTCACCAGAGAAGGACCTGACCACCCTGGTGTAGTAAATGGCCGCCCCCTCCCATGAGCGACGAACTCAACTCTAGACACTCAGTCCCCAGCAGCTATAGAGCACCTGCCCACGGTGGCGGTAAGAACAGCTATACAGCAGAGGGTGCTCAGAATCTCTGTGCCCGGACAGGCCGCCATTATAACTTGATCCTGGCAACGTTCAACGCACAGATTCTGTTTAGCGATGGAAGCTTAGCTGTATTACTAGGGGGCTTTCGGACATTAGGTGGGATATTATAGGTTTAGCCGGTGTTAGAAGGACAGGAGAAGGCTTCATGGAGCTCACTAGTGGACATATTCTGTGCTACCATACCTCGGCAAAGTTGGCGCGGCTCACTCAAACTCACTCACAATTTTTTTTTTCGTATCACCACTCACTCAAACTCAGACTCACTGCTGAGAAGCACATCTGCGCTCAGTCAAACTCAAACTCACATTGAGCGCAAAACTCAGAACTCACTCGGACTCAAAACTCAAAATACTCAGAACTCAAAATGTACTCAAACTCAAAATGTACTCAAAACTCAAAATGAACTCAGAACTCAAAATGTACTCAAACTCAAAATGGACTCAAAACTCAAAATGTACTCAAACTCAAAATGTACTCAAACTCAAAATGGACTCAAAACTCAAAATGGACTCAAAACTCAAAACGTACTCAGAACTCAAAATGTACTCAGAACTCAAAATGTACTCAAACTCAAACTGTACTCAAGCTCAAAATGTACTCAAACTCAAACTGGACTCAAAACTCAAAATGTACCCAAAACTCAAAATTAACTCAGAACTCAAAATGAATTCAGAACTCAAATGGCCTCACAACTCTCTCGGGCTAGGAATTTACTCGGGCTCAGATGGACTCTGATTTCATTAGCATTCAGTGTTTTCAAATTCACGCATGGTAAAAATATTACGGGTGCAAATTCGTGAACTCAAACACTTGCATTCGGCACGGCATGACACCGTAGCTCCTGTGAGGTCGGAAACAATTTTCGCTGCAGATTTAATACGCTATACCTGCTGCCCAGGATAATTAGCGCTGGTTGCAAGCAATTGAACGTATATATTGGATACCAAACTCTTGATGTAGGTTCCGTGTTTGTATTTATGACAGAGGCGGTCCAGACTCGATGGTGTGATGGGTCCCTGGGTCGAAACAAGCAGGATTAGGCGAGGGGACGTGCGCTCACTGCTCCGTTCATTTACGTCGAAGCTGTTTAGGGTTACGGTTCGGCGCATTCTTGCTCTGCATCCTGAAAAAACGCCCTGTGTCAAAGCCAACTGTCCCCGCGAATCTCTGAAGCGCGAGGCGTTCATGGATATGCCTTTGCTTTTTTAATGCGTAGCATTCTTTGCCGAGTACCCCCTTCCTCAACCCCCCCCCCCCCAGGATTGTAGGATTGTGTAACGCCCTGCATTTACACAAAAAAGCAGATATCACGTAAGTTCAACCTGTACTAATTATAAAAGCGTAAATGTAATAACACGGACAGGCGGGCTAGTTGGTTTGACATCGTAACGGTAACTTTTGCGCACTCGATACGGGGACGCAGAAAAAGGTGATACAAAGACAAGCGCAGACTAACAACTGTTAGTCTGCGCTTGTCTTCGTGTCACCTTTTTCTGTGTCCCCGTACGGAGTGCGCAAAAGTTACCGTTAAAAAGCGTAAATGTAGACAATTGATCAAACTAAATGTTAAAAAACTAAAAAAAGAAATAATAAGAAAAATATAAAAAATGGCGAACCGTGTAACACGGGAGTCATGGATAGTCTCAGATTAGGTTAAAATTCAGAGAGATGTGGCGCTAAAGGATGTGGGGTATCAAATTGAGGGTTTCGAGGAGGGAAATGACATGGGACAAACAGAAAAGGGCCTCGTTGTTTGCTGAGGCACTTGTACTAGTTTTTATTAGCATTTGCTAGGTGGGATGAGCTCTCGTAGCTCGGAAAACCACCACGCTATCGTTGTATGCAATTGCCGCCACCGTACCCAGCTGTTAACTTCCAGCATGCACGCGTGTGCGTGTGCGAGTGCGAGTGCGAGTGCGTGTGCGCGTGCGTGTGCGCGTCCATGTGCGGGTGCGTTTGCGTGTGTGCGTGTGTGCGCGTGTGTGCGTGCGTGCGTGCGTGTGTGTGCGTGTGCGTGTGTGCGTGTGCGTGTGCGTGTGCGTGTGCGTGTGTGTTGCGTCAGTCAGCTGTTTTTTCATTGTGTTCGACACGTAGTCGTTGGAGAACTGCAGAGCCCGAGTTCATTCTTTTCCTTTACATTGTTATCATGTGCTAGTTTTGATATCTTGCGCTGATTTCTTATTGTAATAAAATCAGTTCGAGTGCACACACAAACTGCGCTTGCTTATTTTTCTGAAGTGTTTTCCTTCTGTCGCAATGTCTGTTTGTCTTGCTGGCTCTGTTGCCTCTCTATCTCCTACACTCTAGCAAGGAGTTGATGTTTCATATGTAATTGGCCAATTCTGGATTCGAGTGCACGTTGGTACACTGTGGGACGGAAACTACGGACACGAAACGCGGCCGCAAGGCTTATTCATAAACAAACGTGAAATTGTCGTACAGTCACCCCTGATGACGGAGCCGAGTTGGCTCCGAAACGCTGGGACCGCTTTGAATAAACGCCCTAGGTTGGTGTATTTGCCCCTTCAAACGTGAAATTCGCCTTTCTGATAAGCTCTGATGCCCCATGTTACCTATGGTCGTCCACAATTTTCACGACACCATATGTGTCGAAGGATGTGCTTGTTTGTTGGAACACGGGGAAATGGAGGAAGTAATGTCTGAATGGCAGTTATTACAGAGAGTTTTTGAGTCTGGTGATTTAAGTTCGAGAGCTTGGCATGGCTTTTGCTTTTACGCCATGCCATCCTGCCTGGATGATTCAGCAATTAGGCGCCAATATTTTTATTACTATGTACCGCATTGATGGATACCTCTGGACAAGCCTTCGCATGTATATAGCACAACTGCCTTACGGGTTGGCAAGGAATATTGGTTAAGCCGGACCAAGCAATTACGGAAAGATACCTTTTGCTATATCCTCTCAACTATAACGAGACAGCATTTTTATATTTGCCCACGTGATCCCCCTCGACGAGACCTTTAATTTGATACCCCACAAACCACAGCAGGATCATATGGAATTCATAGCTGTTGAACTAACCATGACTCTCATGACTGTAACCAGGACGCATTATTTAAATGTCTGACGTGATTCCCCTAACTTAAACCTTCAATTTGACACCCCACATGCTTTAGCGGCCTGACCTTCAATTTAACACAATCTATGACTCATAATGACCATCTCATGATTAGAACCACAAAGCCTTTTTTATTTGCACCACATGATTCCCCTCGTCAAGACCGTAAATTTTATACCCTACACGCCCTAGCGAGATCAGTTCAAATTTTAACCTTATACGACTCGCCATGACTATCTCATAGTTATAACCAGGAAGCAGTTTTGTATTTCTCCCACGTGATTCCGCTCATCAAGACCATTATTTTGATACAAATCCTAGCGGAATCAATTTGAATGTTAAACCAATCAATGACTAACCATGACTATCTCATGATATAGCCATACCGCAGTTTTGTCTCACGTTATTTCCCTCATCGGAACCTTCACTTTGATGCCCCGCACACGCAGTGGCGTCATTGTGAATTTTAACCTAATTTATGACCCGCCTTGAGTATGTCATGATAACAATCACGAAGCACGTGATTACCCGTATCAAGACCTTTAATTTGATACGCCACACGCCCTTGCGTCATGAACTCGAATTTTAACCGAATTTATGACTAACCATGACTACGTCATGATATAACCGTAACTCATTTTTGTCCCGAATGATTCCCCACATCGAGACCTTGAATTTGATTACCCACATGCCCTCGCAGAGCCATTTTGAATTTTAACCCAATCTATGACTCATTATGACTGCCTGATGACTACAATCAAGAATAATTTTTTTTATTTACCCCGCGTGATTCCCTTAATCGGGAGCTTTCATTTGATACCTTACACGCCTTAGCATCATCAGTTTGACTTTTCACCCAATCTAATGCGGTCATTATTCTGTCTAAAGGGGCGTTGCCCAGTCAATTCAGCTAATTCATTTGAAACAGCAGAAGGGACAGCCCCCGCCCCCTTTTCCCCCCGGCTCTCACCTCTTCCTTTGTGACCCCTAGTATATCAAGCCGTTAACAGTAGCAGGCGACGAACCAGCAAGCAAGCGCCGCAGTGTGCTTTTCCACCACCCTTTCCCACCCTTTTAGTGGACCCATCAGGAGGGAAAGTTAAGACAACCCTTTTTTATGACCTCTCCAGTCAATTACCACTCACGCGCCCAGCCGCGAAAACTTGGTATACAGCAACTGCTTAGGGTCATGAAAATTCAACAAGAAACTAAAAAAAATCAGACACCCCCTCCTTCCCAACCGATCATGCGGATAGCGAATGGTGCCGTACCCGCAGGTAACCTGAATTCCGAGCCCACAGCGACGCATGAAACTTAACAGCCAATAATAGCTGCCTGCTAGGCTACTCATATGTACTCAAACTCAAAATGGACTCAAAACTCATATGTACTCAGAACTCAAAATGTACTCAAAACTCAATATGTACTCAAACTCAAAATGTACTCAAACTCAAAATGTATTCAGAACTCAAAATGGGCTCAAACTCAAACTGTACTCAGAACTCAAAATGGACTCAATCTCAAAATGTACTCAGAACTCAAAATGGACTCAAACTCAAAATGTACTCAGAACTCAAAATGAACTCAAACTCAAAATGTACTCAGAAAATAAAATGAACTCAAATTCAAAATGTACTCAGAACTCAAAGTGGACTCAAACTCAAAATTTACTCAGTAGTCAAAATGTACTCAGTACTCAAAATGGACTCAAACTCAAAATGTACTCAGTACTCAAAATGTACTCAAACTCAAAATGTACTCAGAACTCAAAATGGACTCAAATTCACTAGGTCTCAAGCGTACTCAAACTCAATCGTACTCAAGCTCATTCGGGCTCACTCGGCTCAAACTCATTCAAGCTCAAACTCACCATGCCACGCTAGCCTCGCGCTCACTCAAACCAAAACTCACGCGTGAGTTTAAGTCCAAATGAGTCTGAGTGAGTGGACTCATGAGTGAGTTCGCCGACCTCTGTGTGCTACAGAGGTCCCCAAGAGAAGAAAGAACATGGGGTGTGACTTTTAATACACAGAGAAATAGCAGGAAATCTGAGGGACTTCTTCAGCATTAGCAAGGTACTCACGGCTGTCGTGAGGAAACTAAACAAGCGATACAGGTTAACAACAGCACAGGCGTAGGCGTCAACAACCAGCTACGATGATGAACCCGTAGACAGGTTCTACGAGGATGTCGAACCAGAAATGACTAAGGCAGCAACACAGTCAGCGAGTGTGAGGGGAGAAATTAATGCAAAAGTGGGTAAGAAGCAAAGGTTGGGTTTGGTTAGGTTGGGTTTTGATTGAGTTAGGTTAGGTTAGTTTAGTTTTGGTAGGGTTGGGTTGGGTTAGGTTAGGTTTAGGTTAGGTTAGGTTAGGTTAGGTTAGGTTAGGTGAGGTGAGGTGAGGTGAGGTTAAGTTAGGTTAGGAGAAAGGTCAGTGGGTAACTTCGAGACTATCGCAACAGCCGAGGAAATATACTGGTGAGATTTGCAGACAGAAGGAACATGAGGTTGTTGAATAGATTTTTTTACAAACGAAAGGATAAGAAAGGCACATGGAAAAGTCCCGATGGTACAACAAAAAAAAACGAAATGGACTTCATTTTAAGTGACCACCCAGGTATTGTGCAAGGCGTAGACGTGCTATGTAAGATTCGGTGCAGCGATCATAGTATGATTAGATGCAAGCTAAGGGTTATCTCAAAAGAGAAAGGTGGAATCTCGGGAAAACTAAGAAACCCCGCATGGTGTCAGTCAGAGCCAAATCACAGGAGTTTAAAAACACTCTTCAAAACAAATTCGCGCTTCTAGACGAAGAGAACGAGGTCAGTGAAGACAGGCTAAATGGTAACCTAACATCGATAATCAGTGAATCAGCAGCAGCTGTGGGAGAACCAACAGGTAGGGAAAAAACCGGAAAACTAAGAAAAGGAAGGATATAATTGTCCAACGTAAGAACCTGGAAGTGTCAAGTACGGCAAATCAGATTGAGCTGGTCGAGCTGTCGAAACTGATCAGCAGATCTAAACCAAACCAATTTCGTGCAATTAACATCTCAGTGATCGAGGAAACACTGCCAAGAGAGCGAAGCTGGAAAGCAACTCGGAGAAAGCTAGCCATCGGCAAAGATAGGATGTATGCACTCAGAGACGAGCAGGGCAACATAACGCACAACGTGGACAAGGTAATAAAGGTAGCAGAACGATTCTACACAAGGGTGTAGCGACGTTCTACCAGGGGATTCTACTGAGAGTAGGAGCCTAACTTGCGATGTGCCACTAGTAACAAAAAGGAGTTAAGGAAATCTCTCAAGGTCATAAAAATAGGAAAAGCTGCAGGTGCCGACGACATAACCATACATTTTCTGAAGGGGAAGAAAATATTGTTCTGGAAAAGGTTGCTATACTCTTTTAGAACGCTTGAAAGCAAAAAAGGGCTCATAGCCTGGCAGAATGCCAACATTATGATTCATAAGAAGGGAGATTCCGAGGACCTCAAGAAGTGCTGACACATCAGCTTACTCTGTTTTGTAAACAAGCGTTTTACCTAAGTTATATTTAGCTGCCTAGGTGACAGTCTGGATTTAAAACGTCCCAGAGAGCAGGCTGGGTTTAAAAAAGGGTACTCAACTACGGATCACATTCATGTTGTCAATCAAGTGGTTGAAAAATCTGTAGAACACACTAAACGCCTTAAAAGACATTTATAGACTATGAGAAGGCCTTTGATTTCGTACTCACCGAAGCCGTGCTAGAAGCACTAAAAGACTGAGATATGCAAAATACTTACACAAGACTTCTAGAAGAGATATGAAAAGAACACACGGGCAAGATAGCCCCCCAGAAGCAAAGCTATAAATTTCCTATCCAGAAGGGAGTAAGACAGGAAGATACCATCTCGCCAAAACTATTCACAGCATGTCTGGAGGGGGTGCTTAGAAAGCCCAATTGAGAAAAGATAGTACTAAGGATAAATGTGAAATACGTGAACCATTCGAGGTTTGCGGACGAAAAGTATTGCTGAGGGCGACTGCAGAACTCTTGCAAACAATTCCTGACGGACTAGTCTCAGAACGTGTGGCCGTGGAGCTAAACATAAATACACATAAACCTAAAGTAATAAGAAATATTCATGCGAAAAAATTCCTCGTCAGCTGGTGAACCGAAATGCTTTATTATGTAAAAGAATACAACCACCTTGGACAGACGGTTAGTGCTTACCCCAACCACGAAAGAGAAATCCGGCGCAGGATAGGTATGGGCTGTGGAGCACTCGGCAAGCACTCCCAAATAATGAAAAGTAACCTACCTCTGTCACTGAAAAGAAAGGTCTACAGCCAGTGCATGCTGCCGGTTATGACTTATGGAGCGGAAACTTGGCACCTTATTAAACTACTAGAACGCAAAGTTCGTTCAGCTCAAAGGGCCATGGAACAAATAAAGTTAGGAGAGCCGTCAAAGACAGGGAACTAGCTACATGGATAAGAAAACCAACTAGAGTCGAAGATATTATAGTTCAGAAAAAGAAAAAAGTAACGGGCTTGGGCTAGCCATGTAGTGAGCGAACCGACAACCAGCGGGCAATTAGGATAACAGATTGGATACCAAGAGATGGGTTTAGAAGAAGGGGGAGGCCAGTAATCCGTTGGAGGCATAAAATAGGAAAATGCGGGGGTAAACTGTGGATACGAGCAGCGCAGGACAGGAGCAGTTGGAGGTCAATGGGCAGGCCCTTATCCTGCAGTGGATATGGGTAGGCTGCTGCTGATGATGATGTACACTTACACACTCTTTACCTATATCATTTTATTACAAGCCTAAATTTGCCCCTTCTCTTGTACCCCCTTTACGATTTAGTCACATGCCTTGGTCAACCAAGTTCTCTTTTTTGATATTGCGAAAAGAACATACACATTTTCTGATTTAATGCACAGAGAAGGTATCCGAGAATGCCGGCACGAAGACCCACAAGAATTCCGTAAGCAATCAGGAACATCTTTCTATAAAAGCTTTATTTTATCCTACGTGTTTCTGCGAAACTTGGTTAGATCATTCTTCAAGAAAGCCTCGTTACGCAAATGCTTCTCCTGATGGTCAATATTGTGAGGATCGCGACTTTCGCGAGAATCCCTATCTTGTTAGCTCTCCCTTGTGGGCGGCGTTGCACAACACGCCTTGATCGCACGTCGGAAGCCATTTGTGGGAGCGCGCCAGCAAACGGTGTGTGCGCTGTCACCAGGGTGGCGGCGTTGGCGCTTTTCTCCCTGCCTTCCCTGTAAACTAATTCTCCGGCCCCACAAGCGCCACCAATGGGCAAGGTATCATGGGATGTCGCACGACTAGTGAGGGTCTCTTGGACATAGGGATGGAACAGCGCGCGGACGTTTCGGTGAACTGCTCTTGACTTGGGAAAGCAAAAGAAACGGACACTTCCGAGCGAGCTTAGAGACTACCATAGGACCCGCACGCGCAGCTCACGCTTTTCCGGTGTCCTATCAGCGAGATTAACCATCTCGATCTCTAGTGTTTAGTGCCTCACTTCCAATGTTACTGTTATAAGCAACGATTATTCTGTCTGCAGCTCATTTGTTTTGCACGGTGCAATAAATGCTGCCCGTGCTGTTTCGCCCTTTCGCTCCCTGCCTTTGTCGGTCTACGTGAACAACGGACCGGACCGCAGGCGGCGTTCGCACAGCATGTTCGCTGAGCGCGGATGGCTGCAGGTTGGGGAATGAGTTCAGTGTGAATATGTTTACCCCACACTGTAAAGATTCGAATTTTTCATTCAGCGTATGCATACACACGTAAAAAAATAACGTTAAGCCGTAACAAGTTTCTTTATTTGAAGGCAAGCAGCAATGAATTTTCAAAACTTTTTTCCGTTAAGTATAAAAGTGCGCCAACTGATCATGGCGACATTAACCTATGCCGCTGTCTTACACTGGGGAACGTGGTAGCTGAAATACTTGCTGAGGCTTGCTTTTCCCTGTTCACTGCAATTGCGGTGGGCAGAACATTTTAACTCTATCTTACTTTAGATAAAAATTTGCCGACGATCACGATACTACATAAGCGCAATTTCTGCGCAGATGTTGAGCTGTTTCGACATTGCAAGATATGTTGAAGCAAAGAATTCCCGACTGACAAGTATGTACGGGCGGAGCGGACTGCAGAGTCTTCTCAGTGACAGCGCATACCTGCTCCTTCGGAAGCGCGCACCTCAGAGGTGCTGAGCCTCGCGCTTGGGCAGCTCATTTAGCTGCAGTGACAAACGCGACATTTCGTTCGTCTCAGGAGGAGATTGCGGCATCGGAGGACACTCTACGTGGAGCGCTGCCCTGGCGCAATCTCGTAGCCGTTCACCGCCATGAAGCACGTCTAGTGCTGCTAACGCGGCACTTCGCTTACCTCCTCACATTTTCGCCATACTCTCCTCCTCCACATTTCTGCTCCCTGTACTCTCTTCGATGTGCTCTTCATTCGCTCGGTTACACCCACTTACCAACGCCAGGGACGCCTCGAAACCGCAGGAAGGGCCGCTAAATAGCTGCGCTCTTATACAAACATGAATCAAGAAATATTTGAAGTTCGATCCGACATTCAAATCCACAACGCGTCCAACTTCCTAATTTGAACAGATTAAAAAAACACCTTTCGAACCATAGATTTTTGTTGAGACATTTAGGCAAGGCTTGTTTGGAAATACTGACCAATACTTTGCAACCAGCCCGAGTTCTATCACTTTAGCATTTTTAAAACAATTGCGTGTTTCGTACCAAGCATAAGCTGTCCTTCAAAATCATAATTAGGTACGCGCAAAGCTTATCTGAAGAACTTAGGTTACACAAAAAACCTCCAGTGACTGTTCCGGGCCTCTGGCGGGGAAGTATGATAATCAGAAGTCTCACAGACTTGTGTATCTTAAGGTGGAGTGCTCCATTTATTTCCCCACCACCCGCAAACGCCACTCACGTGGAGCCAGATATAAAGTAAAATGTTTCAGCCTATTTAAGAAATATGGCCTGCCTGGAATTTTAAACGCCTTTTTAAGGCACCACTTGGCTTGGAAATACATGTGCCACATTGGCACAGAAGCTTGTAACGAAATTTACAACGATATTCATAGCTGCCGTGGTTTTCTGCATGGGTTTTCCTAACCGCATTTTAAAAATGTTGCCTCTGTAAAAATAGTACTGAAAACCGTATTTACTCGCGTAATTATCGCACTGGTTTTTCCAAAAATATGATGCACAGTTTGGGGTGCAATCATTACGCGAGGTACATCTTTCGAGAAAACGTTTCAGCACAGAAAACTCAAGTTGCAGGTCAGAATGTTAACGATAAGCCTCATGAACATAATAAACATAAGAAATAAAACATAATAAAAACTCCACTGACTACCAAATGACCACCGAGTGATGCAAATTGCAGTGTTTCAATAGGGAATGCACCGGAATTACGGAATCACGAAACTGGCCGGAACGAGTTTGCTCTGAGGTGAGAACAGGTCGACCAATAAGTGGTGCTGTCACAGTGTGGGACATCAAGACACGGCTGCCGACACAGCAAGCTGAGCGCGTTGGTTTATATGTTCTGTGAGTACATTATGTACTATCGGCGTCAAATAAAACGCAAAAACTAAATTATGAACCTGAACACACAAATAGCGCGATTTGTTTTCATGCAAGCCAAAATGAAGTGTGGCTTAGTTACAAAAAAAAACTTTGGAAATGTGGATTTCCACATATATAAACGCTACGAACAGTATATTTCAATTTTGCACGTTCTGGTTTATATTTTCGTGTTCGCGTTTCATTTGACGCCGATAGTACATTTGGTGAGAGTTTCTTCCGCACCAATAATGAACTCACGCTTGCCGATATCGCTAATACCATCATGTTCGTGGCAATAACGTAGCCATGACCGCTTTGAAAGAGGAGGAAACTAGCGTAAGCACGACCACCGTCGTCTAGACTTGGCACACATACAAAAAGTTCAGGGTGCGATCATTGCGCGGGAAATACAAAAAGTCATATTTCGACGATGAACTTCACGGGTGCGATAATTACGCAAATGGGATCATTATGCGAGTAAATACGGTACGTTAAAATTATTGGCTTTAAATGCCACGTAGTATTTCCAGTGGTGTCAGTATTTAGTCCTTCATGGTTGAATCAACAACTGTATGTGTGTTTTTTAATAATAAACGGTGGCATTCAATACTTCAAAGGCTAATTCATTCGTAAGCTTTGTTGTTTAATGAATAGTGCGTCACGACTAGTAACTGCAGATGAACGTTTCTACATAGTTACAGAAGATGAATGTAGCAAGAAATATAAACCAGCCATCACTTCTAACAATGCGTTTTTTTTTAGGCAATGCACTCACGTTTCAGTCTCGTCTTTGAGCCTTTGACATATGTGGGTGTGAAACAAAATATGCCAAGCTGACTAGAGCCGTGCTCGCTTTACGAAAAGGATGAAATCAAATGCAGTTTTTTTATTTGTCTAGAACACTCCCATAATCTGAGCGATGGCAATACATGAACTCCAAGCAACACCCAAAGCACTGCGAATTGTCTCGCAACTACCTTGCAATGCTGACACGGCTTCCACTTGTGAGTTTTCACTGTTTAACGTTTTGCTGTTTTTGTAACTTAATTTAAAAGCTGGCGGCTTAACTTTGAATGATATACTTCAAGCAGAGACACCGCAAAGAGCGAACGCCGGAGACGGTGTCGTGACGAGCCTAATAAAGACGCTAAAATACGGTTGTTTTTATGACTGACTTCGCAGTTTCCGGAGCGAGTGGCTCAGCCGGGTTTAATTTATTTTGAATAACCCGCTTTTCTTCGTCGTGTCACAGCACAACACGTACTCTCAAAAAAGAGATACCTTTTTAAATGAATACACACTTTACAAGACAAGACGGAGCTATCACACCTGTATTATTTTATTAGGAAGCCATTTCTATGCATAAACAAGTCGGCAATGCTCAGTTTCCTTCGTAACCGCCACATTTTGCGGCACGCCACTGTCTAGAAAAAAGACTGCTATATGCACGCTCATATGTTGACCGGACATGATAGGGAAGCCTTCGGCTTGCAACGATTTCCAATAGAATGGAATAACTTCGTTCTCGGTGGTACTCGAAAAATGTTATGAAATTTCGGGGACGATAAACATGCATGCTTTGAAAGAGGCCGAATCGATTTGTATCCCAGTATTGGGTAGCGGTAAATAAGGGGAGCTTTTTCACAAATATAGGTGTCTGGGGAAAGGAAAAGGTAAAACAAAGGCCGTTTGGACGCCTCCATTTTGTCCGAAATAGATAGGCGTACCCCATTCTACCGCAACAGCTTTGCGCCACCCTTTCGAAATGCGCGCGAAACAAAGTGTCATAAAAAGCCTTTCAAGCACAAATAAATGGGGAGCGCTAGTTTTCTGGGAGAAATTGGCCAAGTGGATGAAGCGAGAGAGTGGGCATATCCAGTGAGCAGAGAGGCGGCAACGGAGCATGCCTAAAAGCAAATTCTTCTCACAAGAACTGGCTGGAAAGCAGCCCATTAGTTCCTATCGATCCATTGCAGGACAGAAAAAAGAAGCGAACAAGCTGTCTAACTAAAGCCATTTGGTGAGCGTGTTATCTAAACTTACCTGTTTCCGCGTAATGTTCTAGGTTAAGTATGTGGGTGTGGCGGGGGGAGTTTTATTTTTTAAATGGAGGTCAACTACTAGTTTTGGGCGGGCCGGGTGATGTGCTTTTTCAGAGAGGTGTAAAGCAAAGGGGATGTTGGCTTAATTTGCTTTCTGCTGCAAATATTTTACCGTGCACTCAAAGAATAAAGTCACGTAACTTTAAAACGACGGTCGCACGTTTGTGCCTTTATGCACTTTTCAGGCACCGCCTCAATAACAGGGCCAAGCGAAAATCAAAACAAAATCACGAGGCAAATACTTCCCGGTGTTCGACTGCTAGTCGACGGGGTGTTTCTATTTGGTAAAACGAAATATGTGGATTTCGCTTATTGTTGGGCCGCAACGCAGATATACCAGATGATACCAACTGTTGAGCCCATGGTAACCACTTGCAGAGATTTCGTAGATGTGGAACGAGTTGGGCAGCATTTGCGATACGAGTTAAGGTGCTGCCGGTAACGAGTCTCTTTTTTGGGCGATATGAGAAGATACATTTTGCAAATGCCAACGACAATTGCCGTTTGGTTGCATTCTCTCCGACTATTTTTTGTAGGAACCTGTGGTGTTGCGCTACTGGTTATTCGGAACGTATGCGTTATTTTCAGTTCAGTTTTACATCAAGGAAAACCTGCGGGAAGGAAAGAAAAAGGTGTTAGAATACCTGACACAGGCCAAACCTCCCTTAAAATATGGAAACAAAATAAAACTACAGAAAAAAATTCCCTCGCACTTCCCCGAGGGGGAGAGTGTGTAAGTGCGAATGCACGGTTGTTGATTGCGCGATTACGGTGGATATCGTGATCTTGGAGTGGAGAGGAGGCGCCCAACACCCGCAGTCACTGAGCGGAGAGAGGAGGAGGAGAGTAGCGCCCAGCGTTACGGCGAGGGCTACACGAGCGCCCTCACGCGTCGGAATGCGAGCGCCCGCTACGCGAGCGAGAGCTCTCCCGCCCGAAGTGGAGAGGAGGCGCCCAACACCCGCAGTCACTGAGCGGAGAGAGGAGGAGGAGAGTAGCGCGCGCCCATCTCCCCCCGTTGCTAGGGAAGACGAGGAGGAAGACGAGGAGCGCGCGCACCCGCAGCTGTTGCTATGCGGACAACGGCGGCGGACGATTCAGGCTCGCTTAAGAAGTGCATTCACACTTAAAAAAATACAAAAAATACCATACAAACAGAAAACAAAATAATAATGAAACCGGACTGTGTACATAAAAGGGTTGAAATGAAATCGTAAAAGCAAAACTAAGAGTATATGGGCAAACTTTGCCTTTTCGTCCTTTTCCCCATCCCCCATCCTGGCCACGGCGAATCACAAACATTCCTTGGTGCACCCAGGCTTTGCTTCTAATCGTGGGAACAATGCCGAACGACCCTCAACTCCTTCCATAACAAACGTGCACGAGCGCACGCCCACGTCTATTCGCACCCGCGCTCGCATAGGCGCGCGTGCACACGCCCAGCCGAACGAATGCAAACACATACGCACCGACACATGGGCAAACGCAGAAACGAACCCCCTCGCGCACGCACGCACGAATAATTTACGTCTTTCAGGATATCGTTTCAAAAAAACTTTTTTTTATTCCACCAACAACTAGAAAGCAAACGTAAGTCGGCTCAATGGGCCATGGCACGATTAATGATCGGAGTAACCTTTAGGGACAGGAACCGATGTTCCTGGGTCAAGGAGCAAATCGAGTAGATGATATCATGGTTCGAGTAAGGAAAAAGAAGTGGACTTGGGCTGGCTACGTAGCTGGACGAATCGACAGCCGGTGGAGCACCAGGGTATCATAGTAGATACCGAGACACGGGTCCGGAAGAAAGGAAAGGCCAGAAACCCGATGGGGGGACGAAATAAAAAAAAAAATTGGGGGAGAGAGAATGGACTCGGGCAGCGCAAGACCGGAGCGGTTGGAGGTCAATGGGAGAGGCCTTTGTCCTGCAGTGGACATGAATAGGCTATTATTGATGATGATAACGTTGCGCAGAAACTTGATTGAGATATTACGAACGAGCAAGAGTGTCATAAAGGACTTTCAAATACATATTAGCGTGTTAGTGATAACTATTTTGGTCCTGCCTTTCAGTTTGGGGTGCCCTTAAATGACCGTTTACACAGCTACTACACACGCGCTTTCAGTTTCAGTTTCTGGGAAAAAAAAATTGTTAACACGCAGGTGGGTGCGGAACTATTCTGGTAACGGACGAGTTACGTTCTATAGCAGCTAACAGTAGAGCGATTATCCGTGTCTGTTATTTTAAAAAACAAGCTACGCATTTGCTTTTGTGTTTCGCTAAAGTTTACAACACAGCCCAACCTTTCGTGGCGGATATGAATCCTGCCAAAGTCCTGCCCACCGAAACATGCTAAACAAAATTTCAGGTAAACTTTTCTTTTGTGCGTTCGCGGTTATGAAAGGCAACTGACTATTTTAACGTATTCTCATTTTAGATAAAATACTACATTGAAGCAAGGAACATTCGGGTTTTGAGTGATATTCGACAACAGGTTACGTCTGACTTTCATATTTGAATAAATGGTAAAATCGACCACACAAAACCCCTTCAAAACAGTTTTTTTCATTGGAAAATTCTAGCGAGGCTGCAACTCGGGGTCAAACAGTTTAGAATTTTCAACAACAATTACACATTTTTCAGCGGCCAGGCACAAGAACAGACCTGTCTAGAATAAACACTTCTTTTTGAACCCCGATGTATTTGCTGCACATGACGGGGAAGTCTTCTGCTGGCAGTGATTTCCAATACAAACGGATAACTTCATCCTTAGTGGTGCTGAAAAAAAAAACAAGTTGAAAGTTTTGTACGGATAAACATGATGTGTTTTCAAAGAGGACAACTTGATTTGTACGGCCGGATCACGTAGAGCTTCATAAGAAGGGCCCTTTCAGAAACAGACAAATTTGCCTGCAAAACGCAACAAGTCCAACAAAAGCCCTTTGGCCGTGTCTGTTTTTTCTTAGGTGGATAGGCACGCCCAAATATATTACAACAACTTAGCCCTATTCTTTCGAAGCGCATGAGAAAAATGTAATTATAGAGAGCTTTTAGAAATGTGGTTATACAAAGCAAACACAAGAAGGAGCTGTATGTCCCTAGGAAAAGTTGGCGGAATGTTTGAAATGAGAGATTTAGAATCCGCATCGGGTAGACAGGCAGCAACAGATCGACTGAGAAGAGAAAATTCATCACGAGAAGGGACTAGAAAGCTGTCCCTTAGTTTCTATCAATCCAATACTGGTACAGAAGTAAATAGCAAACAGGCTCATAAAAGAGATTGGCTTAATGTCGCAAGTGGAACATGCAACGTTTCAGTATGTTAGTTTGGCTGGAGAAGTTTCATTTTCGCTATGATGATCTTAGCGGGGAATAAACTGCTACCTCTAGGGGTGAAAGTTTATGTACTTTGTCAATGACATTGCTAATAACGGGTCTACTTGCGTTGTGCATTTTTGTTGCAAATATTTTCGAGTGCACTCGAAAAAGGGACTGATATATGTTTGTAATAAAGCTCGTACGCGCGTGCCTTTGTGCTCTTGTCACGTTAGACGTAAAAAGCAGTGTAACGGGAATTTTGTATACACGATGTAGGAGGAAAACATTTCCTCGTACTCGGATGGTATTCGGCTCCGGATGTTTAGAGGGAAAGCTCCACTACGCTACATCTTTCAAGGTCGTTTACAGCGCCCCAAGTGACGTATAACCTCCGGCGCGGAAGTTGCGCCTTCTTCCAAATCGCTTCGCTCACTCGGGGCCTGTGTGCTCCGTTCCCACGTGACTCGGAGAGGGTTAGAGTCCTGCGCCGTCTGCGCTTGATAGTTGAGCACCAGCTGGTGCCGATCTGCTTGAGCTTCAGCGCAAACGTACCCCGTGACTAGGTGGAAGTTTACGACTGCTTAGACGGCGGTTCGTCCCTCCGTATTGCCATCGAAGGAGGGTCCACTGGGCTGTTTCTGCATACCCTTCAGCGCAGGAGAAAGGATCCGAGTAATCCGATCAACCAAGTAATCCAATCAACCATCAAAGTAATCCGATCAACCAAGATGGTCAGCAATGAGGCGTTCCTCATGCCTAGAGAGGGTTAGTGTGCTCTTACCAAGCACCACTCATGGGCAGATGGAATTGACACAAGCACTAACAAGGTCTACATGTAGAGAATAGGAGTGACGCTTAACCGCGGGAGCAGTAACCACGTGGGACCCTAAATGGCACCAAGCTCGGCGGACGCTTGTCGTGAGGGAGGCGGCTGACGCGTACACTAAATTCGCCGGAAAATCGATAACGGCTTGCTTGCACATGTAAACAAGACGCACGAGTGTCCGGAAATTGCTTTCTCGTCCACAGGGAGCACTTTTGCTCGTGCCTATGGCACTTCAGTTAAAAATCAATGGGGGCTGCACATCGGGTCACAACAAAAAGCAGTTCAAACTAATGCTCTCCCTAGTGGTATTAAACCACTCACTCTGTAAGGACGACTTGCATGAGGGTCGTGAAAATTTTGACGTAGCGCATACTCGACACGGACACAAGCAGGAAGTATAGGAACCTCAGTGTTGTGGTTTGTTTTTCTCCTTGTTGTTGCCGTATAGAGTGATACTTTAAGACGCTCAAGGACCAGTACAAACCAGCGCAGTTGCAGATTCTTCTACGTGAGGTGCGTTAAGCTGTACACAAAAAAGATTTTGGTTATTCCTTCCTGAAGATGTCTAGCAAGCCAGATTACGGCATTTATTGTTTTTTGCTAACTTTGTGGTAAGATAACATCGATACCGGATGTTTGGAATGCTCAGGGGAGTTCCGTGGGACGTTACGTGTTTTTAGGGGAGAAGAGTAGAGTGTGTTTGTTCGCGCACACGGATGGATTGATGGCGCCGCCTAGCGAGATAGCCTATAATAACGTGTTGCCCACGACAGAAAAAGGGCAGCCATGTGCAAAAAAAAAATCCCAAGGAACTAGTTTTGATTGTTTTTGTGTGAGAATGCCTAACATGAATAGAACATGAGCCAAGGTACACCACTCCTTTTGGGAGGCTAAAAAAAACGGCCTGTACTCATTTCTGTCAACCTTGGCATAAACCCTCTTCAAGGGGCTACGACGCCCTATTACATGTTTTGTTACTTAAAAGGCTGCGTTGTCTCAACTACAACGATTCAATTTTCATGGTAAACTTCACATAGTAATGATCAAATCACGGAAAAACAGATGAAGCAGACGTGGCTCCCCAGCACCTTTTTGGCGTGATATATGACGTCACATGACTTCACAGACGTTTGTTCATGCCATTGGCGGAGACTCACCAAGGCCACACCCAAGAAACGTGACTGGGTGATTGTAGCGGGCCCTCTCGTTACGTTTGATCGCATCATTTTAATGTTAGCGTGCATTTAAAAGGACCCTACGACACTTTCGATAAGCGCGTTCACCGTTTCCTTCGCGTCTGGAACCACTGCGAAAGCCACAGTTATCGCCAGCACGGAGCGGTACTGTGTGATTTGCTCGTCGCACCACATGCGCCTTCCGTGTCTGCTTTGTTTTTGTGGCTTTTTTGAAGTTCCTATCGAAAAGCATTCATTGTCGCAACTGAAGAAAACCCGGCCAACAGCCGCTACATGGCCTAAGTGAAGTAATTCGAGCCGTCAAAGAACTTCAATACCGGGAAATACAGAAAAATCTTTTGAGAGAGTTCTAAAGTTATCTGATGGTCACAGAGCAGAAATTTTTGGCTGGGGTACTTTGCCAACCGCTAATCTAAGCACTGAGTGTGTTGAGTGACTACGTTTTCAAAAAAAGTTGGAAAAAGGTGTTGCAGGGTCCCTTTAACGTTCAGTTGAGACACTAATAATTGTGATTATTTTGGCCCATACCACGCCACTAGTGCTCATAGTAGGTTGACGAAGCGAAATTTGAGTTGGTGGTATTTCTTGCGTTGTTTCTGCTAAAAAAAAAAACACCTTTCAGGGCTGCAATGGAGCTGAGTGCATTTCGAGAGGCTGGTTATTTCAAATCGAACAAAATGGCATTATTGCCATATAGCCCCTTGCAGTGTGATTTAACTGACTCGGCCGAATCAAATATTTATGCTGTCCCCGGTTCGAACTCCCCATAATATAGAAATTTATATAGCGCAAAAATTTGCTCAAGCTGCCCCCACGTAGGCATATCCTCATTAATCTTGCGAACAGCACTGATTTTTGGAACAAGATAACATCTGTCAAATCAGGTTTCGCGGGTGTGTGCGGCCGGTTCAAACTCTAACAACAAATGACACGTACTGCTTGGAACTGCTATGACTCAATATTAGTGCTGTACGATGCGAAGTATAAGTTTGTAAGATGATGTAAAATGATGCGATTGGTATTTTAGCTGAAGACTAGAAGTAAAATGGTAGTTTTACGCTGTGCCTAGAATGAACAAAAATTTAGGGCCCAAGAGTCCACGGGCGTGGTTTCACCTTGAAGGAACAAGCTCTACTTACCTCGCGATCACTTAAAATGGAAAGACGTAGAATATTTGCGGGCATTCATTGTGTGTTTCTGGATATTTGTTGCCGCTTTGTATTTGTTCCTCCGCCACAGAGAGGAAATCCATGCAGGAGCTGGTATTCCAAATTGCAGCATCTAGTCTATCCTTGTTTATTGCCTAGACATTTCTTCTTAATTTGAGCCGCAGCTGCTGGAACATTATATCCCACGAAACAAGATTCACAATGTGCACAATTCGTATTCTGCACACAGTAAGGGGACTTTCCATTTGTAAGCACGATTTGTAGGATTGTTAAGGATATGCACGCCTGGTTTCCCAAGCGTACACGTGACAATTAGGCGGGAGGCTTTACACTGGATTAAAACATTAAAATTTGCGCAGCAAAAGAGTGGGAACGTACGATACCCAGTTATCGATTGTTATAAAAACAGGTGTACGGAACCTACAGGGAACCAGCCACGGTGGCTCAGTGACTACGCCGTTAAGCTGCTGAGCGTGACGTGACCTGGCTAGGTCCGGCGTCCTCGGCAGTTTTTGTTTGCTGAGTTCAAAGGCGCAAACAACCGTTCGTCGATATTTCAGCTTACCCAAAAGAAAGTACCAGGTGGCCTAAATTCTGTAATCTTTCACTATGGCGTGCCTTATGAAACACTATAGATTTGGCACGTCAACCAGCAATTGAGACGAAATATTTGTTTATGTTATACGTAGAAAATGAATAATGGTAACAGCTGTTGAACAGAAGCAGCTTGGTTGACTTTGTCTCAAGGTAGCCGACTAACGCTAGAGAAAAAACAAACTCCTGTTTTTGTGGGAACGTACTGGTGGTTCGGATTGCTAAAATGTGGCCCCAACCGTTGAAGCGTAGTGGAAAGCCGGAAGCATCCGTCCTGCCGCTTGTTAACTCAACTCCACTTATTTCTCCATCATTAATTCTCTACAAAACCACTGCACCCAGTGCAGTTGTTTCGCAGCTACTGCGGCGAAGGCAGTGTCTGAGTAAAGGTACGGGCACACTGGCGTCGAATGGGCCGTGCCGCCCTGCCGACGGCCGCCAGCAGCGTGGCGCCACGTTGTGGGTGATGGCTGCGGTGCGATGCCGCTGGCGGCCGTCGGCAGGGCGGCACGGCACGTTCCACGCCAGTGTGACGTAGGTTAACCGAGCCAGCGAACGAGACATCCAAAGCAAAAAGAAAATGGAGGAGGAGCGTCTGACGAAAGTGTGAGGGGAGGCAGCAATACATACTGATCCGTGGGGACGCGCTGAGAGGTGGTGCCGTCAAACTTTCGCCATGCGTCGCCGCCAAGGAGCGCCCTCCACCTGACACTTTCGCCAGACGCTCCTTCCCTCTTCGTGCTTCATCCGAACCACGTGACATTTGCGTGGGACGTTCAAACACTATTTGCAACAACATGCTCGGCGGCGGCGACGAACTGCGAGATAACGGCAGAGTAGCGCACGCCGCCGTGCGTTCGCGGATCACGTATCACTTCCTGCGGCACAACAGCTGTGCACCATGATCAAAAAGACAGCAGTTTGAGCTCCGAACAAATTTCGCAAGTTGGAGTATAATAGTAGTCATAAAACATTTTGTACTATTATTGCGTGTGAGGTGTCAGAAGGTGCTCTTCGCGGAGCCCGCGGTCGGCCATGGCACAGAAGTGAGGAAGACCAAGCGCGTGCCGATGTCACCCAAGAGCACGTGGAAAAAGAGAAGAAGGTGGCGATGAAAGGGAGAATATAAATGGCCGTCTTGGAGGCAGGAGTAAGGAACATGATCTGGAAGCTCCCGGGTGGACGTGAATGTTCGGGAGACCTTCGCGGCTAGCCCCTTCGATTATCCCAGTTGCAAGACTGTGGAAAAATTAGCAGCTTTGGCGAGCCACTGGTATTTTGTTACCACCGAGCCTATACATCCCATCATCGGCCGAATACAGCACCTCTAACGGCCAGCGTGCCGCCCCAGCGCACCCCTCCAGCTCGCCGACATCAACAGCGCATATGGGCCCGAACTTTATGACTGGGTCTTTTTCTTTATAGGGTCTGGTTCAATTAGGTTAGTTTCTTTGCCCCATCGGTGCGTCATGTAAATCTTCCCGTGAATGCATATCGTTCGTTTTGTCTGTGTCTGACGCCTAATCACCTCATCATTCTCCGCTAGTTCGTCCAATCTTCCGCACCCCTCGCGCGACCCCTCGCCTTCCCCCCCCCCCCCCCCCCCCCCCTCAAACAAGCGTGCTCGACATCGCATTTTGTAGATGATGCGGGCTAACGCGGGTTGGCGCCCACCGTTCCGGACACGTTTAAAGGAGCCATGAAGAGAAAACACAAGTTTGGTTCATTCGAAAGATTGCCTCGTTAGAACCATAACGACACCACTTATAACGCAAACTTCGCTCAAATAAGCTACATAATTAGGAAAAAAGGAAATGACCATGCGACCCACCAGCTCATTTTCCGCAACAGAACCTATGATGTCACTCGAGAATGCTCTGCGATTGGCGGAGGCCGGCAAAATCAAACGCATGTTAGGCAGGGCTTACAGTTTGCATAGCGAGCTAAATGCCCGTGAAACATACTGCACATTCTTTTTATGATAAAGAACGGTGGAGTAAACGGTTGAAGTTCCGAACGAACACGCAAGCGTGTATGATAATACGTACGAAACTACCGCCAGCCGAACTCGACATCTCGCCGTCGCCACCGTCGCGCAGGCGAATTTTCGGGTACAAGGCTCTTCGGGGCCAACGAACCGTCCCAGCACGCACAGCCCCGACCTTGCTTGGTATCGTAATCCCTTCACAGGTGGTTGGCCGTTATATCGCCAATCAGCAAAGGTAAAAATAGAAACAAGGGGAGTAAGGAACACAGAGCAGCAATGAGATAGTGCCACTCGTCGCATAGGTTTCGGTATGGAGGTCGTGTTGGCTCGCTGCTGTCGTTACGAGCTCGTTTACAGTTTACAACCACTGAAAACTTCAGTTTGTTCGAGTACTTTACAATGAAATTTCGTTGCTGTGTTTTGAAATGCCCATGTAGTACGGGCAAATCGTCGAGGGAGTGCGACATTCCCGCCGGTGAGATCTCCTTTCATGTGCTGCCCAACGACGAACCTCGGCGAAGCGCTCTGACCTTGGGGAAAAAAATTGCCGTACACACCGCGCATTGACGCTCGAATCTTTCTGGTCGGAGCAGAGAGCTCGAGCGAACGGCTTTCCATACACGACACCGGCCAATGGCATCAGCGATACTGCTACTGAAATCGAAAATACGGCACATACGTACCAGTCTGTATTCGTCCGTCGCGACGGGGCTGACGAGGCAGCGGTGCCGACGGCTGGGCGTTCGTCTGTTGTGGTTATCGCGGAATGGTCGCTTTCCCGTCCACCGCGTATCCCACAACTCTTGCCGCTCGTGCACTTAGAAGCATTGAGCGTTCAAGTGGTGTGAGGTTGTTAAATGCAAGCCCGAGCTCCTCGGCGAGAGTTTTGTTCTCCGGATCAGGCGATTCCATGACTAGGGCTACGGGTGCACTAGATTTTACTAGTATTTTTAAAATGGCCGCCGTCTCGGTCGACTCCCGCGTGTGGGTGCTATATGGAGTCGACATACTAAGTATCTGTTTCATGGACCGGCTCGTATGACGCCATTGTTTACGTGACGAAATGTGCAATTATAGCGGGAGATTTAAAATTTTGGCTTTAATTGCCTTATTTCTCAGTGAATAAAGCATAATTTGCTTCGGGAAAGCGCTTGGGGTACTATGAAACACCTAATCTTTCGAATAAAACAAACTTTTGTTTTCTCTTCATGGCTCCTTTAAGCGCCGAGAGTAGCCAGGCCGCGTGGCCTTTTTCTTGTAAAGAAGGTTTCATCGAAAGGCCATTCGTGACCCACAAACAGCTGTATTCTCTGTAATTTATAGGTAGGAAATCGCCCGGGCCCTCCAAACTGGTGTACACGAAAAGTTATATATTTAGGGTGGGACAAAAGGTTTACGCAAGATGCAAATCTATAATAAAGTCGCATTCGTTGAACTTAATTACTTTCAACGAAGAACGAATGACTGCAAAAGAAAGAGTGCCTAAAACATTTGTTTCGTTTGAGCAATTTTTGCCGTTCAAGAATAAGACTGCATTGCGCAGGCAGCTGAAGCAATTTCCGTGATGTAAGCTGCATTTATGTGATCGTACGCAGATTGCATGGTAAGAAATAGATCCTGCGAGAAAACCGCCAAACTATTTCAGTGTTCCCCTTTTGCAGCGTGCTGTTTTGTCGCTGCGCTCTGTTGTCACGTGCTCTTTTGACGCTGTGCTCTTATCGCGTGCCCTTCTGTCTCGTGCTCTTTTCTCTCTGTGCTCTTTTGTCACGGTTCAACGGGAAGAAATCTCACCATCCATTCAAAATGTCCTCCAAGTTTAAGCAACCGTTGCCGATATCCAGCTTGATTTGCTAATTCTGGATTAGCTATTGGAAATTAGCGCGGCTCAATAAAAGTAACCAGGCCCCACGAAGCATGCGCAGTAGAACCCTGGCCTGTCGAAAAGAAACGAATAACAATATTGAGGGGTTAGTGCTAGCTTTAACGAACTTCAGAATCTCGTAAAGAGTTTGAGATTGATAGCTTTGCAGAGCTACAAAAGTGAGACGACTCTCTCAAGTTCCATTCGCTAAAAAGTTGGCAAAGTGCGACAACCGCACCTTCAAACTTGTAGGAAGTTGTCTACAGCAGGTGTCAGTTCCGGCCAGACCACCCGCCAGTCGTTCGGAAGGTTTTCGTAGGATACGCGCTGAATTCCCCGGCACATTACCTCTGACGAGTTGTTTTCAAGAGCGGGCATCTGTTCCTGACAACTTCTCCACCTACGATGTGCGTGTACACCCAAATATTTCGATGTCAAAATTTCTCTAAGCTGTTGCCGCTTATAGCGTTTGAGTCGCACAACTCATGGTGGTACAAAGCACACTGAGTTGCGCTGATTTGCTCCACCTGGGAAAGCGCGGCAAACACCCTTTTAAAAACTGCTATGACTTGTCAAATTTAAGAACTTTCAGCTTGATAACTTCCCGATTGAAACAATATTCTCATTTCGTGCTTTCCGTGACTTTTCGTGCTTTCCCTGACTTTTTTTCGGAATGACGAGGAACCCGAATGTTAAAGGACTTCTTGTCTCCTACAAACTCGCCTTTGTTGTTATAAAGAATCTTCACGAGAAAGTGTCGCGGAGGCGTGTGCGGAGAGGGGTCGACTCCGGAAAACAACATACGATTAATCATTTCCTAAATTCATACTGAGGGATTGTCCAACACTGCAAACAGTTTTTCTTTTGCGGCACAAGGCTTTAAAGGGACATTTAAGTGATTTGAAAACATTGCGGGATTACTAGCGCAAATAGTAGTCCGGAGTCCATAAGCCTTGTTTCGACCACTCTGAGGGCGTTTACGCATATTTATTTAGTAAAAAATCAATTCGAAAATGCTGTGCTCCTTTCTGCACCCTCGCTCATTTTCTGCGGCGTTTTCGTGTGATTTCAGGAGGAGATTATCTGGCAATTGGCTGCGCTACTGCACGGCTCGCCGGCCTTGCGACAGAGTCAGTCGGCCCAGCGTTTAGTCAGCCAGGCGCCGACGAGTCGTCGCAATTTGTTCAATCAGTTAAAACTAAGCCAGGACACGTTTCTGGATGGAAGAATGTGCCTTTCTTCACTTTGTTAGTTTCTACACTGTATCAAGCTCCAAGTCCAGGTCGCTCCACACAAGCGCTGCACAAGCGCACATGCGACGCTTCGCTGACTGGTACGCTTGTAGAACATCTAAGGCCATTTCAAGGCAGGAGAAGAGTCAGCGACGTCAATATAAGTACTAAGGAAATAAAATCCACTCTAACTTTTACCGTGCAGCGTAAAACTAGGGAACAGGAAACACTTTTTTGCGCTGGGTGAACAAGCACAGCGGTCAGCAGCACGACCACACATCTGCGAACGCTTTTCCGTCTAAGAAATGCACTTGCTGACGTGAGGTATTGTGGAAATTTGGGCGACGATTACTGCACGAGCGCTATACAATAAATAGTCACCTAAGCTGCTTGAAATGCTAAAACTAAATATAAGTGTAAACTGTTTATACCTTATATACGTTATATTTCCGACGCCCCCAGCGCTGGCCCGTGGCCGAGTGTTCTGGAGCACTAGGTACGTTGTTTTGCAGATCACGAGTTCGAATCCCCGAGGATACGTCCTCTTTTATTTTTGTAAGTTGATTTTTTTCGTTTTCGGCCGAGGTTTTCTATACTGAGTTCACCATTTTTGGGCAGTAACGTTCACTTCTCCACGCACAAATTCGCAGAACGCGCGCAGACTGACACTGAAGCGTTTGCGAATTCTTGTTGGCGTGCTGTTGACATAAGCACTGACTGCTTGCGGGCAGTGGGCACAGGCCAGAATTAGCGGACCCTTGACCTGGTGCGAACAAGCTTTTTTACTATTCAGGTATGGGTGAGGCAAGCTCCAAATATGGTGGAAAAGCACATGGCATTTGGGCGTCTGTGGTGACGCGGAAGGCGTTCATCCACTGCTCAGGCCTCGGCTAGTGATTGCGGCCGCCCTGGGAGGCTTTTTGTAGACATTTCACAGCCGACAACCTGGCAGAAGCACGGTATGACGATTATTGAGCTATCGAGAATGCCCATCCAACAATACCATCGAATGTAAAGCATGTTGTTTTACAGGACCGCAACCGAAACGTGTTTGAATGCTAATCTTGGACATCGTCCAATCACGGTGCACCTCCTCCCGACGTCACAGCCTTTAGTTGGTGCGGCCGCCGCATACTGCGCATGGTAGTTTTTCTTCTTTCGGGCTTTATAAAGTAATTACCAACTTATCAACCGGATAAGCGATGAAAATTGTGGTAATTTGAGCCAGTCTACGCAGTGCAAGCAAAAACGAGAGCTTGACAAATTCACTTCAGTGTCCGTTTAAAATAGCAACTCCCCTCTAAGAGCTTCAAGGCAGATGAGCACTGGTTCGCACTGACGGTCCCAAAAACGTTCATTTTTAACCACTGATTTGCAGAACGTGCCACTATGCCGTTATTCTGAATAGTTAAACATTTAGTTCCAGGAATCAAAATATTAGACCTCGTGTTTCCTTCTCGTGCTGTTTTCTTGAGCTTTTTCAGTTATGCACATTTTTACAAACCATGTTTTAGCCCCTGAATTGTCTTGCAGTTATTGGCGTTTCAGAGAGAAATTAATTTTAAACCGCAGTTAGTTCAAAAAACCTGAAATAAAAACGTCTAAAATCGTTTAAAACCCCTGTTTGTTTTCAAGGCAGACCATTCCTTTAAGGTGCTTACACCTTGCGAAAGGTTTATGTTAGATGTAGCTTGAAAACGTATAGATGATCCCTTCAACCTCTAATAGAATATCTTAGCTTATTTGCTGTAGATGAAGCAAATGATAAACCCCGCTTTGTGATGTACCATGCTGTGGTCATGTGCAACAACCATTTTATAGCCAGAATGCATCCACAATTTGAAAACCCAGGTTAGGTGGGGGTTTATCATTGGCGTTCCTTATAAACGAGCACTTGTTAGCAAATACTTTGGTACACAAAAATACCGAAATACGGGATGGGTAGAAGCTGATTTCTTCGGTCAAAAGAAGCAGTTTTCGTGCTGCAAATATATTATTAAATTCTGCTTAGCTTGATGGAATTCCAACTACTAGCGTGTGTATTGTTATTACTGTAATTCAGCCTATTGGCTGCCTGAAATGGGTGGCTATCAGCAGTGCAGTTTTAATTTTAATATTACTTATACATGTGCATACGGAGGATATAAAGATTTTGGCAAGAGGCACAGCTATTCAGATTTAAAAAACAAAAATCTGTGGCAAATGAATCTTCAAAATTTTAACCATATCTTTTTCCCTCGTAAAATTGTCTCTTTGGTTTGTGGGCTCAAGATTGGTGATACAAATGTAAAAAAACGAGTACCAGGATTTTTGAAATTTTACCTCGTAACTAGGTCCCACACCTCACATCTGCAATAAATGGGCTTTTTATAGGTGCCGCAATAGCGCCTAAACCAGAAAAGCTTCTATTGAGTTTCTGGGTATTGATGGTGCCCATGCAAACATCAGTACACAAATTTTCGAATTTTCCGGCGTAGGCGCTATGAGCTTAAAAGGGCCATGAAGCAAAACGAATATTTGGTTAATTAAGCGGATGGATTTGTTTCGATGAGAATGATACGAATTTTAGCCCACACTTCAAGAAAAGAGTTGAAATATTAAGAAAAACAAATGTACTAGCGGCGACTCCTCGCTCACTTTCCTGCGGCGTCTCTATGACATCACATGGTCTCGGTTTTAGGTGCAGAGCACTTTATGGGCTCGCCTTGTCATCGTAACTCGCTAACGGTCGCTGTCGGCATCAGGCGGCGCAGCGAGATAACGGACCCAGAGCCTGGTGTACCATCGTGAGGGAGTCTTTTATTTCTTTATTACTTGCTTGGCGACAACACAAAACGCACTGCACAGTACACAACGTACTAGCTCTAGCCACCAGTCGGCTGAAGGGGGTGGCTTAACACACCTTCAACTGCGCTAGAACATCCAGAATGGGTAACCACTCAGGTTCTTCCGGCATGACTCTAAACACTTTTCTCATATAAACAACGCTTTCAATGAAGTACACCCGCACCGTGCGAGCATTCTCTGCGGCATTTCGAACTGCCATGCGAGTTTTCCACGTAGAATGCAGACTAAGTGCCATGAATATATCACAGGGCACGCCTCCATCATTTTTTACGGGCAAAAAGCGAATGTCATAAGGCGTTAATGGTATACCATTAACGCCGTATGACATTCGCTTTTTCATTGGTTCATTGGAGGATGTCCCAGTGGAACACCGCATCCCAACAGTCCAGAAATATGTGCTCAATTATTTCAAGTTTTTTGCATAATCAACAGTTAAGTGTCCACGGGTGCACATATATTCCTTTTTCCTGCAGCCAGGGTTTTACCGGCAGCATGTCGCTGTAAAGTTTGAAGAAGAAAGATGTAACGGATGAACGTGCTGGCATTCGTTTCACTCTTTTTAGAACAATGTTTCCTGAACCTACTGCATACAACTGACGATAAACCGAAACAGCTAGACACACATCATTCATATCTTTGTACGAACACTTCGGCGGTACTCTACTCAAATACTCCGAGGAAAACATACCCCTTCAAAATCTTAAAATCATCCATGACTTCACGCAAGAACCCATGCACGCGTTCACATCGGATTCCAGAAGTTGAAACTACATAGTCTGGAATAACATCACGACGTCGGACTTGTACCACAGTACGTAGAAAGCATTCTCTGTGCTCTCTCAGAAACATAAACCTAGAAACTATTTGTCGGGTAAACAGATGTGCCAGTCCCAATTAACCACATTTCACAGAGTGAAAAAAAATTCCCCGCATTTCCCCGAGGGGAAGAATGTGAAAGTGCGAATGCACGAGTTGAATTTGCGCGGTTCGGTAATGTTCGCGAAGGAGAGATCACACACACACACAACTACAAAGAAAGAAAGATGCATTTATTCACAGACACTGAGATTGCTAGAGCGGATCTCAGCTTAGAAATTTCGTGTCAGTACTCCTTTAAGCAGGTGCATTAGCCCTTCTCACGCCCGATTCTTGGCCAATCCCCCACTTGGGTATGTGCCATGTCCGCGGCCAGGCAGCGCGCGCCCATCTCCCCCCGTTGCCAAGGAAGACGAGGAGATTCCTGGCCAATCCCCCACGTGGGTATGTGCCATGTCAGCGGCCAGGCTGCGCACGCCCATCTCCACGTGCGCGGACATCGCCGGTGGACGCAGGTTCAGGGTCGCTTAAGAAGTGCATTGCACTTAAAAAATTAGTTCGACTCATGCGCTCCCAACTTGAGCCCCACAAAAACACAGCGAACACTCTGTGCAGCTTTTGTATGTTCCTTCTTGACATGCAAATCGCCTGAAGGACGTAGCATACCCTGGCAACGGCAAACACATTACATACAGACGCACGGGCAAACATTGACAGATCGCTCCCCCCCCCCCCATTGTGTTAATTTCTCTCTACCTCTATCAGTTTCTCCGTTCCAGTACTCTCTAGCGTCCTGGTAGTTTTCAAGAGGGATGCCCAGATACCTGGTCGGAGTTGTCGTCCAAGGCATGTTCTCGAAAAATTCACGGGCCTACTTTGCCAGCCACCGTGCCAAAATCCTATGCACTTGTTCCAGTTAACTACACTGGCAGACAACTCGCAAAATCGCTTTAGATCATTTACCACCTAACTCAAACTTTCCTTGTCGCTAAAGTAAACAGCGATGTCGTCGGCATATGACCAAATTTTAACTTCACTGTAGTGCAAACAGAATTCGTGTATATTTTCATTTTGAAGAATCTTTAAACAAAAGGGGTCGAGATAAATCGCAAACAACAAGAGGCTCAAGGGGCACCCCTGCCTCACGGGCGACAGCATATCAAAACTTTCTCCCACTTTTTTTGTTTACAGTAACACTAGCTGAGCACTGAGCGTATCCTATGTTAACGTGTTCTAACACTGTCGTCGTCAAGGAGTAACGCTGATGCTTCAAAAATCACCAGTTTAAATAGTCGTAAGCGTTCGAAACTCGTGAACCGCTGGCGCATGTCATACATTTCCCCGTGTTTTAGCGCAAAGAAAACTGAAGGTGCATTTCAGGCAAAACCTGTGTATATAACCGGCAGCCCCCGCGTTCGTTTAGTTAGGAACGCTCGTTGGGTTGGTTTTTACGTTAGTAAGCGAAAAAGGCGGCCACACAAGAAGGAAATGGCCTCTTCGAAAGGCCGCAGAAAGGCTCCAGCCACTCAAGAAAAAAATTATGCGTTCGAAATGACGCCAAACTGCTTCAGCATACGAAATTAAAGCAAGCACAGAAAGAACAGAACTCCCGCTGGCGCAGTTCCAGGCAGGGGCACGCGAGCAGTGAAAGGAGGGAAATTTGAATTGCATATTCATCAGCAGAGGAGTGACACAGGGCGGCGAAGAGTCTGATGGGTGGTAGATGCGAGCCGATAACGGCGCCACCATCCAATATGGCAAAGCACTGCTCTGCACTTCCGACAGCTTTTACAATGAGTGTTACGGCTTTAATTTTTAAATTGCAACCGCCGGCAAGGGCCACCTCAAAGAAACGTGGCTGGGCGGTTGTTGTGGCCCCTGCACTTTTGTTTGGTTGTTGCAGTTGAATCCTAACCGTCAGTTAACGTACTGATGACTGTTTTCGCGTTCGCCCCTATTGCGTCAATGCTGGTGTTAAAATGTCAATGTAGAGAAAAATTTCAGTTTTTCAATACTATTTTCCGTGTTTGTTTACAAAAGTATTTTTGTGGCTCCATTTATCGATGCGTGAGCTTCGAAAGGCTCGTGCTATGAAGCTAAACAAAGTTGTACTTCTAAAGACGATAGTCTTTCCTAGGCTACTTAAACCCAGAAAATTTGGTCTTTGTGTCTGTCTGTCGTTTACTCGATTCAGCCACACAGCCAAAGTGAAATAAAATCTGGGCATTATTCTTATATAGTCACACCCAAATCTAAACGTCTAGGTTCGGTGTCAATGTTCATACTTGTCAACGTTGTTCAAGAAGAACAAGGCTGTACGCAAACATAAGGCAGAACATCAACACATAAGTAATATTTGCACTGTTCCTTTCTTAAATTTTCATGGATGCTTGGTTTTTGCGATAGCAAATGATATGCTGCAGCTACGGCTGAAAACCTTCGCCTTCTGTTTCACGGGCTCCTTACGGAATTTGAGAAATCAAACGGCAACAGCAACGAAAAATTCCACTAGATAGGTTCCACGTTCTCCTTGGAATGCACGTGGAGTAGGGCAAAGTGGTTCTATAAACATTGTAGTAGGGCGCTTCCAGTCACGTGTCTCCGCCGTACTACAGCGTTGGCATCGAGGAACGGGGCCTGTAGCAGTTGAGCGTGGTAAATTTAAATATACTTGTGCAAACCTTTAGTGTGTTTACCTTGGGAGGAGCGCGACAGAAGAGCAACAGCATGAGAGGTGAGCGGGAAAGCAAAAGTAGGCATTTACGTGGCAAATATCGACAAAAACTATCGCCTTTTGTCGACATTTGCAACGAAACAAGCAGATACGCGGCCAATTTTTTTTCCAAATGGGGCCTTTGAACAAGGGGCTTATGCATATTGGCGCACTACCACAAACTTCCCTATACTATTGAATCCTCTAATCATATCTCATACTATATGAAGTTTACTCGCGCCAGTGGGTACACACAAATTTCAGAAATAACAGACTTTTTTCAATATTTCTGTGTGATGAGCAGCTCATACCCAAAAACATTTTTGCAGCTCCTAGAAAATCACCTCCGCCCGTCACCATGTATATTGTTTTCGCATCCTAAAAGTAAGTCATTAGATGTGTAGATGTCACGGGCAATTGGATAGAATTACGTTTTAATACCTAGGGGTTGTTTGTTTGCTTATTTATTTATTTATTTATTTATTTATTTATTTATTTATTTATTTATTTATTTATTTATTTATTTATTTATTTATTTATTTATTTATTTATTTATTTATTTATTTATTTATTTATTTATTTATTTATTTATTTATAATACTTCTCTGGTACATTGAAGTAAATTTCTGAAAGGAGGGGCGAGAAACAATATGCAGTAGAAGATACACAAGTAAGCAGATATCCAAAGAAAATTTTCGACAGCATGAGGAAAGAAAAAAGGAAGTGCATGATAGACAAAACCAGGTTTTACAATTCATTTTCAATAGTATGGGGTCGGCTATGCTTGTTAGGGTGGCTGGTAGACTATTCCACTCATTGCTGGTTCAGGGAAAGAAGGACCGTTGCTACGCGGATGTGTTACAGCGAGGCAGGTTGACCTTTTTCGAACGATCGCGACGAGATGATATAAATAGTGCAGGCTCAGTCTACAGAAAAACGCAAAGAAGGGTTGTGATAAAAAAATCTGTTAGGAAACAACAATTCTAGGCTGCTTCCGGAGGGTAGAAAATAATGGAAGATGTAACGCCTTTTTCGTGAGAGTTACGCTAGTTGGCAAAGATGAAACGAGTTGAGTGGTCTTGTATGGCCTCGACTGCGTTTGTTAATGTAAAGTGGCCTGGATCAATATTGCAGATACGTACTCTAACTGGGGGCCAACGTACGTGGTGTGCAGCAGTAACTTCAATTACCTCGGAGCTAAGTAACAATGTTTTTTGTTTTATTAATCTGGGCGCCCAGGTAACGGTAGGACTGAAATGATTCTAGGCTATTGTTGTTTAGGAAATAGCTTGCGCACTCAAAGTTAGTACGGGAAACACCCATTAATTTAGATTTGTTCGTATTGAGGCCCGTTTTCCATATGAGACACCACAGGAAAAAATTGTTGAGGTGTGCCTGCGGGGATAAGATGTCTGCATCATTAGAAACTGTACGCAGTCGTCATAAAAAATGCATATTTTCGATGTGTTGCTAGGCAGGTCATTTAGGAAAATTAAAAACAATAGGAAATCCAGGAGACATTCTTCTTGGGAGCCAGAATCAATTTGAATCCGACCTGAGTCAATGTTATTTGGGAGAACGAATTGCAAGCGTGATGAGAGAAAGTGGCGTACCTAATTAAGCACGGGTGTGGGGGGTCAACGTTTAGCGCGCTCATTTTGTGCACTAGAAGGGAATGGTTGACTATCGAAGGAATTCGGAAAATCTAGAAACATACAATCAACTGAATAACCAGAGTCGAGGCAAACAAGCGAGTCATTTTAACGTTAACATGGGATCTGTATGGGCTAGTTGCTGAGCACGAGGTCGCGGGTTCGATTCCCGGCCACGGCGGCCGCTTTTCTGATGGAGGTGAAAAGCAAGAAACGCCCGTGTGCACGAGATTTCGGCGGACGTTAAGGATCCCCAGGTGTTAAAAATTAATCCGGAGCACTCCACTACGGCGTGCCTACAAACCCTACAATCAATCAATCAATCAATCAATCAATCAATCAATCAATCAATCAATCAATCAATCAATCAATCAATCAATCAATCAATCAAAGTATGGGCTAGTTGGTGCTTCATAGTTTGAGTGGATAGCGCTAAACGTTGACTAGAAAAATAAGGACGATAAGGACTACAAAAAAGGATCAAGCGCAATCGTCCTGTTTTGTAGTCGTTCTCGTCCTTGTTCTACTATTTAAAGTTTAAGTGCTCTCCGTTCAAGCGACGATTCATTTTAGGTGTTAGGAGTTGCGTGTCAAGGAAAACCGTGTAGCGCTTTTCTAGAGCCGACTTTACAATGAATACATACGATGCTGCTTTTAAGAGCGGATTAAAAATGATTGAGAGAATGAATGAACGAATACAGTACCACGCAGTTTTAGATACTTTCAAGATACTTTCATAGGAATAGGAGCAGGTTCCTGGAGATTACTAATTGTTTTGGGCAAAGATTGATTGATTGATTGATTGATTGATTGATTGATTGATTGATTGATTGATTGATTGATTGATTGATTGATTGATTGATTGATTGATTGATTGATTGATTGATTGATTGATTGATTGTAGGGTTTAACGCGCCGACGCAACGCAGGCGATGAGGCGCGCAGTAGTGGAGGGCTCCGGATTAATTTTGACCACCTGGGGATCTTTAACGTGCGCCGAAATCTCGTACACACGGGCGTTTTTTGCTTTTCGCCTCCATCAGAAAAGCGGCCGCCGCGGTCGGGAAACGAACCCGCGACCTCGTGCTCAGCAGCGCAACGCCTTAGCCACTGAGCCACCGTGGCGTGTGTTTTGGGCAAAGAAGTACTTCTCCTGTGCTTGTTGAAAAATTTTTCCTGGCTTCATGAAACGACTCTCTTAACACGCCTAACGAAATTGGATACGCTTTAAACTCATGCGCACATCTTCCACAACATTGTTTCATCTGACATGGCGCAAGAATATTTTGCCAGCTTTCCTTTGTCTTGAGATTAATCGCCCGAATGGCAAATCATAGGGTGAAGACCTTTTTGCGAACCATTCGCAAAATGAGAAGAATTGACTAGAATCTAGTGCCGACTATACACGGCCTACACACAAATGGGCCCATCCAGAAGCTTCGTGATTTAAGCCTTGTATGCTAGAGCGAGTAATATGGGGCACAAAGTCTTGATTGGACGCACAATGACACACCCTTTTCCTGGATACGGGTTTTTTTAAATGCAGAGCATTTCTTTAACTCACGATGTCACCCGTTCTTGGCGTCCGTAGTTGTCCGCATCGCTCGCCTCGACATGCCCGGCTCAGACGTTTCGCTATCGGCGCGATCAACATTCGATAGCGCGCCCAGGCACGTTTCACGGACACTCTCTCCCCTCTCTCGGACTCAACGTGCGCCGAGGCTGCCAATTTTACTGCTGACGAGCGCTCTCTCGTCAGCAGTTGCCACAAGTGCAACAACATTAACGTAACGCAAACTACTTAACGTCGTGCGCCCCCGGAAATGCTCTGCATTTGATCGTGCCCCTCGCGAGGGGGATGTTTCACTGCGTCGCCATGCGAACAGTTTGCCACGCTTTAGTTTCAGTTCCGTATCTCCCCGCCGCGGCCGTGGAGAGAAGGCGGCCGGCCGCGACTCTCGCCACCGCGGCGCTGCGGTTGCGAGTTGCGCTAGGAAAGCGAGCGTTGTCTGCTAGCGGGGAGTTTATAGATGCCGTGCGCGGCATTCCGCCCGCTGCAGCTCTGGTCGCTGCTTCATGGAAGAACGAAACAAACTGGGGATCGCGTCGTGGACGAGTGGACCGGGGTTTTTTCCAGTTATTTTGCCAGAAATAAATATGGTGTGGGCTGGATCTGCTTCCGGCGTGTTTGTTTAAAAGTCATGAACCCAGCCTTGCACAGGCGCAAGAATCCAAATGCAACTACGCTGTCCGCGTTTTAACCGTTTGCAGACGGTATCATGGCAACCTTGCACGCCGTGATGACGACGTCGCCGCAGCTTCGGTCCCATATTTCAAATTTCAGCATTATATTGCTTAAACAGGCGTAGCAATCATACATTTTAAAGCGGCTATTTATTGGGCGTTGCGTTATGAGTCGCTTGCTTTTTGCTAGAAGCGTCCGTTTCAAGTTACTAATAAATATTGGAGAAGATTTGATGCCAAGAAAAGGCGCCGGAGCAGATTATACCCTGGGGGCATCGTGCACGGAATGCATTTTATCAGGATCCCCTTGCACGCTTCGCAAACGTCACCTAGAAGCTAAAGTGCAACGCCGCAAAAAGCCGATGAAGAGAACGGAAGGTGAAATACGCCTGCGGCGTCAAGAGCAGCGCAAACATCGAAATCTGGAATGATGCCTTCCGCACCATGAAGAGCGGGCACGACGGATGACGCCCGTCGAGTCTGGTCTCTCGGCAGATGATTTAATCGAAAAAAACTTAGATCATTAAACCTTCAGCAGCACAGACATGGAATATTTCTCGTCTTTTGACTGCGAATAGGAGCATATGAAAGTCGCGAACCGTGCGAATCGCACTTTTTAAGCCTGAAACGTTATCCCATTCGCTTGAACATTCCAAATTTCTTTTAAATAAGCAAAACGTATAAACCTTTGAAAGCGAAATCAAAATGTTTTGCAAAGCCCTCGGTAAAGTTCCCCACCGCTACTAACTTTTTGAACTTTCCAGCCTCAACTTACACCCCTGTGTACTACAGCGGATTCAGAGATTTCTAACTGACGGTTATGTATTTGTTTGCGCTTAATCAAGGGTATCGTCGCTTTCCCCTTGCTGTGCGGTGCCCCGCAAGGCCCTGCCTTGCAGCCCCTCCTCTTTCGTGTTTATGTTAAGGACCTGCCTCTCAACATGACACCTAACATTCACCTTTTGGCGGATGACAGCATATTCTACAGACAAATAACCAATCCAAGCAGTGCGTCCTAGTACACGACGAGCTCTCACGCGTTCAAAAGTAGCGCGATCTACAAAATATGTCCCACCATATTAAAAAACAAAAGAAAAATTGACAAAACCCGGTTATTATCTGCTACAATTGGCCCAATTGCGAACTGCCTACTTTAACAAATGTAGGTCGCGCAATTTAGTCGGTCGAATCTGGTAAGTACTCTGGCGCTCAGACTTCCCCTATCGAACGGGGTCTGATCATGTTATTATCACAACGAATTCCGCTGGTCGGGTTTTCGGATAGCGAGGTCGTAGCACGACCTTGGCGTCTCGTTCGATTAAGCTACTTGTTTGCACAACTTTTCTGCGTCCGGAGCGGAAATGTACCGTTGGAATACTTTGAGATATTTCCACTGAACACGTTAAATTGACTAACATGTTTGAGTCAATCCAAAACCTGGCTTTAAGAGAGGTATCGTATTTATATTCTTATCCCACGAGCATATCAGCATTAAAATCGGAGCTTTACCAATCCTTCCTTACTTCCCATCCGGGGATTTGCCGTCCTTGTTTTAGGGTACCCGTCTTAGGGTACCGAGGCCTCGTCAGGCTTAATCGCCTTTTGACTCGGTGCCCTCTTTTCTATGAAAAGAAAATAAACTTCACTTCACTTCACTTCACTTCGTTTATTTCTGAAGTACATTCACTGCCTGCAGCCCACCCTTCCCCATCCTCCTTTAAATAACCGAGTAATCAAGTGCGTCCACCACACTTCCCGTTGGAAGTTCCCAGTGCTGTTTATCCCAAGCAGCCCACGCGACAACTTTTTAACAATCATTTGTCATAGGCGCTTTCTATGATTGGTACGGTGTTATTGATGAACTTGCCTTAAGTAAAATTCCTGACCAATTGAGGCATGCCATTGAAGATGCCTGGCTAGCTGAGTAATTATTCATTTTTGTTACTCGCCGTGTTCATGCCCACCCCTCATGTAATGTACATGCGCCAGGGCTCTAGAGGGCAAATAAATAAATAAATAAATAAATAAATAAATAAATAAATAAATAAATAAATAAATAAATAAATAAATAAATAAATAAAAATATATAAAGATTTAGAAGAATTCAAATCTTCAGAGTTAAAAAATTGCTTTGTATATTACCAACATAATTTTTTTAGAAATCTGGAAATATGCAACGAAAGCCCCCCCCCCCCCTTCCCCCCCCCCCCGCCCCCCCGCGGGGCGGCGGCCAGGTGGACGCGAACACGGTAATGAGTCTGAACAGCCACTGACTGTCATGTTTCTTTTACTTACATCGCATAACAGTATGATAATAACACCTGGTCGTGGGTTCAATTCCCGGCTGCGGCGGCCGCTTTTCTGATGGAGGCGAAAAGCAAAAACGCCCGTGTGTTCGAGATTTCGGCGCACGTTAAAGATCCCCAGGTGGTCAAAATTAATCCGGAGCCCTCCACTACGGCGCGCCTCATCGCCTGCGTTGCGTCGGCGCGTTAAACCCTACAATCAATCAATCAATGATAATAACACTAACAGCACCGATTTAAGTACAAAATTATCGTTGCACATTTCATTAACTTATATCTGAGAACTAGATTTCCTGTCGAAATGTCAATGATCAAAATATCACCTTCGTGGTCTATTTGTTCGTTGAGTGCATGTGCATTTTTCGTGACTGGCGTCCGTACCCTCATCTGAGTATTATGCCATGACCGCTTGTATATATGTTATGATTTTATAGAATATTACTGTTTCGATTGTTGTTTTATGGAGATAAATAAAGCTTCCGAACTTTCTTCTCTTCCAGAGGGACGGATTAGAATAACAATGGCCGCCACTTCAAACTGCGCTCTACGGGGCCTTCACTGGAGGAGTATCGGAATCATGGGCCTGCTCGTACAGCTACCACCAAGTAAGTCCCGTTAAGCGCTTGTTTGTCTTAACAGGAGCACGAAATTATGTAGGCTGTGGCAGCTTTTCGCAACCGGGAGAATACCAGTGGCACCCTCTTGTGAGAAACATCGCCAATTAGTGCGTCTCTCGAGGATCTGTAGGAATCCATCCGTGCTAAAGGTGGATAGTGAGCCACTGTAAACCAGCCGCCGTAAGGACCGGTCTTGATGCAGCGATCATTCGTTAGAAATGCTGTGAAATACAGCCGCTCTTATCCCGCACCGAATTGGTGTGAGGATTACTGTAATCATCAACTTCCTGTCACAAGGAAGCGCTATGGCGATTGCTCAAGCCCTTACGGCCACAATGATGATGTTTATCGGATGGCGGATCGTAGCGTGCGTGCGGGCAATTTCTTATTTTGAACTTTTGGCAATCCCCACGTTCTGAAACGATAACGCGGGAGCTTGTAGACGAACCTATTTGTTCCGATTAAGGCTGGTAATTTCCACGCACAGAACTTCAATAAAACTTGCTAATCGTGTCTCCACGCTTATATACGACTTCCTAGTACTCACTGAAATTACAAACCCTGGCGTCTGGTGAGCTTGATGTTTCCGCAAGTCTTAGTAAAAGTATTCCTATCTATGCCTACATACGACTTCCTAGTACTCACTGAAATTACATGCCCTGGCCTCGGGTAAGCTAGACGTTTCCGGAAGGTTTAATAACAGGATGACGTAGGATGATCGGCACGCAGCCCTATTTATTTTGTGAGAGCATCCCCAACACGATATATTCGCAAGATACCAGTGAAGGTTGCATTTTTTGTCTTTTCTCCCGCAATGGTGCATCTTTTTCGCGGGCGAAACACGACATGATTTAGGAGCACGCGGAAGTCGTAGATAAAAGCACCCGGAAGAAATAAACCGGTTGTAAACGGAACCTACCGGGTTTTTTTCTCGTTATTTCGGTCATCTCATTGCGAAAAAGTACCGGTGATCTAGCATCGGTGCTGCCCGCTCACTCTTTATCGCCATGAGCAGGGTATACGTTAAAGCCCGCAATTCGGCGGGCCTTTATACAATTCAGATCATCTCGCGCGTCTGCTTCGCGTAGTTTTGTTTTTCACTTTAATTGCGAAAGCGCTATTTGACTAGGTATGTCGCAAATTCGGCCTCATCGGTGTTGTAACCGACCGAGAGATGGCCATAAAAATGGCCGAAAGCCTGAAGAAGGTAAAGGGGACCGCGTTAAAAAAAAAAATCTGTGAATTCCAGCCAGGTTAGGAAGATTACCTAGAGCATCCACAAACTAGCACTGCCTAGATGTAGAACTAGAGAATTCGTGGGCCATTTCGACTTTGAAACGTGTGTTGGAGTCATGTAGAGAGGTTCATGTTACAAGTGTCTGCACGCCAATTATTGAAGTAGTAACTGGACGAGAAGGAAATTACGCTCGCTCTAAATGTCCTCTTTGCTTGACGATGCGAACGCGGGTCTGAGCCGGCCTGACAAAGGGATTGGCCAAGGTACTGAGTCACAGCAACAGAAATAAGAAAAAAGACGCATAGGTAACAAGGATGGTGACGTTAATAAGAAAACACGTCGGGCTATAATGCACGAAAGATTTTGCATTCATGCTGCATAACGAGAGTCTAGTTGTCTTCGTAATTTGTTCTGTTTTTTTTATGCCGGTGGTACTAAATACAAGGGGACACAGTTTTCACTCGTACTCTCACTTGAGCATGCGCGCTTAACACCACGTGCGATTTCTAGAGCACCCTCTAAAATAGTGGCCGCTGGAGCTCGCCTACTTTTTACAGCGTGCGGCTAGGACCGGTGTGATAGCGTACCAGGAATACGTAGCAGCTGCCTTTGGTACCACCGCTTCTTCCCATCAGCATCTTATTCGAACAGCTTTTACAGCAGTTAACACACTCCAACACAATTGGACTTTTGTATATAGCAGTCTGAAGCGCCGGTTGCGGGTTAGCGTCTTTCTAGGTATAGTGACCGTTTTTTGGAGGATAATGCGGATTAAGCGTTTTCCCAATTTGCGTCTATTTTGTGGCAGGTGGTAATTTGGTTCATTTGTTATCACGCACGCTCACCTTACGTGCTAACCGTGGCCGCAGGCAGTCGTGGGCGTCCACGCACACTACAAAAACACTTAGGCACACAGACATACACGTACACACACCGGCTTCACACGAACTCTTTGTGGTTCGCCCAATGCCAAAATAAACATTCTGTACGAACAACTCAGTATGTCAAGCTGAAATGTATTTCAAAGGTCGCGTTTGGAGGCCTAATTGTATAAAATTAACGTCTGCTAATCTTAGCTGGCTACATATACATTAACAGAAAAAAGGCAGGTAGTAGAGAACGCTAAGCCAAATATAGGGGAAATGGTGGATCTTTTTTCTTGATGAAACAGACACAGTTTTTGAAATGTTCAAAACGGAATTAAAAAAACTGGGCCTCCACACAGAGCTTCTGGACAAATCATTGGAAGGTAAACCAATTGAGATACACGAGCGACTGATTCCCCTTCGTTTTATGCTGTACTTATCTGCATGTAAGAGTTTCGAGCCCTTAGCGGTGGTAGCCAGCACCCTTTCGACAACTTCAGAGCGAAGGGGACCTTTTTAGCGGTCGAGGCAGGTAGCATTTGAGAGTTCATGGCCAATGGAGTGCTATATACATTGTCTAAGAGCTCAAATCACTGCCCGGAAACGCTTCAGTCACTGCTCACCGTTTTTTGAACAGCTGGTATGGCTGATCACTCTCCTTGTTGAGATCGTTCACTATGGCGCAAGCTTCATCACTATAATTGTCTGCACGCCATTGTTATCTCCACGTCATTGTTTTCAAGAATAGAGTGGGCTACTATTTGAGAGCCCTTACCGAATGCCCTCCCCTCCCCCCCCCCCCCCCCCCTCCGGCCCATACTAATTCGGCGTCAGATTTATTTCTCGTGATTCGGATCCCCACGGAGCATTTTACAAGATATTTATAAATCCATCTCAACAATCATCTTAGTACAGTGTTTAAGGTGAATTTTTATGTAGGTCTTACGCGTACAAGTCTTTATATCCAATTTTCTTCATCTCTAACCTTACGGAACTGTGCAGTTGCAGGAGCCTATTTTGCAGGCGTTCTCCCCACTCACTGGGCAGGACAATCGTCCAGGTTCCTCTGGTGTCCAAAGTAATAAACATTAATTGTATTTCGGACTCTTCCAAGTACACCACCCTAATTATCCACCCTGAGGAGCTAGAGGCAATTTTCAAGCAATATTGTCTCCTAGCCCCATGTCTTTCGTGATGGCGCACTTGTCCTTCTTCGTGTAAAGGGTTTATTTGCCCCTTCATTCTTTGCATATGTCTTCGTGATTTTTATGCACGCCTTCTATGTTGCCTGGTCTCATAATGCTCCCAGTACTACGATGAATTGCACAATTTCACAAGCTTTCTCGATGCTCATGAAGGCCGAGTAAAAGTGTCTATTGTGCCCATAGATTAATCAATTAACCAATTGTTGAGATGTTTAATATAGATCATTAAAGAACGTCTCCTGAATCGTTAGACACCCTGTATAAAATAGAGGGTCAGCTCATGTTTTAGTTTTATCTAGAAAAACATTGCGGGATTCGATGCACAGGTGGGAGTCGACGTAACACGAAGCTTTAGTTGTGGCATATCCGGGTTGAAATAACGTGTTCCCGTGCTTTGCGTAGTTACGCATTTTTCAGTATGGTCAGAAGGGACGAGGGCGCCTGGAAATGCGACACCGAAGGATAAGGATAAGGTACCACCGTCTCCAAGCACAAGAACCGTTATGCACGCATAAAACGGCGTCCCCTTCCTAGCCCCCGCCAGTCGCTTTCCCAACGTACCCATCAGGCGCGGTACGGGCAGGCCAGTGTTATCTAGGGAACCTTCGCGGGTGCCATACCCCCCGAACCACTCATGTCGCCTTCCGGGCCTGCGGGTGCCATACCCGGAGGTGACCGTAATCTGGTGTGAGATAAAACCCAGCGCCGCATACGGCCAGAAAGCAGCAGCCGCACAGAAAACAGCCAAATAAAGCTTCGTTTTGAAAGTTTTTCATTAAAAAAAAGTTTCAAAACTCTAGACTGTAGGTCATGTGGAGAAATCCGGAAAAATGTTTCGGGTAGTAATTCAAATGGTTATTAGATATATATTATCCACGAAACCACGATGTATCTATCGAGCAGCAAAATGCAATGATTGGGCTGACACATCCGGCCCGAAATTAGGCAAGGCGATTGGTGGTTCATTGGTATTCACCCAGAAGTGAGCAATCACGCACCAGCGTGTCATCCCTGGGTTCATCGCAGTAGCACCCGCCGCGGTGGCTCTGGCTCAGGCGTTGCGCTGCTGAGAACGTGGCCGCGGGTTCGATTCCCGGCCGCGGCGGCAGCTTTTCTGATGTAGGCGAAAAGCAAAAACCACGGTGTGTGCGAGGGGGTCAAAATTAATCTGGAGCCCTCCAGTACGGGGCGCCTCATCGCCAATCAATCAATCAATCAATCAATCAATCAATCAATCAATCAATCAATCAATCAATCAATCAATCAATCAATCAATCAATCAATCAATCAATCAATCAATCAATCAATCAACCAATCAATCAATCAATCAATCAATCAATCAATCAATCAATCAATTATCGCAGTAGCTCGGTGGCAAAGACATTCTGCTCCTGGACACTAGAACGCGATATCGATCCCGGCAGCTGCGGCCATGCAACGCAGGTGTAGCTTCAGCGCGATGAACAGCCAAGCTAGAAAACCTTCGTTGGTATCGGGTTACTCATTAATACGCACAGGTTACCTCCCCTAACCAGCGGTAACAAGTGGCAGCGGCAGGTGCCAGAGGTTACAACTTTGACCAGCTAACGCTTCGACCAGTGCGCTATCAGGCGAGGGCCCGGGGGAGCTATGCTCAATGCACCAAATTAGTGGCAGGAACTCACAGTAGGAGTCCCTAGGGAGGGAAAGGGGTGCTCATGTGAAAGGTTCCACCGCCGGGCAACCAGCGTTCATGATTGCGCACTCCCTGTAAAGTACGGAGGATTTGAGCCTCCTGGCTTGTCGTCGTAGTTTTCCCGTGCTAACGGTATCTGGCCACTATAGTAATGTGTAGCGGGTAACATGGCGCCACGCATCAAAAACAGAGGCTCTAAAGAGATTACCGCTTTCCATGGTCGGAATCGAGCTTAGGTCCCTCGGGCTACGGAGCCGATGTCAATCCGATTGCGCTTCCGATGCACGCGTTACTCAGACGCAAAATCTTGGGCGTGACCAATGCGAGGCGCCGTTGCCACGGAGGCTGATGTTGCTAGGCTGCGAGTACACAGTAATATACCATTAAAACAAATAACTAAAAAAAACTCATTCATTGCTCCAAATTAATGAAAACTCAATTCAGCGTCTTTTTGTAGGCATTTTCAGCGGCTGTGGTGCCCTCCCGTTACGACCTGCGATATGAGCGCCAGGATTGGGCTGAAACTACTCGAGAGCGGGCGCCACAGGTCCTCTAGCGAATCAATTCTCCACACTTGACAGCTTACAAGTTGAGCGGAACAGCTTTAATCTTTTTCAACTCAAACAGGAAAGGCTGAACGAGTAGCGGAACATCTATTTCTCAAAAATGTGTGCCTCTTTCTGCAGCGCCGAATTATGAGAGATGGGGAATATAGCTTGAAGTTAACGTAAAAACGTGTGGTGGAGAACAGAAAACGTTGTGGCGTCTGCGGGTGAAAACATTAGTGTACACGTTAAAGCTGAGGTTGCATACCGGGCTCATATCTAACATTAGGCAGTTTTAGCATATCGTTACAGTGTTTGCGTTGCCGGTTATCGTGTTACCAGAAGCCGGAGTTTCCGTTTACCGGTGAAAACGGTAGGACACGTTTTAGTGCACCGTTTGCGGTTTGCGTATTCCGGCTGCCATGGCGCAGGTAGCGACATGTGATGAATTAGTCTCAAAGCAAATCACGCATAATTTTGTTGCTCATAATTATTTGCATTCCTTTAAAGTAACTTGAACATGTCCCTTTTCGGGTGAAGCATTCATCCTAACAGTAGTTGTTTTGAGAATACTGCAGCCATCGCCTGTAAAGCTTTAAAAGAAAACGTGCTGGCGGCGCCCTCTACCGAGTAGACTTAGAATCAAGGTAAAATAGAATTTGGCCGCACGCTAATTTTTAGACAAAGAAGTGAGTAAAATATGTCGTATTAATTACTCAATAACCTACATTACCTTGTCCAGCAAACTTTTGGAAGCCTAAAACCACTATGCGGGCTCAGAAAGTTATCTGGATTATTTGAGGCGGGCAAGGCTTAGCACGAGTAGGGGGCGGCCAATACTTTTATCGGCTCTACCAAGCATAAACCGCCGAGCGCAGTAAATTTTCTGTAATCAATACGCGATGGTACACTTCTGCTCAGGAAGATCGCTGGCGACAGTAAAGCCTGTGCCGGTACGTTACCGTTCACAGTAGAGAGTGATAGAAATCGGAAAAACGGTTCCGGTACGGTACGGGGTACCCGTTACCGGACTGCACCGGGAAGGCTCGTTTTAATAGTTCTAGCAGACCGTAACTACCGGACATGCTACCGGGACTGGGAGCCACTTAGGTTGTACGTCGTTTGGCAATTCTTCGTGAGTCTGTGACGTTTCCTGTGCTGAAATATTAGTTTTCAGCTATTAAAAGCGCTAAAGGGAGTATTAAAAGAAATATATCCAACACCCCTGCGGAGATTCGAACTAGCGACTGCGTGAACAGGAAGCGTGCTTTTTACCTCTACGCCATCTCAACAGGTGGCGCCAGCAGGTCACGCTGGGCTCTCAGTACATACGGCTGGCTGCTGCTAAGTTTTCGTTGTATTTGGGAGTCCCTCAGGCTGATACCGCCTGTTCCTCACTCGTCGATTTGTAGACGGGACCCATGTTGCTGTTAATACTAGTTATGTAGCCTAATCGCGTTTATGTAACCTAAAAGAAGCTATCGTACATGTGGCGCTCAACGACACAAGCCACGGCAGATGGGACGGGACCATGTTTCGCTTGTTGCTTGAGCTGTCATAATCACGCGGATTTCACTTGTTGCAACCTCAGTTTTCTTAAAGGATCTCATATTTACAACCCGATCGATTAGGCGTGAGCCAAGCGTACGTCTACCAAACTCTTCCATACCCCCGTCTGCTTTGGAACAACGGACACGGTACGTCTCGGTACCGTCCGGCCAAGTCGCTCTGGTTTACGGTAGGGTTCTGCGCATGCGTGGTAGCGTCCAGACGGTAGACGTTACCGTACCAGAACCGTTTTTCCGATCTGCTATAACTCTCTAGTAACTCTCGCGCATTCGCAGTCGACTCCCGCAAACATCATAAACGGTAACATAAACACGGTAACGCTGTGCGAAAACTCTCTATTGCCACCTTAAACATGCAGTGTCCCTGCCTTGCTTCTGTTGTGGGACAGCAGAAACACGCCTACTCCGATGCGCTTCCAAACAAATTGTTTCTAGCAGAGAAACACCCAGTATACCAACTTTAGGCTGCGTGTTTGCGTTGTACAGTTTGGGCCTAACTCGGCCTGGTCCCTAATTACTGACACGCAGTGCTCTCCTCGGCTACCCTCTCACCGCCATCGAGGATCCAATGTCCGGAGGCGCACTTCCCCTGTGCTTCCGGCCGGGAATGCGTGCGCCGGGAGTTCATCTGCGACGGACGCCGAGATTGTCCGGACGGGTCCGACGAAATGAGCTGCGGTGAGTGCTTGCGACTCTGCGATTACACTGACCCTAATTGCATTTGTTATACGGCTGAGAAAGTGCTGTCTGGCGTAGATCAGCCTGCGCTAATTGTATTCATTTCCTCTAAAACAATATAACACACCGTAATATGTCTGGGCACAGTGTAAGGTAAGATCCAATTACAGGGTGGTCACCAGCAAATTGGAAGCTAACCATTAAAGGAGAGCATATATATTTACAGGGTGACCCAGCCTACATGCACCAAGATTTAAAAAAAGGAGTAATGGTGTTATTTGAAGAAAACTTAGTGCGTAATGTTTGCAGTACTGTGGAGAAGCGGACAGAATTTTTTTTCGCTTATTAGAGTTAAATTAAGTGTAATTAATTATCTAACTCGAGAAGTACTGTCCTAATGACTAAAGTGTCAATGAGGTGTAGGTAGCCACGAGGAGCATCTAACTGCGGTATTTTCAGCAATGAGCTAATTGCGTACTCATTTATTCTGACTGAAAGAAAACCCGGAAAATACGAAAAATACAACGTGACGGCACTCCTGCGCGCATTGTAAAGCAATGCCCTCAAACTGGCTGCCTCTGAGTCAGCCAGGATGAAATAAACAAAAGAAAGAAAAAAGAAATCGCGACCGAGTTTGTGCTTTATCTGCCACACGCGTCCCGCGAAACTTGCTGCTGCTGCTCCTTCAATGCATGCCCTTACCATGGTGATGCGCTGCCTCTTCGGGCGGGTGAAAGGCCAAGGAGTTGCTTTCAATCAAGTCATTTGGGTGCGCTGCTTTACGATGCGCGCGGAAGCGCCGTCACGTGGTATTTTCATATTTCGCGGTATTCTTTATCAGTCAGTATAAATTAGTACGCAATGAGTTCGTCGCTGAAAATACCGCGTTAGATGCCCCTCGTGGATACTTACAAGTGCCCCATTGATACTTTAGTTATTAGGGCAGTAATTATCAAGTTAGATAATTAATTAAAAATAATTAATTAGCTCTCATTAACGAAAAAAATACTGTCCGCTTCTCCACAGGACTGCAAACATTGCGCAACTAGGTTTTCTTCGAGTAACGCCATTGCTCGTTTTTATATCTTGGTGCATGATAGCTGGGACACCCTGTATATATATACATATACATATATATATATATATATATATATACAGAAAGATAGGGCAGCAGTCTACAACGCCAAAGGAGGCATAGGGATGTGGTTAGGCTCTTTTCTTTTTCACTACGGTTAATGAAATAAACATTTTTTTAATATACAGAAGAAAGAACGAAAGAAAAACACGCGCCCAGAGTGGGGACCGAACCCACGCCTTTCGATTACATGTCGAATGCCTTACCAATTCGGCTATCTGGGCGACTGTGTTCTCCTTCACTTTCTGGGCTATTTATATTTACTAGAAGTGTATCTGACGCTTGAGGGTGGTAGCCAGCGCCACTCTGACTACACGGGGAGAAGGGGACCTTCTTTTCAACCCCCGGGGCGTGACTCGAGCGTCTACAGCCTGTCATGAGAGGGCAACTGGCGGGAAGCCCTCTTATGCTACCTAGGCATCAAGGCTGCCAGAACCGAGACCCTCGCTAGGCTTTCGCAGAATAATATAGTAAGGAAATGAAGGGCTCGTTGAGGAAAATACAGAAAGATAGGGCAGCAGTCTACAACGCCATAGTAGGCATAGGGGTGTGGTTAGGCTCTTTTCTCTTTCACTACGGTTAATGAAATAAACATTTTTTTAATATACAGAAGAAAGAAAGAAAGAAAAACACGCGCCCAGAGTGGGGACCGAACCCACGCCTTTCGATTACATGTCGAATGCCTTACCAATTCGGCTATCTGGGCGTCTGTGTTCTCCTTCACTTTCTGGGCTATTTATATTTACTAGAAGTGTATCTGACGCTTGAGGGTGGTAGCCAGCGCCACTCTGACTAGACGGGGAGAAGGGGACCTTCTTTTCAACCCCCGGGGCGTGACTCGAGCGTCTACAGCCTGTCATGAGCGGGCAACTGGCGGGAAGCCTTCTTATGCTACCTAGGCATCAAGGCTGCCAGAACCGAGACCCTCGCTAGGCTTTCGCAGAATAATATAGTAAGGAAATTAGGGGCTCGTTGAGGAAAATACAGAAAGATAGGGCAGCAATCTACAACGCCATAGGAGGCATAGGGGTGTGGTTAGGCTCTTTTCTTTTTCACTACGGTTAATGAAATAAACATTTTTTAATATACAGAAGAAAGAAAGAAAAACACGCGCCCAGAGTGGGGCCCGAACCCACGCCTTTCGATTACATGTCGAATGCCTTACCAATTCGGCTATCTGGGCGACTGTGTTCTCCTTCACTTTCTGGGCTATTTATTTTTACTAGAAGTGTATCTGACGCTTGAGGGTGGTAGCCAGCGCCACTCTGACTACACGGGGAGAAGGGGACCTTCTTTTCAACCCCCGGGGCAAGGTAAATATAACTGGTAGCGAAGCTTCCATAGAAGCCCATACGTTCAGAAAATGGCGGCTCTTAAGCTGCTCATGGGGCTTAGCGCCATCTGTGTGAGGAGGGAACACTTCCGGCGGAACAAAAAATAATCAGGATGTGACGCAAGATCCGGTCAGAAAGTGACGTCATTTCGGTTTCATTAGCGGGAAAATTTGACTCAAAACAGCCTTAGCAGGCCTCTGATCGCTGAGGGCTCAAGTCATTGCCATCTGACGCAAGTTGGCGAGCCCTTGGCGTGTGTGTTTCAAGTCAACGCCAGCTTATACTCGTGACTAGAGAAAGGTACTTTAGCATATTGTCGTATGATTCGCCTCGGTGTTTATAAAAACGCCTTCCATCTTCTCTGAACCTTTATTCTGTATTCATGCCTTCCAGTGCTGTATAAAAGCAATCAGTTGCTTATTTTGACTGCAGTGGGTGGCAAACGTACCCCCCCCCCCCCCCCGGACATTCTTTTTTTTTTTCTGCCTTGGGATACAGAGCACAAAATGACACTTTACCACTCTCCCCGGCCCCCCTTTCATATAAAAAACGTGCCGACTCCTTACCCCGATACCAGTTTCTACCAACGCCACTGCTGGGTTTAATTGCGTCGCACATACGCAGGTCGTGCGTGCCTTCAATATAGATCAAGGTTATATAATGCTTGCTCAGTTTGTGGACTTCTGTTCTAAGAGAAGAAATAACGCATAGTCATGCTATAATCAAGACATTTGAATTTTATTCCACGATAAACATAAAACAAATTTACCACACTGCACAGAATCAGCACGTATACAACAAGCACAAAATGTTCGTGGGCCCTACATGCATTATGACTTTCATTACGCGCCGAAAAATTGAATTTACCCGTAACACATAGCATTATGAGCAATGAAAGCGTCAGCAGCAAAACTACTTCGAAACAAGAGAACAGAACTAGGCACTGCATCGTGACTCAGAAAACCGGGCCGCAGGAATGCCGATTCACGAAAGTGCAGCGAGCACACCGCAGCTGTCCCGGCGTCTTATCAAGTAGACAAGGGTTTCTAAAGACGTTCACTCAACATTCACGCCTGCAATTTTCTGGTTGCATTATTAGGCAAGTGTCGCAACAGATAAGTAAAAAGAGGAAAAATGGATCAATGCAAACGAAAGTGATGGCACTATGTAAAAGCACATAACAGGAAAGATCTGGCAGCAGCGCAGCACGGAGCAGCACAACACAGTACTGCGATGCAAATAATGCTTGCGCATACAAGTGCGGGAATTAAGCAACGAGCACTACAAGCGTTGTAATGCAATAGGGAAAACACTGAGATAGACAATTAAAGCGACTCGTTTAAATTCGATTGGTACTACGCTGAGAAGTCCTAGACTAATTGACACCACTTGCTCCGAGCCACCCTGAGGTGAAATCAAGAAATAACTGTTACATAACAAAGCTTTAGACCCATTTTTTCGAAGCACCAACACTTACCCTTACACAACCCCCGTGCACGTATTAACAGTAACATAGTTTCGCGTTACCTGTGGAAATGAGAGGAAAATGGTGCAGTAAAACGCCAGGCGTACGGGAGTTGCTGTTGCAACCTTGCACAGCACATCGTTTCCGTAGGTACCGAGGAAAGCGCTCCGTTCCAACCGTTGGCAGCATCGTCCCGTAGTTCACCGTGCCCGCCGGGCACGGTACTAAACGTGTCTACCGACGATACAACGCACCTCGCAACTCCACGCACAGCAAAAATTAAGTGCACACCAAGTTAACATGGAAAAACGAATGCAAATGCGCACCACCAAAACACGCGAGGGGCGTTTCCTAGCAGACGAACTTTAGGAGCGCCTTTCCGGACACTAAAAGTACTGCATCACAGAGCAATGACATGTGCCATTCTTCAGAGGGCGCTACAAAAAAGGTTTTTGAGAATGAACAGCATTTCCATAAATTATTTACACATTGTGCCTAAATAAATGTGATTCAAAAATAAATATTGTTCGTAAAATATAAATGTTCTTTTATTGTTGAACAAAACTTGGTTTTTTGTTACTAGTGTTTGTTCCCTCCTCACCTAGTCGCGCTTCAATCGCCACTCCCATAAGCCCCCATGCTGATATCGCTGGCAATAGGTTCTGAACCGCTTTTTGCCCGAACCTTCGCTACCATTTATATTTACCTTGCCCGGGGCGTGACTCGAGCGTCTACAGCCTGTCATGAGCGGGCAACTGGCGGGAAGCCCTCTTATGCTACCTAGGCATCAAGGCTACCAGAACCGAGACCCTCGCTAGGCTTTCGCAGAATAATATAGTAAGGAAATGAGGGGCTCGTTGAGGAAAATACAGAAAGATATGGCAGCAGTCTACAACGCCAAATGAGGCATAGGGGTGTGGTTAGGCTCTTTTCTTTTTCACCACGGTTAATGAAATAAACATTTTTTTAATATACAGAAGAAAGAAAGAAAGAAAAACACGCGCCCAGAGTGGAGACCGAACCCACGCCTTTCGATTACATGTCGAATGCCTTACCAATTCGGCTATCTGGGCGACTGTGTTCTCCTTCACTTTCTGGGCTATTTATATTTACTAGAAGTGTATCTGACGCTTGAGGGTGGTAGCCAGCGCCACTCTGACTACACGGGGAGAAGGGGACCTTCTTTTCAACCCCCGGGGCGTGACTCGAGCGTCTACAGCCTGTCATGAGCGGGCAACTGGCGGGAAGCCCTCTTATGCTACCTAGGCATCAAGGCTGCCAGAACCGAGACCCTCGCTAGGCTTTCGCAGAATAATATAGTAAGGAAATGAGGGGCTCGTTGAGGAAAATACAGAAAGATAGGGCAGCAGTCTACAACGCCAAAGGAGGCATAGGGGCACCCTCAAGCGTCAGATACACTTGAGCACCCTCAAGCGTCAGATACACTTCTAGTAAATATAAATAGCCCAGAAAGTGAAGGAGAACACAGTCGCCCAGATAGCCGAATTGGTAAGGCATTCGACATGTAATCGAAAGGCGTGGGTTCGGTCCCCACTCTGGGCGCGTGTTTTTCTTTCTTTCTTTCTTCTGTATATTAAAAAAAATGTTTATTTCATTAACCGTAGTGAAAAAGAAAAGAGCCTAACCAAACCCCCATGCCTCCTTTGGCATTGTAGACTGCTGCCCTATCTTTCTGTATTTTCCTCAACGAGCCCCTCATTTCCTTACTATATTATTCTGCGAAAGCCTAGCGAGGGTCTCGGTTCTGGCAGCCTTGATGCCTAGGTAGCATAAGAGGGCTTCCCGCCAGTTGCCCGCTCATGACAGGCTGTAGACGCTCGAGTCACGCCCCGGGGGTTGAAAAGAAGGTCCCCTTCTCCCCGTGTAGTCAGAGTGGCGCTGGCTACCACCCTCAAGCGTCAGATACACTTGAGCACCCTCAAGCGTCAGATACACTTCTAGTAAATATAAATAGCCCAGAAAGTGAAGGAGAACACAGTCGCCCAGATAGCCGAATTGGTAAGGCATTCGACATGTAATCGAAAGGCGTGGGTTCGGTCCCCACTCTGGGCGCGTGTTTTTCTTTCTTTCTTTCTTCTGTATATTAAAAAAATGTTTATTTCATGAACCGTAGTGAAAAAGAAAAGAGCCTAACCACACCCCTATGCCTCCTTTGGCGTTGTAGACTGCTGCCCTATCTTTCTGTATTTTCCTCAACGAGCCCCTAATTTCCTTACTATATAGTGTGAGCGTGAAATTGGCAAAAAAGAGGGTTTGCAACGGGAAGCGGCCAATATCCCTTTTATGCTTCGTTGTCGTTTAGACATTGCGCGCGTTCATGATCATCTCATTTCATCTTCCTTCTCGTCGGTTGATCATCATCTCCGCTGCTGGAACGGTTGCTGTCCTTTTGTGTCCGTGCTCGGCGCTCGCAAATAAAGCGGACCTCAAGCTTTCCCGTCGACTCTCTCAAGTGGTGGAGGGTGCTTTTGATCCCGCCATATACCTCTCGCGGTCGCACCACTGGAGCTCCGATCAGGTCGGCGGTTGCTACTGCCCACCAGCTCCATGCAGCACGAGAGCGGCCAATCGGGCAGCAACGCTGCGGCCCCGGTCCAGCCTCCCATCATAATCACCAGCTGTCAGCGCGATCCTCCGTCATTCTCGGGCCTCCGGGGTGAAGATGTTGAAGATTGGCTGGATCAATTCAACCGGGTAAGCGCTTTCAACCGATGGGACGATACATTCAAGCGGAGGAATGTCTCGGTTTCCCTGCATGAAGTGGTGAAGACCTGGTTTCTAAACAACGAGGCACATATCCCTGATTGGAGCACCTTTGTAGAAGAGCTCCGTAAGACCTTCGGCACGTCGACTGGTTCCGCTGCAGCCAAAAAGAAACTCGCGGCCAGGGTGCAGCACCCGTACGAGACATTCTGTTCGTACATCGAAGATGTCGTCGCGCTTTGCCGACGAGCTGACAAGGACATGTCGGAAACCGACAAAGTAAATCACGTCATGAAGGGAATCTCCTCTTTCGCCTTTAATGCTCTGGCGGTACAGAACCCGACCACGATTGCTGACGTACGCACGATCTGTCAGCGCCTGGACCGCCTGCAGTCCAATCGCATTCAACAAGATTGTTTGCCTACCGGCTCCTTTTCGGATTCAGAGCTCCGTACTTTGATTCGGACTATCATCCGTGAGGAGCTACAGCAGCGTGACGGAACCTGCCTCCAGAACGCCCACGCCCACACTCATGGCCTGCGTGACTTGATCAAGCAGGAGCTGGCATGTATGACCGCCGTTGAGCAGCCAGGTCGTCCTGCTCCGCTACATGCCCAGTCCTACTCTCAAGCTGTTACAAGACCAACCCTGCCTATGGAGCCAATCGCTCCCCCGACTGACCATGGCCACTTGTCCGCTATTTCGGCACCTGTGCCTTCACCACCTTCCTTTCCTGCTTGGCGAGCAACCCGGCCAACGAGTGAACGACCAGTGTGCTACTATTGCGGCATACGAGGGCACATTTCTCGTTTTTTCCGGCGACGACAGTTGGACGAGCGCCGAGGTTACGCACCATACGAACCCGACACCTACTTCGGCTACGCCCCTCGTCAATGCGTCTACTTGCCACCTCCGCGCCAACGTTTTCCTCCTCGGGATGCTACCAACTTCCATCCTGACTCGCGCCTGGCTAGACGTCGCTCTCCTTCGCCCTACCGTCGCTCTTCATCGCCCTTGCGCCCGGCCTCTCACGTTGGTGAGAACCGTGCGGAAAACTAGATGCGGCAGTTTCTGGGGGTGAAACTGCGTCGCCAAGGAACAGTGCAAGTCCCCCTTACCGGCCATGAAATACGTTGACTGTTACAGTTGAGGGAATTATGGTTGAAGCACTTGTAGACACTGGCGCCAGCATATCTATAATTAATGAAAGTTTGTGCTCTAGATTACGCAAAGTGAGAACGCCTTACTCTGGTCCAGCTTTACGTGGTGCGAACGCCGCTATGCTTCAACCCTCAGGACATTGTACAGTGCGTGTGATCATCAGCGGCATTCGTCATCACATTCAGTTTGCGATACTCTCTCCATGCCCTCATCAAATCATTTTAGGATGGGACTTTTTGCGATCCGCATCTGCTGTTATCTCCTGCGGAAAGCCGATGATTGACATCACCGAAACGGACCTTGCTAGTGTGGCTGACGATCCAGAGCTCCGCTTGACCTGTACTTCCGACTTTACCCTGTCTCCTGGCGAAGAAACCGTAATCTCCGTAGCTTCAGACGACATTGTTGACGGCGATTTGTTAATTGCAACACCGGAAATTTCTTCGCTCGAGGACTACTAATACCTCCGTGCCTTGTCCGTTTCTCAAATGGGTCCGCCTTTCTCGCCGCAGTCAATAGTACAACCGAGACCATTTTGCTACCTCAAAACGCCACTATTGCTTTCGTTCCCCGCGATGACGCTACAGCTGTTCTTCCTCTCAGCTCCTTATCACCTACGAATAATTCATCGGATTCCAAATTGCAGTCTGCTCCTGCTGGTGCAGTTATCAACCCCGACCTTACTACAGAGAAAACCGGACAACTGTTGATCATGCTGGCCAAACACAAGACAATATTCGACTCTCACACCTCGGTTCTGGGGCAGACTTCAGCGGCCACCCATCGGATTGAAACGGATGGTTCCTGCATCATTCGCCGACGCCCGTACCGCGTTTCGCCTAAAGAGCGCAAAATTATCCAACAAAACGTCGACGACATGCTGAAGAGAAACATCGTTCGTCCTTCTGCGAGTTCCTGGTCATCACCCGTGGTGCTTGTTCAAAAGAAAGACGGTTCCGTGAGATTTTGTGTGGATTATCGGGCACTCAACAAAATTACGCGCAAGGATGTGTACCCGATGCCTCGGATCGACGATGCTTTAGACACCTTGCAAGGCGCAGAATATTTTTCTAGTCTTGATCTTCGATCCGGGTACTGGCAGATCCCCATGAATAAGGCCGATAAAGAGAAAACCGCTTTCGCAACACCCGATGGACTCTACGAATTTAATGTCATGCCGTTTGGGCTTTGCAACGCTCCGGCCACCTTCGAGCGTATGATAGACAATGTTCTTCGTGGATTGAAATGGAAAACGTGCCTGTGCTACCTCGACGACATTGTTATCTTTTCGTCCACGTTTAAAGAGCACCTCCAGCGCCTTGATCAAGTTTTAACTTGCCTCAGTAATGCCGGCCTGCAACTCAACGCAAAAAAAATGTCACTTCACAAGTGAATCTATCAAAGTGTTGGGTCATGTTGTTAGCAAAGATGGAATTCGTCCTGATCCCGACAAAATTACGGCCGTCATTAATTTTCCCCGGCCTCTCCGCCAGAAAGAGCTGCGCAGTTTCCTGAGATTGGCATCGTACTTCCGTCGTTTCATTCGCAACTTTTCTACAATTGCTTCACCGCTGCACAAACTCCTCGCTGCCAATTCTTCATTTGACTGGTCGGAAGATTGTGAGACAGCGTTTACAACACTCAAACAGGCCCTCACTTCTTCTCCTGTACTCAGCCATTTTGATGAAAGCGCTCCAACAATACTCCATACAGACGCCAGTGGCCATGGTATCGGGGCTGTGCTCTTGCAATGCACTGCTTCTTCTATGGAAAAAGTAGTTGCGTATGCCAGCCGCACGTTGACGCAAGCCGACAAAAACTATACCATTACCGAGCAGGAGTGCCTCGCTGTCGTTTGGTCTATTCAAAAGTCCCGGCCCTACTTGTACGGACGTCATTTCACGGTTGTAACCGACCACCACGCACTCTGCTGGTTGTCGTCCATCAAAAACTTAACCGGACGCCTTGGCCGCTGGATACTTCGCCTACAGGAGTACAACTTTACCGTGACATACAAGACCGGCAAGAAACACGCTGATGCCGACGCTCTTTCACGTTGTCCACTGTCGTCCACGGAGGACAGTTGCTTAGCGTCTGCTCAGCAAGTGGCAGCTATCCCTATTGCCGTCGCGGAACATGTCAGCCCGGAACTCCCATCTGATCTCGTCTCTCTTCAGCGTTCGGATACGTACTGTCGCAACCTGATTGATCTTTTGGACGGTTCCGCTCGACCACCAAACAGTCGCTCACGCCGCCAACTGAAAAAATTTAGACTCTCGAATGGTGGTGGCCTTTACTACTACAATTAGCACCCTACCGGCGACAAGTGGGTACCCGTCGTTCCGCATTGTCTTCGGTCACACATTTTGCGAAGTTTTCATGACGACGCTACGGCTGGTCACCTTGCCTTCCAGAAGACATACGCCCGCATCAAAAGCCGTTGTTTTTGGCCCGGCCTCTCAGCGAGCGTCGCCAAGTATGTTGCGTCGTGTGAACCATGCCAACGCCGCAAACGACCCACTTCTGCCCCAGTGGGGACGCTCCAACCCCTTCCGTGCCCTTCAGCTCCCTTCGATATTGTCGGGATTGACCTGTACGGACCTCTTCCTGTAACTGCAGCCGGCCATCGGTGGGTTGTCACAGCAGTGGATCACTTAACCCGTTATGCCGAAACTGCTGCTATTTCCTCGGGCTGCGCTTCAGAAATTGCTGACTTCTTTTTGCGAGCCATTTTCCTGCGTCACGGTCCCCCTCGAGTTCTCCTCAGTGACCGTGGACGAACGTTCTTTTCTTCGCTACTTTCTGAAGTGCTTCGAGCCGCTGAAACCGCTCATAAAAGTACATCGAGCTACCGCCCGCAAACAAACGGCCTGACGGAGCGCTTCCATCGGACTCTTTCGGACATGCTTTCCTTCTGCATTGGCCCTGACCACACCAATTGGGACACTATTTTACCATTTGTTACCTATGCCTACAATACCGCTGTGCAACAAACCACTGGATTCTCGCCATTTTTCCTCGTCTATGGCCGTTCACCTTCTTCTGTACTTGACGCGTCTTTTCTCTCCGCACCTATCGCGCCAACAGCGAAGCTTCCCGACCAGTTTGTTTCTAGACTGGCTCACTGCCGCAGTCTTGCCCGTTTGAACACGGTGGCCTGTCAAGAAAGCCGCAAGTCTCGCCACGACGAGAAGCACCGTTCGGTCACTTTTAAACCTGGTGAAGAAGTTCTGCTTGCCACTCCCCTCCGTGTTCCTGGATTGTGCGAGAAGCTCTTGCCCCGATTCATCGGTCCTTACAGGATCCTGGAGCAAACCTCACCAGTGAATTACCGCGTCACGCCTATTTCCAGTGTCACTGACCGTCGGTGCCGGGGAACTGAGATTGTACATGTTTCCCGGATGAAGCCGTTCATTCGCCGCGATTCCTCTATCTCACAGTGACGGCCAAGATGACCGCTTCAGCCGAGGGGGAGTAATAGTGTGAGCGTGAAATTGGCAAAGAAGAGGGTTTGCAACGGGAAGCGGCCAATATCCCTTTTATGCTTCGTTGTCGTTTAGACATTGTGCGCGTTCATGATCATCTCATTTTATCTTCCTTCTCGTCGGTTGATCATCATCTCCGCTGCTGGAACGGTTGCTGTCCTTTTGTGTCCGCGCTCGGCGCTCGCAAATAAAGCGGACCTCAAGCGTTCCCGTCGACTCTCTCAATATATATATATATATATATATATATATATATATATATATATATATATATATATATATATATATATATATATATATATATATATATGTATATTTCTGTGTGTGTGTAGCGAATCAGAATAGGACATGAGGGGTTCGTTGACATAAGACAGACCTAATGGTTGGCAGTCAAGAAAACCTCGGAAAGCAAGGGGAATAATGTAGTAGGTCAGTGAAACAGATAAAGAATTGGAAAAGACAGAAAGAAAGTGGAGAAAAAAATGCCCGCCGGGTGGGATGCGATCCCACCTGGTTGACCAAACGCTGGTCGAACGCAAGTCGACCACTCTCGACATGTCGTAGACACTCGAGTCACGGCCAGGGGGTAAAAAGAAGGTGCCCTTCACCCCGAGTTGTCAGAGTGGCGCTGGCTACCAGCCCCAAGCGCAGGAAACGAAAATTTCTTAAAATAAATATACCAGAAAGTGGAGGGGGAAATAGCCCCGCCGGTAGCGTAGTGGTTATCGCACCAGACCGGTATTCTGGAGGTCGTGGGTTTGGATCCCACCCGGCGGGCATTTTTCCACCACTTTCTTTTCGACTCAAAAAAGTCTTCATCTCTTTCTATGACCCACCACAACCACCCCTTTGCTTTCCGAGGTTTTCTTGGCTGCCAACCCTTATTTTCTGTTTTATATATATATATATATATATATATATATATATATATATATATATATATATATATACATATATATATATATATATATATATATATATATATATTATATATATATATATATATATATATATATATATATATATATATATATATATATATATATATATATATATATATATATATACCGTCACCTAATCCAGCAACACCACAGAAGTTGGTGAAAATACACGGTGGCATACATACAAAAATCTCAATATGCCAATGAATGTACGGCAGGTAATAGTTGGCGGCGGAGTACAGCTATTCTACTGAAGTCTAACCTTTTTCACTATAAAAATATTCAATCATGGTTTTCCTGTAAAGACTTACAAGGGGTGCGGATAAAAATTTCCCAATACGTGTTCCCTAGCATAACAAATAATACAGTCTTATGTTGTGCGCAACATTCCACGAAGAAAATTTCAACAAAATTCCTACAAAAATTTATTACATGATAGCGTACGGCTGGTAACAGGATGGTGCAGGAAGTGTGAAACCAAACTTACACAGAAAAAATGGTGGGATATAGATTTCTTTCTGCACACAGCTCATCTTCGATTTCCTGTCACCTATGTAACTACACTCCGTAGACAACTCTAACTGCTCTGCCTAAATAGCGCCGGGAATTTTTTCGTCATGGCTATTAGAAAGGCGACAGGCCTTTGTAGGGTAAATAAACGGTGAAATTTCTGTCTGTCTGTCTGACTTTCTTTCTGTCTGTGTGTGTGTCTGTCCTGCTGCCCTCGCCCCTCTCCATAAGTTTATCACTGAATCCTAAGGTAACCAACCATAATGCAACCAATCATAACGCAGACAAGACAAGAAAAAAAATATCACAGAAGTGTTTTTTGGATTACTGTGTTCAAAATAAATAAATGCAGGGAAAACTTTTAGCTCGGCAACGGACCCAAAACAACGTCTTCCGTGTGCAGTCAGGAGTTCTATCGACCCGCTTCCATGCACGACAGTACAAAGGTATAGGAGTAAACACGAGTGGTTGTCGGGCAGATGGGCCCAGCTGTGGGCTGAAAGGAATAAAGGAAGATGTGAGGGCCATTTACTCGATATCTCCGCTGGCACCCATTGTTCGGTGAAAAGAAACACGTCTCGAACCACACCGCTTCTGTGTGAAAACTGTCGCACGCGATTCGGCGACCCTCCGTGGTCGCTCAACAGCTAAGGCGTTGTGCTGCTGATACAGGGACGCGGGTTCGATCCCCGTCCGCGGCGGCCGCTTTTCTGATGGAGGCGAAACGCAAAAACGGCCGTGTGCTCGAGATTTTGTCGCACGTTGAAGATCCCCAGGTGGTCAAAATTATTCTTCAGCCCTGCACCACGGCGCGCCTCATCGCCTGTGTAGTTTAAGAGCTTTAAACCCCCCTCAATCAATCAATCAATCAATCAATCAATCAATCAATCAATCAATCAATCAATCAATCAATCAATCAATCAATCAATCAATCAATCAATCAATCAATCGATCGATCGATCAATCACTCAATCAATCAATCTATCAATCAATCAATCTTTCTATCTAACAATTAATCAATCAATCAATCAACGCGAATCGGGCCACAAGACGAGGCGGGACATGGCATTACTCTTGCAGTTGTGTCCACCAGAGAAGGAGGCAACAATACACATGAAAAGTTGAATAGTCTGCGAAATAAAAAATAGATAGCTGTTCAAGAGGGCATGGAGAAAACGTTTACTTCGTATAAAACTGAATTTACCCGCTAACAATGTTGCTATTTTTAATTGTCTTTCTATTCCAAGCTTTCAGAACATTAGCCACTATATTAAGAATAACAAGGGAAGCTGTCGAGCCTGACCAGCCACTGTCTTGAGCGGTCCTTGTGTGCCCACTGCATTTCCCGTTTTGGTGTTCGCAAATAAAGACTTTCCAGCCAGTGTGTCCACCCGCCCCTCTGATACCTGTGGGGAAGACTCTGCGGTTGACCACAAATGCGAACCCATTAAGGCGACCCTGTTTATTAGGAACCTCGGAGGGCTCTCTGCCTTCGGACGACCGGGTCATGCGCTATTTTTCTTCACTGCCTGCCGCCGCGATGAAAGATTGTGTCGGGTGGGCATCACCAGCAGCGCCGACGTCACCAATAGGACAGACTGGGTGTACGTACAAAAATTTGGTGTCCGCAAGCTTGTTTGCATGTAGTGCGGGGTGTCTTGGTCTGAAGTAATCTGCTGGCGGAAATCCAAGGCATGTGAGACCTGTTGCGGGCGAAGATGCCATGCCAAAAGTTTGTACTCCTCTCTCAAAACCACGCCATGGTAATGAACGGTTGTTTCGTTACGAGCCCTGCCTGCTTTCTTAGGGCCAGCTTGTGTTCCGCTCGTTCTGGCAACGCGACGACGACTATGGGTTATCTACTGCCACAAACAGGCTGTCAGCGTGGGGTGTACTCTAGCGATTTCTTGGCTGTGCAATTTCACATAGTTTTTTTTCCTTTAGAAAAGGGCGCAAATTTCGCTGTGGGCTCCGCCGGTTATTCATCTGATCGTCACTGGTCGCTACCCCTGTCCAGCGTAATGGCTACGGAAATATTTTCGTCTCAGTAACTGCCAAAAGTCTGATCGCACTTTCAAACGCTAACGTTCCTTCGAGAACATAACCTGGCAGCCATAATGTTGTCTCTGAGATTGTCTCTAACGTTCGTCTTAGTTGGTTTTGTTCGAGAGAACGAACCTCTCCAATTCGTGCTCTTCTCTGAAACTCAAGTACGTATTAAGGTCCCAAAGTAAGCCTAGCTGGTTACTTGGTACTACGGGTATTAGTTCAGGGCTGAAAGATAGACCACAGTAAAGAAACAGAAAGGAGTAGCGATAGACATCAAGTGTTTTTTACTAGACACATATACAGGGTACCGCAACCACGCATGCGCTAAAGTACTGAGCTCAATTCTTCATATATGCGCGGTAATCTGGGCATTAGAAACGCACTTCTTGGCTCAGTTACGCCATGCAAGGTGCAATGACACAATCTTAGCCTTGTTCAAGAATAAAAAATGCCTCAAAGATACCGCGTTGCCTTTTATTGTTTGAGCTGCGGAAAACGTGTGTACATTCGTACCCGGGCGTGCACCTGCACCTGCGACAATGGTCCGCTAAGTGGGCCCACTCCATTACCGCCTATACCGCTGAGCGATGCTCTCTAAGCCTGTCGTTTACTCATCGCCACGTCTGCCCAATTTAGCATTGGCCGCAGGACAGCGTAATGCAATATACTACGCCAGTACAACATGGCAGGAAGCGCTTGGCGTGCCTCTTTGAGCACTCAGGTCCCTTCGTTTCAGAGTTCACTTTAAAACACATTTGCGCCAGCTTGTTGAGAGCTGCAAACACAACAAACAGCCCGCATTTCCTAGTCACCTATTTGAAGTGATGGGACAGCTGCGTTAAATGTTACGCTGGACACAGGGGGCGATGTCTGAACGACAGGCTTAGAAAGCCTCCATCAGCAGTACAGGCGGTAATGGTTGTGGGAGCACTTAGCTGACTGTTGACGCAGGTTCCCGTGTACTTTAGCGTACGAAAATCGATGGATTTTGCGCTGGTCAATCAACGAAGTGCACCGTGAGTTATTTGATGCATTTTGCATTGGCAGAGAAGGCAACGCTGGTGTCAGCAGCCATTCCGTGGCATTGCCGAGCAATAAAGTGTGTTTTTAAAACGCAGGTTAAAGCGCACACGCGAAGAATGAATTAGGTTTTTCCCTTCTCCTTGGCGCATGAGCAGATAGAGAGAAAGAGAGCAAAACTTCTTCATTATGAGAACCTTGTGCCAGTGAAGCCTTCTTGCGGGTAGCCATGCGCCGTCCTAGACGCTGCCGCTATCTCAACCAGCAAGAGCTATTCGCATTAGCCGATATGGTACCCTGCATATGTGTCTGTTAGGAATCATTTGAAATCTGACGTTCGCCCCTTGTATTTATGAAAGCGAAGCTTTCGATCTCTCAGGGATGTCGTCTGTACTGCACCCAAAATGCACAGCATGAAAGCCAACTTTCTCTGACGATGATGATTATCGTGGGTGAAATAAAAAATAAAACGCTGCCCGTGGTCGGAGCCGGACTTGGATCTCTGGTGTAAAAAGCCGATGTCTGTCGTATTGCGCTATGCTTGCATGGTCTGAGAAGTTTGAATTGGGAGAGGGATGCATGGACGTGCCAGATAAGACCAAACATGCACCCCCTCCCCCCGTCTAACGACGACAATATTTGAGGGCTAGGGAAAACAATAGGATTGCCCTATCTTTAGCAGGGGAATCAAATCGCACCCCTTACCATACACATAACATCGCAATCGCGTTACCACCGTACTAAAAATGACAAATAAATAAGGTCTGCACGCTTCTGGGCTCAACTCTTTGGTTGTTGACTATATTTTGGAAAGCTTTGCGTTCCCCCATTGCCGTTTCGACAGAAAGGTAATCAATTTTTTTCCAGTGGCCCGTATTTTAGCTCCAAAATAATGTCCTCAGACACAAGTACTGCTGAAAAGAGCATTTGGTGTACGCCCCAACATGTATTCCGTTTCGTGCGGGTGTGCTGTAAGGCTTATCCTTTCAATTTTACACCCTTCCACGCTATTCAGCAACACACAAGAAATTGCGTTGCATACAGATGCCCACGGTGTGGAGCGCTGCTTGGTCAGCCGAAAGTCATAACATGGGTTACCAATGAGGTTAAACTAGATAGGTGCAAACATTCTGGGAATACTTTGTTGGGCAAAATATCAGACATCCATGAGACAAAATTTGGCCACCCTTGTGTCGTACTCGCTTGAAATCTCTCATCACCTCGAAAGGCCTTTGTCCGGAAAAGGCTGAGCAGGTCATGTATTGCGCATGACGAATCCTCCGGTGGACTGTTCGTTAAGCAAAAAGTCTACAAAAGAACGGCAAACAAAGTTGTGGCACACTCAGTACCGCATAGAAGAACAAAATCCGAAGATTTAGGGGAGGATAATGGATGGAGAAAACCAGCTAAATGAGCGGTTAGAAGTCTCTGGAAGACGGGTTCGTCCCGCAGTAAGTACTAGAGGATTGTTGGTGATGACAAGCACGACATTGCAACCTAGAGGAATCTGGGTAATCCAACGGCAACCGTTGGAGAGGGATCCTATATTACCTCATGGAGGAGTTATAAGCAAACTAAAAGAACACTTGAGCTCAGCACGAATCTGAAAACTTTTCTCAAACACAAATGGCGGAACTTTGTGACGTAGTTTGGACTGCAAGTGCAGCACCAAACTGGAAAGACAGATAATCTGGGGGATAGTTTTTCATTGCATGCTGAAAGGCCTGAGAGTGATGGCTGCTTAATTTTTTATTAAGCATTGCACAGCATAAAAGTTCAAAGAACAACAGCAGGCGGCCAAAAGAAAAAGGAGCAGACAGAAAGAATGAAAAGATAGAGAGGACAAGGGTTGAGTAAGATGGAGGGAGGGAAAACAACGACGAGAAATGTGTAAGAGATGGGAGCAATAAGTAACTAAAACTTAAGTTATGTCACCCGGAATCGGCAAACATGACCAGCCAGACTCCTAGTGAACGAAAGTGGAATCCGAATAAAATGAACGATTTAATGTAACAGTTACACCTGCTGTTTATTTCTAATCAGCATAGACTGAGCACGACCGAAATTGAAGCTGAGTTGTGGAATATGGTGGTGTCGGTTTCTGACTGAATGGTCAGATAGTATCACTATGAAGGAGCAGCCGTAATAGCCGATTTTATAGCAGAACAGACTGACAAATACGACTCAGGTAAGTTAGGTCTCCTAGAAAACATTGACCTAGCAGATTATTTCCGGTAACGCTTCCGGTTGCCTGGTAGCAGATGACGAAATCATTACGAGTTTACGTACACTTTTCTGGCCAATCTCCATGGGTGGATAAAGTAAGCTAATATTCTCCGGAGACCTCGAATAAATGATCTAGTACTTTGTGCGAAAACAGTAGTACCACCGGCTACCCTGAGAAGGTAAGATTTTGTGTACGGGAAAAACTGAATGACACTACCATTGAAAGAGGCGGTAGCATACCTGGGTTGGCAAAGGGATTGATTTTCCGGTGTGAGGTGGAAGAGACAAACCTACCCCGGAAAATATCCCTAACCTTAGCTCGAGAAGAAGTTAAAGAGGAGACAGGCAACACAGAACGAATGCACAAGTAAGCAAGCGCATCCAGTACATAGCCGGGAAGAATGAAACGCTAGCCTGGGAGAACAGGCTACCGACTTAACAACGCTCTTGAGGCCAAAAATTCGAGTTTCCTATTACTGTCAACATCCAGGTTATATTGCCATGTTTTGTATAAAGTGGAAGATGGTTCGGGTGTTGGTAAATTCAGACAAACAATAAATGCAGCTTCCTCACTTATATATGCGGTATATAAAAGGTAATAGAAAGCCTTTTCGAGTACTTCACGCCTCCGCTGCGAAGATGGATGTTGTCCATCCTTCATACTACGAGCCAGAGCTGTTCGAGGTAGAATGTGCCTAGATTAGGCAAACAGAGCATGCACGCGGCGTATGCCTTCCTACCGTGTGGATGTTTGGTGAAGGTGGAAGGCCATGAGGAACACTTCACACGGAAGCAATCGACTGGTCACGTCGGTGGCCACAGTATCTGGGCTCATTTTCTAACAGATCAGGCAAGATGTTGCCGCTGAAGGGCCTCGCATGTGTAGAGTGGTCTGCGCCATCAAAGGCTCCTGGCCTATCAGCTATGACAGCAAGTCTGACAGGTCCTCCGGGGAAGGAGAGGACGGGCGACAGCGAGGAGGAAAAACAGCCGAAAGAAGATCCCGAGCAGGTGGCCCCGATGTGAGGAAAGGGGAGGTGTGCAGGGGAACAAAGGCAGCACCGGAGCGCTGTCACCCCAAACGGCAATGAGTGAAGAGCCAGGGGGACCAATATCAGGGCCTACTCAGGACGCTGGGGACGGGAAGGGAGGGAAGGGCATCGTCAAGCTCGATTGATCGCAGAGACTTGGGTACAGTTTTCTATCCTCTGTTTTTTTGTCTTCTCTTGCCATTTTTGATCGCCGCCATTCACTCAACGCGTTGTTGGTGACGTGTATAAATAAAGATGAAAATGAATGGATTACCATTACATTAGCATGCGGTTTCTTGCAACGATCGTTAAGAGCAGAGACATCTTCTGTCAACACTAAACAAAAAATATAGAACGCTCCCAATATCCGTCTCCTCATTAAGGTGAGGTCGCAAACATCAAGGCTTAGGCAAATATTTCAAGAATGGGCCAGAATTCTTCATCACAACTGCAGAGACATCAACGATTTGCAGTTGATTACTTGGTACTGCTCTAGTAGTACCGTTCAGATTTTTTCACTGGTCTCTCGGCAGCCTGTCATCCCGTCATTTGGAAATGAAAAACCACGAAGCAGTTCTACCTGGCGTAATATGGCCGAGTGTACTGCCGTGGCGTCACCGAGTGTACACAAACTCGTTTCACGTGATAGCGTGTTGGTAAGCATAGATATAAGGGAAGTGTTCCTATGACGTTTGCGCCTATCATTGCCGGGCGATTCCGATGCCTCCAAATTGTCACCTTTGCTCGACTCCACCCATGACATTAGGCTGCCGTCACGTCCTTACCGACGTCTGCCGTGCCACCGAATTCTCCGACGCAGTGCTCATGACGAGTTTAGCTCGGTTGAAACACGATCGTGCTTTCGTACATTTTTGCGCGGCTGATTTTCCGTGCAGAAATTCAGCTAGACAAGTCCGGTGCTTTTATGGGCGACCTAACGAAAACCTGCCTAAAAAACCGGGAGTTACCGGATATGCTCAGCGGGTCGTCAGTTGTCAAGCTATGCAGCGTGTGGACGTAACTTACTCGTTGATAAAGCCTATTTGACAGCACTTAGTGTTTAATGAAAAGACGACTGGAAAAGTGTTCTTGTTTGCAACCTTGTTTGCGCTAAACGATTTGCCTCACAAGACGGCGGTCTAACGAAGAGTGAGGTTTGCAGTAGGTTCCTGCGATTGGCCCTTCGTCTGGTGAAAGAGTGTTGCGAAGTTGGTTCTGGAAATCGAAACGTCAGAGGGCCTGCGTATCAAGTGTTGGGTTTGGTTGCATGAGGCACGGGAACAGAGGTGTGAGCGACGGTTTGAGCTCAGCACCACAGGACAAGACTGTGCTATGACCTAACAATGAAAACACTAAGCTTCTCGGCATGAGACAACTTATCACTGCTGAAGACATCGCCAGGAAAGAAAGCTGCAGTAGAATGGCAAGTACCATGGGCGTATTTCAGAAGCAGTCAGATACCATCTACATGGTTACTGCGCAGGAAGACGGAGGACGTCGCGGGTTTCCCCCTGCAGTTTGATAAAATACTGCTGACAAAGCGCAGTATTAGTAAGCACGTCTCTTAACTTCCCTGGTGAGAGGTTGTTTCCCTTCTCTAAGCTGGCTGCTCCAAAAACAACGAAAGCAGTAAATTGGTAATTTTCTACATTGTAGTGAAGACAAATGGCAACACACGTCAACTGATCACTTATGGGAACTGAATGAGCGGGATTAAGGAAATATTGTCTAACAAACTACTGAGGACCTCAGTGGCTGTCCACGATATACAGCCTGTTTCATTCGTAACTATTATCTCACAGGTGTATTGTGTTTCTATGTCTCAGGTTTATTACACAGGTGTTTGAAATCACTAAAATATTACTAGTTTCACCTAAATCTGCTCAAGTGCTTGGAATGCAAACGGATCAAGGCAACATGAATTAGTGCATTCTCAGGAAGCCCCTCTAACCCAAGCTTTCGATCATTCCCACTTTCCGATTCCCCGGGGTGGATACGTGGATACTGTGGGTTGGGTTTGCTGACGTATAAGGCATACAGAAGTAAGTCGGCTTTAAACTTCTGAGTGCTAATTTAATTGTCATTTTTCAATGTCGTTTATTCGTAACGAGACCAACCTGAGGAACATTTGGACCTCCGTATTGGGAGGCGGCGAATCTATCTAAACGGTGCTCTATAAAAACTCGGCTCTATATAAACTCGGCTTTACAACCCCAGCAAATTCGTCCGCCTCATTGACCTACACAGATAAGTGAAAGTCCGCACTGTCGCCTAAAAAGACAGCACAACGAAGACAATTAACATCTGGGTGGCGGAGACCTAATGGTATTTTCCATATAGAAAGTTGCGACAAAATAGTTTGCATAAAAAACACAAATGTCTCTGTGCGCGATACCTAAACAGTTCACACCTCGCTGTAAAAGGACCCTTTTATGAACTCACAAAACTGAATTCTTCGCGTTAACATAAAACACTACTTGCAGTTGATAAGCAATCAAGATAACAGCGTTTTCACTTTATTTACCGCTGGCTTTATTTAACGAAGATATTGATTTACTTTATTTCATACATTCAAATAGAGATTATGAAAAGTCTCGCCTTGGCGGCTACGTTGCAGTGTTGCTTCCCGATAAACCTAAACCATAGCAAAAACATAACCTCAAATTGTTTCCGACCACACCGATAGATTAAGGACACCTCCTAACGACGCCTTTCACGGTCACAACAGCAGCTCCAGGGTATTCATTAATCACGTACGGACTGCGGCGAAGGCACTGCCACAAGATTCTCAAAATCGATCGTAGAAAATATTCTGTTGGTGCAAAAAAACTGACCTATGTTTACGCTTGAAAGGAAGCCAGCTGTTTTAGCTAAAAAGTAAAAGGGACGCACCCGATCTTTAAAATTTAATATTAAGAGAATTGCTATTCACAAAAATTCAGAATGGGCACTCTGGGCGCGGAGAGTGAACTAGGAGTGCTGGCATGAGGGCCTCTTGGTAATGAGCCTGTATGCTTGTTTTTTTTTGTGCACATAGCTTCAAAAGATAGCCTGCAATTCATCACTGAACTTGAGCTCCTGAAAGTACAGCAGTGAGGTTTCAAGCAGCTTCTGATAGGAGTTTGAATTGGTGGTACGGGTGTTGATTTCCCTGGTTTTTGTGGCGAGAAAAAGCCAGCGGGCGAAGAAACTGCTCATCTCACTGTTCCCTGGAAGTGTACTACCCCTTCTACACTGGCCTCTCGAATGCCTTCGAGCCAAATGCCATTCGACTCAAATGCGAATTTTATGCTTCGCGACTAGGTTTTTCAACGGCGTTCGGTTGAAATGACCGTGCAGCCGAATGAGCATCCCTAGAGACATTTGGGGCTCTCGAATGGCAGTTCTTGCACTCGCGCGCACAGCGGCTTAAGCTAGCATAAAAAATATGTTACTTGCGCAAATCAAACAAGTGAAATATTTTTAATTATGGGACTTTGTCAGCTTTTTATTTGCTTAAGTCGCGATATCAAGATGTTATATTTGCATACTCTCGACACCAGTGCGAGCAAATTAGAAACCAGTGTGGCCAGACAGCACCAAACATGAGCCAAAGACCCACAGAATGTATGTCAAAGCTTGCGTTATTACAATTTGGTATAATTTTACTACAAAGATTGTTTTTAAATTTCATTTCGAAAATGGAACGTGAGGTCAGCAAAGCCACTGCGAAGTAGTCAGTAAATGTCCAAGCTTTCAACTGCCATTAAAATTGTAATGGAGCACGGCAGATTCTGAACGGCATTCGAAGCTGCTCATTTGAGTCGAATTATATTCATTTCAAAGGCATTCCAGACGCCAGTTTACAGGTGTACAAAACCACGTGGAATCTAAACATCTACGTGGGGATTTCACTATGCTCGAAAATATACGTGTCTCGGAAAATGCGTCTAGGTTCACCCAGAGATGATGCTTTTTATTCGGAGAATAAACATCCTTGAGAAAAACTTACGCCAATACTATAGTCCAAAATATATATCGTAATACGTCCATGTTGAATCTGTACCTGTAAAGGCTGCATTTATTAGTTTGTGCACCATATTTTTCACTTTATTGCGTGAACGCCTTTTAATCAGTACTTGTCGTCGTTGCCGATTTCAGCATATCCAAACAGTGAAGCCTGTATTTCTTGCAAAAATTGTCGTTGCCTGCCAACGCGGGGATGCGTCGGTCGGACGTCCTCATTGGTGGTGAACACAGGTATGCGCCAGCCTGAAGTCCCCATTAGCTGCGAGACATGAAACTGCTGGCGCAGCAGAGGGAGAGAGACGTGGGCATGCGACAGTATCACGCTAGGCCTAAAGATTCGCTTTGGTGATAGAAATGTTTCATGAAACTGCTGGCGCAACAGAGGGAGGCCATTAGCTGTTGGTGGGCGTGTAGAAATAATAATGATGATGATGATGATGATGATGATGATGGTCCCGCTTCCCTTTTGCTATCTTTGTTTATTGTTGTTTCTTCCTTGCAGCTCTGAAAACTTAGTGTTTAATTATTATCATAATCTATATCCATCTCCAGGGAAAAAAAAAACAATGTATTTGCGAGGGCATGTATATGCCTACCGAATTTTATGAAGTGTTTTAACTGACTTACGATTGATTTGTTCAGTTATTTGAACATGGTTTGTTTACTTTTAAAGGCAGATAAGGTAATTGATTGTTGAATACATTAGTCCATCACTCTCCGCTGCATTTTGTTTTTATTCACTGTTGGTAAATATCGTTTTTTTATTTCCTGCACTTTTCTCTGCAACTATGTTCCCCAGCAGTATTAGTGCCAATGGTCAAATGTTGCAACAGACTATGCGAGCTCCCTCTGTGTTAGAAACCATTGTAAAAAAAAGTTGTGGCACAACCAAATTCACTCTGAATCTATGAGCGAACGTCATCGAGTGGTACCTGCTGCTGAACGTACAATTTGGTAGGCTTTGCTTGGTATGCCCATAAGCTACGTGTTAGCGTTAGTTAACATGACACCCGAATACAGGCATTACACGGGAGCTAAACAAATGCTCTTCGTCTAGTTCCGGAGGCAGGTAGGAAAAAACGCAACGTAAAAGCTAAATGACAATAAAAATAATTTAGGTCACGATTACGATACGGCCTAACGCGAAATGTGTGCACAGGGCAAACTGCGGTCTCGTGGGTGACGAAAAGCTAAATGACAATAAAAATAATTTAGGTCACGATTACGATACGGCCTAACGCGAAATGTGTGCACAGGGCAAACTGCGGTCTCGTGGGGGACGCCGCAGGTCTGCTGCGTTGTCCGAAGTGATCGCCGCATCAGCGAACGCACACGAGAGCACGATATGCAACATGGTTGGTTGGAAACAGCGTGTTAAACGGGATCACGAAGAAAAGAACCGGACAGGACGAGCACTAACTATCAACTGAGTATATTTCAAAAAGAAGAAACATTTATACATAAAAATTTCAAATCTGCGCATGCGCAATGGTGAGAATCACACCCAAACGCTGAAAGAGATAACAGCTCTGGCTTCGACGTTTAACAATCAAGGAAAGCCACTTCTTTCTCGTGTAGACATACAGAGGGCTGACTAACACACTTATCACCAAGCCACGTGAAGTCTCCATAGGGAAAGAGAAATGTATGGCGTCTTTCGCCATACTTTCATCCTCAGTTTACGCGCTCGCTTTATCTTCGGTGACATCCTCGTTCTCACGGTTATCGCGTAGCGCACCGCCCGGAGAGAATGTCTGGCGCCGTCTCGGCATACCGCCGTTCCCCTCACACTTTTGCCCTTCTATCCTCCTCCGGATTTATGCTCGTTCTATTTCGTTTTTCTTCCCTGTCCTCTTCGTTCTCTCGGTTACGACGAGGGACGCCCGTGCAATGAAACCACATGAGTTCGCGCTTAAGTGCTGCGTGATAAAATGTTGGAGCAGTGGGCGACAAAATTGACTTAATTGGCAGTGTGCTGTCTCTCACAGCCCCATTTTCGCACTCGTTGAAATAGATTCCTACGGCCAAGACTGCTTTTCATTCAATAGAATTGCCACGCTTTCGCTATAATGCCTCCCGACGGGAGATGCGCCTCTCTAAAAATAAATCCAGAGCTCCATACGTGATAAATTAGTAAAGAGAACATCTCACCCACACAGCCCAACGATATCAACTACAGAAACGCTCCCTTCACGGTCTCGACAATGCTTGAATAGATTTTAAAAGGCAGTGTCACGTGTGTGGCAATGCATCTGGTGGATTTTTTGTCCCGCAGACTCGGTCTGTGAACATTTAGCTATGATATGCAAATTTGTAGTTGAGCTTTGCGGGAAAAATTCCTTCACAGTGCGAAGTTGTCACTTCCATGATTACGAAATCACCCTGCTATGGTTTGTATTTTTTTATGTTCGTCGTTCTGCCATGTTTTATTGAATGTGAATGCTTTGGTGCATCAAGAACAAAATCTGAGGAGCGCCTTTACAATGTGTGGTGTAAACATTTTCGCTCTCAGTTTTATTCCCAATATTTTGATAACTGTTATGGGCTTAAGAGGGGTTAGTATGCAAAAGCAAATATATATATTCCAATTGTCCTAGGTAGCAATTGGAATATAGCATTCCCATTGCCCTAGCAAGAGCACGGATGGTGCCGTCGTATAAGGAAGCCACCAAACCCGCCCTTCTTCCGCGAAGGTTCTGAACTCCCGTGCTGTATACGCTGATCATTTTTATTGTAATCCTATTTTAAAAGAAAATGTTAGCAGACTGGCCATATTGTAAGGCGTGGAGTTAATAGTACCACATACCACCATGCCCATTCACGAAAGAACCGGTTGGTCCTAGCTATGCTGTATACAAGAAGGGAGCTGGTGTCCATCATTTTGGTCTTGTTAACATTACAACAGTTTGTGTCGCCTTCGTGTTGTCGCACCCGTAACAAGATTATAAGAGGTGGTGCACTGTTTGCTGAAGAGATACCTCCACAATAAAGCTACAGAGTTATAGGCGGACCGCCTTTCTCTTCGAAGCTTTCTACTTCGCGCTTTCGGCAAACCATGGGTGTCCGCTGCTGCACCAAACAAGGTGGACGTTACCGCCTTTCAGCACATTCGATTAGCGGAATTCAATTAGTGCGACGATGACCACGGAGATGCTGCCCCTATGTCGAGCTTCCTGATTATCCTCGACAAGAGCAAACCTCCTGAACATCACTCAACGTCGTGCTTCGTTTCGCGAAATTGTGCCGTCCTTCCCCCGTGCTTATCACGGGCTAATGAAAAATAAATTAGGCTAGCTTTTTCTGCCCACCTTTAATAGAACGGTCTTCTGCACACGCTCTCTGTAATACGATCAGGAGGATTCCTAGCGTAGCACTGCCTGTTCCCGTACCCGATGGTTCTGTGCAATGCGAGAGTCAGGCGTAGGTAGGGTTCTTTTAAAGCGAAGTTTTCTATGTCTCACTCATGGCGACCGCTCCGTGACGAAAACGCGCCGTAGGAAAGCCAACTTTATACAATAGGTTAAACAAAACGATTATGATGGTGATTATAACGAAAGGCACATCACGGGACTAAAAAACGCTTGCCGTGGTAGGAATCAAAACTGGGTCCCTCGCGTTTTTAAGCCGACGTCCATCGGAGTGCGCCATTATGGCGCGGCCGAAGCCTTTTGGATTTAAAGCGAAGTTTTCCTGGACTTACTGATGGTGACCGTCTCATCCCGAAAACTCTGTGAACCCCTACAACACGAATGAGAGCGACCGAATCTTTCAAGAGAAAGCTGGGTGTTTCAACCGTCGCTCTCGTTAGAGGAAGGGGCGTTGGGGACACTGTGTCAGCAAATGGGCACCAGCGCTTATCCCCGAGTTCACACATTAGTAGCGATCACTGGAGTATACAGCTGATTAGACGCCCCTTATCAACTGTCTTCGGTTTGAAGACTGAAGAGGAACTAAGGCAACGTTATGTAACGGACGTGACTTTGTGAGGGGCACAACGGCGAGTGTTACTGCAAATATTTTTGGCATTACTATGGAGGAAACCTTGGCCACGACATCTCTCCTGGCATATCTTCCAGAACACACTCAGAGGTAGCCACAAAAACAAAGCGTCTATTCATAGATACTCAGGCGCAAAGCGTGCTTACCTAAAGCATTCACCGGTGTACAAAAATATCCTATTAGTAAAAGGGAGCTGCTTTTGTGCAAACACTGCAACAAGCAGTACTATTGAGCCATACTAAGCAATTTTATCATACGCGTGTACATGCGCACATGCTGACGTGGAGGCGCGCGTCTCAGATCGTACATCTTGAAGGGTGTCCTGCAACGTGCATGCAGTTTCTGTGATCACAATATTTTAACTTCAGGCAATACAAGCATTGCAGTGGAACCAGTTTACGAAAAGCTGCGCGACCCGAAAGTTCTATTTAGATAGCTGAACCCAGCTGTGATAAATTTCTGTTCCGAATGTAATATATGCAGGAGTTATTTCAAATGAATGTGCCAAGAAACCTCCTGTCCATTCCTAGGCGCGCCAAAAGAAGATGTCGCCGGCTGGAATTACCTTGATGCAGCGGCGTTGAGAAGCCTAAAATTGAAATCAAGGAAGCCATTCTATTATGGCAAAGGGAATACGTGCTCAACGTTTGATTTATATCAATGCGCAGGTTATTGTAAACCTTGTCTTTCTGAAGTATTTTATGCCCCCGCTATTCGGAGTCCCGCCTTCAGTGTAATAAAAGCAAAAAGTTAGTCTGGGTAATTATTCAAGGTGCAGTCTTTGTCAAAATTTTCTAGGCCGTGGGGACCGTTGCTGGAGCAAAAGCGCGGCCAAGGGGGGGAGGGGGGGAACTGGCCTGCGCGCTTGCCTTTGTTTGCTGGTTCCACGGCTAAAGAGAGCGAGCGTAACTTTTGCTCTTGCGTTCGTAGTGTGACTGGCACAAATGCAGTGCGCGGCCGGTTTCACAGATCAAGCACACTTCGCTCCAGCTTGGCACTTCGCGCAGCACTTCGCGCAGCACTTTGCGCCTCGAACAATATGAAAGCAAGAGCAAAAGTCCCCCTCTCTCTCTTTAGCCGCGCAACCAGCCGACAGCGGCAAGCGCAGCGCCCCAGCTTGACCGCTCACCTGCTCCGGCCATGGTCGCTGTGGCTTACAAAATTTTGACAAAGACTGTACACTTACTTAACGGGACTCTGGAACGCTTCCAATACATGCTTTCACTCTTTTCTTCGCGCCTCGAAACACTGCGGAAGCTTTAGTTATCGCCAGCACCGTGCGGCACTCCGTGATTTGCTAGTCGCATCAGATACGCCCTTCGTTCCTGCTTTGTTTTTGCGGCTCAATTTTTAAAGTTGCTATCCAAAAGCGCTTATTGCTGAAAGGAAGCGGCCGATAGCCTCCCTATTGCTGTAATGACGTAATTCGAGAGCTCGAAAAATGACAAATTTAGGAAAAGAGAGAAAAATCTTTTGAGCTGGTTTCCAAGTTACTGAAGGGCATAAATCAGTAATTTTTTGGCTGATGTACTTTGCGCCTTGCCATTTAGGTACTGGATGTGTTTGTTGACTATGTTCTGAATGCAGTTAAGATTAAGAAAACGTTGAAGAAAATGTTGCATGATTACTGTAAGGAGTAAGAACAATATCATGCTCTTCCACACCACTCTTTTGAAGTCTTGCAAACGGGCGCAATCAGTAGTTGCAACAGGTACATGACCACGTTACCTCGCTGACGGTAGCGCCACGCCTTCCCTTTTTCGGCTTTCACCCGTTACGTGCGGAGGCCGCTTGCTTGCGGTGGCAAGTGCTCGCTCAAGTAAACCTTAGTTTAGTCTGCCCAGCGTGTTTCTTGTAGCGCTAACAAGATCGCGAGACCGATGAGCACGTCCGATGAAGAAGGGGCGTGCCTTGAGCGCCAACGTTTCTATGGTCGGGAAGAGCGTCAGAAAATCTGCGAGAATGCGTTAACGATCTGTGTGTGCGCCCAACCGTGCGGGCTGGACACGCCGCTCAATCTCGAGGGGTTCATTGTCGGCGTCCGCAACCCAGCGGAAGAGTTTGCGACTTGTGTTTGGAAAAGGTGTTTGGTTCCCACCGTGCTATGCCTCCCGTTTGTGAAGCAAATATTTAGCCCTGATCGTAACTTCTACTTCATTTCCTGCAGCGTAACGTGTTTGCCACGTAACTTTGTAACACTGCCTTCTGGCGTTCAATATGTGGCGGTATTCGTTGCATGATAGTTTGTCATAAGCGTGTACTTGTTCGTGGGGAACGTGTGAATGCGTAAAGTTATCCGACAGTGAGAGGGGCCATGAGACTGGGAGTAATTTCATTCAAGCTTTTTAGCGTACGCGTGAATGCTTTTGGTCCATGAAATGTAGGCTTGGAAGATCAAAATGTTTACTCTTCTTTCTGTTATCACATGTTCATGCAGGGGACAAGAATCTGAAAAATTTCCTCGAGGACTACTTCCAAAAAAGACCTGATGAAGATCGCGAGAAAAAGTCAGGCAAATGCGGTAAGTTTGCATTGCTTACTTTTGTGCCGGGGTAATTTTCAGTTTATAGCAGAAAAAAAGTTCAGTCTCATACCGTTCAAATATACGGGCGCGGTTTTGCCACCTGCGACATGCCATCGGTACCACCTTTTCAATATGGCACATCTAGACACGAGATTTCTTATTCTTTGAGAAGTATGTATACACAGACTACGTCAATATGCTTTCCAAGTAAAATTTTGTGAAAGCGATAGCTGTTTGGCAATTTCGGCCCAAGACTTTTCGTGCGTGCGTGTATGCGTGTGCGTGGGCTTGCGTGAGCGCGTGTGCGTGTGCGGTTCGGATTTCATCCGACCTACTAAGCCTTGTATGTATGTAACAGTTCATTTCTTGGTTCTTGTTCATTGAAGGCTACCCCTTCTTTGCTTATTTAGGTATTCTAGCAAAGGAGGTCACGTGGGAAGAGAAAGAAAGCTTTTTCATTTAGTGGAGCTGTGTGTATCAAAAGGGCGTAGGTTTTTTTTACGGCACCGGTTGCCGAGACCGCCCCATTGTATTTTTTCGCGGCCATGGAAGACGCACAAGGCCAAAATATGTGGCCTCTGTACGAGTAAAATAGATGCTCCTTCCGGGGCACTCGTTGTAATTGGTGCCCCACCTGACTCACTACACCGACAGCCATACGCTGTACCACATGGCCATTACGGGATCAATGGCGCCTTCTTCAGAATTTGTGTGGTGTGGCCGTGGAAGAGAGCGCGATACAGCTCTGGCGCACTTGCTTAAAAGTTGCATGAGGGTGGCGGCTGCGGGGCTGACATTCAGCGTCATGCGCTGCGCATTACTTCCGGGAATTGTCCACCCACAGCTGATGCGTTTGGCAGCAGTCCGGCCATCTGCCAATCGAATACCGTCGCTTAAAACCTTAGGGTGCCGTGACGCACACAAAGGTCGCGTATGCCTTGCAATATTCATCAAAGTGTCTCTTGATGCTGGTTTTGATGGAAGGCAGCGCGAGATGGCCCATAGCCGTGTTTGGGCTGAGGGCGTCGTTTAAGCCAGCAAAGAACGCACGGAGGACGAAAAGGAGCGAGATGTATTGACCGTGTGAATTAGTTATGACATGTGTATACAGCAAAAATTTCTGTATATCTAAAATCTTAACGCGCTTCTGAAGATTTGTTGATACATTTCAGGTTTTTGGAAAGTCCTTGAGGAAAAAAGAAGCGCTTGCTCTCCAAAAACTCTTCCACTTTTGTTATTGCCTCGCATTCTGGGTTAACTAAGGGGTTTTTCGGTGCTTTCAATGGGTTAACTAACGGGTTTTGCGGCGCTTTCAACCAATTACTCTTACGTGCTCTTTTTGGTAGGGTAAATAATACTGACACAATCCATACGCTTCCATGATAATAGTAAACACAAAGTACCTACCGGCCAAATCTTTCCACTGGTGTCTGGGTTCATATAGGTATACTGCTTGGTGTTTGGTCAGATTTAGGACAGCACTCCACAAAGTAAACAAAAGAGACATAATATTTTGAAAGTTATGCTCGATTTACTACAGGACAACTAAACACCCTAGTTAAAAATAATTAAAAATATAACAGACAAAAAAAAACAAAAAACCGGTGTGCTCTTAGCGCACGTCTTTTGTGTCATTGTCTTGTCCTGTTCTGTTCTGTTCTGTTTTGTTTACAACAAAAACCAAACGTATAACTCCGTATGGCTGGTTTAAACCTCAGATATCCCCTCAGCTCTACCTGCTCACTCAGCAAAAAAGGACGATGTAGACGATTCAGCCATGAATACTACACACGATGCAGCAGGACCACAATAGTCTAAAATAGCGTGACCACAATAGCAGCAGGACAGAATTGGCCGAATTTTTTTCTCTATCCTTTTTCTTGTGTAGCCACTCTCCGAAGGGAAACACTCCAGACTCCAGTGCAGTTAAGGATTTATCTCTTACGGCACTCTCTGGTCAGAGAAACACGCCATTGCATGTATTAGGGGTTGTTGAATTGAAGGAGTTGAATGGCAGTAAGCATAGCCAAAAACGTTTCATTACGTTGAGAGCCACCACTCATCTACACTGCTTCTTATTGTAATGGTCCAAGTGTTGCAGTTTGTCTTAGTTCCCAAAAAAACAGCGTCATTCTACTCTGAAAAGGCGGATGACCAGCGGAGCTCTGTGTGGCTTCGCTGATTCCGGGCCGCAATCTAGGGAGTGTACGAAACAAAACTTTGTTTATGTTGCCTGATTGAGCCTACCTTTTAGAGAATGAACCTAAGGGAGTTGGAACGACTGGAGGTTTATTTTAGTGGACAGACGTGGGGCTTTTTTTTCTTCCCGTCAAAGCTATGTATTGACAGTAGGCCGGAATCGCGCATTATATACAAAGTCACTGCGAGCTAAATATATATGAATTACAAATAAAACTAGTCAAAATATTTCAGTATTCTTAGTCGCTAATTTACAGGTAATTTTGGGGGGGATAGTTTTGATAAAACAAGAGTTGCAGCCCTTCTTCATAACCATATTTCCTCCGTAGATGGAACAGACGTGTATAGACAGGAGCCGGGAATTCCGCAACATGTAGAACTTCACTTCAACAAGCTACGAGCAGTAAATGAAACGCTGTGCGATGCTAGAATTGTCCGAGTGGTCAATATCAGTATACTTTTTTTCTCAAAAGACAAGTACTTTGGATAGAGAGCTATAGAGCATTCACCAGAAAGTAGGCTTTGCTGTCAAATTCGTCGACGCGCTTTCCGTCGAGACGTAGTTTTGCGCCTGACCCAGCCTATACCTGCTCTGCTTTAAAAGCTTGTCAGCGTTTACCGTGTGGTGCCATCGCCCCAACGCAGCTCCAAAAAGTATACAACCTGGTTAGCAGAAGCGAGAGCAGATTCCAAACTGTACCGAACTGTTAGTAGTCCGAATCAGGCCATTCGCGACGTATTGTGGAGGCTGAAGTGTTGCTACTTTCATACCGGCACAAGTTGCCAGCCCTTGGGCTTCGCTAAACGGTTGTTTTCTCACCCAAGAAAACTTCTCTACATCCTTTTCTTTGTGTAAGTCAACTAACATACAGGATATCTAAAGATAGTAGGCGACATGTAGACGCTGCTTGGGAGAAAGCTTAAATCAAGATTTGGCGACTGAAGTAGAAACTGCTTGTGACAGCAGTGGGGCTAGCGATGCCGTAATTTGCTATGCACCTTCAACCTTTTCAGACTGGGTTCACCCCGGCTGCCGTTGTTCGAAGGGGCAGAGCTTCTTCTGTGAAAACACCGGACTCCGAGCGTTGCCAGACACCGTGCCACACAACGCCACGGACTTGTGAGTACTTCACTTTGATTCCTCTGGTCAATCCTGCTGAGCAATATATGCCTGCTCATTAGGTGTAAAGTTAAGAGAACGTTTCAATTTCAGTTCTGTTCACTAATCGACCAGATTTAGGGAAACTCATCAAGGTGGAGGAAGTTTCTGTGATAGAACTTAAGCCATGTTGGTGATTTCCCTTAAATCTGGTAGATTAACACCTTTCTTTCGCTAGAGTTGTTGATCAATTTGCTCTCACGCTACAAACGGCTACCCTCCTGGTGAGCTCAATTGGTAGAGCGACTGCCCTAGATTGGCGGTAGTCCCGGGTTCGAACCCTGGACCGGGACCAAATTTTCGTTTACTGCTAATTTCCTGAGAAAGCGGTGCAGCTTTGTTTTGTAGTCGTAAAATTACAGTTGAGTACACCTCCTCCCCCCCCCCCCTAATTAAAAAGGTTCCTCCTTGTGTGAGGTGGTGGGCGCTCGTATTTTGCAAAGTAATATCATGGCTAAACGTCAAAAAATGTGCTGTTACATACATCATGCATGAATAATTTCGTAGCACGTGTTTATAAATAGCGAGAGGAGACTTGTTCCGAACTTCGGCTGACATACGTTCCTCCCCTGATGTTTACATGTGTCACGAAGCGTGCTTGTGATATTTACTCTTCTGCTCCTTTCGACGCACCCATTCAGAACACCGCCTCCAAGAGCTGGAAGAATTGTATAATGAATATGCAAATACATTCCAAGGAGTTTGTTCGGAAGTTATATGAACTTTGAAGTTTTAAAGATGAACACTGTGTCCATTTGAATGCATATGTGCATGAGAGCATGCATAAAACATTCTCAGCAGTTTAATTAACCTCCTAGAAAAACTAAAGAAAAGTCTGTGAAAGAGAAGGATGTGAACATCTGGCTGTTCCCCTTCGTGGCAAGAATAAATTTTTTCTACTGATCGGTTTATGCAAATTGATATCTCCCGCTGCATATAGATATGAGACCGCGGAGAAAATAGCTGTTTTTAAATCATTTACCCGCATTACTTCCGCCCCATAGACAATACCTCGTCCGGAAATCCTTGTAAAATGTGCACAAAAGTCTCAATAAACCTGTATGATGATCTTAAATCTATTTTATTAGGCTGCTTTTGACAAGATGAACAAATTTTCCCGTTTTAATTCATGGTGTACGTGTTGTCTAGCGTAAAGCCCAGAGCGAAACTGGTATCTTCAGCGCCATTTGTACCTTTCAAGTGCTAAGCCCTCTAGGAACTCGCCTTGTCGTCGTAGCGAGCTCGCTGGACTCAAATATAGCGACACGGCGTTTCGTCGTCACGCCGTATCGCAAAGGCTCCGAAAGCTAAGCGGTTGATATATAGTCATAAGCGTTCGAAATTGGTGAACTGCAGGCGCTTGTCATACATCTCCCTGTTTTGCGCAAGGAAAGCTTTAAGTGTGTTTGGGGGAAAATATACGTAACTAACCGGCAGCGGCCGCGTTCATTTAGCTAGGAACACTCATTGGAATAGTTTTTGCGATAGTAAGCAAACAAAAGTGGCAGTGCAATCGCCGGTACGTGTGGGACAAAAAGGAAGCACAAAAAGAACAGAACTGCCGCTGGCGCAGTTTCAGGCAGGGGGCGTACAAGCCCTGCGAAGGCGGGAAATTTTAAATGCATTGGGTAGTAGCAGTGAGCAGAAAATGGTGCTACAGCCCATTATGGCGAATTACGGCTCTTCACTTCCGACAGTCTTCACAATGAGTGGAACGGTTTTAATTTTTTTCATTTGGAATACGAGTTTATGAACTCGGAAGTTCCTTCGAGGGACCGACGAGATTATTGTGCAATTCACTCCGTGAGCTCCGTTCTTACGTGGCGAGCTGCGCAATTTGTTCAGCTGCGGTTGAATGAGTGCGTTTGCACACTTCTTGCGTCCACAAAAACTGCGTAATTAGTTTCCTTTGGATTCCTTCCAGGGGTGCAATGGTAAACCTTAATGCGCCGACTCGCACAACATCAATTGGAACTGGAACATTGAATGCGTCACCTAAATTAACCATAAATATGGCGCGCGTACTTGCAGCAGAACTGTCAAACATGATGGCGGCTAGAGGGATGCGGTTCCAAAAACCGTCAAGCCAATGATATTGCCTAATGGCTGCATTTCAGCACGCTTGCATCAGTTTGTTTGTGTGCAAACGTGTGTAGTGCCGGGATTGCATAAATATTTCTTGCCACTGAAGGCATATTTCAGGTGAGTTACGTCGCGGGAAGGTAACGTCTATGCGACGATCAATCGCGAAAGGTTCTCTAAATTCCCCCCTATGTTGAATTCTAACGGGGTATTACTGAAATAGAAGATGGCTTTCTACGAACACGATTTATTGTTTCTACTAGCTCGGAAACCGGCCGACAGAAGATGATTTTTCTTTGTACGAACCATTTAAGGATATACTCTCGTGGAATAAAAGAATCGTAAGAGGTCACGTATCTACGAGAACGCCAGGTTACTCAAACTCCCAAAATAAAGGCAGTGGATGGACATTGGGTATACATGCATGCTTCTGAACGTCTCTACATAATTACGGGCGTTAAAATAGCCAGATAAAAAGTAAACAGAAATTTCATTGACCAGGGTAACGGAGATGGAGTGGTGCAACATAAGCCCTGAGGGACCCAAGAGCGTTGCCGTGCACCTTCCGAAAAAAAAGAAGAACGTGATGTTGAGAAACATGATAAAAGCTTAGGGCACCCAGTAAAGATCCCCGCGAATTGTTTGACAAGAGGAATGCTAAGAAGACGCGTGGAGCATTATCGGCCTCAACATGGCCCCACAGAACAAATGACAAAAAATAACAGGAAGTTTGCAGTTGTGAATAATGAAAACGTCGATAAGATAGGCCACCTGGTCGGCATCCATATGCAGCAGCAAAGGCACGTAAAAAATTGGGTGAGCTGTAGCACAACGGTGGTTCTTCAGCATCTCGTAAAAATCTTGTGTTGTAGGTGCTCAGTGGCTTTCAAAATGGTTGTTACCGCCGCATGGAAGCGTAACCAGCGTATCATGAAGCTTCTCTGGTGGAAGCGACAAGTGATAACGCCCATGTGTTCGAGATTTCGGCACCGGTTGAAGATCCCCAGGTGGCCAAAATTAATCCGGAGCCCACCACTACGGCGCGCCTTCTCGCCTGTGTAGCGTCGGCGCGTTAAACTTCATAATCAATTATTCAAATGCGCTTAGGCGAAGTGTAAAAGGTAAATAAGCTACTAGAGCGGCGCCTTATTGTGAGTTGATGGCGATTTTTTGTATAGGCTGCAATCTTTCTGTTCAACAATGCTTGAAACTGCGGTTCTGTTCAAGGGTGTTTTCGCCGATACTCAGCACTATTCTGTTAAATGTGTCTTCGATGGGTGTTACACATGCACTGAATTTGTGTCTACATACCACTCTATCAACGCTTGTGAAGGCTATTCATGGTAATCACAAGAATATTCTCCAAACAAAAGAAACACCCTCCCGACAGGATTTTTTAGGTAAACGCGGGATTTTTTATTCACAGGGACATCTCTGGGAACTCATTCACCAGCCTACAAAAAGAAGACTTTCCTGTAATGCAGCGACTAACCATTCTGTAAGTACTTCTGAAAGGAGTAGAAACTTCTTCGCGATGTACGTGATATACGCGATAACTTTTCTGCACCTTCTCGCTTTGCTTTTCATGGCACGACCATTGCGTCATGGTTTCGCATTTTTATGAAGTGTTTCACTCATACCTTAGTTTCAGCTGGCCCATTGTAAAAAAGGGTTCAATCAGAACGTCGTTGATAATTTATCCGCACTACCAATCTCATCATAGTTCGTTCGGGCTACCCGAAATGCGGTTGGGCTCCCTTCAGTCCTGGAAAGTATATTGGAAAGCAAAACTTCTGTTGTGCTTTCTCAAAAGCGGCAATAGGTAAAGTAGACCTGCAAATAGTACTTTAAGGATTTTCAATGGTGCAGGTATATAGAGAGAACAAAAATTTCGACCTATGGGTAATTGTAGAATTGCAGGCATCAATCTGGATTTTGGCAATATCAAACGTGTTTGCTGCACCTTGGTGAAATGTCTGGCGATAAACAAGGTGATAAGAGTTTGCCTGCCAAAGTGTTAACTGCTGATTTCTTCCACCCTCCCGATCGGCCCGCAAGAATATGTAAACATGTGTACTAATGTAAAAAAAAAACTGGCTCTACGCAACCATTTCATTTTTAGCACTAGTTTTCGGACGCCAGGCCGGGGGGCTTCGGGAAAAATCTTGGTTTTTGACGTTTTGTGTGACTTTTGACAAGGTGTGAGAAATTTTAGGGTAATTTCACAAGCTAATACTGAAGTAGCTGTAGGAATGATAATGTTGTGATAATTACGAGAAATGTACTCTGAAATATATCGTAGAGCAAAGCTCGTCATCATGTTGGAAGCAAACAAAATCGGGTTGCCTAGTGCGATCCTTAGGTTCGGTGCTAATTTGAGGTGTAATATAATTACTTCAGTTTCAAAGGCAGCTCATAGTTTATTTCAAGTCTCAAGTGGTGTAAAAACAAGAGAAGCAAGATTACTGCGAAGAACAGTGATTCAACCCGTACATCCCGTTGTAGTTTTTTTGTATGGCCTTTTTAATAGAGATGTGGACGCCAGTAATAAGCGCGAAAATAACCACTGCTTTTCCTGTAATGACACGTAGATTTAAAAGGAAAAATAAAACTAAAATGGTTCCTCCGGCTGACGTTGGCAAAAATTGTGACTTTTATCTTGGCGTAGTTTCAGCCCTCTTTCTAACACCTGTTTTACTCAACAGTATCAACATGGTACGTTAATTTGAAACAGCTTTTTATGTAGCAAAACTAACTAAAAAAAGGATAACATTGTAATAACAGCCACCGACTAAGTTCCGGGTCTCTTCGTTGCCCTTATTTAAATATCTGCTAATAGCTGCGCCTTGTAACTTGTGGCTAACCCCATCAGTATTTTCCTCAACACATGAGCTAACCGGTGCCCCAGTTTCAAAAAAAAAAAAAAAGTTGGGAAAGGAACGCAGAAAGCTGCGAAGCTCTTTTAACCCAAATGTAAATAGTAAAAATTCAGCTGTGGCTTAGCTTGGCTATGCCAGGATATACGTAGCATAAGCTAAGGTTCAGCAATCCAATCCAATTCAATCCAATCTACGCCACTCCAGTCCCATCCAACCCAGCCCAGTCCACTCCAGTCCAGTCACTGCTCCTCGCACATTCGCAGCACGGCTCTTCAGGAACCACGCGAAACGGCTATCAAGCGGCTGCGGCGCAGCGTCAGACTTGGCTACTGCGAAACGGAGGGGCACAGCTGGACACGCGCCGGCGCCAGTGCGTCTGCTGCGGCTATGGCGTCACTACTGTGGAATGCGCAGACCGGCGAATGTGCAGACCCAATTCTCTGCACATCCTTAGTCCAATTGGATTAAATTTTCACCAATCCAATACAACCCAATTTAATCCAATACAATGCCATTTCAATCCAATGCAATGTTACTCGTGCTTGCGCAGCACGGCCCTTCAGGGTCCACACGAAACTGCTCAAGCTCGGTCAGTGTAGCTTTCGCGACAATAAAAACACGTGTTTTGAGCTTGCTCACCGCTCCGAAATTCCGTCACCCCAAGCAACACAATAACAATGCTCGAGAACACGATGCTATGCTTTGTTTATATTTCTTTCACACATTTATTTTAATGTAATTAGTAAGTACCAATGAGTGCTATGAATTAATCCCAGAAGTGTATTTTCGAAGTTAGTTGAAACCTAAGAATTCCGCATTCGAACTATCCGTGAATTGGAAAGAGCCAAGCTTCGCAGAAATTGGGCGCGTTTTCACTGGAGAAATGTGTTTGCGTCCGACAAATGGTTTCTTTTTGTATAAGCCTGAACTCAAGTACGTGTCAGAATATCCTCACCATCGCACAATCCCCAGAGTTTAGATCTTCGAAACAAGAAGGAACATCAAAACGTATTCACTTCGTGATGTCCCTTCCCCTTAAACTTTCCTTTCGCAGCTTCTCCGGCCTGTAGAATAATGCCAATCATGGCACAAGCTCCCGCTAGTTTTTTTACTACACCGAAAAAGGCCTGCACTTACAAAATAAATGTTCCGCGGTCTCCTTTCCTAATCGCGCGAAGCCCATTCATACGTCTTCAAATCGCTTCATTGCGTATGATCGTTTTTCGTAGAAGTGTCAATTGAATTTTCTTGAAACAGTTGCGATGGCATACTCATTGCCTTCTCGCTTAAAGTGATCCCCTGCGTGTTCAACATAGTGGAACTATACTAGTTACGTTATTTCTTCCGCAGTGCCCACAAGTTCTAAACTGAGCGCTGTACAATGTCTTTAGGCCTGCAATACTAATAAAAGGCGATTTCTTTCCATTATATGCATACAAAAGGAAATTAGCAAGAGTGGTTGTAAAAATTTCGAACCAGCATAAAGAAATTGTCAGCAATTAACAACTGAAATCAAAGAATCCCATTTCAAAGTGACAAAAGCTGTCGCCTCGCAGCTGATCTCTCCGCGAGCCGTTTAACTTACGGTCAACCTGTTCCTGTGTCGCACATAGGAAAAAAAGTATATTGTTCCGGATGCACCCCCAAGGTTACTCAGTCTCCTACGGGCTTCTAAAATGAAAAGCTCTTGTCTATAGTCTTAACGGCGCTTGTTTGAATTGAGGATTATTCTCGGAGCATTGCTGGTTGATATTAGCTAATGAGCCGTATTTTTTCTCGGAGGTAAAGTGAATGGCCGAGTTCTGGGAAAAGCAAATAAATGACGAAATCTTTTCCCTGCGTACCAATTATGAAAGCCACTATGTGACGTTCAAGTACGAGGGACGAGAGGGGTTGTACCGCCAGCGCTTATAAAGGCGTGCAGCCAGCGGCTGCGCCGACGGTCACCTTCTTCCTCCGTCATGACACTGCTGTTAGAAAAGATAACTATGGCAAACTAGCCAGCTCGTAAAGTACGAATGACTGCAGGCAGATGTTTGTGATATATTGGAATAATTTGTGCACGGTATGTGAGATATTACACGAAAAAGTGTCAAAAGCACAGCGTTTTAGAAACCTGGATTCAAAGCAGTAAGTAAACAACATACCAGGTTTATGCAGCTCTTAAAGCCATTTTCACCAAGACAAGTAACGGACACAAGGACTGGTCGTGGCATTTTCTTAAAATGGAGACTTTTGGTGGCGCCAAAAGAGGGTGTTTTAAGAACGAAACTACACGTTTTCTTACAGCATCATTTATTGTAACAAACGAAACAACACCTACAGTAAAACTCCTAGAGGAGGGACTGGTTAAAAATGTTGCGGACGTGCACTGCCACAGGCATACGCGCTCCTTATGAACCCCACAAGGCGTACGATGGCGCAAGAGATGTGTAAACGGTTAAGAAATACAAAAATAGACGAAAATATGCACGCATGCAGGAAGTGTGCGAAATCGCGGAGGGGATACCGCTTTGTCGGTTTCTTTATGCCGTATACACTGACTAATTGCAAATAGTTGTGGATGTTGTTAAATCTAAGCAGTGAATGTGAACTATACGCAGCTAGTCCGGAAGGAAGGTTTCCAAGAGAAGTATTGGACCATAAATTCGCGCAACTCAAACAGCAGCATGGCCGATGATGGCGGTTGTTCTTAGAAGCACCATGTTAGGATCACATGATCGTCGCACCACAGAAGATTAGCGCGTCAGTGCTCCTGCATGCGCGGCATTGTTGCACGATATCTGCTCGATAGTCGCCGTATTTTATATAGAATGCCTCTGTTGAGTGGAGAAGCGAGTTCGGTTTTGTGGTGCAAGTGGTCACACAAAAGATCTAAAAAAATTTTTATAAATGAACAGCTGGTCGATTCAAAGCGCAGACCGTTAACGTACAACTTTCAAACACGCAGACAACGCACCAGAAGCAGACACACACCCGTCTAAGAAAGGCGGTCAGCTTTTATTCGACCGAAGTGGGAATGTCATTGCATCCACTGCATTGCAGTCGTGGAAGTGAGGAGTTAGTTTTTGTAATCGATTCGCTTGAATTGGTGCTTTCTTTTTTGCACTCTGACATTGCCGTTTTCATATAAAAATCTCCAGCCCAGGAAACAGCGCTATTTCATCGACGTCAGCCACAAGAATGGAAGTGGTAACTTAATTTTATACACAGCTGTAACAAAGATTACAGAAGATTTCATCTTAAGACGCCCGTAAAATGCTGAATTTTTACCGGTGTGAGTCAAGAATGCGAATAGTCGCATATATGTTTGTGCGAAGAGTCGGCGAACTTGCGTCCTAAGCTCAGCAACAGCACCTGGATATAACCCGCTACACCACAATATTTCTTTTCAAAGCTGAAGCCGCAAACCGAAGGAAGCAAACCGTTTGGTCCAATTTTATTACCTGGCTTAAGGATACCGGTTTCCCAAACTTTTTTGTTAAATTGATTTTGAACTCGTTTTCTTGCCTCAAGTTTTATTTTCTGGCTGATGAATACCGATTTCCCATTTTGAGCAAGATCAATTTCGGCCTTACTTATCTGTTTTGCATGTAATTGTACTCTTTAATTTAAGGGTACTCCTCTCCCAAAGTGTTGAAAATGACTTTTGGGCTTGTTTTATTAGCGTGTTCTACATTTTCGAAAAAATACCCGTAAGAAACTAACGCTTTTTTTTCGATTCTGTGTTTTTTATAGCGGACGTATATCTCCGGACAGAACCTATAATTTAAAAGTTGGTTATGACCACGGATATTGAAATGGCGTTACGTCAAGATCAATATTCCTGCATATGTGAAAGTTTAATGGTTTTTTACAATTTCAACCTGTAGGCACGAACCAATTTTAGGTGGCTTTGATTATCACGTACATTAGGGTTGGAAAGGACTGGCGGGTCGAGGTCTTGCGCTCTGGCTTTCACGAACTCGCAAATTCTAGACATAGTGCAGCCAACGGACGGTTGCGCATCTTATATTGTTTTTTATTGCAATTTTGCCACTTTCTTAAGCTCAACTGTATATTGGCGCTCCAGATATATAGCGAAACCTGCACCATCCTCCACCTCCACCTGCCCGAAAGGTACAGAACTGCTAAGCGTACTATTGAAATATGCCTAGGGAAACATGTGAGACGCTATGGCGAATTTTCTCTTATTCCACAAGGAGCATTTTGGCGCATGGGGTTTGGTGGTTTTCACTTGGACAGGTGATAGGGCAGGCAGATGTAATTTACTTATTTTATTGAGCTTCATTGTAGCCTTAACAATTGTCACAACAATCATATTCTCTTGGGGAGCTAATTGAACGCAATTTCACAAATTCGCTTTATTTTATAGCGGGAGTCATTCCTTCTGTAGTAAATAAATTGTAACCGCTCTTTGTATAAAATATACACGACTAAATATATCTTTATCAATCTTTGCCTTTTACTTCTTTAAAAAGTTATTTTTAGGTGAAAACTTAGAACTAATAGCATTTGCGTGTTACTGGAGCCGTAAGTTTGAATCACCAGTGTGGTATAGGTTAGAATTGTGGCGTTCTATTTTTCTTCCTCGTTAGCATATTGTCAGGTCTGGGCCGTAAGATTTCGAATATAAAAAACTATGGCTGCTTTATCGGCTTTGCGCCCGAAATTATATATGTTTTTCCAAGCATAATTTCTGTGTTGTACGAAATAAACTGTCAAGAGTTCCTTTTCAACTCCGGTGCGTGCATGCCTTTCTTGCTTCCACAGGGTGCTGTCTTCGTCTGGAGTAAGAAATTTGGGTGAAGATGTCTTTGGAAACCTGCCAAGGTTGAAAAGCGTGTGAGTATGATTCCGTAAACTGAAAACAAAACGCATAGTAGCACCAGGCGCGGAACCCCTAAAAACATGGACTGCAGAATAAAACCTACTCAACGATTTTCTCCGCCTTGACTGTTGCCCTTTCGCAGCAAGGATGAGTCGACGTAGCAGACAAAAATTTTGGGTGCCCTAATTACGTAAGTACGGGCTAATGTTTTGCTGACGCCAAGCGCAAATCACCTCCAGTGATAACAGCAGTTAAAATCAGTGTAAGTAAGCATAGGTTCGAGAGGCAGCGCTTGGATACCCATTGGTTCGCTTACTGTCGTTTTGTCGACTGCCAGTGTAGACGTTTGATGGGCTGCCCCAGAGTAAAACTTTTTCTAGATTAAGCAGTGTTCTTCACATTGGCAATAACAAGCTCTTCAACTACCGCTATTTTTATAGGTGTGAAAGAATTAGTTAGGGTCATGGACCAGTTGCGGGCCTTAGTTAAAGGCTCTCACTCCCACCAGTTGTCAAGCATGTATCCGCAGGCTTTGACCACAGAAACTGAAATGTGACTTCAAGTTGTGCCCCTGAAGAGAAAAATGCAACCTAAAATACGACCTCGGATCAGCTACCGAGAAACATATTCGCGGAAAAGGTAGTGAAAAAGTCGACGTCTAAGTGCACGCACCTTCTGTCACCAGTCAGGTTTATAACTGGTTTATGAAAGGAAAGCCAACACGTTTTCGAATGAGTTGGCACTATTAAGTGATCGGAATTGGCACTCAGATTTGGCGCCCGCTTTTTCGGTTATTTTAGAGATGGGCACCGCTGAAAGACATCATTAGCATAAGGTATAGGTTATTTTTCTGGGGTAACAACTGCAAATGCAACCTCGCGTCATATGTACTGGCTATTTCGCGCTCCAGTCTTGCCGCTGTGCTTACCCTTCGACGTCGCGTTGTCTTCTTTTTCGCCCTTACAATGAACACATAAAAACCCGCAGCTTTAACGTTTGTTCTGCATGTCTCCGTGTTTTTGGCAACGCCTACAAGCACGTATATATATTATTTTAAATGCGAAGATTGCATGAGAGGTGTGGGAAATATCTTGCAAGAAGGGTCAGCATCAAATTAGAAAAAAAAACTCCTCATGAGCTGATTGTTACTGGCCAAGGCTGTTGAGAACAGGAAAGTGGGGGAGGGGGTTCTATGTTTTGTCCGTAATGTGCGTGGCCGACTGGAACACGAGGGTGAAAATGATTTCTGCTGTGCAGTGTAAAGTATAGACTAAAATGATTTATTTAAAATTAAATGCCTGATTGTGTTTGTTGTATTCGCGTTTTAAATATACAAACCTGTTTAATTAGGCCTTAACTGATTCCCTCTGCATTTCTGGGGGCCATGTTCGTCGTAGTGCCATAAAGCAGAAATGCAGTATGCACAGATCCCAGAATTGGCTATAAAAAAACAGTGCTCCGAAACTCAGAGAGTAATAATGGTAAGACTACAGTTATTTTTGCATGGACAGTAACGGAGGCAACGCCCTAAATTCTTGCTTCGTTCTCGCTAGCCCCTTGCCCGAATAATTTGCAGTTTAGGACGGGCACTACATCCTCAAGTATTTGGTGATCATTTACAAACTTTCTTTTTGTAACAGTAACACACGGGATGCAAGTGACAACAGAAAGGCGGTGTTTGTTCACAGAAAAGATCCAGGCGCATTTGGACGAGGATTTGAGTGTTCTCGAGAAGATTTTTGTGTACCTGGAAGCGACCCGGAAGCGACTACTGGCTTTCTTCACCTCTCTGGTTGCGCTTGCGCATGCCTCAGAACGTCTATGACTTTATTGCAGCGTAAACGCCTAATAACTCTCTTCCTTATCCTTTCTTGTCTTCAATTCTCCATTGCACACCCTATCCGTTAACTGTATTATGCAGGTACCTGCGGGGCAACGAGATTTCTCAAGTTGCAGCGAACACCTTCATTGGTTGCAGCAACCTCCGAAGTCTGTAAGTTTTTTTTTTTACTTTTGAGCATGGGGTTGAATGCAAAAGACCACAAAAGATTTTTAAGCAGCAAGTAAAAACTCCGGGTTAAGGCGGGAAAGACACGTGAAAGATCGCTTTCCAGTGATGTGTAGCCGCGACGTCCTACAATTGCCTTCTGGGAAGATATTAGATTAAGTTTCTTCCAGAGGTCACAATAACGCAGGCTGGTGGCTTGTTGACAACCGATGCCCCTGTAGAAAGAGGGAGCCTCGAATCATCATCATCCTCATCATCATTAGGTGAAAGAAGTGGGGCTTGGTTAACCTGCTGGAGTTTCTGCTGTCAGGCCCTTCGACGGAAGATCTAGCCTTCTTTAGTACGCCGTGGTACAATGTTCAGTTCTGGTTGATTTATTAGGTGTATGACTTGGTAATCAGCCATTTTATCGAGTGTAATAGAGAAACAACTGCGTTTGTATCATTTGATGGGATGTCACATCAGCATTTGGATGATCATGTGTTTGATAACTAGCTTATCTGTGTTCAGATCTTGATACGAGGAGTAACGGCAGCAAGCAATCACCTAAAAAAATTCAGTACCCCTAGTAGGCCTAGAACTGATATCTCGGGTTTTAGAAGAGCATGCAAAATTTATCTTTTGGAGACAATTGCCTTATCACATCTCATTTCTTTCACGTTTTTCGGTGCTTTGTTACTTTCTTACATTTTTCGGTGCTTTGTGAGCCCAAAAGTACGTAATAATAAGTTTTTCTCGCGCTAAAAGTCATAGCCTAGTTTCTAGTTAGGCTTAAAATCAGGGGGCCTAATCAGCGTTGTTTTTTTTTTTTTGTTTCAGGTACCTGTCTCACAATCCTGTTCAATCAATATCACCTGATGCATTTCGGGGTCTGAAAGCACTGCAAACACTGTAAGTGGCTTTTACATTTCAAATACTCGGGAACAGGAAAAAGAATGACCGATTTTAAGCTGAAGTGTGGCCAATATATAACTTAAAACATTAAATTAAACATTCTGGATTTTGGATAGGGCGAATTATTTTTGAGGGCGTTTGGTGGTACTAGTACTCAAAGAAACGCTACTTATTTACAAAAGTACCTATAAATATCATTACCAGCGCGTTTTGGCCGTCCTCGAAGCTCGCGTCTGAACACATTTGCTTTTGTTCTTGATGCCCCATTGGTTGTATCGTGATGCGAATAATATATGTTGTGGCGAACCAATTCCGGCAGTTGTAATAGGTTCTCTACCGCGAAATATCAATTATACGCGAGCGTATGGGCCTTCGCTTTATTTGAAAAACGCACAATTTCAGTGCGCCTTATTTGAAATACCGAAAACATCGGCAGGTTCTACCTGAACAAAAATTATTCTATCAAGGTGACGGTAAAACAACAAAAATACACGCAAAGCGTCCAGCTTGGTTGAACGTTACCTTTTTCTTTCTCGCGGAAATCAAAGAGCAGGGCAAGAAAGAGAACTAAAAGACACATTTGAAAGTTATCCAGAGATGTCGCTTTGTAGTTCGGTCAAACAAGAAAGACAAACCTGCAACTAACTCTGGTGGGAAGCTCTACTGAAAGAAATGTGCGGGTGCCAACAAATGCAAGGCGACCGAAGATCATTAAATCAGGAAAAGTGCTTCGGCATGTGCCGGTTGAGGCACGTCGAAAGAAATTTATTAGTTAGTCGAGACTTGAAAATTACACTTGTAACAGAAATGCTTGCTTGTACTAGCAGCAGAGAAGCTTTCTTGAACTCGGAAACGGTCCTGCGTTCACGTTTGATTGCTCCTGTTCGACAAGACGCACAGTAAAGGACAATGTCACTGCCTTACTTGTCGGCCGCTGCTCCAGGCGAGGATGCCGAAGAAACGAAAAGAAACTTTGTTATAAACAATTCCCTTCAATTTTTATGCTTATGTTCTCTTAGAAGCGCCTCGCCGCGCATGGTAATCTTAGGTAGTGTTTTAAGGGAAGTGCGCATTCACACCCAGTTTCACATGCCCGACCGGCAATCTTGTCTGATATGATGTTACCTTGCAGTCACAATCCCAGACAATTTTTCTTTCATCAAAAATGTTCTCGGTATGAATCGATGTCGCCAGAAACGAGAGCCCTATAGATAAATACATCCAGGGCAAACGCCACGGCATATCGACTAGCGACGATCGTCTGTGCACGTCACTTTGCTGAGTGCTCCACGACGTCCGTGTATCCTTTAAGTTCATTGCAGAGCACAGGTTTCATCCCAAAAAACGTATCCCTTCAAGAACCATGCACCATCTTTGGCCCCACGATATCTAGTGGAGGGGCTGGCTACGCACCCTTTATGCTCCCTACGCCATTTGGAAGCCTCCAAGCTATACCTAATCATGCAGCCGACTGTAGCTTAATGGCAGAGTTCGGCCTCCCGCCAAACACGACGCAGAGAAAGACGGTCGCAACCGGCACCCTCGTGCGAGAAGCCGCTCCTCTCATCGTCCTGCAACCGCCTCGGAAACAACAGTCATTCCGGGGTTCAGTGCTGAAGACCCACAAATGTGGCTGGAGAAACTGGGACGCGTCAGCATTTTCAACCGGTGGGACGACGAACAAAATTTAAGGCTTGTGTTGTTTTGTTTAAACGATTCTGCTCGAATTTGGTTCAGGAACCACGACAGGTCCCTGAAGACATGGGCTTTTTACAGCAATGAGTTCCTGTATTTATTGGTCGTGCGGAAGGAAGGATCCAGGATTTTGCTGCAAACTTGAACACAACACTCCCAAAATCGTTTACTCATTTTTTTGAGAACATGGAGAGTGAGGTTGAAGTTTGGGCAAGTTGGTTGACCATGACTAGGACAACAGCGCAGAAAAAACCAACGCGCACAAGAGGAGGAATATCCGCAGCGCTGACTGCCAAGTGAATGAATGAGGGGCTCGGTGAATTAAGACAGAATAAGGGTCGGCAGTCAAGAAAACCAAGGGGGGAATGCGGTAGGGCATGGAAACAGATGAGTTTTTTGAGTCAGAAAGAAAGCGGTGAAAAAATGCCCGCCGGGTGGCATCCGAACCCACGATATCCAGAATACCATTCTTGTGCGATGAACACTACGCTACCGGTGGGGCTGTTTCCCCACCACTGTCTCGGGTATTTATGTTAAGGTATGTTTTGTTTCCTGCGCTTGGGGGTGGTAGCCAGTGCCACTCGGACTACTGGGGTTTAAGGGGACCTTCTTGTTAACCCTCGGGTCGTTACTCGAGTGCCTACGACATGTAGAGAGTGGTCGACCAGCGTTGAACCCTCTTAAGCTACCTTTGGCACCAAGACTGCCAGAACAGAGGCCCTCTGCTATGCATGTAGCAAATCAGAAATGGGAAATGAGGGGCTCGGTGAATTAAGACAGAATAAGGGTTGGCAGTCAAGAAAACATCGGAAAGCAAAGGGGGGAATGCCGTAGGTCATAGAAAGAGATGAAGAATTTTTTGAGTCAGCAAGAAAGTGTTGAAAAAATGCCCACCGGGTGGGATCCGAACACACGACCTCCAGAATACCGGTCTGGTGCGATGACCACTACGCTACCGGCGGGGCTGTTTCCCCACCACTGTCTCGGGTATTTATGTTAATGTATTTTGTTATGGCAGTCTCGGAGCCGAATGTAGCTTAAGATGGTTCAACGCTGGTCGACCACTCTCGACATGTCCTATACACTCGAGTCACGGCCCGGGGGTTAGAAAGAAGATCCCCTTCACCCCGAGTAGTCCGAGTGGCGCTGGCTACCACTTCCAAGTCCAGTCGACAGCGAAGCTTTAATACCGCCACTAAAAGATTCGTGTAAGAAAAATGTAGCCCTCTACAGACGTTTTTACATTCTCTTTCCGTACTTGTCCAGGTGAAATTACTCGCAATCGAGTATACGGTTCCACATAGACCCACCAGTGGACGGCGGCAGGTTGCATTTCGTTAGCCCGAAACACACGGTCGCGGCTATCTTGTCGTCCTTCATTAAAGAAGTTGTATGCGCCGAACGGCCGTAATGTTTCCTAGTTGTTCACACAGTACAACATTCGTGTGCTAATAAGTTAAATCAGCGTCAATTCCGTGGAGGTCGCAGAGCACGCAGCCTAAACGATCAGATCCCTGCACTACTATAATGTCAGACAAAAAGACAGTTGATCATTTTAGCCCCATACAAAAAAAATCGAAGCTCGTATCTTCAGAAAAATATGGTTCAAAACCAAGCTTTCTTTCATGCAAACTGAGTCTAAGTCCAAAATTTAAACTACTTCGATCGCGTCGGAATGGCACCAGCGGATAGACGACGTATTCATAATGCAAGGGCCTCAGTTTCGATTCCGACCTCGGGAAACATTTTTTTTCTTTTTATAAGCTTGATGTGTCTTTTTGGAAACCCTGTCATAATCCTGTGCCCTGCCATTTTGTAAAGTGGACCTCCGTCTAATGCGTTTTTGCGTATGGTCGACATTACTGAGACGAAAAAGAACGCGGGTGGGACTGCCACCGCTTTCAGAACCGCAGCCACCTAATAACCGCTGCGGGTACTATTAAAAAATTTTAGCGTGATTCGCCAGCACAACGATGTTATTTCAGAAACAGCTGCTAATTGCGGCTGCAAAGCCGTGCGGGTGCTCCGCTAATTAAAATTTTCACTTGGCGCTACCACGCGTGGAAAACAAAACAAAAAGAAAAACAAAGAGCTTAGCGGCCCGTTTGTCCCTTCCGTCCAAGCTGGTCATTTTATGCACGTCGTATTATGAGTGAATTATGGTTCACTTGCCCGGAACAAATATGCTTTGTAGCCCGATTGTGTTTATGGTGGACCGCCGAAACAGCAATAAAGCTTACCTTGTAGCAGCGCATAAGCGCAAAAGAAACATAATTGCCAGTCTCCCGCAATCGTCTTCCGGGAATGCTATCCCTTCAGTAGCATGAGACTGGCTTGGAGAGCCTTTCATCTTGATCACAACCGCGCTGCTTACCCGGATGTCTGCTACCAGCAAACGAGGATTCCGGTGCTGTCGTTGCCAGGGTCCTTGAAGAGCCACTCCAGATGATTCGGCACTTCATCTAGGCAGAGTGCATTATCGTTAGCGGTAATGCCCCCTTGTTTCAATCAAATACAGAGAGTAGATACTGCAACAATGAGAATCTCAGCAAGGAAACAAGGAAAAGTTGCAGCCTGAACTGCCCTCGCCAACCGTCTTTGTAGTTTTGCGTGTGGTTGCCAGACTACGTCCCGACCTTGTACTCGCGATTACGTTTGCTACGCTCGAACGGCAACGTGGATACTCTGACCTCTATGTCAACACAATCTTACTGACAAACAATTACCAGAACCACCAGACGGAGCACCTATTATGTACACATAGGCTTCTTCAAACTATCTATGTCACTGGCGGTCATAGGTAGCCAATGGACGTACGATTTTTATTGTACTAATCATGGGGGTTGACAATAATTACGTGACCAAAAACGCACAGCTGGAATGTTCTGAGAAACAAATTTTCAGACAGATAGACCATACGGCTAAAAGTGTGGACAGAGAGAGATGGGACTACGTAGATGTAATTGAATACAGAGACACGAATTTAGTGTCTAAGCAATTGCGGTACCGGCCATCGTGCCGCATCGTCTTCATTAGGAATTTGCCGCTCAGGAATTCCTTCAAGAGCACAGCTTCCTAGTTGAGAGCTAAAATAGAAAACGTTAGTGGCAAAGAATGCTTTAGGCCACACAGAAATATCGCCCGTTATTTGTTGTACGCAGAAAAAAATAAAGGAATGAAATCTCAAAACAAGCATTAATTTGCTTATCAGCTGTGCGGATATTTTTTAGAAGTTTGTAGCAGGGCCCATGAACAGAAACATTTGATGGCGAAGAATGCTTTGGTGTACCGAAAAATAATGAGGTATGGCGTATCTAATTCCTTCTACATGAAAGAAATCGAAAGGAAACTACACCAGCCGGCACGAATTTGCGTATTCACGCCAGAGAAATTTTGAGAAGTTTTAGAATCATCCCGCCGTCCAGCAGTGAACATGATAGGCTAATGGGGTAATTTTTGAGAACTCACCACTATTAATTTGCGCTGTTTGAATTCCTGATTACGTCACACGATGGTTGAGGTATAAAATTGATTTTTGCAGGTATACAGCCCGTCTAAATCGTCAAATAGAAATTGGAGGGATTGTAGTCCTAACCAACCCTTATTGAGCAAGAGCGGATTTGGGATTAAATTGCAGATTTGTCAATATATATTTGGACCCTCGAAATATTTTTATTCGGAAATTGTTTATTATGTTGCATGAGCGCTCAGATAACAAACTGATTCCTGCTCAAATTGTTGGCGCTTCCAATGACTACAGAGTAATTTCGGAGTTTGTACTAAACAGTGCCGATTGGGCCGAATATTCTATTAGTGTCCAGTTTGGTGTTTTACGGGATGTGCAATTAGCGGTAAACACATGCTTATATTGCCCCACCCAGACATCCACTTTAACAAACGTTAGAACCTGTAAACGGGAGGTGTGCGGACTCAGAAGCTCCTGAGTATCACCCTGGAGGAGCAGTAACATAATTGAAGATTCCTTTATTGCTCGTACAAACCACACAGAATATCTACGGTAGCATTTACGCTGCATGACCTCCTACACAAGGGTTACAAACTTTTCAGTAGGGCAGGTTGGGTGAACTGGTTGTTGAATATGAAGAAAAGGGTAAAACGGGCAGGGGCACACGGCACATCATCATTATCAGGATAAGTGGTTCGATCACATCTAATAAAGAAGCAGGGGTCGCTATGCCTAGGGCTCGGGATCCTGACTCGCGCTAGTTCCCACGATATCTTTGGTGCCGAAACCCGGGACCGAACCAGGGATTCGTGGTAGCTTCCGCGACACTGGCTTCAGATTCTTGCTTTGTGTCAAAACAGCAATCTGGTCAGGCTATGAAATGGCGTCGCACTTGCCGTTATTTCTGGGCCTACAAATACAAGCTCGTGGCCTGCTCCTAAGTGTTCTATCCACAACAAAACTGACACCATACAAGTGTGAATGCGGCCACATTGAAAGCAGCATGTACGGCACATTTTAACTCATACAGTACGTTTCAATGTCCCCCCAGGTACGTGAACTCCGTCCTGATCACGTGATCTTTTTTTTATGTTCGCAATGAACTTCTAGTTGTCACGTCCTGATGCGAAAACTGAAAAAAATTACACCATCTTGCCGTAGGGGAACCCTGAGCAGTATGCAAAGCTGCCATGGGGTCGATTCAATTGCCCATTAGTTTTCAGTTCCTCGTTTCCGTTAGGTTGAGGTACGGAGCTACCGTTATATTTACAGTTTGGTTTCCATGGTAACTATCACACTTTTCACTTACCGGAACTACGAAATGGGAAATTGCGTCGAGCCCATGGCTGTTTTGCATACTACTCAGGGTTCCCCTACGTGAAGATGGTGTAATTTTATTAGATGCGACGGGGCTATGTCCCTCCCTTCTCGTTGCGCCGTCCACACCCCCACTGCGCATGCTCGGCTTGCTGAACGCCCGGTGGTGTCTTACCCTTTAATGGCTCCTGGAGCGACAGTGTTACCGGTGTCTTCCTGGGCCGGTCCGAGATGGGCCAAGCATGCGCAGTGGGGGTGTGGACGGCGCCACAACAAGGGAGGGACATAGCCCGTACAATGAGATGCTGGAGCGACAGTGTTGCCGGTGTCTTCCTGGGCCGGCACGAGACGAGAACGCTTCGCCTTAAAGGGCTCCAGCCCCAACCATGAGATGCTGGAGCGACAGTGCTGCCGGTGTCTTCCTAGGCCGGCACGAGACGAGCACGCTTCCCCTTAAAGGGCTCCTGGAGTGGCAGTGTTGCCGGTGTCTTCCTGGGCCGGCGGATGGACGGACGACGGGCGACGGAGCCGAGAGCAAGAGATGCTTTGCATCTAAAACAAAATGCTTGAAGAAACAGAAAGATACAGGTTAACGTAAACCACAACCACTTCGTTGCCCTTGGTGTAAACAACTTAACTCGGTGTTTTATAGGCGATCTGTGACGCTACGATTTTGAACCACAGAATGCATGCACAGAAGCTGTACTGTTTTTCTTCTGTGAACCGCTTGTAGCGCCAGATATTTCAAACAGCTATGTAAGCAGGCTATATGCCCGTGTGTTTCTGTACACTTTTGGGTCAGTGTCATCCACATCATCCACTACAGGGGTGTGAATACCGTCATCATGGACCACCATCAGTGCCATAATCAGCCACACCATGTCAACTGTACTTACAGAACTCGGAGCTATGCAAGCGCATTTGCCTCACACCATGAAGCAACCCGAACGAAATTGGGCTATCTTCACAGACTCTAGGACTGCTCTTCAGTTTGTAGCGTCATTCAGAAAAGACCAGCCTGTGCATACCCTCCATCTCAAATCATTTCAAGCCCACCATCATACAGCCGTGCCGTGCCGTGTCCACTCTGAGACAACTTGCAATGTCAAGGTGTACATTTCTACATCAATTGCGCATGGTCATCGAGCACCGGAAATATTTATACCTCTCTCCAGGAAAGATGCTTCTGTTCTTGCATGTAGCTTGGCATGAAATATCCGGCATTCAACCAGGACTGAGGTATCACATCATTACGTGTCACTATATTCTATCGATTGAAACTGCAAAGTCGGTGTGACACCTGAACTCTCGTAGCGGGAAGAAGCAAATATACATCACATGCGGCTGAACGTCGCATACACGCGCAACTTCTTGTTTAAATAGAAACCGACCACGTCGACAATCTGCCCACTCTGCGATGCGCGCGAAGACTTGTAGCACCTTCTCTGTGTACGTGCTCTATTTACTGCGGAAAGAGCTCCCGTCCCAGTGGCTTTGAGACTGCCGCTTTCCGTGGATATACTACTGAAGGACGTTGAGGTCTGTGCGCATGTCCCAAACGACCAGTCTCTGCAGATAACAGGAGCCATTCACGCCCATCAACTTCTTCACCATCAACCCCGTAATCTCTATCCTTGTTATCACATTCATCCAATGTAGCAAGCTAGGCAATCTACCCTGGCTAACAGCGCCTGACTTCATTAAAGATCGTTGCGTTCTCTCTCTCTCTATCTATCTAACTCCCTACCTGCCTCCTTCCCTCCATCCATCCATCCATCCATCCATCCATCCATCCATCCATCCATCCATCCATCCATCCATCCATCCATCCATCCATCCATCCATCCATCCATCCATCCATCCATCCATCGCTCTCTCTCTGCGTGCATTCACCTGCCATCTTTCCTCCTACGGTCCCACCGGTAACATATTCATTACGTAGTTTAGCTGTAGAAGCCAAAAAAGTATGATTGCGGCCTGCGGTTTTTAACACCCAAGCGTTAATGTTCCCACAGCTCTTCCGGAAATCGGAGCTGGGGCGGAAAATATCTTATTGTAGTGAGAGTTTACTCAACCCTAAATCCCTCCCTGATTTTAAATACTTCAGTAAAAACAGTTTCTTATCAAACGCTTTCACGTAACATTCCGTCGATTAAAATGAAGTATAGCTACCAGCTAATTTATGAGCTTTATACTTAGCTATAGCAAGATGGGACCTTTCAAACGCATAGACGCGCTTTTTTCATCCGCCATAGCTTTTGTTCTGACGTGTAAAAAATGAAGCCATTTTCGCAAAAAGATTTCAAAAACGCGATTTTTATAACGAAGCGTGATCCGTGGCTAAAATACCCCGACGAACCGTTTGAGGGACAGTATTTTTTTTTGTTTTTTTTAAAAGATCATAGCCTTCCTAGGGCTACCTAAGCACAAACATATTGAACTCGCTTACTGTCACTGTGTCACTTGAGTCACCCACCCTGCCAAATATCAAAAGAATTTGTGAAGAAGAAGTATACGTAGTCAAAACCATTCCAATCTACAGAAAATTGTGGCGTGCACCACACATATCAAAGCTGGTCAGCAAAAAGAAAACAGTACGCATATCATTAGGAATACATACTAAGACAACACACAAAATTAGGGTTATTAAATAAATAGGCGTAACGTTCCTATTAATAAAACTCGCCAAGAATGGTGTGAAAGAAACCCAAGATAGGAGTAAGTCCAAAAAAAGCTTTCCAGGTGTGCCAAGAGCAATCGAAATAAAAGGTCCCAAGAGGTGGCGTGCCCGTCGTGAGAACAAAGTACATTTTAATTAAATTGGGGAAACTTCAATTGCATGTATTAGAGAGGACGAGGAGGGGAGGAAAAGCACCTGATGGGCGGGGGAAGGGGGGGGGGGCGAGAAGCGGATTCTTACGAGGCAGACACGGCAAAAGACAATCGACTTTCGACGCATTCAAGACGAAGCAGAAAGATAGGCGGCCAACGTTTCCAGATTGCATTGTGTTCTATGTTCGGAAGAAATGAAAAATGTCCGTAAGGTTTGTGTTTTTATCAAGAGGGCACAAACCGTCTATATTTGTTGTACTAGTGGCAACATATTTTCTTTTGAAAGGAAACACACCTTCGAACTACGAGCACAAAATAAATACAATCAGGCAGATTATTTTTTCTCAAGAATCAGGTTTGAGATGGAGAGGATGCACATCCCCTCCATCTCAAAAGTAAATGCAAATCACGGTCATGATGCCTCGAAGAAGAGTGGTTGATTTTACATTTTACAAAGAATATCTTGTTTCATATGATGGCTATGGGGGTTGGGTAGCCGGTTAAAACCCGGATCACCAGCAACGTGAAAGAATCACTAATATTATAGTATTTATTTGCCTTCTCTGAAGTGCTGTCTTTCCTTATCTCATTCGCATTCGTACCACCATTCAACCATTCACTTTCACCATAAATTCTCCATGAATTCCTTCATTCCACTATGAATACCCACCGACTCGGCCAGCTATTCGTTTTGTTGCATTACATTTCACCGTATTGAATAATATAGCTACCTTTTTACGATATGCCCATCTTTTTAATTGTTTAGACCCCAAATAGACGTTTAGCGATGTTTCGGTAGACCGCCAAGCGCAATCGAACCCGCCTCCATTGGGTTACAATATTCTAAGGAGCTTATGAAAGCAAGCAGCCGAGCACGCGAACGCGAGTGTGTTTCAAGTGCCACCATCGCCGAAGCGTGTATGGACGCGTCATCTACTCGTCGCTTTCCAACGGCCAACGTGACGCATCTCACACCAAGGCCTTATAAACACTGGATGTACAAATGTAGACTCCTCGTGGTATTTGGTGAAAACTATCGAAATAGATAAATTGCACGGACTCACAATGTTGTTCGCAGATGTTGCGATCCGGAGAGAACCTGCATTTTGCTGTAGAAATCCGTGCGTCTGAACAAATTCCTCGAAGCCCTTACGTCTGCTGATGTGATTCAAAGACACAGCCTGGTGATACTTACCTCTTTACAGCCACATCGTATTTTCGCCTCTTTCTTCGCTTTCTTTTCTGTGTCTTTTGGCGCAAATTACTTGGACCAGCTTCCTTATTTCTTATCGCGCGGTGCGCTGCATTCGACAAATTTTACGTTTTTAATTTATGGCTTTGTGAATTTTGGGAAGTGGGCACGCCAGCCCCTTCCCGGGATGTGTCCGTGCCCCCAAGGTACAGAGGAATCGAAGGAGAATACGGGCGTCTGCGTGCCATTAGGAGAGGAGCTCAACGTAAATACTGCATGTCTCGACAGATGGATCATTACAACTAAGCGAAGCGTGTCCTCGCATAGATGCAAAAGCAACTACAAAAAGTTTCTTTAAAAAAGTGGAACAAATTTTGCCAGTCGTTGTCGCCGTTCACTGCAAAGTCGAACGTGTGGAATGTTGTGCGTGCTTTTCGTTCATCTGTCACCCAGTTGCATCCTTTTCCATCCTTGGCGGTATATCGTAATGTGGAGGAAATCTCGATCGCGGAAGAATTTTGCGCGGAACTAACACGCGCTAACAAACCTGCCAGCACGTGTCTGTACACAGAATGCCTTGCCGTCGAACGTGCTACCATAATGGAAGAAGCCATGATTTCACATTCCCATGATTGGAACAAGATTTCACATTAGGGGAGTCGTGATCAGCTATGACACGCATTTGTCAACGGACTGCGCCAGGACCTGACGGAGTACCGTATTGTACATTTCTAGATCTTTATGGACGCAATACGAGCCTGTTCGAAATGTACAGCAGAATTTGGAGATGTACCCGCCGCGGTGGCTCAGTGGCTAAGGCGTTGCGCTGCTGAGCACGAGGTCGCGCGTTCGATTCCCGGCCGCGGCGGCCGCTTTTCTGATGGAGGCGAAAAGCAAAAACGCCCGTGTGTACGAGATTTCGGCGCACGATAAAGATCCCCAGGTGGTCAAAATTAATCCGGAGCCCTCCACTACGGCGCGCCTCATCGCCTGCGTTGCGTCGGCGCGTTAAACCCTACAATCAATCAGAATTTGGAGATGTGAATGGGTTCTAATATCTTGAAAATGAATAGATTTGGTAGCTCTACTGAAACCAGGGAAAACCTCCATGGTACTAGAATCATTCAGACCTGTCAGTTTAGCAAATAGAATATACAGAGTCATAAAAATAATGATCAGTGAACGATTGATGCATTGGTTAGAAAGTCGGCGTGAAGTACAATGAAACATATCAGGCTTCCGCATCGGTCGCTGTACCATGGACACCATCATAGACTTACTGACATTTGCTGGACACCAAAAGTAGAAAGCGAACATTACGGTGCCATACTTTTAGGTGTAGTGAGCGCGTATGATACCGCCAGCGGCCTTCGCGTTTTATAACGATTGGCGCTCTTACAAAAACGGGAGAGGACGCTGCGTTTCATATTAGACTTTCTTGGTGGCAGGCAAAGGTTTGTCACAATGGTGAATGCCAAAACGTCGGAACATGTTGTTATCCAGGGAATTTTTCAAGGTAGGCGTATATGCGTTTCCTAGTCAGTACGGCCAGCCGTCACTTGAGCTTTCTTATGGGGCTTATATCACAGCATAAACGTACCTAAAGCATACAAAACCACCCGAACTGAAATAAATAACAGCCAACACGGACGTGCAATGGTTGAAAACCACGGTGTAGAAAAATATTCAACAGAAATAGCCGAAACCGACATAAAAGAGGAAAAACCGCAAAAACGTACAAGAAGCAGTGGCTTACACTGACCAAAAGGCAACGAAAATACCCAAAATCCTATTTATAACGCATAAAGATGTCATAAAATAGATTATATGCGTGATAAAAAATGTTGATATTCAGATATGACAAACCCTCTTCAAGAAAAAAGAAACGGTGACGGGATTTGATTCCGGGTTAGGATGGTTGCTTCGCAGGAGCGGAACTACTACACTACGAGACCAGGTGGTTCTGAGCGGTTAAATTGAGGGCCACATGCACGTGGACATAGCTTCAAACATGCCCCTAGAGGGCGCCATGCGTCGCTTGGCTGTGCTGACTATGACATCTTGGCTGTGCTGTGCTGAGATCTTGCCGAGAAAAAAGAAGTATACCTACGTTTTATACTCTTCGTTTAGTACAAGCGCTGTGTGCCTAATAAGTAAACTTATTGGGAGCCAAGTGCTTATTTTTTCAGTTACAGGTGGTAGCTGTCCTAAGCAACATTCCCCTCTATGCTCTTCGTCTACCGACATTCTTATCTTCTCTTCGTCACCTCGACAGCCTTGAAATTAACTCCCACTTGCTACCCTAAAATCGTAGGGCTTCTGGAAGCCGAATATTTCCCTCTTATTGATTTGGATGGATACCCTCGCATTCTAACACTGTGTGCCGCATAGTTTCTGTTTGTTTTTCGCTGACACCACATACCCCATCATTTAGTGTATACTTCCCCGCAAAGCTCTTGGTTCGCAAGAAAAATGCTCTAGTTTCGAAAACCAAAGCACTGCCTTGGAATTATCGTAAAAAATCTTCTTTCTGATGTCCAATTTATCAGCCCTTTACACCTCTAACGACGTTTTAGTTTCCATTTTTTTCACTCCATTGGTTTGTTTCTATCTGTCTTGGCTCTTTTTTGGTTACCTTTGCTGTTTTGGATTCTCCACAGTTCTTTCCGTAATTCATCGTTAGCCTTCTAGTCTTCCTCAGCCCCTGCGTGTCCACGCTTTTCTTGTATAGGTTCCTGAAAAACATAGGTGTCCACCTACGGTTGTCCATCGCTCTCAACATACTGTCAAAAAATATTTCACTCTGCGCTTCTTGAACTTCAAACGACATCCAGCCCGTATCTCCCTGCACTGCTTCGTTAGTTGTTTTTCCATGCGCGCCCAAGGCCAAACGGCATACCGTCCGCTGGTTCAGTTCAGGGCCTGCTAGAGCGTCTTTGTTTAGGCTGAGTACTGCATTCGCAAATGTGAGACCCGGAACCATTACTCCTTTCCACATTCCTCTCACTACGTCGTATTTGTTTTACCCCACAGAGCTCTATGCTTCATTATAGCAGCGTTTCGCTTTCCCTTACCATTAGGTTGCGCCTCGTGGGTTCTTATGCAGATATCCTCTCCGTGTGTCCACACTCCCAAATATTTATATTCCTTCACTGTCGGTAATTCGTCATGCTGGATTGGCACTGCATCAGTGCTAGTGTCATTCAAAAACATTATTCACGATTTTTCTGCGCTAAAACGCAATCCGAGGTGAATGGCTTTCTGACCGCTAATATTTATGGGCCATTGCATATCGGTGTGGTTATCAGCTAAAAGAACAATGTCGTCCGCGATTAACATTCCCGGAATTTGCTGTTGTATCATTTCGCCTTGCAACATATGCGTTAGGTTGTGCCCGAATTGACCTTCTTCTAGTTTCTTTTCTAACCCTGCCATGTAAATCATAAACAGTATTGGGCTAAAAGGGCATCCCCCCGCAAAGGGTGTTGACCTGCTGTGCGCATTTCTGCTTTTCCCATGTCAGGTGCACTCTATTACCTTTATAGGTTGCTATGTGGAGCTGTATTAACTCGTCATCTAATCCCTCGAGATTCAGCATTCTCCACAGCAGTTGTCTGTTTAGGTTGTCATATGCCCCTTTAATTTCCAAGAACTTAATTCAGAATGGTGTATTCTGAGTTTTCGCAATTTCAATGCATTGCGTTGAATGGTGCAGAATATAATGGATATTGCAGACGAACAGAAGAGGTGCGGGATAGGCAGGGCGAATTGAGCGTGGTAAGATGTTCTATCGCCATTACACAAAAGAAGACGATAGATTACGTTTTCTGCTTCACTTTAGTATGGAAGTTGAACTCGTGGGTCCCTCGTTAAGTATAGATAATTTACAATGACTGGTGTTTCGGTGGACACACTTAACTTTTTGATAATCTAATAAATCAATCCTCGAAATTGGCGCGCGTACATTTTGAAACGTAATTACACACATTATAATAAAGTGTTAGTACACTTTCTTGGAATCAATCGCATCCTAAGAAGCGATAGGAATAGTGACGCACCAACACCTTAATTTTTTGTAAAATGCTCGAAGCGTGTTTATGGGGTGGCAAGGTTCTTGAATATTTGGTTAAGACCATGTCATATGATATCAAAATTAGTCGAGCAAGAATGAAGGAAAATGCAAACGTGGCTTTAGTTTTCAAACATTTTTATATTCCTGTGAACTCGCTTTTTTATACAGCGATTCTTTTGCCTGTAATCGCAAAATTTGTGCTACAGTGTTGGATTTTCGAAATCAGACTAGCAACACCGATTTATATTTTTCTTTTCCTGGTTACCACTACAAGAGTGTACGCTCAATAAGCTAACGCCAATACCTACTCCCGCTCGCACTGGGCTACGCCGATTTTCCTGCGTAGCCAAAAAGTTCAGTAGTTGCAGATGTGCCGTCCGCATTGATTATGTGACTAGATCCTAATTACGTGTATGTTGGCAACTACTCGAACATTTCCTGAACACCTGTTTTCACCCGAAACATCCCTGAAGGGAAGGGTGCTATCGATAGGACAACATATTCGCACACGCCTTCTGCAATAAGCTTGTAAAAAGTTGAGTCTTTGAGACACTCGCCATTGGTTATCAATTTGTCACCTATTTAGCACTTCCTAGTGAGGAAAGAGAAATACCGCAAAATGAAAAAATGACGTTGTGATCAAAAAAAGAACTGCACGGCCAGGTGACACTGCGCCAGAAGCGAACATGTTTGGAATCGAGCTCATACGTCGGCTACAAATCAAGAACGACAGCGAACTTATCCTGATTTCGGGCGCCAGCTGTCATCGCCACTTGCCCTGTCAAGCAAAACATGGGAAGCGCGATGCTGAGTTAGAAGGCTGGCACCACCGGCCCGTTTCCAGTGGGCTACGCTGAATGTGACACGCCTGTAGACCGTGATAGAGTCCAGCGGTGGGGAGATGTCTGGGGCAAAAACATGTCAGCGATGCGAGTGAAGGAAAAAGTATGACGTAAAAACACCTCAGCAGTTTTCTTCGAGTCAGGGTGAATTTTGCAGTGGTGAACAAGACGTAGCGCATATTCAAAGGAAAGGCCGGGAAAAATATGGGAACGCCTGTCACATGAAGCACTGTTTTGCAAATTTTATTTTATGTTTTTGTTATACTAAAATACCGCTGTTTGAGGTAATTTTCCTTTGAATGAGTACATTTCTGCGCTTTACGAAGGGATGGAAGTTCACGAATAAGCAAAACTTGAAGATATGATGATTATCTTTCTACTCGAGCACGTGTCTAGAGTCACCATCGCGGGGGGAAAGGGGGGGGGGGCTCGACGATTTTGTTACTAAAAATAAAGCATTCATTATTACCCGCAATCGTTTCGCATGATGTTCAAAATTACCAATATCTTGCTTAAAGAAAATGGCATGGTTTACCCATGTTGCTGAATATGCATTGCAAAATGTATGGAAGATGCGGAGGTGTATTATTGAATCTTAAAGAATTCATTGACACCGAGTTATTCATATAGCGCAATATACATTGCAAAAAGTTAGGGAATATCCGTAGGTGTATTGCTGAATCCCAAGGAATGCATTAACAGTGATGTACCCATGTAGAGCAATGTACATTGCAAAAGTTTAGGGAAGACCCGGAAGGGTATTGTTGAATTCTGAGGAATGCATTAACACCTATTTATTCATGTAGCGCAATACACGCTGCAAAAAGTAAGAGAAGACCCGGAGGTAAATTGTTGGATCTTGAGGAATGCATTAGCACCTCATCCGTCTTCTTCGCGAGTTCGCGGATCTGACAGACCCGCACTCTTTTTTTTGCGCTCTAATATCCCCCACCTCAGCCTTCCTCACACTTTGGTATTGGGTTGCATCCTGACGCCGAGCCAACTATGCCTGTGCCTCAGTGGTCACGTTTGCTTGTTTTGGAGTGACGTTGACTGCCTGCAGTTTTTCTGTTAAGCAGTTTTCTGCGTATACTATCGCCGTCGTTTCCATTATATCCTCTTCTTCTGCGCCTACGCAGGCCTGTACTCATTTCAGATTCCATTTTCGGCTAGGCATCAACGCGTAAAAACTAGGACACCACCTAAGCCGTTTGTACGGGCTGTGAATTGGAAACAAAAGATGTGCAGGTGAATGCCTGAGATGCCTTGCTTTCTTCCGGTGTTGTCGAACGGTTTACAATTATTCTCTTCCCTTAAGATGATTTGCTTTGCGAGCACCCTAAACGCTTTACATTTGCGTCATCAGCCTACTATCTTCTGCGCCACTTCCCGTTCTCGCTGCCATGGAATGAGAGAGTAGATGACGATGGTGAATTTCTCAGCTTTTTCTTCCGCTTGAATAACCTGCGGTGTACACGATTGGGTGACCACCTCTCGCGTCTGCCCACTTTGGAGACGTGCTCTTCGGCGCCTCTTGGTATGGGAAGCCTCGGAAGGAGTCGCTTTTCCCTTTTGTTATTTTTTTTTATGGAAGGCAACTCCGGAAGTGAGCTTTTTTTTCTCACGCTACTGCTGTTGAAGGCCTCGGGCTACAGACACCTCTTGCAATTGAACGACTCGGGTAGGAGACATTTTTCGGTTACAGTCGCTGCACACCAGCGTTTTCACTCAAAGCGAACTTTTTAAGTGTTACCTCTTCTGAATAAAAGTTATTTATCCATAGTGAAATCGCGCACGCCACCAAGTTCTTAAATATTTTCACATCTGCATAATTGCCGGGAATCCTGCACCGACCTATTTTTGTTAGGAAATATTTGCCAAAATGGAGGGTCAAAGTGGGCTCTCAAAGTGGTGGTGGGCTACAAAGCGCAGCTGTCGGATTTTTATTGCTGTATTTATAATAAAGGGGATGCGAGAGAGGTACAATGACAACGATTAATTATTTTGACGCGCAAATTATAGCAACAGTCATAGTATGTGGCAATGTGCGGAGATGCCACATGTGGTAGCGCATTGGGCTACTGGGGAGATCCGCGTTCAAATCCGATCAGTTTGCAGTTGCATTTTTGTATACAAGACAATACTTACAGTTTTTCGCATCGCGAAGCACTTAAGAGTTTCGCATGAAAAACAGAGAAAGTCTTTCCTGCCAAAAAATAGCCAGTGGAGTGAGGCGCTATATAACAAATAAGTAGCTTACAATAAGCACCTAATTCCTTACAAAATATTTTACGTCAAATAACTTTAGAAAAATTAGAAAAGCTTGAGGGCTCACAGGAGTCGATGCTGCTTTCATACCGCATGAAAGAGTGACGCCAACAGCTAGGTCTTAATACAAGGGTTGACAGAGATAGCAGGGGCAAGGCAATATCGGCTTTTGAGTAGAAACCGGAGCGAATTAAGGCATGGATGGGAGAGCGTGTCAGAGTGGCTGCCGCTGCACGCCTTACAGGTCGCCTGAACCTTGCGTATTGATTATTCGTCAACGAGGGGTAATATATCCAACGTAAAGAAGTGCTTCCGATGGCTGCGCAGGCGGGTGACCTGATCGAGGATTTAAAAAAAAAAGCACTTTTGAAGTTATCTTTCAATGTTTTTTAACTGTTGTTCCTTAGCTCTGTGAAGAGTTTTTTGTTTGGGCTTTACTAGGTAAGCTCTCCTAAACCACTGAGAAAACAGTGAATCTCGTTCCCCTACTCACATTTGAGGATATCGCCGAACATTACCACTCTTCGAGACATTTCCACCTCCACACTGGTATCTTACTAAGAGGAAATAAGCAATAATCCGGAGACTCCAAACACATTTCATCACCCAAAGTGGTTACATTGGACGACAACGCGTCCGATGCTGTGGGGAGTAACCACCGAGGTTAAATCCAGCCAAATACGCTTGCACATGTAATTTCTGCCCTAATCTATGTCACCTCATTCATTTGACCTCCGCCCACCCAGCTTTATTGCCTACCCTCTCCCTCCCTGAGCTGTGGGAGAACCTGACGACGTGGCGAGCGTGACCAAATGAGATTCTCAGCAACTCCGGGTGTCCGGGGATGCCACAGCACGGTCGTCCCCTGATTTTCCTCGAATGAGGGACCGCTGTCACATCAACAGGCTCAAATTAAAGTTTTTTAACGACAGCAATAGGAGGGAATTTTTTTAGTGTAGGTCACAAGAATGCTTTGTTGCTGCACGTTTTCTTCCTGGACGTACTTCCTTTGCTACACATTATGTTTCTTTGTTTTTTGTTCTCTGTGGTCCTCTGAGGCTATTTCGGCATTAATCTGCAGCAGATATAGATCAACTAAGATTTGTAAGGTATTGAGCACTCTTGAGCACAACTTGGCTTTTATGAGGTGTTTACTCATCTTTAATCCTGGTGCTCTCCGTTCGTCAATCTTGCTGCAAGCAATTGGGTGTCACGCCTGATTCCCGAGAAATTTCTCTGGGCAACCAGCCTTTAAAGTGGCCACGAAGACAAAGTAGAACTGTGTTATATTTTAATGTAACTTTGCTAACTGACGCAACCGAATCGTAACTCAGAAAGGCGTTCTTTTACACAACAGAAGATTAATATGAAAGCTTCGAGATTTCGCGTTTCACAAGGTCGTTGGATGCGCAGTAGGTGAAATACAAACAAAAGTCATCAATGCGTCCTACAGGTGAGCATTCATTGGTATGATCGAACGGAAGTAGTTACGCCACAAATGCACAGTTATGACAATTGGACGGGGCATTAATCGGGGGCCGCCAATCACACAAGCCACTACATGTGATTTTCTAAGTACTGGGGACAAAATCGCTTCTGAGTCCCTACTGCTTAGTCTTGTGGTGCGATCCCAGTTCCTTGCGTGGTCTGCTGCAGCGAACACATTCTACAACAGCAATCGGGCGTGTGTGTGCGCGAACTGATGGAGCTATCTATGTGCAGCCACAAGCGAAGAAAAATAGATGTAACCACCTCTTATACGCCGTCAGAAGAATTCGCAATCTTGTTTCTGGAGACGATTTGGTTTGCGATCCGCCTTAACGATTTCGAATGGCTTCGATCTTTCTCTTAGTCGTTTGGCCACTGTTCGCTCATGGCGCCGTGGAATGGGAGGGGTAACGGTGGTGACTTCCACTGCCTGTTCACCCTTCCTCCGCGCTATACATGCGGGAACGACCACCTTTTGCACAGTGCATATCACAGCAATCACAAAGTTATCATCAATGGAGTGAGCAAAGGATTGAAACAGTTGACTGTATTCTTGTCTAACCCTCCGCGATGTTCTACAGCTTCGCTGCTCATTCACCTTCACAGAGTGGAACAGCCGCGAAGCGGGTTCGAAAGTCCTGTGCGCTTGTCGTGAAATAGCAATAGAAGAACAGAACGATAGACCGAGCTTAAACATGGGAGAACTGGGGCGTGTTAGGGATTGAAAAAAAATTTGGTATGCTGCATACTAACGCCGTTTTGCGGAAATGACTAAATATGCATTTTTGCCCTACCCAGGGTTGGTACACGAAGCTTATCGGAAATTCGCTCGCTGTTCTTCATTAAGAATATTTCCGGGAGATCTCACGTTTGCAGAAGTTGTAGCACACTGTATGCGTAATAACCTGGCGAAGGTTACTGACGTTGCTATTTGCGGGTTCTGGCTAATGCATGCGCTCCAATGCGCAATACGCCAGTTTTCGAGTTCTTTGTGAAAAAATTATTCAGAGAGTTTGAATTTTGAGGCAATGGGTTACAGTTCCAGTTTCATTCCCCTTCACAGTTTCAAAGTCGTAGAATAAGAAGGCACTTAAAAAACGTACTAAATTCGCGTCTCACCCTAATTGAACGCGGCTTGCGAATTTTTCATAATGTTGTCACAGTGTCCTAAAAAACAAGTGTTACAAAGAGCCGAAACTTTCCCGTACAGGGCGTGTCGTAGTTTATGCGTCCTGTGGGAGCAAAGCCCTTAAGCTGGTGAAAGACTTCTGGGTTCCAAAAATGCTAATGCGAGTTTCGTTATACGTGCGTTTTCAGGCGTCTGAGAAGAGTTCGCTGTTGAGCAAAATATAAATAGGGAAGCTGTAGCGGCAAGCAAAACGATGTTCGAGTGGAGTTTGAAACTTTCTTGTTACTTAACTGTATTAGAGAAAATTATCCCGTGCCGGTTATTCGCCTATTTGCATGCGTTAGAGAAAGAACGCGCAGTGAGTGCCCACTGCCTTTATGTAGTTATAACTAGTACCTAATGTGAATTTCACTACTTTCCAAGCAGAAATGTCTAGAACAAACATAATATTCACCACCGCGCATCAACAAAACAGTATAAAATCAAGTCAAAAGTATTAAATGCCTGCAATTTCTGCTCAAATCAACTGTCACAACACAGTACCATGGTAAAATTTATATCGTCTACATCGGGCTTGTCCCCTCTTACAGTTCTTGAAATCGAAAGCATGTAATAAAAGCGCTCGTGTTTTGTTTTATCGCAGTTCACTCTACAGGCTGTTTTCCAACATGCTCCGTTCGAGCCATCAAGACTAACATTGTACTTTGTTTTTCTAATGACGCGTATGCAGCACGAAGATTTTTCGTGGAATAACTTTACGGTTCACCAAAGAGCAATTTTCAGGAGTGGGTTAAAAAGATATCTGAAATCTGTGTAGTTCTCTCGGCTTAGTTCACGCTAAATGGAACAGTTTACGCCATTTCCTAGAGACCGACAGGGGTCAGTTTTAGCAACTGCTTTGGTGTAAATTCAATTTCTATCCCGCCACATCGCACAACTTTCCCGTGATTTGTTTTACTACTGATATTTTGCTGAAAACTTAATTTTGGGGTCGCATGTTGCTCGCAAACTACCTGATGTCTGCTAAGAATTTCAGCTGTCTGACATTTATTTTCTTCATGCAAATGAATAAACTTAATATAGACTTCATGTCGTATTCACCGGGCTGAAAACCCCCTTTTTCTTTGTTCCTACAACAAATATTTTACTTACAATTCTCCTGCTTTCTCCGAAAATCTGCATTCATGTTCCTAAAATTGCATTAAAACTTGATTTTGAGGAACATTTGGTTCCACCACAATAACAGGAAACCTATGAATAGTGCTCCAGATGTGTCTTAAGTGCCTTTTTTCGAGAAGCGCTTATAAATCGCACTGTTTCAACATTGCAAGCCTGTCCCAAATAACGCGCAGACCGTCCGGCACACTCGAGCACTCTCTAACACATCGCAAGAGGTCAAAAATCTTGGGGTTTTGTATAACAGTTTTAGATAGTAAAGAACGCAGATGCACTAATTTCTGCCAATGAGCCCAATCAACGAAGAACAGTGAATTGTTCACCGCTCATCACTCTTGCTGTGTTTCTTTATTCGTTTTGAATTTCAACACGGTGTACCGTTTCTTTCCCAGTGAGGACACTGAAGCATCCGCTTAAATGCTTCTGCAAAACCAACCTTGTTCACTTTTACGAAGTGCCGTTTGCAGGCACAATTAACCTTAGCGGAATTTAAAAATTGCAAGTTTTTTCTTTACAAAAAAATCCCAGCCTATAACTGTCTTTTCTGACTATTTACCTATGCCACCCAGCTTAACGTTTTACCATACATTAGAGTGTGCTATTCTTTTCTCCAGGAAAAGGTCTAATAAAACTGCTTGCTCAGCTTCGGACCTAACCAGGGTTTCCTGTAAAACTAAAACCTCCTTCTTCCTGGAAGCCCGGATAGTGCGTTGGTCCTCACAAAAGTCTCCGCCCCCGTAATTCTTCCTGGAAGCCCGGATAGTGCGTTGGTCCTCACAAAAGTCTCCGCCCCGGTAATTGGTATACCGCACTTCTTTCGTTGCACTTCCCGAGAAGACCCTCTCATTAAGACGGACACCTGTCAGCCTCTGCTTCGCTAGTCAGCACGGACACTTGCCTCGCCAAGTTGAGCAGAGGCGGCGTCGTCTTTTTCGGTTCGGCACCGAACGATGAATGCGGTCAGTAAGTGCCGCGTTGCCTGAGATGCCGAGGTTGTTCGTCTCGGCATGCAGAAACCTACGTGTAAAAGCACCAAGAGCGCCTCAAAGACAGTTGTGTTAGCATGCCCTGATCCCTTTAAAAATGGTTTGTGTGTTTTTATTTGCATTTCATTGAGTTCTCATTGATTTAAAAGAAAGTCGGCTGATTGAGTTAAACAATAAGAACTCAACGAAATTTTCGTTGTGATCTGCACAATGATTCCAGTGTCGAGTTTCTGTTGACACTTGGTTGAGTTTGTAGGGACAAATATTGCAGTAGACTTTGGATAAACGGAAATTCAAGGTACCGAAAAAATTAGTTCATGTTAGAGTTCCGTATTCTGAGATGTGTGAAAGTGCACATTTATATGCGTCACACTCTTAATACCATTTCATGAAACTCTGAACACTAGAATGTTAACGTAGCTCATAGTTTTTCAGAAAGTAAAAAAACTACAAGAGGTTTAGGCACAGCATTCGCAAAGTTGGTTTCGCAACAATGAGTCGCTGTGCCCTACAAAATGCACAACTTATTTTTGTTTGAGTCGCTGCAACTGCATCTTCACGGAGGCTAGCCGCTTCAACTTCGCGAGTGCTTACGAGCCACCGAATTTAAAAGACGGCAACGCGGTGATGCAGTACGAAAAGCACCACGATGGCACGAACGAGGCGGCAGGAGCTGAGACCTGTAACATGGCGCCTTGAATCGATACCGAACGACTTAAACGGGAACTGCGATGTTGCATTCGTTGCGCTAACACGGCTGACTACTAACGCGACAAGGCTTACAGGGCCAATGCGGCTAAAAAAGGCATGGAGGAAGAAAAAGAAATCAAAACGGCCGGAACCGTAAAAAGCTGATTCTCATGCCAATGGGTTTCACAAGAAGTTCCATTTCTGGTTCCGCTTACACGGGGACCCGGAAATTTTAGTTCCGATTACCGAGAGTTTTTAACGTTATCTGAATACAAAACCAACCAACTTACGGGCTACGGTTCCGTTTAAGTGGCAATTGCGTTGAAGCGATTTCCGTTTATCGATATTCTACTCTACTACCTATTTTAGTCAACTGGGCTGATCCTTTATGTGCATGCAAGCTTCCGACCTCGAGAGAAAAAGAGTGCATTGCTCAAACATATCGTTGCGCATAGCACAACATAGTGTCATTGTCTAAAACATACATTAAATACTGGCCCATGAAAAGGGAAACACGCATAAAACCATGGAGTGCCTTAACAACAAAACAAAATTAACACCATTTGCATAAACGTGCAAATAAATTCCCGCGTGCTGACTTACGTTGCCTCAAAATACAAAATGTCGAAAAAAATAACACCAGCTACAAATCCATAGTAAATCAAGCTCAAGATTATCATGAATCCTGGACAGGAACATAGAGGGTGTGTCGGTCAGGAAGACCATATGTTAGGTGTTAGGCAGACAGCTTTTATAATGGAACTCTTAGCACTTTCTTGTACTTGCACAAATTAGAAGGCGATGCTATGCGAGAAACTGCTGAAAAGTATTCGTGTTACAGTGCAAAATCCTAACTCAACTCTTACTTCGTGCTACTAGAAGCTGATGAGCCTTCCTTAGCGAGAATTCGAGAAATGCGGACAAAAACCCCCTTTCCATGAACATAGAAGTTCTTCCTTCGCGACTTGTCCAGACCACCAGTACAGAATCCAGCTGTGTTGTCGGCGCGATGAAACATATACTCTAAGTAAAAAAAAAAGGTAGAAAGAGGGAGCAACTTTTACTGTTCGTACCTCGAGCCGCACAGTTTCTCCCTCGGCCAAGCGGTTCATGCTTCAGCCACACGGGTACAGGTTGAGAAGCAACGTTGCTCCTCTGCGGTCCGCACCTTGGCACTCTCCCTGGCGATAAGTGGCTGCTCAGTGCTCCAGCGGCCAATCAGCGGCATTACCTACTCACAACCGCTCGCCACTGCGTCTTGATTTACGCCAACTAAGTGCCGTATGCCTGAAAGGAGCGAATTGTGTGCGTAAACATTCGACCGCAGACTGCTGTGTGCGCCTGTAATGACGGCCTTTGTAGCATATTACTTGCAACTCTAAGCCTGAACCGACCGGCGTAAATGCTTTGGCCGCTCTCAGTGATTCAAAAATACCGCCACCACGCGCCGATCCTCCCTCTTTGCTATGATATACGCGTTTCTCCCGGAGGTCCGCAGGGAGATCCGTGTCCATCACCCAAAGCAGCCACCGCATCCTCGCCAAATTTCTCGTAACCAGTTGTAGTTTTTCGTGATGTTTAATTACAGTTTGTAGCTCTAAAGTAAACTAGAAGATATGTGCAGCTGTTAACGCCATTAGTGCAGATGAATTTTGCAAATATTATAGTGCAGTTTTGTAAACATGCAATGATTCGTAGGTCTTACTCTGGCATGGCTGTCTGACAGACGGCGGCTATGTGTAAAAGAAGTGCATATACAAAGAACTTGGGATTCACTTGTTGCGTGTGTTTGCGGTTGTGTGGCGCATGGAGTTGCATGCTAGTATGCGCTAGAGGGAAATCTGGCGCCACTGTCTATGGGAGCCCCGCCTCAGCGAGCATTCCGTCATGCACCGGGCGGGCACGTTCCCCTTTTCCTTGACAGGCCTCATGAACAGGCTGAAAAGTTGCCTCTTGTATAACGATAATTATAGTATAGGAAATGTTTCAAATTCATTTGTTATTGTAAAATTGAAGCTGAAAAAAGATTTAGTTCTGAGGGATTATTTAGAACCTTCATGCAAGCTGAGCAAGTATTTTTCAAATTTGTTTTTTTATTATAAATTGAAGTTCCAAAAAGGCTTAGTTCTCAGTGATTCTTTAGAAGCTTCATGCAAAATTATCAAGAAACTTTGGTCGCTTGTTGGTGATTTCGGCTTTGAGAAAAAACCAACTACGTGGCGGTAAGCCAAGTGGCGAGGAACGTCGCTGGCTGCAATAGCGGCCAAGACAGCCCGCAATTGCAGCGCCGGATTTCCCTTTAGTATATATTAGTACGAAACTCTATGGTGTCGCCTTTGCACTTCTTCGTTCATTATTTGCTGGTTATGTTATTTCGTTGCTAAATGTGGGGTGTGTGAGTGAATCCCTACCTAAACTCTTATAAAGTTTTCGCCAAGGAGCCGTCTTTCGTCTCGGGATTTTTTTCTTTTTCATTTTTTTTTGTGCCACTTCACGACCTCTTGATAACACGGTCTATGAACGGTCCGCTTTTTTCATGAACAAATACTGTTACCGCGACGGCACCGAACTGAACTGAAATGAATATGAAATTCCGTTGAAACTCAACTGAAACTCAAAAGAAATTCGTCGGTACAAACTGGACGGAAAAGCAATAAAAATGAATCGGGCACTTTTCAACAAACTGACACAAATTCTCTACAAAATTTTAATACACCTTGTTTAAATACACAATGAAATTCGTTAAGTCACTCCAAGAAAATTTAGGTTGAAACTCAACAAACATTTTTGTAATCGGTTGTCTCTCAACGTAGGAGATTTGTTGTTGCCCCACGGCTAGTTCCGCGCGCTTCTGTGACGCACGGGTATGGTACAGTGAGCCGACAGTTTAGATCATCCGTAGCAATTGTCACATAGCAAAAAATAAAATAGTTTAAAAATTGCAAAAGCAAAAAGTGCTAAAAGTAAAAAAGGGAAAAGTACAAAGAAAAATTGTTCATTTTTCTTCGTGCTGCGTATCGTTCATCTTGCGCTCTTCCCTTATCTTCTTTCAGCCTGCTTCTGTCGGGTTGACATGCGTTTACCTCCTTTTGAAATTAGGCCGCTGATGAATCACTGGCTGTGTGGGAAGGGACCAAAGGAAAGGCAGTCGCTGGAGCGGACACCGCGGCGGTAGGAATCGCGTCACGCCTCGGGGTCTACCCATTTAGGCCCGGCGGACTGACGTACATGACGTATGCCGTTGCTTTGCACGGAATCATAAGGCTCAACGTGAAGACCTAGGACGTTTGGCCTATGTCTTCAACTATAACGGCAGCCCAACGGCACGTTGGGCCTATGTCGTTGTGCCTACTACTGCACGCTTTGGGGTCTAACGCCGTCTGCCGGTACCACTTGAAGAAGCACTCAGCGGGATTATTGTACACCAATCTGCGGGTGCCAGTTAACGTTGCAAGACCTCAAAGGGTACGTTAGGCCTAGTCACCCCATACTTGACAGTTGCTGTTGTCCGTATAGCCAAATGATACACACCGAGACCATAAGATCTAGCCGCAGTGGCGTGCTGTGGTGCCGTAGAGGCAGAGCATCCGTCTCGCTGGCAGAAGGACCGTGGTACGAATCCGGTGCTGAACAATTCTTTCCAGATTAAAAAACAACAAAGAAAAAATCCGCGTGGTGAGGGAATTGCAGAATGCGGCTTGGGGTGCGGCCTGATCCCGGCGACCATTGCCGGTAACGCACTCCTTCACCAGTGCAGCATCGGCCACCCTGATGTAGTAATGGCCACAAGCTCCCATGAATACGCTAATTCACCCACGGGGCTCAGTCTCCAGTGGCTGCGAAGCAGCTGACCACGGTGGCGATCAGACCTCTGACGCAGCAGAGGGTGTTAAGAAACCAGCAACAAAACCACAAGACTTGCGCCGCAGCCGACGTCTCGCCGGCCTGCCACCAGTGCTTCGTACCATGCCTCCTCGTGGCGATAGTCATCAGCCGCAATCGTAGTAGCAATCAGCCGCAATAAACGATTCCCGGACGCAACAATATGTTCTGGCGTACAAAAGAACAAACCAATGCCTCATCTCATCAAGATTTGCTAATTTATGAAGCTTTTGTAATGGCAATGTTCCGAATCTATTTTAGGTAACGTTCAAATGAATATCACTTTTTTGTGTCGACACCATTTCGACAGCCGTAGAAGTTGTTGATTGATTATGTGGTTTCATGCACCGACGCTACAGAGGCGATAAGGCGCACCGTAGCGGGGGCCTCCGGAATAATTTTGACCACCTGGGGATCTCTAACATGTGCGGGAATCTTGAACACACGGGCGTTTTAGCTTCATCAGAAAACTGGCGGCCACCGACGGGGATCGAAAGCGCGAACTTGGGATCGACACATTAAAGGTGATAACGAATCGTTTACCACACTTTCTTTGCATTTGGCTCTTATTTGCACCTTTGTTTGCAGAAATAAAACACTTTTCAACGAAGTACGCCCCCGTATGAGGCTATTTTGAGAAATTTCACCCTCCGGACCCTTTGGTTCGAATTGGGGGATAATCAGTTATTTAGCTCACGAACAGCCTGTGAGGAGGCCCAGGAAAGGCAGGCCACAAAACAGCCGTAAAGCACGAACGTCTTCAGTTGACCCGGTGTTTCGCACCGACAAGAACAACGAGAACTGGAAGTACAGCAATAGTTTGGACGTGCTTTCGAACGGTTCGAAGGCAGGCTGAAAGGTAATCCGGTTGGATGTTAGTTCATGTGATCAATTGTATTTTGGGAAACATCAAAGTGCTAACCCAGCACTGCTCCCGCGTGCTACCTAGGAAATTCTGGTGAGAAGGCATGGCCAACATTTCCACCATCATTTTGCGGGAATACACAACCATCGTAAGATCATTACGTTAGCATATATTTATTTATTTATTTATAATACCTCAAGGGCCCCAGTCAAGGGGTGTTACATGAGGGGGTAGACAGTTCACAAACAGATGATTTGTTCGATGGCTTCTTTGAAATGGGCGATGCTGGAGTGGTGCACGATGTCAGCGGGAAGATCGTTCCATTCTGTTGATGTTTGCACAAAAAATGAAGAGTGATGAGCAGTGGTATGCGCACGGGGTGGATAAACGGCTTTCGAATGGCTAATGCGGCATGAACGACGATGAGCTGGAATGATAACATGGTTTAGGTGCAATGCATGATAAAATTTATGGAACAAACACAGTCTTGAAATTTTTCGGCGTGAAGCTAAGTTAACCATGTTAGCTTGAGATTTTAGTTCGGTGACGCTACTGTGATAGGAGTAGTCTGAATAAATGAATCTGGCTGCGCGATTTTGGATGGATTCAAGTGTTTGAATAAGAGCATGTATGAGCATTGCATTGTGGGAATAGACAAGCACGGCTCGGTGGTACTTGCACAATCGCGCTCTGACCTCACTGTAGTTTGTTTAATGCAGGCCCGTGGCACCTTCAAATTCTTTGTTTTTTGTTCTCATAAACAAAAACTATAGTTTGTTAGCTTTTTATCTTTCGGCAGCTAAATACTTTAATGAACGTCTCCAGCACCACGGCTTTAGTGGAACTCTGGGGAAGAGCGAGATATATATATATATATATATATATATATATATATATATATATATATATATATATATATATATAGAGAGAGAGAGAGAGAGAGAGAGAGAGGGAAACATTTATTGAGTCCTATGGTTCAGCGGTGCGTGGGGGCCGCCGGTTTAAGTGCTGCGGCGACGGCGGTAGCCCTTGTGACTAGGAGTGTTTGCACATCCAGGTCCGACCTGCCCAGCGCACCCTCCTACTGCCCATCACTATTTACATACGGGAAGGCAGGTGGGGGCATCCCCAAATAAATTGGACAAGTGGGGTCACGAAGGAGGTATACGAGGAGGGATACTGAGCGGAGTAGATGCGGAGTAGAGTAGATCCGAGTAGATGCGGCAAGTGAGGTGGAAACGACGCAATGTCCAACACACTGGAGTTCTTGCGCTTTGTCTACCTTTAAAATACATCACGCCTTCCCTAAGCTCGAAACTTGCCGGCCAACGCGTAGCAAGGCAGTATACGCGAATTCCACTCCGTGGAACGATGTGTTATACAGCGTGAGCAAATATGTTCATTACATTCCAACGTCTGCCATGTTTCTAGTTATAAGCCTTCTAATTGAAGGCTATAATTATTTTACACAAAATACTAATAGTGAAGCTTTGGTTGCTGGCCGTGATCTGTACGGTGTGTGCCATCATCAAAAAACTGGGTCACAGTTACTCCCACCGCTTGCCGCGCACGAGAGCATGTGCATCACCAGGAGCGCCTGGCGTCGTCCAGGCTTGCGCATGGCGCCCAAAAGGGCCGCACTTCAATGGGGGTGCACAAGACCGCTCGCGTTACAAACGACCAGTTCGCCAAGCCGGTTGCGGCGGTTCTAGCGCGTGCTAGCGCGTTACACTTTGGGAGGAACCTGAAAGCCTGCGGACAAAACGATCTGGACCCAGCAGTCATGCATGAGCAAGACGGCGATATAGATGAATATGACAATGACTACAACTACCACAGTGAAATGCGACGGCAGACCATGTAAACAAACAATTTCAAACATAACGCAATGCGTGGCGGTGTGTCCTTCAATGCTTACATAGAAAGAAATCCTCCAGCTTACATGACTTGGTACTGCTTCGCCAGTATTTTTGTGCTCTAAATAATGAAATGGGAATATTCATCGATAGCAAGTATTTAGCCACTAAGTTGGAGTACCGAAATCGACGCTATTACCTTCTTGTTAAATGTCTCATTGGCCGACTACGTAAATAATAGCACAACATATAAAATGCCGCGACGTAGCTGATTCAATTTACTGAAAGCTTTGATGACCTGCTATTCGTTGCTCTCTAGTACCTTGGCGAGCGTTTAGAAGACGGGAAAGGTGGTTCGGGCCCATAAATCACGCAATATTCATTCGGTTGATAACTACCACCCCTTTTTTTAATGTCCATTTCGTGCAAACTATTAGAGAACATCCTGTGTTCTCACCATATTGAATTCCTCGAGACCAACTCCTTTTTTAACGTGTCACAGCATGGTTTCAGACGAATGTTCTCTCGTGAAACCAAACTAGTATCTTTCACCAATGATTTGATTACTAACGCTGGCACAGGAGCTGACACCGATTGCATCTTTCTCGGCTTCTCTAAAGCATTTGACACCATTTCTCATGACCTATTAATGCTTAAACTTAGCCAGCTTAACACTGATATGAATGTTGTTGGCTGGATCAAAGACTTCCTCTCAAACCGAACAAAATACGTAACAGCTAACAATTACTCATCTGATACTTGTGCAGTTAAATCGGGAGTTCCGCAAGGCTGAGCACTGGGGTCCTTACTTTTTCTTATCTACTTAAATAACCTTCTTGATTGTGTTAAATTCTCATCAATTAAGCTTTTTGTGGGCGATTGTGTAATCTATCGTAAAATTACTAACCCGAGTGACGTCCACAGGCTGCAAAAAGATCTTAACAATGTGTCGAGCTGCGAGTTGATGAGATAACAGGCTGATGAAACTAAACGTTAACAAGTGGAAAACAATGCATGTAACTAGGAGCAGCAAACAGCAGATTTCAAGATTGTATTTTCTTAATAACTCCGCCTTATCGTCTGTTAACATGTACAAATACCTCGGCCTTCATATCTCAAACAGCCTAACTTAGAATGCGCATGTTGACTACGTAACTAACAATGCTAATCGCATGCTTGGTTATCTCCGTCGCAATTTCGCCTCTGCGCCTAGGTCGGTTAATTAACTTTCTACAAAACACTAGTCCCCTCGAAGCTAGAGTACGCCTACGCCGTACGAGACCCTTCTCAAACCTCACTCGTCACAGCCTTAGAAGCAGTACAGAACCGAGCATCTCGCTTTATATTATCAATTTATTCCCGACACGCCAGCGTAACCACGACGAAAACATCTCTTGACCTTGCTGCTCTCTCACTGCGTCGAAAATGTTATCGCCTCCGCATATTTCATAAAATGTTCTACCACAACCCCATTCTGTAACAAGCACTGTTCACTCTTCCCTCGTACATATCTTCTCGATCTGACCACGTGCATAAAGCAGGCGTACCGACAAGCCGTACTAACGTGTATTAGCATTCCTTCATTCCTACAACCAGCAATGACTCTAACCACCTTCATGCCTCCATCGTTGATATCCGTGATCCTGTTAGATTCAAGATTGCTGTACAAAATGCCCTGAGTTGACGATTGACGATGTGCTCTTTTTTGTCTATACGTACCACCTTTGTACCACTCCTTTCTGTAAAGCCCGCGGGCGTTTAAAGTATTCTAAATAAATAAATATTAAAAAAATACCAGGTAAGTGCTTAGTTTTGCTTTAAAACACTTCTTAGAGCAAATAAATGGGAACCTAGGGACTTTACGGTTGGTTTCAGATTGTATGCGAAGTATAGATTAGGCTTTGCGAAATCTTCTTAACTTCATTTTTTAATTTCAGTAGCTTCTTGAACCACCTAAAGTATTTGCTTGCTTGTATATTTCTCGCTTGTGCTTAAACCACTAGCTCACAAGATAGAAACGCTCCAGCTCCCTTCAGTACAAGTCGACATCTTTAGAATAAGTCGACATCCCCTGAACAACGCTGATTCTGGGGTTCCCTTGCTCGGCGGCTTATACCGAATCCCACTTCAATAGAGGGAAAAGCCTATATAACTACCGACTCTTCCGGTGTGCCGCTGTTGCCACGAGATAAGTCCGTCGTCCTAGCATCTTCGTGAATACGGAGCGGTTTTTTTCGTGCACTTTTTCGACCACAGTGTGTTTGTGCACGATAACCGTTTCAGCGGGCACGCTTTGCCAACAGAGAAGCTTAACGCTGGCGCGACAACTGTAGCGCCGGAAACGCGACAAAGCAGATAGGCGAGGCAGAACCAATTTCGACTCAGGCCTTTCAATCACTCGCCTGACAGAGCTTACACATTCAAAGGGAATACCTCTAAGCCCGCTGTGTGCCCCATTTAATCTGGATAATATTTTAGTGCTCTGGTACAGCACAGGAAGCACGTTTGTGGTTTCACTCGCCTTTACGCCGACGAAACCGGGGTGCAGAAAAGTTGCATTTATTTCGTACATTCTGCGTGAAACATTGAACTGGAAGGCTTTACGCTTTGCATAACGTGCCTTTTGAAACATTGATGAAGTTCACAACTCAAATTATGCTGAAATAGTAATAAAAGCGCTAGGCTTTACGAAAAGGCGAGTGCGGAGCAATTTGTTTTTGACCAAAGTACGCTTAAGAACTTCAAATCTAGTTTTAACTGGCCAACAACAAACTAGCGTGATTCGGCCTTTCGCAGAATTTGTTAGGTGGAACTTAAAAACTGCCGAAAAAGCCAAAAAAAACTTTTTTTATACTATAAGGCTTTCACATGCCAACGAATACACAGAGGCTGTGGCGTTCTTCACGGGAAATAATTGCGACAGCGGCATGTAAGAGATTGCATTACGAAGAGTACAAATATTTCCGTTATTGCGTTTTCAGAGCAGTTGCAAAACAGGCGGTGCTTAGGCGACCGTACGAGTAAGGAGCAATATTGTGAATTTCCAAGAAAAACCGCAGGTTGGACGCAAGGATGCAGCCGACTTTTATAAGCCTTGCATAGAGCATAATAATGGTGCATGTGACTCTTCATGTCTGGGGCGTGAAACTACCCATAAGAAATATTGCAGTCATGTCAAGTGCGCGGCCAACGTTGCAGTGGCTCTTCAATGCTACTTCCTCAACACCTTTACTTGATTTTTTTCCGGGGTCTATACACCTTTTGATCTTTTTCGTCCCGGGAGCTGCCATTTGATCAGTGGGCTGTGCTAGCGGCCCTGTAATTGGCGCAGTCGACAGGAAGATGTAAGTGCGCATGCGCAGCATAGCCGAGAACATGTCCTCATCTTATTAAAGACTAACGGATGAAAACGTTCATAGAGGCGTCTCATCGCGAAATGAAGACTGGCTGCCTCCTCAGTGAAAGCAGTAGTTCAGTTCGTTGCTGTTTCATTTCCTTTGCAGGAAGAGTTTTCTGCTTTCGTATTCAATGAGAGGCTCTCAACAACCATTGAAGAGACGAGGGGAATTGGTTGTGTTGAAAGCTGGAGTGTATCTCGTCCACATGACGTTTGTGTGATCTGGAAAGGAAAAAAGCACTTGCTGCTGCCAGCTTTGTTTCTGTTTTCAATAACTAATGTACGTGCTTTACCTGAACACAGGAAGAGAATGCGTGTCTGTTTTCGAAGTGCAGGGCTTTAAAAGCCGCAGTTATTCCAACCCATAAATACAAGCGGAGGGCAAATGCGCACCTTAACCAAATGTAACGTGGCGGCAGAGCAGATGAGACGAACCACGAAGTAGGTGAACAAACTTTTTACATTATTTACATGGCAGCGATCAGCTAGTAAGCGCAGGACGCCAGCACCTCCTTCATCGTCTTCGCTGGCCTTTTCTAATGGTGCTGTCGAGTATGCATTCCTGTATGTCCCAGGACCATATGGTATCGCCTTCGGAAAGGCATATCATCTTACGCGTTGTGGAAAAAGCGGCACATTTTCCAACCAGCCGTTGCGCCGTTTTCTTGGCTAACCCCACCTTCCCCTTGTTTTTCTGTCACTGTAATCGGCTACCTGATGCATACAGGGCCTTGCAATATGAGCTTATTTGCATGATATTTCAAAATACATATCACCAGACTATGTTCGATTACTTATTAGAGTATATTAGAGTATGCATTAGAGTATAAGAGTAGGCATTAGAGTATGCGATTACAATAAGAGTATATAAAAATCGAGTACATAAGTGCTTTATTAGTATAGTGGCCTGTTTAGTCTTCGTATACTTCACCGTCCGGCGCGGCAAATTATGTCTTCGTCGAGTGCTCCTTCGCCGTTGCAGGCGTACCCTACTTCTTCTTGTTCTGGGCGATTGCATTCTCGCCTGGCAGTGCGGCGTGCTTCCCGATAAACGATCTCTTGTTTGGGCGTTCGGATCTTCTTTGGTCCCCCCATTCCCCATATGCGCGGCACAGAGTAGGAGAAAGATTTTCGGCGCCGCCGCATGGGCCCCGAGTTTAATGAGCGCAGGCGGTTGCCCCAAGCAACACGGAGCAAGTGACTTCGGCAGCAGAAGGCAGTCGTTTTGTAGGCGATGCTGTTTGCTCAAGCGCTGACTGGCACGTGGGGTCGGTATTTTCCCTTTCTTTTTGCGTGCCCCTCGCGTGGCGCAAGCCCAACCGCAAGCCTGGACGACGCTGGGTGGTGGTGGTGAACGTTTATTGGAGCAACAGGGGAAGGGGAAGGGATGTGGGAAGCCTCCTTAGTCCAGAAGGCCTCGTGATCACGCTGACTGGAGAGCCCGGGAGACCCGGACCTGCTGGCGGGCTGTGTCCGGGCTGGTCAGCTCAGTATGCCACTGCTCCAGGGGGGGATAGGGGAGGGGGTTAGTTGAGTATTGGCGCTCCTCACAAGATGCAGGCTCACGTGCGCTGGGTATTTTCCTGGTATTTGTTCTGTTTACGGACACCAGACCCAAAAGATTAAACAGCTCTGCTGTTAAAATATCGAAAATAGTTAACCGTGTAACGCCCTGCATTTCTGCACAAATGCAGATTTTCCGAAAGTAACACCTTTAGTCGTTATAACAGCGTAAATCAATATAACTGGTCGGGCAGAATATTGAAAAAGCGAAATAAGAAAAGTGAAGAGAATAACATTTTTCCTAGAATTATCTGACAAAACAAAAGTAAGCATCTTATACATCTACCCCCTATAAAGAAAGATAAAGAAAAAGTCCGCCAAACAACGTTGGAAGTACTATAGAAAAGCGTTAATGAACCAACTCTGAGGTACATTTGGATACCTAGGAAAAAATACATGATTATCGAAGTAACAGCACTTCATCGGTATAATGGAATACATTTACATCACTGGCAAAAAGAAACAAAGGAAACTTCAAAAAAAATTTCAAAGCATTTCGCTATTCATAGCAAAATTTGACTGTAAATGACTCACGCTGTAAAGCGGCACAAAAACGCTACCAATTAGCAGACAATCCTCTAAATTTCTGCACATTTTTTTAGCACCACACACCAAACAACGTACGCTATATTCAGAAATACCTCCAACATCCCCGTATTTACAGTAAAGATATTGGATGCTGTCGTTCCTTTCCCTGAAGTGCGAGTGCCCAATCGACCGGGCCTTGGTTGATTTGGTGGGGTTGCCGAGCTCGATACCACATTACTGAATACACGAATAATAAACAAATTTCCATCTGCAACCTCCAACTCTATGCGCTCAGAGATCACTTGAGCGCTACAAACTTTAAGTGTAACTCTGTCATGTTTCAAGTGGACAAAGACCACTTGAGCGACCTCGGCCATCACTCACTTCTCGCCACAAGATTAGTTGCTCAATGCGTAGTGGCACCTTTTACTTCCTGTGATACCCTCAAACTCCCAATTTTCCTCTAGCGACGGGAACACATAAATCATATCGCAATATTTGACGAACGACACCCGACGAATTACGAAAAGCTGCCTACTTCGATTTCTCAAATTAGAGAGCATCTTTTTGTCAAAATTAGCTTTACAAAATATCGGGAACCAGGGCGTTCAGCCGTGGCAGCTGAGCAGCCGGTTAAACTGTCCACCCCGGTAAGGGTGCTAATGGAAATGAGGAGACGCAGCGGAGGCGACCGGGAGCCCTATAGACTTCCCTGAGTCGCTGGCGACTACTGCGCCGCAGCGCGAGGGGAGCGGGAACGGTCGGAGTGTAAACAGCTCTGATTGCACAGCTGCCTTTACCGCCTTTCGCGTGGTTCAGCGCATGCCCCTTTGCTAAACATCAGTGCGCGCTCCTTTACTTGTGCTTTGCGTTCTATTTCTGAAGCAGGTGGCCCCCTTTTTTTCGTTGTTTTATTTCTGAAGTAAGCATCGGTCTCATTTTACGTCGTGTTTTATTAGCTGCCCCGTTTCTATTCTTTGTGTTTTACTTCTGAAGTAGCCGCTCGCTACTTTTCCTTTGTGGTGTAATGCGGATGAACGCGGTCCTCTCCTTTTCTTTGTGCTTTATTTCTGGAGTAGGTGACCCGCTCTTTTTTATGTCTGCTTTATTTTCGATGTAAGTGGCGCGCGCGTAAGTTGTTTGTGTGTGCGTGTTGGAACCCGGTGCTGCAAACGGTAATTTAGGAGGTAGAGTTTTTTCTACCCGTTTCTGGCAGAACAGCTCACCACTCTACGATCCGTTTAATCCTTTCATATTACCATGATCATAAAAGCGTGTAAAAAAACCTGTGCGACGTACGTTATACAGAAACAACGCCACAGTTATGAATACTGCCGCAAAGAGTGTACACAAAAAGTATGAGCATTGTGAGCGCGTGGTTCCTTTCTGGCGTAAAAGCGGGCATCGCTTTCGTCCGGAAGCAAATCAAAACTACTGAATGCGGAAAAAAATCTTCCAGAAGAAAAAAAATAGAAAAAACATTACAATTCTTGCTTTCACCCAGCTGGCAGTGACTGACGAAATGATGAGGTGCGCGAAGAATGCTCGCAGACTTTTTTTTATATGTAGTGGCACCGGTTTACTTTACCGCGGTTCTGCAAAAAGCAATATAAAAGTCAAGTAGTTCCTGCGCGGCGTACAGCAAAATACATTTCTTTTCGCTCCCGCTTTTTCGCCTAGTCGTCGTCTCTTCCGCCAAACAATTGCAGCAAACTTTAGCGATCGTAGTAGGGGTATATGATGTTTGTCTTGCACGGGCATCCACTTTGAACCGACCATGCTTGGTTCACCCGCAGAGTCAAGCAATCCATCATTCGAAACGGCCGCACCGATACCGCCTAATGAAGCGTGCAAACGCTTTTTGCTGTATATTTTCCGTCCTTCTCCGACACACCCTTCTCCGGAAGTCTGGGCCCGTGTTGTAGCCGGTTTCGCCCGAGGCATAATGTTTATTTTGCCTCAGATAGTCTGGGGTAAAGCAATCTGGACTTCGCTGCTTTAATTGTGTGAGAACATTTCACGGAAATCTTGATATTAATAAATATGACTGTTTTCCCGCTCCTCTTAGGGTAATGAGTGTGCAGTTTCCCATTTCTTCTGTCGTATGACCACGTATGTAGCGTGGTAACTTATAATTCTAGCTACTAATGGCGTTTAGAGGAATAGCAGTCACGAAGCGATGGCCGTGCGCTTGGCCGACAGGACTTAAAAGAGTACGTTTAAGTACACTGTCACAGCCGTAAAACACGGGAGCACCCGTGATGCCCGTGATGGGAAAAACATCTGACATTCTTTTAGTATTGTGTTTTCTTACATAGTGCAGAGTTTTTTTTTCGTGTGTTATTCCTACAAATCTAAATTCTGTTGCGACCTAAGTATTCTTCGAGCTCGTAGGGCTTTGAAAATGGAGCCAGTGAACACGTTATAACTTTCTGTTCTCAATAGTTTTGTGTTTTTCAATGGAGGCGAAAAGCTGAAGCGGCCGTGTGTTCGAGATTTGGGTGCACGTCAAAGATCCCCAGGTGGTCAACATTATTCCGAAGCCATCGGCTACGGCGGGCCTCGTCGCCTGCGTTGCGTTGGCACGTTAAATCCTAAAATCAATCAATCAATCAATCAATCAATCAATCAATCAATCAATCAATCAATCAATCAATCAATCAATCAATCAATCATTGAGCGTACTCTGACATTGTACTTCATTGTGTCATGAAGTTGCTATTTTGCCAGTTGAAGGCTCGGACTACGTCACGTTGCTGCTACGGGCGAAAACTGGGCATCAGGCCAACCCCTTCTTCAAAGAAAAGTCCAGCGGACAGCGCGTACATGACCACCCAGGGTAACACGCTGGGCCGGCTTTGCGCCCTAATGAAAACGGGCACCTTAGAGTTCGTGATGTGGAACTATGTCCATCTCTTAAAAGTGCGCTACGAGTCTCTCTTACGACAATCGTCGCAGGCGCCGATCCGCACGCGGAATTTGGGGAGGCCCGCATGGGTCCCCTCAGCCTGCAGGGTTTGTTCGCTTGATGATTCCGGGCAGGCGAATGCTCCAGAAGTTGCATTTGCTTACGGTTCGTTAAACACGATTGCTTTGACATAGCTGATGTATTTCCGCAATATTTCGCCACTCTTTTCTCTAAAGAGAGTACGTATCATATGGAGAGTATTTCCAGCGCAGGCTTAGCGCTTCTTCTGGGGTGCCGCCAGGGGGGCAGGTTCACTTTGTCGAGTTGATGTGCGCTCCGGTGAATGCGGATTAGTTGAATTGTTTGCGTGAAAACCTTGAGGAGTGCATCGGCGCTCTAGCAGGACGCAGTCGCTGTTGGGTTTTACAAGTAGTTGTATCCGATTATTCAGGCTGTGCATCTCGAGCTGTTGAACGGTTTTTTTTTCTTCACAGAGGGCAGTCTGAATTCTTCGCGAAGGCCGCTTCATTCTGATGGCAAAAGGAGGTAGGGATCCTGCGGAGTCCTAGACTCACCGACCGATCACGCTTTGAATGCAGACTACATACAGCTTCCACTTTCGCCAGCGCTGGTTTGCCCGAAATCATGACAAAGCGCAAACGTGCAGCGTGCCACGTCGCACAGTTTATTCGTCCCTTCCAATGAAACAAGATTTTTTCAGTTGCGCAGCAAAGATTAGCGATTCTGGGTGCTTCAACTCTGCTGATCAGGCGAAAGCCTTAGAGTGGATCACAGATAGTTACTAGACGTTTTGTGTGAATACGGCTTGTCCCGTCTTTGCGGGAATTCTGGATATGTTGTATGTGGACGTGTCTTTTACGCGCCTTGTCAACGGGATTTTAAGTAGCCCGTTGCTGTCACCCGCGTGATAACGCAGTGTTGCCCCTTGTCACCCCTACACTTTGACCTTTTCCTTGATCCGCTTCTGCCCCGTATTGATGCAAGAACCGCCATCCGTGGCACCCCGTTGCCTGTAATTCCCCAAAGTAAAGTTGTCAGCTTATGCTGACAACGTGTCCTCGTACATTCTGGACGAGGACCGCTACCCAGCGTTTATGCGGCTTTTTAATTAGTAGAGGGTGCTGTCTGATGTTAGATTGAATCGTGCAAAAAAGTCCAGTGCGACGGGGCAAGCTTGCGTCTGGCTTGACAGGTGACGTTGAATGGGGGATGGTTGTGCGCGTCTTAGGTGTGGTGTTCGGCGCCTCGCGTGAAGTGGCACATCACACGTGGAAGCGCCTCACCGAACAGCGGATCAATGCATCGTGGTTGCAGGGACGTTCAGGCTGTGGCTCGCACAGCGAAGCTACGTCTATAAGCCGTCCATCTTAGCGGCGTTAATTTATGTAGTGCGCGTGGCAAAACTGCCCCCTTGCTTCCCAATACAACTGGCGAAAAAATTTAGCTCGCATTTGTAGGTATGCAAGAATAATATTGTCGCGCGTGCTTTTGAGGCTACCCAAATGCATGGGTGGTTTTACTCTGCGTTGCTTGCAAACCGTGTCTAGTCGGCTAAACGTGCGCGCAGCGTTGTTTCTGGTTGGCTCTACTGAGTAGCTAGGGAAGCTGCTGCAGCCGTACGGTTAGGTCTCGCCTGTTACTTTACTATGAACAAATTGCCTGTTCAGCTCGTCTAACAGCCGCAGCTGTTTTATAAATGCATTAAAAATTATTATAAATCTCTTGACTCACTCGTCAAACCTACATTTGGGAGAAAGTGCCTTTAGCGAATAGTGTGAAAAGTTGGCAATAATATAAGAAGATGTCGAACAGTTTCCCGTGGCGTCGGTTTGAATACCCTGACATCGGCAGCACTTCCAGCTGAAATTCGGAAGATTGGATGGTTGAGGGGCTTGGAAGTTCTACCGACATGTGACCGGCTGGCTTAATGTGGCATTGTGCGTTCAACACGGTGACCACAGTCTGGTCTCTGGCGTTTAGCGCCGTTCTAAATGGACTTTTCGGGCTCAAACTCTGAAACTGAGGTCGTTCCAATGATGCGTTGGTGAACTTTCTGATGCTTGCAGGTGAATTTGTATTGCTGCAAAATCATGGTGGGGGCATGCCTTCGAGGCCAACCATAAATGGCGATGTGCCCACAGTGGCATGCGAATTTCATTTTGATGAGGCATTTGGAGGGCATTTTGGCTGCGCTAGTAGATTATCTTTTTATGTTTGCTTGTCGGCTTGCTTAAGTTTTGTCAGAAATAAGACTGGAGTGGTATGTATAAAGCATAGGGCCGAATTGGAGTTATTTTGTGGTTGGGCGCAAGGGTGGGAACAATTTTTTCTGACATTGTTTGTAATGAACTTTTCTTAAAGTTGTGTTTTTTTGGCACTTGCCTTTTCCCCGACCCCCAACCGGCGTTTGTTTTTCAATGCGTTGATTGACCAAGTTGATAATGAACTGGGTGGATACTTTCCGGTTCTTAGAGAGGCTTAAAGTTGGGCTAGTTGGTAATCTGACTGCATTTTACTAGCGAAAAATAGACGCGGACAAAGAAGAAGTACACAGGACAGGACAAGAAGAAGTACACAGGATAGCGAGTGTCCTGTGTACTTCTTCTTCGTCCGCGTCTATTTTTCGCTAGTACAAAGCACTTAGAGAGGATGTCATTACTAGTCGCCGCGACCCAATAAGTTTTCATATTTCTAGTTATTTCTATTTTTTTTCTATATTTATATTTCTAATGCTATTTTTATTGCGTGTACTGTTTTTGTGCCATCGGTGCCTGATTTTCAGGTGCAGCCAATTTCAATGCTTTCGCTTTTGTAATCAGCCGCACCTGAACTAGGCCACCGTAATGTTCAGCTGAAGCAGCGAGAACTTGCAACTCCCACCTAGGTGACAAAACTCACGTCTTAATTTCACTTCAAAGCCCTATTGTTGCGTCGACCTTCTGTATTCATTCCTCCCTAAGAAGCATCTCAATGAACGGGCGATTTGTTTTGTGGAATGATGAAAACGTTAAGCTAGTGGGACACGCCGGAGCGATGCTAGACACGCCGAATGGACATCACTGCCCAGGAAGCCTGGGCACACTTTTTCAACCTTGGATCACGGCAGATGGCAATCTTGCCTTTTCAGTCGTTCACACCGCCAGCCTGTTCATTTCTGATTTTCAGTTAAATGTAGCCACTATTAGATGCAGAGCATCTGAGTCACTCGCCTTGTCCCTCCGGCGTCGTCGTCGTCGGCGGCGTTGTCCGCCCCTCCCACATTCTCCTCGCCGCGCCAGCTGCGCTCTCCTCCGCTCACCCCTCTCCTCTCCGATAGCGCACACTCTCTCGCGAGGGGCATTGGATTGGATTCGATTGGATTGGATTGGCTTGAATTGGCTTGGATCGGATTGGCTTGGCTTGGCTTGGCTTGGCTTGGCTTGGCTTGGCTTGGCTTGGATTGGATTGGATTGGATTGAATTGGATTTGGATTGGATTGGATTAAAGTGGATTGTGTTGGATTGTGTTGCGTCATAGCCGCGGCAGACGCGCTGGGGCCGGCGCATGTGCAGTACTCTCTCTTCCGCGGTTTCCTCTCCTTCAGGCGCGCTGCGCATATAACCGGTGTGCCGTTCTCCGGTGAAGCAACATCCACGCTTGGCTCAAACACCTAGAGTCCGCGCCGCTTTACAAGTACGCCAACGTCGTCGTCGACTGGGACCGGCTTACGCAGTCCCCTCAACGTTATGCGCGCTATAAAACGCGGTCCCTTCGCCGCTCCGCCTATGCGTCGCATCTACACAGGGGTTCCCGCGAGGGGAGGTGGGAGATTTTTTGGTATTCAACACGAACCTGATTGGTCACAGCAGAAGATACGTTCGCGAAGCAGAAACAACATGATACGTTTTCTGTGGCAATGAATTCCCATGTTTGGCGTGTTGATCATCGTCAATGTATTCATGGGAAACCAGGCCGTGGTGAAGTTGCCGTTTGTGAGGGTCACGTCAGGAGAGCGGGTATGTCTTCACAATGACTCAAAGTTGTGCACTTTAAAAAGCAGAAGACATTTACTCCTAACGTAAAAAAACATCAGGACGAAATCTCCAAAATATTTCCCTAAGGTGTGCACTCGCAGTCTTTTCGTTGCGCATTTTGTACTTCGTCAATAATTCATCATTGTGGTTTCTTTTTCTGAATCCAGAGACCTGAGGAGCTGTTCCCTGACAGCTGTTGGTGAGGACTTGCTACGCCATCTGCCAAATCTAACACACCTGTAAGTAATCGACTTCGGTACATGCATGAAGCACAGATAACAGAGGTGCTGTCAGTACGCTCAAAGAAATCGTCGCAAGGTGGCTTCAAAACAACGCCCCCAAAGCGACCAACCTGCGTTACCAAACACGCAAATTTAGCAAATGACAACGCCAAGCTTTCAAAAGGAGCAAATTAATTGAAAAGCTTGTTTCTTCACAGAAAGATTTTTAAAGCGGGAAGCTTTCTTCCATGTACCAAATATAAGCTGCTCCGATCGCGCTGGAATTATGAACTACTCGCACAGACCCCGGTAGCGTTTTCCTCCTTGAGGTTCTTTGAGTTCCATCATCAGAATAATCATCAGAATAATAATAATAATAATAATAATGTTAATAATAATAATAATAATAATAATAATAATAATAATAATAATAATAATAATAATAATAATAATAATAATAATAATAATCATGCCGCAATAGGATAGACGTCGGCTTCGTAACCGGTGCGACCGAGGTTCAATTCCGACCGCAGAAAGCGTTGTTTTCCCTTGGGGATATTCGAGTTTCTTCATCTTCAGCATCGTCATCATCATCATGCGCCCTTGGTGGGAACTTATTGTGGAAAGTTGGCTTTCCTCCAGCGCGGTTTGGCCTTGCGATCTGCGGAGTTCGTGAGACATAGAAAGCTTCGATTTAAAAATCAAATCGGCCCTGGGACATCGCAACGCGTGCAACAGCGCCACACGGGCTCAGCGCAACGTGCGCCGCAACACGCAAGGCGTGCGTGCCGGTTGGTGTCCTAGGGCAGCTGATATTTTCTACTCGGATCGCACGCTTGTTCTCACCAACCATTCGCCAAATTCGTGGATTTAGTCACGCTGATTGGTCATTTTCGAGCATTGTGGAGAAGCCCGCCTGCAGCTGGTTGTTCGAGTGTGTGGTGGCATCTAGAAAACAAGAATGGAAAACGCTTAGGCAAAGAGGAGAGACATGCCCCATTGTTCAGCGCTTCTTGCGCTTGTTTTCAAGTTGTTCAAGAAAATGAAATTAAAGAATGTCTGTCTCCGAAAACTAATGAAAGACATTAAAAACCAGTTCGCACGAACATCAAGTAATAAGATACTTTGATTTATCGCAACAAGTATTGGAGCGGTGCCGCGGAAAATCAGCCGGCCGAGATGTTCGAAATACCGTGTTTTCGCGATTCTAAGCCCACCCTCCCTCCTCCATGTTCTAAACACTAGCCCCTACATTTGGGAAAAATTGGAAAAGAAGTTTCCTTGCGAAACTAAGCGCCTCCTTTTCTAACTAATCATCGCAAGGTGGATTTCGGACGCGTAGAAGCGGACCCGAGTTGACCTTGCGGCCACGTTATTTGTGAAGTTTTCAATTACAAACCACGACCTGCTGGGGAAACTGAGAGTGAAGGCCCATGCGACCCAACATGCTTAAATGATAATGAGGGTGACTCAGTATGAGACGTCAGCAGTGGATTTACTGTAGCTATTTCTCTTTTGAAATATTTGCCAAACAAACCATTATTCCATGCGCCCGCATTGTCCAGGTACGGCCGCGGAAAGAAGTGTCGAAGGGGCCGGGGGCGTAATTTACGTTTTTCTAAACATAGCACCCCCCTCACTCAGGGCATCGCAATCGTGGAAAAAAGGGGGTGCCTAGAATATAGTAAATACAGTACTTTAGCTTTCCTGCAACTTCCAGCCGCGTGGAATGTGCTGCAAAAGCACAGCTTTTCCGAGAAAAACATGAAATATTGCGCACAGGCACCAACCACAAGGCAATCTAAACAAGTCCGACATTACACAACGTTTATATTTGAATCATGTTGTTTTATGCTAGAATATATTCGTTTTACGGTTATGGAATAGTTGAAGTCCTACGCCTAAATACGTAGACTTATACACCCGAAACAAAAGAAATGTGGACCCCGAAATCTTTTGGATATACCCAAAGCCATCGGGAGTAAATTATAAAGCATTCTTTAGTCAACGTACTGCTCCGAATGAGGAATGCATACGCACAAAAATTTGTTGCCGGGGGAAATTTCAGTACCGTATATTATTACAAAAATCTGGTGAAAATTTTTTATTGGTATTTTCAGTACCGTATATTAATAAAAAACATCAAGTAGGAGTTTTTATTGATATTTTTATCTTTCACGAGAGCATCTCTTTACAAACGGGGTAGTTCTTTTTGCACTGTCCGTTAAACATGTGCGGCAGGACCACCGGCAGCACGGCAAAATGGAATTGTGGGCTTCCGGGGAGCAGTTTGCATAGTAAATTTTTATTGCATACGCTGGTATAAATCTAAAAGTTACATGTAGAAATTGTGGTAAAACATCGTATTACGCTCATAACATTTGGCTCTGAATTTACCGCTTCTTATTTTCGCTTCTGTTACTAGGTGGCTGGATGGAAACGAGATCGAAGTTCTCCTCCCTCACGGATTTGCTTCTCTCAAGCGACTTCGGGTTTTGTGAGTGTCATGAAATGATTGAAGTGAGGTGGACTTCTTTTGTAAACTTTTCGGGCCCCAGGAAGATATCCGACACCTCAAAGATTTATTTATTTATTTATTTATTTATTTTTATTATTTATTTGTTTATTTATTTATTTATTTGTTTATTTATTTATTTATTTATTTATTTATTTTTGTTTGTTTGTTTGTTTGTTTGTTTGTTTATTTATTTATTTATTTATTTATTTATTTATTTATTTATTTATTTATTTATTTATTTATTTATTTATTTATTTACACATACATACTGCACATCTTCTCATGGTTTTTCAGGCAGTCGACATACAGATACAAAACAAACAAAAACACAAGTACATCCTGCAGTTTAACTAGTCTAGAATAGTAAATGAGCTATACAATGAGAAAGAGGATAAATAAAATCAGGAATGCATAGCGCATTCGAAGTTAAATAAATGTTACATTTCAGACAGAAATTCATCCGTAGGGACCTTGCACCACCGATTGGTGAGTTGCAGTGGTGAACAGCCAAAGAAAAATGTCTATAAAAAACTCAGTTTGGGATGGGAAGCTGCCCAATATTTAGCCCGTGCTGGCTTCCATTGTGAATAAGTGCTGGTATTGCAAGCTGCAGATACGCATGAAGTGACGGAAGGTGGGGTGAATTAATCAAGGTGCAGAGAAATTTTAAGCATTCGAGTGGCGCCAGAGTAACCACAAAAGTAATCAGTTGGAAGAAGGCGAAAAATCGCGGTCACATCTATGGCAGATAAAACTGGCGGTTTCCTTTGGTATGAATTCTAATTTAGCAGTGTCGAATACATTGTGAAGGTCCCGCGTATCCAACTGAAAGGCTTTCCAACGTTTTGAAAAGTAGAAGCGTAGTTTGTTTTTTGCGCTACACGTAGAACACGCTGCAGGTATCCGAGGACTTTACGGCTTTGTTATGCGTGATATCGACGTGCTTGTACCAAGGCATAGTATGAGTAAAATATAGGCCGAGGTACTTTTATTCAGTTTTCCCTTGTGGAGGAGATAGATTGAGTGACTATCGAAACAAGTGAGCGGATGAGTCACTAGAAAATGTCATGGACGAGGTATTTTGCAAACTGACGTTCATTTTTCACGTCTGAAATATTGTACAAAAACTGTAAAACTGTAAAATGATTTTTTGTTTTAGCCTGATCATCGATATAAGTCGTATTTTCTAATAATTACGCAGTTGTCGGCGTATAGTCTTATCTGGAAAGATAGAGGACCTGGTATGTAATAATGAAATAGCAAGACAAGCAGGCGTCGAACTACTCAGTCTAGCGGCACGCACCTAAAGTTATGGGAGGAGTATCAAAAGCTCTTCAACGGAAAATCAAATATTGTGAGCGATTCCAAAGAAAACTGGATTTACAACCTATTAAGAGAACTATGTCACTTGAAACATTCGGCACAGTTGTCCATGTTTAGTTCAAGAACAACGCTTGGTGTGTTTCACAGAAAATGCTCGAAAACAAGTAACGAAGGAGCGAGAACTATTGCATCGAGGTGCCATAATTTTAACAGAGCAGCTAAAACGCACAAAGAAAACAAAACCGGTATCTTCTCATACCGCTGCCGGCTTCCTTCATTACTCAGTTAGCCTTGTTTACCCAATGGTGTCGCAGGTCACTGACGCGGAACAAGTTGGTGGAGCTGAGGACGCACGACTTCACGGGACTGACATCGCTACGAACGCTGTGCGTGCCTTCACGGGCGTTTTTTTTTACGTGAATCATTGCGTGCTTTCCATGTGTATTCATTTCGCTGGGCGTGTTGATCAACAGAGCGAGCGCTTATGCCTATGGCAACAGGGCTTGCTGCAGAAAAGTGGCTTCGCGTGTGTCGAAACACCCTAGAAAATATAAAATTTGCCAGGGTAAATTTGCCAGTGTAAACTCCAGGGTAAATTTGCCAGTGTAAAAGTGCCAGGGTAAATTTTCCAGGGTAAACTCCACAACAGTTTACCCACACAGCTGCAGTCGGCTGGGGCAAATCTATGAGCATGTAAACACAGGCGCTGCATCAAGCTCGGTACTATGTTGTACTGAACCTATATCATTGAAAAATTAGATTGGAACTATCGGTGAGCACAATATGTATTCGCTATATGCCAAGCTTTTTCCAGTAACGTGCTTTGACACGTGTTTCTCCTTTACCGTAACATCACTGACCAGGAGGAAAACTGTAGTTACGGCTGATGCTTTTTGCAATCACGCTATTCTCACTATTTCAGCCACCTTCAATGTTTTTAAATATTCTTTGGGTCAGCGCCACGGGGAACATCAATGCGTAACCTGTGTGGGATAAGGTGCTCAGTTTGATTGATGTGCTTCAAATTTTTTAATGTGGGTTTTTCTCTATGCGCGAAATATGGGGAAGTTGTCATGCATGATGAAAATAGGATCACAGTTGCGTAAGCATAACGTTCGCAGCGGGAAACTCAGTGTGACGGTTTTATTAAACAGTGGGTGTCAGAAATGTGCATTTACTCAGCCAGTCCACCTAATGCTCCATCCGACAACTTCAGTCCTAATCGGCACTCGAGGAGTTCTATGAAACGTCGTACTTAGTTGTTTTTGTTGCCGCGTTAAAAAGCCATGTTGGGCTTGTTAGTCCTCAAAAATATTTTGCCTCGAGTTATTTGTGATTCCGTGTTAACCAGATCAATTCATAGTTTGCACGCACATTATGCTCCAAAATACTTTACCACAAAAATTATCCCTCGTGTTTTGCGTTTCCTTCCTATTTCGCATTTCAGTCTAATTTTGGTTGAAACATCAGAGCGCATCTCTAAAGTCTTTTATCTGTCTATTGCAGCAACCTGGCGTACAACAAAATAACGTATATGGACGAAGCCTTTACAGCCCTGGAAAACCTCCGGACACTGTAAGAAAGTCTTTGAGACTTACTTCTTTGTAGATTACGTCACTACGTAAAAGTTTCCTTCAGCCACATAGGAAAAAGGGCAATGCCGCTCCTCACGCGACTGTTAAATAAACATTTTGAGGTAATCCGCATAATGTTTATCAGTTATCTGCAGTTTTCGCAGCAATCTTTTCTCCAGTTTGGCCCCTAATCTTTTAAGTGCAATGCACTTCTTAAGCGACCCTGAACCTGCGTCCACCGGCGATGTCCGCATCACATACCCACGTGGGGGATTGGCCAGGAATCTCCTCGTCTTCCTTGGCAACGGGGGGAGATGGGCGCGCGCTGCTTGGCCGCTGACATACCCACGTGGGGGATTGGCCAGGAATCGGGCGTGAGAAGGGCTAATGCACCCGCTTAAAGGAGTACGGACACGAAATTTCAAAGCTGAGATCCGCTCTAGCAATCAAGTACAACGACAACACAAATAGGTGTCTGTGAATAAATGCATCTTTCTTTCTTTGTAGTTGTGTGTGTATGTGTGATCTCTCTTTCGCGAACATTACCGAACCGCGCAAATTCAACTCGTCCATTCGCACTTTCACATTCTTCCCCTCGGGGAAATGCGGGGAATCTTTTTATCTTATAGGAGAGCGTAGATGCATTTTCGGATTTTCACAACGGGCCCAGATGTTCTTCACAGAATCTCTTCACAAAAACGCTGTTTACCTGCTGGGCTAACTTGCGTCGGGTGAAGCCCACTCTGATGATTTACGTCACTTGCACTTTTTAAATGCAGAGCATTTCAGTAACTCATGATGTCACCCGCGTTGACGTCCGTAGTCCGCACCATCGTTGTCCGCACCCCTTCCTACTATATTAAAAAAAGTACTATAATGCGCCCGGTTTCGATCCGTCGACCCTGCGGGCGGAACGCAATGTACATGGTGCTCTACCCACTGCGCCACAAAGCCGAAACTACTTAACGTCATGCGCCCCCGGAAATGCTCTGCATTTGATCGTACCCCTCGCGAGGGGGATGTTTCACTGCGTCTTCTGTCGGTCGCGGGACCCGTGGCGCCATCTGGCGGAGGCGCGGCACAACTCGTAGCAATTTGAAAAGATGCGGCGCCAGCCATTTATTCGATAATTTCATAAATTACTTGGCCACAACGTCAACTCGGGCCCGCTCCAACGTGTCGGAAATCTATCTTGCGATGGACGCTGAGAAAAGGAGGTCCTTAGATTCGCATGCCAACTTTTTATCCTTCCATTTATTTGGTGCTCTGTGCCGAAATGGAGCACTAAAAAAGTGCGATTACCAGGCAGCTACATGCGCTACACTCAAATTACGCTGAAGCAAGAGATTCGTCAGCATCATGATCATCATCATCGGTGGCCCCAGCAGCAAGCAGGAGCAGCGAAAACTCAAAAGCTAGCCAATCAGCCAGGAGCACGGTGCACGAACGCGAGGTGCGCGCTCGTAGGTACGCGTGAGACGCCAGCGCCTGCGCTCTTTTTATTCTCGCGCAGCGGCACGCTTTCTTTTTCTGAACATGGGTGTGTTGCAATTAGGGTAGATAGTACGCCGCTGAAATTTTTCAAGTTGTTTTTTGAAGGGCTTCTTATAATCATAAACCGAATATCATTTTTTTCTGCGCATGCATTAATGGCTTCACCCAAACAGGTTCTCTGTTGCTTGGACAAGAGTTTGCGAAGGCGGAATAAAAATCTGTAATGTTTTAGGAAAGTCAGTTTTATAACGAAGAATCGAAACAGTACTCCCGAAGGGCCTTTCTTCCCTCGCCAATCACTGTTGCAGGAAGGTGTATACGCACTGGCTGCCACCGAAAAACAACCCCCGGGCATAGATGATGCCATTTATACCAACTCTGCGGAAATAATCTGAGTTGGGACCCAAATTCAATATTCCACCCTCTTACTACATCTAGGCTTCTAAAACTTGTGACGTGCCAACACTTACCGGGAATCAGCAATGATGCTGTGGCGAAAACCTCAGAAGCAAAAGACATGGCACGATCTCTCTGGGGTGCTTGTAACGGCAAGAAACAACACATTAACTGTCAACTCTACCCACACCTTTTCTCGCGGAAACAGTAAGAGCACAGGCGGTCTTACCCTGTCAAACCCCCTCATAATAAAAACTTCCGCCTTATGTACATCCTTCAAAACAAGAACACATACTTTGGCCTCGCCATTACCCATGTGATACGTTGTACTCCGTTTTGCTACGTTAGCCAATTTTAACCCAATTTTCGTTTTTTTTGTCCGGTGCTTAGGAACACGGGATAAGAAGGCTAATGTTTTTCCATGTGCCAAAACACGTTATGAGTTCTTAAGAACGTCATACGGGTCAGGAATCAAGTAATCTTAACCCTGTCTTTTGAAAAACGAATTCATTTTTGTCAAACGAAATACAGGTGGTACAAGAATTGCCCAGTGTTGAAAACGCAGGCGAAAGTAGAGATTCTCTTCGCGGTTGTTGGAATGAACAGCGGTATCTATTTTAACAACTTCATTGCCTTTTGGGAGTGACGACTAACATGAATAACTTACTTTTTTATCTACTACAATTGGTTGTTTTGGTGTCAAAAGTGCTATTACATGGCAATAAATCAAGCTTGCCTTGTTTGACCACCGTAGCGCACTCAGCGATCACGTGGAGAGTTATACGCCGATATGGTCCAAAATCTGCTTCAATTCAATCTAGTTTTGCTTTCCAGATAAAACCGGGCTGTTTCCTGGGTAAAAGCAGCCTAAGCAGCTTGACGGAGCCCAAAAAACCACTACAAGCCTCAGTGACCAGCATAATCATAAATATACAAGTTTGCACATGAACATAGCAAATAGCATCCGTCTTCAGTCTTGAAGCATAACCAGAAAAATGGCAGAGGGGTGTGTGGCTTGGGTAACAATATACTTGCAATGATAGTTAAAGGGAGATGGTGTGATTTATAACTTCCCCGTTCCGTATCCCTTGTATAGAGGGTGCGGGAGAACAGGCAATGCCCCCTCCCCTTGAAAAAAACAGTGAATTGGGCGAGCGGCTATACTTTGATAATGAATAAAAAACAAGCACGAAAATGCAAACAAAGAAGCCAGAGAAAGGCACCGCTGAACTATCTGCTCATTCTTTAAATCGAAGGTCCTCATGCTTCACTTGCGCCGTCCATCGTCCCGCCAAAAGGGCACTGCAGGAAATCCAACTTACAAAAGTGGTTTCCACCAAAGGAAAAACAGGCGCCTTAAGAAAAAAAATGCCCCCTTGGTTGGAATCGTACCTGAGAATCCATGCGTTATGAAGCCGGCGTCTATCCGTTTGTGCCATTCCAACACGGTCGAAGCAGTTTGGATTTTTGACTTTGACGCAGTTTGCATGGGGGATATTGAAATTTGACTCAGTTTGCATGGAAGAAAGGTTCGTGTATTAACCATCTTTCTTGTGATAAAGGGGCTGCAAATTTTTTGTATTTCATTGCATTTGGAATTTGCATAGGTTGATTGCACCGAAACGTTTTCTTCATTCATCGCAGAAATAGCATGAACACACGGTTTGCAACCTCAAAATGATCGCAGCCATCATGGCCGAACCGCTACAAGGAACGCAACCAGTTGGAGGCGCTAAGGAAGAAGGGCGGGTCAATGGACTCTTTTTGTTTGGACAACATGCAAAAAATATTTACATTAAGCCTCTTCAATTTCCTGGCCCAAACATCTGATTTAAGGAATGGTTCTGTGATGTAATACCTTCTGCATCGGCTTCCAAACTGGCATGAAAAGAGAACGAAACATTTTAATGCAGCTATCGCTATGCTGTCTGTTTTTTCGTAGAGATCTGGAAGGAAACCGGATTGGAGCCATGAGCAACGACACTTTCTGGCCTTTAGTCAACATCGAGTCCCTGTAAGTTGTCTCCCCGTTAGATTCATGCCCTTACAATGCATTGTTTTTTGACCAGTATTTTACCTCTAAGCAAGGCCGAAAGGCAAATACTTCCTGAATGCGTCCAGAGCCGATTTCTGCGCAAGAATCTAAGATAGATATTGCGAAGAAAAATAATAGATACTTTAGCAAAAACTGCTCGGTTACAAAAACTAGAAGGAAGGCTAAATGTAAAGAGAGTTGATCGGGTGTCAATTGTTGCCTATTCTACTCAGTAAAACAACAATGAATATTTCTTTTCAGTACCATAGCAAACTCGTGAAGAAAAAACGTGAGCTGTTTAGAAAAAATTCCTTTCTTGGTATCACGCCCGTACGTGCCAAAGGTGGTGATTTTTTTTAGGTTGCACTTGTCTACAAATAGATGAAAGCCACAAACAGGCCCATGCCCGGAGCCAAAGTTTAATGACGCAACCTTTTTTTCCGCGAAAATTAACCTTTCCTTGCCTCCATCAACCATGTCTGCCTTGAAAAGATTAGCACACTCGAGCGAGCCACAGTAGCTCATGTATGTTTCTATCAGTATATCGGCACCGAATATTGTTTTTCGTTTGACACATATCCTTCGATTGGTATATTTCAGCCTTTTTTGTGGTCCCCTAAGGTTTACTTATCGAGTGGTATAGTTTACAAAAACACTTTCTATTATATATCTCCTGAATTGCGCCTTCTTTTTTCTTGTAGTAGAAAAAATATAATTCATTTTAAGATATATCTTAGCCAGTCTCACTGGATCGTTAAGGAAGTTTTGTTTCCTTGGTTAATCGTATATATTGTAGGACGCGATATTATCTCATTCACACGACTGGCTCTGTGTCATCCGCAAGGGAGTCCAATTGTACGTTAACAAAGAGAGTGCGAAATGTCAGACACCAATTGAAGATGTAGTTCACTGTGTTATACTGGTTTGACAGTCCTTTTACTAAAGATATGTCTGCTTCGTGTTTCAGGAACCTCAGGAACAACCTCTTCCGAACGTGCTCTCCAGCGCTCTTCGCACCCCTCCTGAACATCACACACATGTGAGTTCTTGTGATAAGATCCTAAATACGTATTCGTCGCCGACATCGTCACGTCCAACATAGCTTCGCTTCTCCTCCCAAACTACGAATTGCTGAACGTATTTCTCGGCATCCCAGATAGATTGTTTCCGCGTATAAACATTGGCTGTTCCGAGAGGACAAACGTTTTTTTCTTCGTTCGACGTGGAGTGAAACTCCAGCTGCGGGCATGGCAGGATGCAGCAAGTGCGCGCTTCTTGGATCGCTAGAGCCCGAATGCAATTTCCGGTTTCTGCTGTGCCTGCTCAGGCTACTTGGTGGTGTGCTACACCGCGCGCAACATCTGCAGGGCCTGCAACTCCTTGTCTAAGCTAACCTCAGCTGAATGGAATATCAGCGATGTGCGTATGCCGTAAAGATGAGAGTGTTAGGCAGAAATTATCCTATTGCCGGGACCTTGCTGACATGCAGCAGCGTACGAGGCATTTTTGAAAATTTGGGCATTGGCGGACCCATGAATAGGGACAAAAGCTTGCGCTTTTTCCTCATGGTACGAAGCTTGGCGATGGTTCTTTGATTCCAATGCGCGCAGTGTGCTTCTTGGGAATATGTAAAAGTACGAAAATCCTTGATTGATTGAAGGGCTTAACGTACCGACACAACGAAGGCGATGAGGTGGGCCGTAGTGGAGGGTTACGGATTAATTTTGACCACCTGCGGATCTTCATCGTGCGCCGAAATCTCGCACACATGGGCGTTTTTGCTTTTCGCCTCCATCAGAAAAGCGGCCACCGCGGCTGGGAATCAAACCCGCGACCTCGTGCTCAACAGCACAACGCCTTAGCAACTGAGCCACCGCGGCAAGTAGTACAAATATCCTGTTAAAAAACTTGATTCCCGGTTGCGAAGGTCACGTTTTGCATAGCGACCTAGTGCATCTGCACTTCTGTAAGGTGTTATGTTCCTTTTTCGATATACTAAGGTGAATGTACGCGGCTTTATTCACACTTATTACTTTTTTTCGCTCATTCACCTTCGTTTGTTCAACAAGTTTTAACTAAGCGAGCCCTCTAATTATTGGGGCTGACCTCTACATTTTAATCAAGCTCTGCATTTCTGGCGTCGGTAATTTGACACATTTTTGAGCTAGTCGTGCCCCTACACAACTACACAGTTCAGTTCGACCATTACAATCAGATGAGCGAGATATGCATATGTTGGAGAATCTTGTCAAGCTACTAGCACTGGGAACCCGACCCATGCAAGGTAAATTTGCTGAAGGAAACCCCAGGAATAATTTAAGGAACAACTATAAAAGTCACAACCGGCGCTCTTTTAAGTCAAAATGTTTGGGTATTTTTTGTCACAAAAAACAAAAGCCGTTTAAAAGGGCGTGTCGATCCGAACCCAGATACACGCGCGAACAACAATATAAAAAGACATTTTTTGGAGGCAATAAGGTCGGCTTTCGGGCTTTCAAGGCAAAGGCAACGTGATACTTATAAAACCTCTTTTACGGCGACATCGTGTTTTCGTCTTTCTTCGCTTTCTTTTTTTTTTTTTTGTCTTTCCGAGAGAAATGCTAGTAAGGTGATGAATTGGGCTAGTTGGTTCCGCATGTTTGAAAACTGCGCTTGAGGTTACTAAGAACACACTTTTAAGGAATAAAAACGAACGACGTGGACAGCACAAGCGCAAACTAACAAGTGATTTATTAGAAGCGAAAAATCAAAACGTTTATAAAGGGTTACAAAGTACAAGTGTAAAAGGTAGGGGGGAGGAATTAAAGCACATTCTTGATAAAACAGGCGCTAAACATCGTAATCTGTTTAATGGCTCTTTATCTTTGCTTGTAGAACTGAGCTACAGCGTTATCTACGCTTGACGCTTTTGTTTACCATGCTTACTTGCTATCAACTGCTCTTCATGAGTTATATTTCAGGCGGGGCCACCACAATTCAGCATGAGCTCACGCATTCGGTCTGCTGTGTTGAAATGTGAAATACTTCCACAGGTATGCTTGTGACACTTCACTCTCAAGCTTCCCTAAATCAAAGTTCTATGTTTATATCGTGCACTTCTACTCACCCGCGGTCACGTTCAGCTGTCACGCCATATCACGTCATCCACGCACGCACTAAGCAAAGCATGGTTTCACTGATGCAGCGTACAGAGTTGGCGCACACAAGGCTCCTACTCAGGCAACCCGGATTTGGTTCTCATACGAAGTCAACTGAGTATTCAGGGCGAAAGCCATAAGTGCCCCATTGTACGAATAACCGGCGCTGTTTCTATCATGCGGTACCTAAAAGGGCCTCCGTGTTGAAACGAATATACACATTTGAGTTTCATTTCATTTCATTTCATTTCATTTCATTTCATTTATGTCCACCTTAAAGGCCCGAAGGCATTACATAAGGGGGGGGGGGGCGTACAGGGTATGATTTTCTGCTCAACCATGAACACAAACAGCAGAAAAAAAATAAAAATAAAAACAGAGTGGCACAAAAAGTGTTGCAATAGACATAAAGGCAAAATACATGGCTCCAAAAAGTAATCTGCAAGGGCATATGTTAGCTGCATTTACTCAGGTTGTGACATGTGACTGTTAAGTTTACTTCGGAAGGTTTGGCGGTTGCCGCACTTGACAATGTTATCAGGCAGGTTGTTCCATAGGGTAATTCCGATGGGGAAAAAGGAGTTATTCATGGCTGAGGTGCGGCCGCTGATTGGTGCTATAGGGTGGCTGTGGTTAATGCGGAATGAAGTTCTGTGTGATGGTTGCAAGAGAGCGTGCCGTGATTGTGGGCGATAGACGAAATCGTGGATCAGGCTGAGCCGACAAACAAATCGACGAGATTCAAGTGATGGCAGGTTCAATTATTCTTTAGTGCGGTCACGCTGATATCGTTAGAATAGTGGGAGCAAATAAAACGGGCGGCGTGGTTTCGGATTCGTTCTAGATCGTTAGTAAGATATGATTGCCAGGTGTGCCAAATTGAACAGGCATACTCGAGTTTCGGTCTCGCAAAAGTTTGGTAAGCTAACATTTTATATCTGGCGCAGCTAATTTCAGGTTACGGCGCAAGTATCCTAGTGTGCGTGAGGCTTCGGAACAGATAGTTTGTATATGAGTTGCCCATGAAAGTGACGATGACATATGCAATCCGAGGTATTTGTATGAAGATGTAGAGCTAATCGAAACTGAATCAATGCTGTAGGCGTAATGAGGTGTGCTGCGTCTGCGGGGGAACGACATTGCTTTACATTTTGTTACGTTTAACGGCATGAGTGATTTGTTACACCAGGTTGCAATCATTTGGAGATCTTTATGAAGAGCAGCGCTGTCGTCTGGATTACAAATGGGGGAGTATAGAACGCAGCCATCTGAAAAAAGTCTTAATCTTGATGATATGTTAGTAGGCAAATCATTATTGTAAATTAGAAACAGCAGAGGGGAGAGACAGGCACCCTGGGGAACGCCCGACGTTACATCAGAGAGAGGAGGAGAGTTGTAGTTATTTGCGCTAGTGTATTGCTTGCGGTTTTTTAAGAAGTTTTTGATCCAAGAAATAATGTTGACAGGAATTCCAAGGTTATACAACTTAAGGATTAATTGGTTATGGGGGACACGGTCGAATGCTTTTGAAAAATCTAAAAATATGGCATCTGTTTGAATGTTTTCATCCATGAAGTTTTGTATAGCGTGCGTGAATTCAGCAAGCTGCGTTTCGCACGACAGAAGTTGGTAGTGTAACTGAAGCGGGGTCTCCAAAACACGAGTCCGATGCAGTATTACCGCGCTACATCATTACGTTCATAGCAATGAAACAAGGCTTAGCCTACTGAAATGAACGCCGACGTCATATCACGAATACAACTGAACATCACGCACATTATCTGCACGCGTGCACCCCAGCCCTGAACTCTCATTTTGGGGAAGCCGCAGCGCGAAGTTTCCCGTGCCTGCGTGTCGAAGTATTGCATGCCAATAGACGAAGAAACGAAAACGTAGAAAGAGACAAATGCAATGTAGAAGCACGAACTTTCATCGTAACTCGCGCACAAACACGGAGAAATAAAAGCAAAAAACCAGACGCAGACACGATGCATTGAAGAAGATTTTCCTTTATGCAAGGCATTCACTTTCAATCACTTGAGCTGAGCTCAGTTCCCTTAGGACTTTTTATCTCCCCTTTACGGCGGCAACCGCTTTCTTTACAGGACAGCAACAGCAACACGAATAGCTACAGCAGCTTTCGGTTTCCGCACAATGGGGAAACTAAGGCCTGCGTCCAGACTGCTGCCGATGCTGTCGTATTAACTTTAAGGAATGACGTCATTTCACGTCTCAGCCAACCGAGCTGTGTGACACGCCGTTTTTTTAAATGCGGAGCATTTCTTAGGCTCGCCTGGTCCTCCGTCGTTGATGGCGGCGCCGTCCAGACGCTCACTGCGCATGCGCAACTCTCCTCCTTACACCCACAGCTCCGCGATACTACACTTTAAAAAAAGAAATAGTTAGCGGCGCCCGGTTTCGAAACCACGACTCTCTGGCCGCAACGGGAGGTACGCGGTGCTCTTCCCACTACGCTACAAATCCGGGACAGGAGCAAGCGCTACGAACGCACCTTATGTCCTTGACTCATTCAAACTACGTCAAGAAGCTAGTGATACAATGAAGGCACGCGAAGCTGAACGTCAACGGAAACGACGAACTGAAAACTTTAGAGGGGGATGCTGAATTTCCCGTGGGAAAGCTGTGGCAGGAAGCGCCACGCGCCTGGCAGCTCAACCAGCCCCGTCCCCAGCGCCTCTGATGCTGATTGTGGCAGGATGCCCCTAGGGACTGGCCAACCAAAGAAGCCATCACGAGATAGGTTCGCCTTCAACCACCGTCGTCATCTTCCCGTAGGGGAACCGCCGAAGAAGAAAAAGAACGAGAAGACAAAGCTGCGAAGAGGAGGGCGTGTACATTGCTCTCAGCCGGTGCACCAATGTCAACAACCTTTACCTCACCAAAGCTGACGGAGACTACCGATTCTACCACAGAGACAACATCGACAAGAACATGATGGGCGAGTTTCGGCGCCTCGAGAACCACCGCCAACTCACCGTAACACAACAGCACTTGCGTGTCTTTGCCACCGGTGTGGACCCGGACGCGGAATTCCCTCTGGCGCTAGTAAAAACCAGATCACTCAACATAACGGCAACACAATGGAACCATATGGAACCGCCACGATGCTTCGCATCCTCATCAGGGTTCCCCACGGGAAGATGGTGTAATTTTACGTCCACATATCACGATAAGACTTTTGCGTAAGTAGTCTGAACATAGCCTAAGGTATGTGCCTTAAAAATCCTTCGGGGCAGTTAAACATGTTAGCGTGATGTGAAGGCTAAACTAGTATGGCTTCTCCTGCGAAACTTATCCGAGGCCTTTTGCTATCCGTAGTTCACATACTAATCACATGCAAGGCACTCCACACCACACGACGCAAACACTTTCCAGAAATCTACAGACAACAAATCCCACTCCACCCATCGCACTTCTTAGGCGATGAACCAATGTTTACTGTCAAACGTGTTTTTAAGTATCTATCAGAAGTTCAATTTCTGAAACTCATATCATATCATGCATAATCACAACCTGGCCCTCTACACCAGCCATCTCCATTGTCTTTATTGTTTTTACCTCTGTTGCTATTCAATTTTAGTATTCACTTTTAATCTGTTGAAGCTAACCATCTGTTTTTGGCGCTCTTTGCCCCAGCTGGCCTTGCGCCATTAAAATGCAACCATCATCATCATTACCCGAGGCCTTTTTGCTACTACTTAGTATTTTCGACCATTTCTTCGCTATTGTTTGTTCGTTGTTGGAGGTAAATTGCTTCGACGGGCGCTTTTTTGTGCCGACACTGCCCGCACAGAGCTTTCCATGAAGAGTTCTCCGCAGCTGGGGTGCAACTGATCTACCTACGTGCCGTCACCAACACCTGCCACACGCTATCATTTTAGCACCGCACGCACATTTCTAACTTATTCTTACATCACCGGTAACGTCCTGAGATGGTGCGGTCGCCTCGCACTTTTTGGCGTCTTCGCAATTCTTAGGGCCTTCTGCATGTTTGAACTTGCACTGCTGTAGTAATTCAATATAAACTATCTAACGTAGCCATCTTTGTAAAAAGCTGAAGCGTTTGTGCTGATGGCCACAGGTGCGTTGGCGCTGTGCAGAGTCACAGCAAACCCTCGGTCGATGCCAGGCCCGCGTCGCGGCGCGTAAAAACTGTCGATTTGCAGGCATCAATAAAGTTATACCTAACCTAACCTATTCATGGGCCAGACTTAAAATCTCGAACAACTACCACAATATTGGACAGCAAATTTCGGATCTGTGTTATAGTTTGCGGAGAAGGCATTTCAAGGTTTTCGCGCTGTACTAAGCTTTTTTTCAGCCTCTATGCGTAGCCATTCCGCAACACAACCTGTTATTTCTCCGTCCGCTTTGTAGTATGGGGAAAATATGTACTCGGTCCGAAGACAGAGGCGCAAATTATGTTGGGGGTTCAGGCCAGCAAGCCTGTGACAAAAAATGTGGGCAGGTAAAAAACCTCAGGGAAGCATCCACTCACGCGCAAGACTTGAATGGCAAAGCTGTTGTAGTGATAATTCACGGACACAAAGTTGGCTTTTAGTATGGGTGTGGTGTTGGGGCTGACGTCGGCGGCATGGCATTTTAATGAATATGCTCAGCAAGGCCAGAGTGAGCTCGTCGTTTTGGTCGACGTTTTCGTGCGCCACTCGGCAAGCGCGACTTATCGCCTACAGCGGATGCTTTGCACGACGAGCCTATCGAAGCAGAGCAGCCTCTTTCCCCTGGGCCGTGCGAATTATCCGCGGCCGGGCCATGTGGAGTCAATGATCGCCTACAGCAGCTTCGACATTCAAGCCGCGGCTTTTCTACGGTGCAGAGTGCGTGCGCACTACAACACGGGGACGAAGGAGCGAGGGGCGCACGCTATGACGAGGCTTGCTCCTTCCGAGCAAGTGTTGCCACTATACGGCGGTCGCCGGAGTGCTTTTGTGGCCGATCTTGGGCAATCTCCCTAAGAAAGTATGCTTGGCTTGACGAACGAGGCACACGGTGAAAGCTGAAGGTTTTTTTTCTTTGCCAATATTGGGCAAACTACCTAAGTGGCTGTGCTTGCCGAACGTGCGGTCGAGGCACGTGTGCACAAGCGTTCGGCATTTCCTTGGTATTTTTAACTCCGTACACTATACACAAACGATTTGGTTAACAGCTTCGCTGTTTATGAATATTGTTGGGGGTTTATTGTTGCAGGTCTAGCTTTCTGCACCGGTTACATCATTCCTGGAGAGCGGGCTGTTTAGATATAGGTATAAAAGGTAACTTGGTTTATTTATTTATTTATTTATTTATTTATTTATTTATTTATTTATTTATTTATTTATGTTTATTTACGTTTTATTTTTTTTTTCAACACCTTGCAAGATTAGACAACAAAAAATAGACAGCGTAGTATAAGAATGGGGCACCCTTGGTGAAAACAAATAACGACAAAGCATTATGTATTTTAATACAAGATACTATCAACAGTTTGGTATCAGGTCTGGTAGAAAAGTAGAAGCAGAAACTGTGCGAAATAGCACACAAATATCTGATAATATGACAGCATCATTATATTCTAGTGAACAATGCTGGTATTGTGAAAGTAAATTCATAATCTTGATTTTACAAATTTACAACAGCGACTCTAAGACAGAGATGTGGGATTTAGGAATATTGAGCAAAACGTTTTACACATTGTAAGCATGGATGCTGGACTTTGTGTTTTCCATTGCTTGGCGCTGACACTTACCTACTTGGGGCGTGAACCTAAAAGAACGACCTTACACGAAATGTCAAAAGGAGGAAAAGCTTGCCGGGATAGAGCGACATGATGCGGAACCCTCACAAATACAAAAACAGAGCTGCCTTTTTAGCCCGTGTTGCCCTCGATTTATTCGGTCAGCCCAATCCCATTGCGGTTTTTTTCCCTTGCTTTTACTGGACCGCATTTTTCTGTATTGATAAGGAGGCGTCGAAAACTATCTCCCGCAAGGGAGACTTTCATTTATCGTTTGGGTCTGCGCCAATCTCTGAACACCACTTTACTGTCTGTTTCCTGTCTACCGGCATTTCGTTTGAATAGCCTAATTGCTACGCCGAGGCAGCAAATCGGGAACAAAAATCTAGAACGAGGAATGGCGATGTTTTTTTTTATAGACACTCGTATCATTGCTCAGCCTAAGTATGCATAAAACTTCTCCAAAGCACACTGTTTTTTTTTCTTTTCAAGGCAGAGGTCATCGTCTTACAGGGTAGTTTAACACAGTGTAAAGAACTAGCCGAGCTCTCGAAGTTAATCAATAAGCGTAAGACAGCTGACATACGGAAGTATAATATGTAGAGGATCGAATACGTTGTAAAGAACGGAGGTAGCCTGAAAGCAGTGAAGAGACGTCTTGGCGTGGGGAAAAATCAGATGTATGCACTTAAGGATAATCAAGGCAATGTCATCACAAATAGGGATAAAATAGTCACAGTGGCCGAGGAGTTCTATAGGGATCTGTACAGTAGCCGGGACATTCAGGATAATGCCGAACGAGACAGTAGTTCAGAGGAGATAGACATCCCACCAGTAACGACCGAAAAAGTAAGGAAGGCTTTGAAAGAAATGAAAGGGGGCAAAGCACCTGGTGAGGATCAGATAACAGCAGACCTCTTGAAAGATGGCGGAGAAATTGTACTTGAAAAACTGGCAAACCTGTATACGCAATGCCTAATGAGCGCAATGGTACCGGAATCTTGGAAGAACGCGAACATCATCCTAATCCATAAGAAAGGCGACATGCAGGAGTTGAAAAATTACAGGCCGATCAGCTTACTGTCAGTCGTCTACAAGGTATTTACCAAAGTAATCGCTAACCGAATCTCTGCAACCTTAGATTTCAGTCAACCTAAAGAACAAGCAGGGTTCCGTAAAGGTTATTCAACAATGGACCATATTCACACGATCAATCAGGTGATAGAGAAGTGCGCTGAGTATACTGAACCCCTATATATAGCCTTCATAGATTATGAGAAAGCATTTGACTCGGTCGAAACCCTAGCAGTCATTCAGGCATTACGGAACCAGGGGGTAGATGAGCATTATGTAAGAATACTAGAGGATATCTACAGTGGGTCTACAGCTACCATCATCCTCCATAGGGAGAGCAGCAAAATACCTATAAGGAAGGGTGTCAGACAAGGAGACACAATCTCTCCAATGTTATTCACAGCATGCTTACAAGAAGTATTCAGAACGTTGGATTGGGAACAGGTGGGAGTAAGGGTTAATGGAGAATACCTCAGTAACCTCAGATTTGCTGATGACGTTGCCTTGCTAAGTAACTCGGGGGACGAATTGCAAAGCATGCTTTCCGCACTAGGCGAACAGAGTAGAACCGTGGGCCTGAAAATTAATATCCAGAAAACTAAAGTAATGATCAATAACCTCGGGACAGCACAGCAGTTTGAGATGGATGGCGAGGCAGTGGAAGTGGTAAGCGAATATATATACTTAGGCCAAATTGTGACCCCAGATCCCAACCATGAGACAGAGATAATTAGAAGGATCAGAATGGGGTGGGGTGCATATGGCAGACATTCTCAGATAATGAATAGCAGCCTACCATTGTCGCTGAAGAAGAAAGTGTATGACAGCTGCATCTTACCGGTACTCACCTACGGGGCAGAAACTTGGAGGCTCACTAAGAGGGTTCAACTTAAATTGAGAACGACTCAGCGGGCAATGGAGCGAAAAATGATAGGTGTAACATTAAGGGACGAGAAGAGAGCGGAGTGGGTCAGAGAGTAAACTGGTGTTAAAGAAATATTAGTAGAAATTAAGAAGAAATGGACGTCGGCAGGGCATGTAATGCGAAGGCAAGATAACCGCTGGTCATTAAGGGTAACAGAGTGGATCCCTAGAGAAGGCAAGCGTTGCAGGGGGCGGCAGAAAGTTAGATGGGCAGATGAGATCAAGAAGTTTGCGGGGATAAATTGGTCACAGTTGGCACAGGACCGATGTAATTGGCGAATAATGGGAGAGGCCTTTGCCCTGCAGTGGGCGTAGATAGGCTGGTGATGATGATGATGATGATGAAAGAATTCGCAATGCCGATGTCCTTGTTCCCCCGGAGTGTATACTGCCACGCTCAGAGCAATGGTGTGCATAGGCGATTCTTTTTCAATTTTTGGAAGTTCTGTGGAAAAGACTAACCTAGCCATTTCTATTCTCCAGTGCGCCAAAATGTCTGCACGCACTGCAGATTACTGGAATTTCACTGGAGAATATCATTTAGAATGGCTTTATGTGTGCTAGAAAAAATGGGCGTATCTGCTCCTTTCGTTGGAAATGACGACGAAAGACGATAGCCTTTATCGACATTTGCTAAGTAAATGCCTCCCTTCGCTTTCCCTCTCACCTCTAATGTGGTGCCTCTTGCGTCGCGCTCCTCCCAAGGTAAACGGGCTAAAGGTTTGCTCAAGTCAATTTAACCTTACCGCATTCCACTGCTATTCTTTTTCCACTTCTATTGATATTCTTCGGATTACGGGTGTTCGGAGGTTACTGATGATCGGGTTCTCGTCATGGCTACCGCGATGGTAGCCGTCATCGCGTGTATTAGGGTGCGCTTTTGATTTAAGGTACAGTACCCTATGAGCCATTTGGCCAGGAAGCCAGGTTTATCACCTGGACTAGAAGCGATAGCACACTTACAATTAAAAATGTTGGTCTGCTAAGCGCGAAAATTTAAAAATGTTCGGTTTTTTGCTGGTAGGACGCTAGGAACGAAATATTCGATATCATCACGTGATAGAGTATAAGACGGAATTCACGCAACGCACACTGCTGATATGGTATCGTTGTGGTGATGCTGAAACTGATTCTGGGTAACTTCACACAACCTTCGCATCACTATCTCTCGAAAATGTTAAATCAGGATTTCGGTTTCGCAAGCCATTATGGGTAAAATACGGTCCATTCTGGCATGCTTTCGCTGCCGCAAGGATTTCTCTTCAAGTGTTCTTACACAGTGCACACGCGACTCCGAAAGAAGTTGTGGACCGAATCTGGTTGTGCGCTGCCTGCCCTGTACAAATAATTTTTCTACTTCCAGACGCACAGGCATATAAGGAAATGTATAAACTGATGCAGTAAGTTTTACAAGAACTTTTCTGTCAGCATTCTGCCCGTATCCGCGGCTCATTCTGAGAGCCGTCATATCTTATTTTTGTCGGGGTTGGTTGACTGGCGTTAGGCTTCATTGTACTACTCAAAACGAATGTGGGAAACGAAAACTAGCAAATGTCCTCGTGAGGTCGTGATCCCGTATCGGGAGGTTTGAGTGGTAATGGACCCGCTTAACGAAATTTACAAATCTGGGTGTTCGAAGCGTAAAAGTGGTAGAATAGTGCGTGCACACGTGAGCAGAGCAGGTGCCCGTTAGCTGCTTGGAGATCTGATTCTACGTTGGCTGTGGTGTGTTGTGGTCTGCTTGTCGGCGTCATTTGAACCGCGACGAAATAGACGGAAATATGGTGATGCAGAAGAGAAGCTGGTCAAAGTAATTCCAGCAAAAAGACAACTAAACAGCAGCGAAGAAGGGTACATCAATACAATGCAGCAGTAAAAAAACTGTTAATAAGTATCGCCAGGATTCTGCCTTCGAAGAACGTAATCAGGCTTAAACGCACTGAAAAATGTTTTATTGTTGCCTTGACTGCGATGATACGCCGCTATTTACTCCTGACTTTACTTCTATCCACAAATGCATTAATGACACGACAGAACTTCAGAGGCAATATGGACATTCGTATGTAAATTTAGAGGTGCTAGGAGCTTAAAATATCTTCATATGACCAAAAAGAATCCCCTAGGTACCGATGGAATTTCCGCTTCGCTACGATCTTCAAATACGAACGTGGGGAGGCATTTGTTCTGGGGCAATAGCAGCGCATAAGTTATGGCCCTCGAATAAACACCTTCCTTATTTCCGAAGTGGCGAAACGCGTTACGATATGGACGAACTATACTATTTCGAGGAAATTACGAATACCGCATTGAATGATCAGCCATTTGTCCAATGGCGTATGCTACGTATATTTGTCAGCCTGCAACGTGGCTTACTACGTTGAGATGGCCAATGACTGAACTACATTGGCCTTGGCTCCACCAGGTTTTGGCGTAGGTTCAAGATCAGTGCAGTTTCTATTCCGAAATGCGCGCTTTTGAAGGCGAATCCATTTCTCCATTCTGAGTGTTTCAGGCGTACATCTTTACGAGCTACGTTTTCAGCTTTTTTCTGGGAAGCCAACAAACCGGTTTCAAAAAGGGGCCATAACATTGGCAGGGGAAGTTTGTATTGTGATTATCATTAGTGATTCAAAACATTGCTGTTTTATTTAGGAACTTAGCTCTCCCGCCATGACATAAATTAATAAAGGCAAAACCAATGATACCGTCTTGTGTTTTCGTGCAGGATTGTGAACCTCCTTTGCACCCACCACAGGCACCCGCGTCCACCGCTTTACGAAAGGGTATTGGTTACATGAACAATAAAGCAGCACAGAACAACCAATGGCCATACTAGTGATAAGAAAAACATATTTCAAAGTGCTGGCTCTAAACCACACTTGACTGCATCATGGCTAATCAAAATAACGTTTCTATGGCAAATCAAAATATTTGCGAGAGGGGTGCATCGCGGAGGGGCAGTAATCACAAAAAAGGGCAGGCAGTGAGAAAACATACAATTTATGGTATGGCGCACAATATTGGATTGTATTCGCACTGCGGATCAAACGCCCGTTACACATTGTGCCTTTGCTACGTTTCCGTACTTTTCAGCTAAACCTCAAGCGTCATTTAATGCGTGTACAAAATTAAAATGTTGCATACCCTTATGCCGCGCACACTGACGACAAAAAAGAGTAGTTGCCAGCTACGAAAAAGTAGATGGTATTTCCTACATTTTTTTACAGTATTCCTTCACTCCCAATAGAACATTTGTACACACTTAAAAAAAACAAGATTGGTTTATTTATATTGTCATCTTGTCCTATGACGAGCACCTACAAATGTGTTTTAAGAATATATAGTATTCAGGGTGTTCAGCCAATTTTTTCGCATGTTGCCTGACCCCCCTGAAATATGGCTGGACGGAGGAGCATATCTATACATTGCAATACTTGTGTCCGCTCTTGTTTTTGTAGCCCGGAGAGGAAAATAACTAGCCTTACGATGCTCGGTCATGGAAAAATTAGTCGTTTTACGCTTAATTTCGATGGTATGCGCATGAGCTTCTCCATGTGGAAGTCAGCAAACAGGCTTGCGAAAACGTAGTACTGTTAACTCGGAGTATAAAAAAGGCTCTAACATTTATTTTTGTTAAGTTGTGGCCCTAACTACAAATAATAAACACTAATTTTACACGTTATAACCCTATAAGAACGGAACGTGTTCATCTCGCTACCACACTTTTCTATAACTTTAGATGGCGTGAGGGAGCCTAAAAAACGCCAGAAAATTACGTTAATCAACCCAAAACATTTTATTAGGACCCATTTAACCTGTTTTAGCTATATTTATTCTTTTTCAAATGGCGGGTTAAAACGTGGCAAAACAGTAACCATTAAAAACAAAATGCCACAACGCACGCAGAATGCACCATTTTTTAGTTATTCGGCGACAAGTCTGCAGCTAGCCAGTTCTTTATGCGTGACACGGCTGCGACCGGTCAATAAACTGATAATTGACACTTATGCGGAAACATAGTAACGTTACTGATGGCTGTCTCATTTCATCGCATTTTTCGCGAAATCTTTTCTTTTTTGTTTCAAGATCATTTCTACCGTTCATTTTGACCGCTAGACAACCGAAGCTCCCTGTGGCTATCGAGTATTTTCGTTGGGCGCTGACTCGGTCGATGATTTTCCATGGTCCCCTTAGACTCCGTAGTACTGATAGCATGGTATGCGCCGACGCATGCTATGATTATCTTCTTTGCCTCAGCTGGCCGAAAATAGAGTGGGGGGAAGTGAAGGCTTTGTGAAGACGTGAAATAAGCAGAGAAGGAGCAATGTATTGCAAAAACGAACCTACCGCAACAAAAGAAGTGGCCTCAGGGAGAAACATGGTGGAATAACACCAGAGATAAAAAACAGAGCTGCTGCGAAAAACAGGCAGGAAATATACGAGGATAACAAAGTATCTGCAGTACCCAAACAGATACAAACCTGGGCGGATGAAAACTACCATAACTGTTCCGGAAAACCTAAATAAAAAAAGCAACCTTGGGGAACGAAATAGGAGCGTTGGCGGCCAAGCACCGATAAAAAACTAGTCAGAGGAACTAGAGAACTCTAGGGGCGACACAGAAGGGAAGCCTTATAGGCCACTGAGATACGGGATGCCGGAAAAACACGTATACAAAAGACAAATGCGGAAAAGAGGTTATAGTTGCAAGGGCCACGCGTCAATAAAGCGGTGCGTGAAAGAAAGAGACGACAGCTTCGGTGAGACGCAGATAAAGAGCTAGGTGCACGAAGGAGAGAGCAGCTGAAGAGCCAATTCAGGAGTAAAAAACGAGTCGGAGGAAGACAAAAGTTGGCGGAGTAAAGCCGAAATACAGATCCCGGTAGGCGAAAAACGTAAGAGTTGTTTGGACAGCAGGTAAATACACTACCACTTAGAGAAATGAAAACGTTTTTGGAGCTCAACCCGAGCAAAAATAGAACTGCGAAGGAGATAGGAGCTTTGGAGGGAGTCGGAAGACATAAAAGGTGCGAAGCATTGAGGTAATAGCAGCAAAGGCTGAACTTCTATTCAACCGAAGCGAACAGAAGAAGGAGGATGTCACCGGAAGCCCAATTTACGCGCTTTGCTACCAACAAGGAACGACGATGACAATCATTACGGTATCCAAGGCGCTGTGCTGTTGTTCCTTATTGTACTGAGAGGAACGAAGTTTCTGTTCCTCAAATGACATTTGCTTGTAGACTAGGGTGAATTCGATACTGGTTCTTTGCAAGGCAAAGGTAGAGAGCTGACAATTCAAACTATATTACCCCCGTGCTTACAAAACAAATTTGTAGTTACCCTTCGCCTAATTATCCTTTCAGCTTCTCACTTCCTTTTTGAAAATAAACTTAAACTAACCCTGGATGAAGAGCTTGGCGAGTTGGTAATGCGACATGGTTACTTGGAAACAGCACATTAAAACAGGACCACGAATAAAAGAACCAGACGGGACAAGCTCTTGTCCTGTCTGGTTCTTTTCTTCGTGGTCCTGTATTAACGCGACGCTTCCAAATAATCATTTTAAACTACCGGCCGCCTTTTTCTGCATTCTATCGGTCGCAAACATGAACTGTCCTTCAGAATAGCCTCTGACCGACCCTAAGCATTCCTTTCTGGACTACCTCAATCTTTTGCTTCACTTTGCAGGTATCCCGTGTTGTTCGCAAGACATGAATAGATATAAAGAGGATGAAGCGTTTTCCGCACACAAAAGTCGTTTCTTCCGCAAACCTGCCTTCTCGATGTAGCCACATACACACTCACACCATATTGTATTTCCGTAGTAGCCGCTAGTTGTCATTCACCGGCACCTGACCTTCCGAGCGCCGTCGTCTCAAAATGAAGCAGGCGGCTCCGAAGATAGTGCAGCGCTTAATATGAGTTTAACGGTGCTATCATTGCTTTATACTTGGTGAGTGGTGGTTATATAGGCATCAGCGACGAGAAAAACACCGGGAAAAACAAAATGGAGAACAAAACTCAGCAAATCACGCAGGGCGGTAACCATTAAAGGGGATCTGTAGCACGTCCGGTAACCGCTTTCACAGTTTCCTTCGCGCCTGGAAGCACTGAGAAAGCTATCGTTATCGCCAACGCGTAGCGGCCCTGCGTGATTGGCTTGTTCAAGCAAATGCACCTTCAGTTGCTTCTTTTTAAAGTGACTATCGAATGCATTCATTGCTGCAAGTAAAGGAAAGCCGGTCAATAGCGCTACGCCACTGTAATGACGTAATGACAGCGGTTGAAGAATGCCAAGAACGGGAGAGAAAGTAAAACCTGTCGAGCAAGTTTTTAAGTTATCTGATGGGCATAGAGGAGTATTTTTTGGCTGAGGTACTTTGCGACCCCTTGATCTAACTAGTGGATGTGTTGGTTGACAACAATTTCGAGGCATTTAGATTTCGAAAAAAGTTTAAAAAGTGTTGCAAGGTCTCTTTAAGCGTCGGTGTTGCGAGCTGCGGGAAGATAGCACCGCCAGCGCGCACGAACTGCCGAATGCGGCGGATTCTACATCTTTTCTTTGTCTTCCAAGATGCAACTCACGCCGAAAACAAAGTTCCACATGCGGAAAAGTGTATGATATGATGTCGCTAGGGATCTTCCCTCACACTGCTAGTGAAAGCGGGGATGAAACATCTGCGGTAACACTAAGCCTAATTTTCTTCACGCGGTCCTGGCACTGAGACATCCTACTGATCCTAGTCTTTTGAAACCCCCGCTGGGGGGACAACCTGCAATATTTGTGGAAGGGTAACCCAATGCAAGGTTGCTTAGGCAGCAGAACCAATCATTTGAAACGGTTAAATGATACTTTTTAACGGAAATCCAGAAAATATTTATGGAAACACAAGAAAGACCACACGAGCGCTGGTATTGAACCTCAGCCCGTTGGATCACCAAGCTAAGACTTAACCGCTTCACCATTATGCCAGGTATTCCACACCCACACCAGCCCGGCCTTAAAAGTAGAAATTCACTTAGGTGCAGCCCTTAGCTAGAGTGCCGTCGGATGGCACACTAGACGCTACGTTCACAAAATCCAGAACGTACCTTCACAAAAGCTTGTTTTAGAGCGCTTGGTCAATGGGGAGAAAGGAGGCAAGGATTATACAAAACTCTCTCTCTTGACAAAATTTGCAATGTGGCTTTCAGTTAGTGATATGCGATTCAAAATTTGCAAGTGGTATTTGCAGTGCACGTTATATTTAACATGTTACGGTAGTGAAGCAATACGACACAGAACGCTACTCTTCTAATCCGCCCCCCTCCCCCCGTCTTTGGGTATAATCTCCAACCACAAAAAAAGGCGGAATTTTTTTAAACGGGGAAATTGTGAATATAATTTGCTCTCGTCTCTGTATTATGGTCATAGGCTGTATAACTCCCAATTCGGGAGGCGATTTCATAGTTGTCGCTAACTACTCCCGGCCGTAAAACCAACCTACCAAAAATATTTTTTTAATCGTCGTGTCGTGTTTTTTATAGCTTTGACGTGTTTAAAAATCCCGGTGGTTACACACACTTACAGAAACAAAACGCACGCTTTCTTTACTGTTTTGAATAGGCTTACGCTTTCGAATTCACTTACTAGTTTTTGGGGCTTCTGCGTGACCTGCTTGACGCGGTACTTTCCCACTACTACGATGTTTAGGTCGCATGACGCGGCATTAAAACGCGCTCAAAAGGGCCAACTCATTATGGAAAGTTACGGCTTCCGCATTTCTCAGACGAGTGAACTTTCTTACTTTTTTTTTTGGTCTTGGTCGATACTAGCTTTAACGAGAAAATAAGTGGCCCTTTTTTGAGTGACGCCTGTATTCTCAGAAACCGTGTGCGTTTAACCCGCAATATTTCCTTCGCTTCAAATGACAGTTCCAGAAAAGTGGCATCATAAAGAGAGGGTTCCACTTTCTCTTGACAGTTATGCTATCGAGTGGTTGCAAATTCATACTTTTTTTACTCGCGAGTTTGTTCTTCACGCTATTTTTGTGTGTTTCTTGGTATGTCTAATACTTACTCTTCAGATATGAAGTCATGCTATCAAAGAACGATGGGTGAAGGAGTGTGTTGTCCGTCTTTAAATGATCTAGTTTTACATCACTTTGCTGCGTAGTAACCGCCAGGCATAATATGTTCAAGTAATTAAGGCATTGTATTTTAACATACAAGATTCTGATTCACTGGGAAGTGTTTTTTTCGTGAGTCTGTTGGGGGCTGTATTTGATCCAACGACTTCCAGAGCACACGGCTGCTTGCCTGCTACGTTGTTTCTTACAACCCGTTCGTCTATCACTCGCAAATTTAATGCACGTATCTCCCCTTAACCCAGCACATAGGCTTTACGGTATGCTGGTAGTGAAAGACGTCTGTCGACCATTAATATTCAGAAGTAGTATTGAGCACGCCACACGAGGTGAATAAACCTGCAGGGGTATTTCAAGGCTATTCCCACTTCGTACACCACTCGTACGCCAACCAATGCTCTTGGATACCTTAGAATCCAATCACCTTTTGTCGATACTGAGCAAAAGGGCAACGAAATTCCCTTTGCCTCTCGACATTTTTTTTTGTTTTGTTTTCAGAGGCCCAACTGGTAGTGGCAAGTGATGCCGTCTTTCAAAATAACGAACTTGACAATGCACACGAAATAAAAGCTGGTTCTTAATAGGCTTTCAAACTCTCAATACGACGTTCACTTAGTTATGGCTGCTTCCATTCTATAACCTCACTCACTCTGCTCAGAAAGATACCCACATAACACGTGGGCCTAGATACTGTTACGATCAGTTTCTTCGTTCTTTGACTTCCGTAGCCTACAAGCTTGTCCTTGTGTCGTTCGTCTTCTGTCTAAATTTGTTGTGCTTTAAATTTGTACAAGTATTTGTTTCGCATTTAGAGTCGCTTGCAAGCAAGCAAACGGGATTCCTCAAACGGCCCTGCAACACCAACGTTTTTCGAAATCTTACGTACTTGTAGAACACAGTGAACCAACACGTGAATACTTAGATTAGGGGGTCACAAAGTACCTCAGCCAGAACTGCTGCTCTATGCCCATCAGACAACTTAGAAACTTGGTCGAAAGACTTTTCGCTATCTCTCTCTCTCCTTGTCTTGGGGTTCTTCAACTGCTGGAAATACGTCTATACGGCAGTGTAGCGGCTATTGGCCATCTTTCAATGAACGCATTTTATAGTCACTTTAAAAAGAAAGCCACAAAGTCAAAGTGGAAACGGAAGTCTTATCTGTTGCGACGAGCATATCACACAGCGCTACTCCATGCTGGCGATAACTATAGCTTTCGCAGTGCTTCCAAGCGGGAAGGAAAGAGCGAAAGCGTTCATCGGCAGTGCTGCAGAGTCCCTTTAAGTGACGGTTACCCTAGGACCGTGTAGCCACCCCAAGTGGCTCCATATCCAGCTGAACTCTCACTACCGGTTACATAGCGGGCGTTCGCAATTTCTATTCTTGCAATGCTTCCCATGAACGTTTAAGCGTTTGCCTTCGTGCCTAGAAGCGCTGCGAAAGCTTAGTTACTGTTGAGAGAAAGCGAGGTTTCCTGAATAGCTCGTGTTCCGTTTTGTCATTCGTTTATGCTGTCAGTTTTCTTAAAGGGACTATCGAACGTGTTCATTGCCGCAACTAAAGCACTAGATATGCTCATTTATTATGTTTTCGAGGCGTTTCTATTTTCAAACAACCCGTAGGGGGTGTAGTATTGCCCTCTCAAATGCCTTTTCTGGCCGGTGAGATTTACTTGACCTTGGAGTACCTGCTGCGGGCCCTAATAAACTGAGGATTGTTGATCCCGGTATAGCAGCGCCTTCAATCTGACATTTTCTCCCGTTTAGGTAACGATTCGCTCGGAAATTATGACTACGAGGGCAGCTCAAAGCTGCAGGTCATTAATCGTTCGATAAAGAATCGGGCGTATAGAGATTGCTATTGGACCTTCTGAAGAGGGAACTCGTAGTTCTTGTTTTAACATTTATTCTGTTTTAGTCATTCTCCGGAGAGCTTGTATTTGAAACTAAACTCATCGGGTGGAATGAAAAAGTTTTTCTTCGGTAGAAAGCACCGCCTTCCGAAGTTTTCTGAACCACAGTTGTTCGTACGAGTACTAAAAGGAGCCAACAAGTCGATAATCTTTCCATTCCACAAAGTCGACCGAAGTTTCTCAAGAGACGAAGAAGCAGTCGACTTGTCCTTGGTTTTGCCGCTTCTATTTATCTTTTTTTACTTCCCGTGTATCACGAGGTTTTCTTGAGTTATTTTCTTTTGTCATTTTTTATACCCTCGCAAAGAAAACCCAAGGCCTGCCACTTCAGGTTTCAGTCTCCAGTTGAAATGTTTTCTCTTGCGCCAGCATTTGAGAAAAGTAAAACTGACGAGGAAGGCTCCGAATCGCTCAACATAAACTGCTAGAAAGGAGAGAAAATAACTAGGCATGACATCTGGGTCTTGCGACGCTGTTCAATGTCACTGCAATTTTGAGCTCAGGTGAAACAACCGAAAGACATCTTTTGAAGCAGTTTGCTTGATATCCTGGCGACAAAAATGGCTGTGGCTTACCCAAGGCAAACAAAGAGTTTATCGTGTTTAGTTTATCGTGCCATAAAAATAATCAGAAAAAGTAAAAAATAAATAATTGTAATTAAAATGGAGCAATACTGAAACAATACAAAACAGTGCGTTACGAACGAGAAGTAAAAAAAAGTACGCGCAGGGCTAGCATAACGCTCTGTTTTATTACCGTATGTACTCGCGTAATTACGCAATCGCAAAATGAACGCACCCCGAGCTTTAGCCGTCAAAATTACGTTTATTATTTTCCCCGCGTAATAAACGCACCCCCAACTTTTCAACCCTGCTGTTCCACAAGTGGCCGTACTGCAGCTTTTCCACTTTACTCGCTCCCGCTGATGATGCTCACGCATGCAACCTAGTGCCATCTCTCGAAGTAAAAACGAACAAACACTACTGCGCAGTGTCGTGGGACAGCCAATCACAACGACGGTCACTCGGCTCAGTCCATTTAGCGTCTAGCTTTACTTTTTTCGCGAAAGCGTTGTTACTTGGTTGCTTTTCCACTCTTCTTTCGGCGATGAGCCGAAATGTCAGTTACACGGCCAGTTTTAAGTTAAAGGTTGTGAAATACGCAGTTGAGCATGGGAACCCGGTAGACATTTCAGAATTGAATATGAATTTCAGAATTGACAAACGAAGACGAGTGTAGTTCAATAGAAACGCTGTGCGTTTGCCAATTGTAAGGTATGTTATTTAATGCAATTGTTTGTTTGGTGGTGACCTTCTTTCGCCACTCCTGAAGATTTTCCGGAAAATTAACCCGCACAATAAACGCACCCCCAACTTTGCTTCGGTTTTACGGGGAAAAAAGCTCATTGAACACGTGAGTAAATACGGCACGTTTCACTCCTCCAGCGACCAACCCGCCAACATGGATGGATTGAAAGAAGTAGCAAATACCTAATGATAACCGATTCGGGAAAATCTAGTTTATTAAAAGATGCGTGAATATAGGATTCCTGAGATTGTCTATGTTTATCTTGTGGCTCTAGGGCGCACTGGAGTGTCGGCTTCTCTTAGCGAAAACATCTCGCTTTGATGTGAAAGCCCAACCAGTATGAAACGCCAAAAGTGTATGCTTTCTTGGTGAATTGCTTACAGAATGAAATAAAGAAAAACAGCGACAAATTAGGATATAACATTGAACAACAGCTCTTACGGTCCACTGAAAGGGTACAGTAGCGCTTACCTTTGCCATGCAAAGCATCGTGTTGCCAATGCAAAATTTGCCTGGTTTGTTTATTACGCCCACAAATGCATAAAATTAGTCAAACATAACAAGTCTCACATGGTCTGAGATAGCTTCGCATGGCAGTGTCATACAAATTTAGTCTACACGCCTTGGGATATTTTGGTGTTTTAAATGAGCTAGGTTTTTTGGTCAGTGAACAGCCTTCATTACTACGTTAATTTCCTGCGGAAGGAGATCAAGGCTTTAATAGACACACTCACCCATGAGCTTCAAGTTCCCACTCGAATCAGCGGCGTGGCCACAGGCAAACCGTAGGCCAACTGCGCGACCTACCCTGCCGCTGTCCAACGTAACGCCCCCTGTAGCACTGTTTCATGCTGATGTGTCCCATGCAACTGCACATATACTAGGGCTGCCTGCACGACTGTGACCTGCAGCTCAGTAGAGCGTGCTGTTTGGCTAGTTGGTGTTGCATTTTTAAGAAGAAAAAAAATGAACGAAGCTCACCATAACCCGTAGGTCTTGAAGATAGCGAAGCTGTACGCAACAGTAGCGTGTTTATTCTTTTTCGCATTACAGCGTTGTTAAAGTTAAGCTTTACTGCTGTACGATCCGACATCGCAAACGCCCGGCGCACCGCTCCTCTTGTCCGCCAGTGGTGGCAGGGGCCTCCTTCCCTTCCTCCGCCAGGTGGCGACACAAGCCCCGGGTACGTCGCTGTTCCCTCCCCGCGTATTTCTCCCCTGCCACCTATCTCTCCCCGCAATCGGGCCTCTGCTCCGTGCCGGGCGCCTGCGGAAAGAGGTGTGGTCTGACCTCAAGCTCTCAAGGTCAAAACTCGACACCCCGCGAAGACTGCCCGAGGTAGTGTAGTGTAGTGCTTCGCTACAAAACAGCGCGTAATGTACGCGACTAAGACGAGGGACCGGATGTCCGCAGACACACAAATAATTTATTGCAAAGACCGACATGAATATATAAACCGCTTCTTGCACGCACGCACAAGGCAGCTCGTATTTTTAGTGCGTCATACTGTTCAGTGTACTGAACAACCGCTGTATATGAAAAACAAAACAGGATCGCACCTCCCACACCATTGTTTTTCTTGTGAATAGAAACGATTTCAGCCGCCCTTGCATAAAACAATGATGCTGGGCAGATGCTTGAAACAAGTCGCTCGCGAGATGCTAGAGGTTTTTTGTTTTTATTCCCAAGAACGCTGGAAGTTGTGTTAGCTAGCCGTTCATTTATTTGAAAGGGAATAAGTACGAATTCACAAAGGTGTGATCGATTGTAGGGTTTAACGCGCCGACGCAACGCTGGCGATGAGGCGCGCCGTAGTGGAGGGCTCCGGATAATTTTGACCACCTGTGGATCTTTAACGTGTGCTACCTTGAACACGCGGGCGTTTTTGCTTTTCTCCTCGATCAGAAAAGCGGCCGCTGCGTCCGGGAATCGAAACCGCGACCGTGAATTCTTAAAGGGACCCTGCAACACTTTCGATAAGCACTTTCAGTCTTTCTTTCGCGTCTGGATTTGCTCGTCGCACCAGATGCGCCTTCCATTTCAGCTTTGTTCTTGTGCTTTTTTTTAAGTTGCTACCGAAAAGCGTTCATCGCTGCAACTGAAGGAAAACCGGCCAACAGCCGCTACATGGCCTCAGTGACGTAGTTAGAGCCGTCGAAGAAGGCCAAGACCGGGAAAGAAAGAAAAATTTTTTGAGCGAGTTTACACGTTATCTGATAAGCATAGAGCCGTAATTGTAGGGGCGAAGCTGCTCTTGCTCGGGCCCTGTCTCGTCCCTCGTTGCTGCTGTATCCGGCACATTGATGATGATTGTGGCAGGATCCCCCTAGGGATTGGCCAACCAAAGATTGGCCGAAGAGGTCAAAACGTTCAACGCATTCGTTGCTACCCAACAAGGGGGAGAGGGAGAAGAAGAGGTTGTCGTTCGTCGCCTGCGAGCTCAAGACACGTACCGGGGGTACGCGACACAAGACGGTCTGCAGAAGACGACGGCCAAGGTGGCTAAAATGTCACACACCGAATTCGCCAACTTATCCATGGAGATTGTTATCGTTCCAAACAAGCTCTACATAATCAATCACCACAAACATCGACGTCGTCGACGGGCTTATTAACGGAGCGGTGGTTGGCTTGACGTGTCGAGTCTTTATATGATGTGCGGGCGGATGTTTCACGGTTTTACCGACAAGAATTTTAGCTTCGCCTCTCTCATCATCATTCACTTCGTGGAGATGGCGGGATTTTTTTGGCTGAGGTACAGGTGCCGTCAGAAGTAATTGGAGCACGGAAGCTGTGGCCGAACTGTATCGGAGCACTGTGTAGCTGCACCGGCGGTAAACGAAAGGACGAGAACACGCATGCGCGCCTGCCGATGGCGATAGCCCGTTTATACTTCGCAAACCAGTTCTTTTAACCTAGCTTCGAACATTGTTCGCAGTATACTGGTCTCGGCGATGGCGCTGATAGCGCACACCCCTAAAATACTTGAAACAAAAACTGTCACTGCAAATTCCTGTGATAGCGCGCCGTTTTTCCGGCAGCTCGCGCGTGCGCTGGCAGTGCGCCAGAGACGCTGGGAGATGCGACTCAGCTATCAACGCCATCGCCGAGACCAGTATGCTGCGAAGAATGTTCGAAGCTAGGTTAAAAGAAGTGGTTTGGGAGGTATAGATGGCCTATCGCCATCGGCAGGCGCGCATGCGTGTTCTCGACATTCTTTTACCGCCAGTGCAGCTACACGGCGCTCCGATACGGTTCGGCAATAGCTCCCGTGCTCCAATTACTTCTGACGGCACCTGTACTTTGCTACCCCTAATCGAAGGACTAGATGTGTTGGGTGACTATGTTGTGCAAGCATTTAAGATTTCCAAAAAAATTGAATAAAGTGTTGGGAACCATGCAACACTTTATTCAACTTCTTTTGAAATCCTTAATGCTTGCAGACCGTAGTCAACCAACACCCCCAGTACTTAGATTAGGAGGACGCAAAATACCTCAGCCAAAAATTACAACTCTATGTCAATTCGATAACTTAGGAGGTTGCTCGAAAGATTTTTCTCTCTTTTCTGGTCTTGACGTTCTTCGAGCGCTGGAATTACGCCAATACAGCGCTGTAGAAACTATTCGCCTCCTTTCCTACAATTGCAGCAATGAAGGCGTTCGATAAACACCTAAAAAAATAAAGCCACAAAAAGAAACAGAAAGCTTATCTGCTGCGACGTGCAAATATTGCCGTACCGTTCCATTCGCGCGATAACTGTGGCTGTCGCAGTGCTTCGAGACGCGAAAGAAAGAGTGTAAGCAATTATCAGAAATGTTTCATGGTCCGTTTAAATTGGGCGATGAAGGGAAAAAACAACTGGCTGCCTTGTGCGAACGAGTACGGAGCCGTATATATTCATGTTGATCATCCTAATAAATTTAGTTGTGAGTCTTCACCTGTCTTATCTCTCGTCTTTGTCGAGTACTTCACGCGCACTTTTTCTTCTTAAAGACGTGCAGCCCTCGCGGGGCACCTCAACGCAGTTTCTTGCGTCACGCGGTGCTTCAACTTCCTCTCCGATGCTTAGCGGAACATTTTCCTAACCTTTGAAAGCTCCGTACACTTTCCGAGTGCCAAAACATTCGCTACCTCATGTAAATGGTGCGAAAACGCTGCACGACCACTTCACGCGGCGAGCGACACATTACTTTTCTTTTAATGCCAGTTTTCAGAGTTTTTTTATTTCTACTACTCTTGTCTACCTCATGGTACACCTGATTTTAACGAGTTAGCGCCCGTCGCGTCCTTTTCACCGTGCGTGTCTTTTGTTGCGCTAAATCTTATTTCTATAATATGAACCACCTCACCCAGCAACACGTCTTAAGGAAGTCATAGATTGGCCCAGAGTCGTTCGTAGCGGTAGGTTGAACGGCTACTCTACAGTTTTGTAATTTGTATAGCTTGTCTTTTTTAACTTCCCGCGTTCCGCAACGAGGCTGCTCACGCCTCGGGTACTATTGCGTTTTTATGTTCCCCCACCAGAGAGAGAGAGAGAGAGAGAAAGGGAGAGAGTAAAACTTTATTGAAAGGCTAAGAAGTCGTCTTCAAAGACTAATCTTTGGCCTGTTACTTCCCAGTGGGGCAAGGGTACGCAGGGTAAAAGGGGAACGAATAAATTTGGATACATAAGACATTGTTGTGCGTCCCAGTTTATCAATGATGTATGATTCGTGAGGGTTCCATTCTACGCCAGCATATAAGCGTGCGGGCTGTTCAGTGGGCAAACAGGATGGTGGGTCCGCTTTTGGGGTAACGGCTGTTGGTTTTCTTCGAAAGAATGGTAATTGCTTGAATTGTTTAAGGATTACGTTCGCTACATGAACGTTCTACTTAACGTTCACAGCAAATGTTATGCCCTGATGATTTATATTGGTCATTTAAATTGAGTTATCATCTTAATACCAAAGCAAGAAGGTTGCATTTTCAAAGTACACTGACACATGTCGTCTTCGTCAAGTTAATCTGCATCCCAGATATTCCTGTTTAGTACCGAGATAAGATAGGCACTGTATCAAATAGCGAGTCTAAGAGTGCTGGCGATGTGTGAGAAAGCCGCAATATATTCTGCACAATGCAAGATTTGTTGCTGTAAAAGAAAGTGACGTCGCCAGACGGAGCAAAGACCCTTTCAGAGTAACTGTCACTCTATGGAGCACTTTATTGGGCATATGCGACGCTCAATAGCCAATGAGCTTCTCAAGCATTGTTAGCAAAGGAGATTTAAGGAAGATGAGGTTATTGTTAAATATGCATGGTCAGTATGACGCTCAGAAGAGTAACAATGGAAAGTCTACGGCAGAATTCAAATCGCAAAGGCGTAACATTGTTACTATACCGATGCTTAGGTGGCTATAATAAAGGTCCACCTAATTCGATTCTTGAAGAAAGGGGGTATCGAAGAGCTTCAAATTAACCGATGCATATTCTGTGGCCTGCTTAGCATTTATTAAAGTGAAGCTTTCTCCCTCTACCAGCCAACGGTTTCGTCGCGTGCGCCACAAGAAACTCCCATCCAGGCTAAATAAAACTACTGTAACCGTCAGTGATCGAAGCTGGACCAGAAGAGAAGCGGAGCGAGAGCGCGTCGTCTTAACGACTAAGTTACGCCCACACGTGGAGACTGGGAGACAGACAGTGGTTGGGATTCAGCGGCTGGGAGGAGGAGAGCGGTTTGGAGGCGACACATAAAACAAGAGCGACGGGCACGCAGTGAAAGAGATAGCACACCTGCCGCCCTCCTCTTCACCTTCGAAAGACGCTCCTCTCGGTTTTCTTTCTGCCGACGCACGGCCGGGCTACAGCGGCGGCATGTGCCGCTTTAGACCGGCCGTGCGTCGGCGCTGCTCCGTTCGAGACGCCGCCCCGCGAATCCCAGGTAACGGCTAAACGAAATTCCTCCAGCGACGCCTTGAGTTCATCGCAGCCTGCCATGGGGAGACCACGCAGAGTGAAAACTGCAGAAGAAGAGCGAGAATACAAAGCTCGACGAAAGGAATAGCACCGTCTCCCTCGATAGCGCCGTAAGCAGGATCCCACAAGTGCTCCTACAGCCACGTTAGTGAGTTCAAGTGACGTCGCATGGCCAATTGTTGTGGTTGTCGTGTACAGCTTTGCTTTCCAACCTCCTTCACAGCGCGAATTAGAGCCATTTTTTTCCTTACATTACCGCAGATACTTCAGCGAGTTCAGCCTGTGCTCGTCTGCCCTGCACGTGCGGGTGTGCGAGCCAAGAGGCGACGGCATCAGCAGCCTGGCGCACCTGTTGGACAGCGTCGTTCTGCGCGTGTCCGTGTGGGTGGTGGCACTGGTAGCCTGCCTTGGAAATTTACTCGTGCTGGTTGGCAGGCTGGTGCTTCGTGAGCCCAACGCCGTTCACTCCTTCTACATCAAGAACCTGGCGATGGCCGACCTTCTGATGGGCGTGTACCTGCTCGTCATCGCGTCCCACGACGTCATGTACCGCGGCGAGTACATCCGCCACGACTTTCGGTGGCGTCGCTCGGTTGGGTGCTGTGTTTCAGGGCTCCTTTCTACGGTGAGTCTTTTACTGCTGAACAGCGCCGTAAACAGCGCCCGAACGTCAGTCAAAATCTGTTATATTCTAGACGCCCTGTGTGATTCGCTATAGCTCCCTCAGCGCCACGATTTTATTAACGAGGGGAGGTAATTTATTTTGGGGGAAATCCCGGCTAAAATGCAATTTAAGGTATTTCCAGAGGAGGTGCAGGCAAAACATAAGCTAAGTGCTAAGGGAAAGAGAAAGACTGTTTTTTAGCATTATTTTCGGTTAGCATCACCTGCGTAACCAGAAGTAATTATCTGGCGGGTATTACTGTAATTATCGCTAATATTAGCGCATTTCGCCCTAGGGGGGTCCAACCCTTTGCGCTATTGGAGCAGCAAGTGCACAAAATGTTCTTTCTTACTACTTTGCCTAATAGAGTGATAATATCCGACTGTGGTCTGCTGCCAAAGTGCTGATTTTGCTTGAAAATTTTTAAACCATTGAAACTTTTTCTAACATTGTTTAGACAGCTTCAAAATGCAGTCTACTGTCGTGACTTCAACTTCTGCGTTAGAGAAAAAGAACCGCATTTACATCATATTACACAAGAAAAGAGCCCAATAATCGCCACCGCATCTCATATCGTCTTCTTTCGGGGTAGCAAAGTTTCGACAGTCCACGAAATAATACTTACTGGTTTGTTGGAGAGGAAAACACGCAAAACAAAAACATGTTCGCATGCCATTGAATATGTCTAGTGGCAGGCGCCAATGTAAGAAGAGTCCAACAAAGAGCTTGCATGTGTGCCTAGTAGAACAGCGAGCATTGCTGGTGTGCCTTGTACTAATAGCGACGTTTTCACGCTTTTTAGAAGCATGCTCGGTCTCACTCACCATTGGCAGATCCAGAAGGTGCTCATGTAACCCTAGAGGTTTCCAGGAGAAAAATATTTTGCGCGCTTTTAACATCAGTACAATCGGCAGAGTTTTGCTTGTTGAAGTTATGGTATGGAAGGACCCTTCTTAAAGTGCCTAAATCTGGTAGTGCTGACGCATAAAGGTTCAAACGTTCAATTCAAGCAATAGAAGGCAACTTACGTTCGCTTTATGCGGGAATGTATCGTTTAAAAATATTCTTCAGCAGGCACAAGCCGAAAACTGTTCCACAAAAGAAACAAAGAAGGATAATAAAGCCTGCAGGCCTATTTTCGGTTATATTGTGGTATTGACAAGGACTCATACGGTACTGGTTCTTGGTTCACCCCAGCATAACCTTGCATAAAAGGCTCGATTCCATAGCACCAATTTTGCGACATGAATAAAGTCACGGCCTTAACTTTGGAATACTTTATTCCAATATTTTATTCTGCTCACACAACTTTAAACTTGTTGGAATAGTTAACGATGCAAGGCATGAACAGTAATTTTAGTCTGTTCACGCTGACATAACGCAACGCGATATGCAGTTTGTTTGCGGGGAGCAATAATTTATAAATTCCTATCGCATGTTTCATTGTAAAAAGAGAAGTGAAGAGCAGGAAGCCTGCTGGTGTAGAAATGAGTTAAGAGAAATTTATGAGAGGGCCCGTTCTCAAGATACAGAAATCACGGGCATTCAGATTCTCACTTGATAAACAAAAAAGTGCACGTACTGTGTTTTGAATATGTAAAGAAATCCCAATACTGCACATAAATCAGTCAAAACGTCCTAAATACTATTTTGGAAAATAAAATTACGAATAGATAATGTCCTAGCCCTTCGAGAACGTCCAAGACCAAACGAGGTTTTATATTAGAAAAAATTAAGCTACATATTAATATACTTCTGTATCTCCGGGTGAGTGGCTAGCGTAAACAAGAAGAAAAACGAGGAAGAGCGACATTTAACGTACGCAGAATAAACTAACATCAAAATTTTTGGTAAATCAATATAAACTAGCTTGCTATGGCATTGTAATACCGCTTTGCGTTCGCTACTTTTTGAGAACAGCTTATGTACGGCCAGTTTGAGTTATAGACCACAGTCATATAGTACGTAAATTTCTTCTCCCTCTTTGCGCGAGCTAAACGTGCGGGTATTCATATATTATTATATTTGTTCAAACATAACTGAGAAAAGTTGTAGGTACATTCTTTTGTTCTTTGTTTCTTGGCATGTGCAGGTATTGTATTTTTCACGCACGATCGGTAACATTTTAGGAAACCCGAGGACGTAAAGGTTTTATCACGTGGTTCAAATATTGCCGCGAGAACATGTATAGCAGTCGCATCAATTGCCTTCGCTTCGACAGCTGTGCAACGCGCAAAAGCTGAATCTGGAGCATTTATGGTTGCATGTGGCCTAATTAGGACGTGAACATATTATTAACAGCCCACGATAGAAAGCCTCACGAGATTTCGGCACACCTAAAGATCCACAGTCAGTCAAAATTAATCCAGAGCTCTCCACTACGGCGCACCTCAACGCCTGTGCGCCTCATTGCCGTTAAATCAATCAATCAATCAATCAATCATTCAATCAATCAATCAATCAATCAATCAATCAATCAATCAATCAATCAATCAATCAATCAATCAATCAATCAATCAATCAATCAATCAATCAATTGAAATAACACCTCACACGTAGGTTGCAACAGTGCGGTCGTATTTTCGACACTATGTGTGATAGCAAACTAGAATAAGCAAAGAATGAACTAAAATTGTATTTCCATCTTCCATCGTCGGTAATCAGCCATATGAAAACCGAGTGTAAGATATCATGTGACATTGTATCTAGACACCGGAAAACAGATTATGGCAACCTACCACTTTATTTCTGTAAAACGACAAGCTCAACAGAAAGTTTCAGCGATCTCTCCTGCGGACGCTAGGGAAACATACAGGCATACCCAGAAATAAACAAGCTGCTTGTCACAAAGTTACATTGAGGCATTTCTTTGTATGTGTTTATGAGTTTTTGTTCAAGTGACGATAAACGTCAAAGGAACAACCGTTTATTTTTGACATACTATAAAAAAAGCCAGTGTTCAAGTCATGTTATTGAGAAAAGAAAGGCTGACACTGAATATACATGCTAATTCTAGCCATTGGTCTATTTTTAGTCCGTAACGTTTCATTTCACGATGACGAATTGCCTTTTGGGAAATTCCCGCGGCTCTCTCTCAATTGCCAGCCGCATGTAGCAACCATAAGGCGTTCTGTCTCAATTAGGAACCGCCATGGTACTAACAAAAACTGACTCAACATTGTGACGAAGGCGAAGTTCTCTTGACACAACGATTGTACTCGTCTCTGTAGTGCGCGCCTTCGAGAAGACAGTGTTTATTGCAGTTATACAGCGCCTTGAGCACCTCTATGAGGTTACTAGTAGCGCGATCCTTTTAATACGCAGGTAGGTTTCTTTCGCTCTGTATAAAAAGGGCCTATTACTTAGAACAAACGCCGTGCAGGGCATGTCGATTATGTGGAAGTGCCAGGCCATTTGTCCAATTTAATAAATTCCTCTCAGATACAATGTGCACTTCTTATAAAATATTAATAGCGTTGGGAGGGGGGAGTCGACCGCTTCCCATAAATTATCTGCCTCTACGTTCTGGCACATGAGCCCCGATAGAAAAAGACGTGCTCCTGGTACCGTATTTTAGCTCATAGAAGCACCCCCCGATTCTAAACACTTCCCCCTACTGTCTGGAGAAAAATGACCGAAAATGTATGCCCGCAAATTCAAGCGCGCCCCTTTCTAAGCAACCATCGCAAGGTGGATTTCACACTTGTGTAAGCGGGCCCTAGTTGGCGTTGTGGCCAAGTCATTTATGAAGTTTTCAATTATAAACCACTTCAACGAAAGAGAAGATGACCTACTGGTGGATGCCGAGAGCGGCGGGCTAAGTGGCGCAGCAGTCTCAAATGGTAGTGAGGGTGACTATCAGACGTAAGCGGTGTGTTGACTGTCAGTACCTATTTTTATTTTGAATTTCTGCCAAACAAAACATTACTCCTTCCGCCCGTCTCGTCGAGATACGGCCCTGAAAAAAAAGCGGCGGTGAGGGGGAGGGGGGTGTAATTTATGTTTTTTGAATCTAAGCACCCCTCTTACTTCGAGCATCGCGATAGTAGAAAAATGGTCGTGCTTATAATCGAGTAATTACGGTATTTTTTTACAGAAAGTCGTTTTATGTCGTATTACCGCATCGCCATTTCGTAACTGCACGTGCTTTTTGTGGCATGCGCATACTGCAGGTGAGCAGTGAAGCGTCGGTGTTCACATTGACGGTCATCACGGTGGATCGCTTCGCCTCCATAATCTACCCTCTATCGCTCAAGCGGCGCACTCTACGCTTCGCCTGGCTGTGCATGGTCCTCGTGTGGTTGATCACCATGCTTATGGCAATCGTGCCCATGATGCGGCCAGAGTACTACGGAGAGGACTTCTACGGAAGCAACGGTGTCTGCCTGGCCCTACACATACATGACCCGGCCTCGAGAGGTGGGTAATAAACGCCAAGTTTCGGGGTTGCCTTGGTCAGATACATAAACGTGAATTGTTGAAAAGCTAATGTGGGGATTATCATTTCGAAATTCCCCAAGTGACATTAAGTAGGACGGTAGGGATGCATTAGCAGGAGTACCGACAATTACGCGTTTCGCAAAACCGAAATTCTTTTAAAAGGCTGAATGGAACGCAGGCATTCGAAGTAATACACCAGTAGTAGCAACAGCAGATGGAAGGAAAATATCCCCAGCGTAAATCCCATGATTTCAAATGAAGAAGGTAAGAAGATACGAGACAATGAGGTATGCCTACTTATATGTGAAAACAATAAGATAACACGCCTAATAGGACACCAAGAGCGGTGAAGTGCATTAAGGTAATTGGAAGCGCCACTTAAGAAAGTACTCCTTCTTGTAACCGCCATAAGAGACAGTGCAAGTTATGAGGACACTTGTTGTGATTTCATTGAAAAACTAGTCCCATAAAACTTTGCTTCATCATGCCATTGACTACATGAAGCGTCGAACAATAAAAAAGATGTAGTACAATGAACACTGGCAAAATCTGACAGGTTGTTTATGTTTATACAAGGCTTCTCAAAGTGGAGCGTCTTGCAAGAACCTCTTTGCAAGAATTTTGTGTGAACCTCCGTTTCAAGAGTGTAGGATGACGCCGCGACTGTTTCTAGAAGCATTTTAAAACAAGTAGCAGTGACAATAGCGAAACCACGCAGGACAAAAGGTTTAGGCGTCCCCGGAAGTACATGGAAACTACAAAGTAAGGAATCAATCAGATTTTGCCACCAAACATGGCTGGTTTCTAACGTTTTCTCAAGCCACCCTGGTTTGAAAGCTGTTGGCTAAATCTTGTCTCGTAAACAAGAACTAGCTTTCAGATACTTACTAAAATATAGGGCGGATTATTGCATGTATATTTACAAATTATAGCAGACTCTGGACAATTCGAAGCCGCCTATTTGAAATTTTCGGTTCTTTAAAAATGGATGCGCTTGTCCCGGCAATGTCGAATGCAGCTCAATGAAACAAACTGCTGGATAATTCGAATCTAAATCCCATTATATGGAATAATTGAAATCTATATGGAATAAAAAACTTCCAATGTTGTTGTTGTGGTTGTGGTTGTTGTAGTTGCGCACAGCGCAGTGTGAGCAGCTTGTGTATGAATGTGTCAGGCTTCGATTTTAGCGATAATTCGGAACTATCATGGTCACCCGTATCGTACGCTGGACTTGTCGGTGAACTTCGCGATTCTGAACGAAATAAAAAAGGCAGACATGTTATGGACTAATGACAATGCTGTTCTTGTGCTTTTTGTTTAATTTCAGGTTCGGCTAATACGAAGTATTTTGCTGCCTCCTTGCATTCAGTGTTAATAGGAGACGACTGCGATAAAATATTTACCCGTTATATTTTCAATGAGCAGTCATTTTTCATTAGTTTTGTTATTTGATCCGCTTGTGAAATTGCTAGCACGCGTCGGCGGTGGCCAGCAACCGGTACGTAAAAATGAACCTTACAGTCGTCAAAGCTATTGAGAGAATTATTCACTGCCTAAGATTCCGAACATACGACAGTAATGTAGCATAGATATTTCATCCCGCTCATCCTTCGTAATCGCTGCTTTATAACGAACATCACTCTTATCTTCGGCCACACCCAGCTACTTTTGCTTCAAAACTGAGAAGAGTCGGCTTAAACATTTCAGCTGACCACTGGTCGAAATGGGATAGCCTGCAAACTGATTATTCATAAACTACCTGCCAACGCTTCACTAACCATTTGACCCCTCTCAAAAAAACGCTAGTTGCGGCTTTCGACATTGAAATCTTTACGAAAGCGCAGCAGCTTAGTCAATTCCACCAGTTGTTTACCGGTTCAGAAAGACCCGTCCAGACCATCTTGTTTTTAAGGTTTGCGCTGTGTTAACTCGAGCGGGGTTCTACTGCATTGGCCAATGCCGCTCACAAACGGATACCGCCAGCTGTCTTGCAGTGTCTAACACGCTGTCAGTAACTTTATGCGACCGCTGAGTAACCGTATAGGCGCCATCGTGCACCTTTTAAAGTCTACGTCGACTGCTCGGAATTTATTTTAGGACTACGACAAGCCTCAGCATGCCCACAGGGAAGAGCGCCCCCTGGAAATATTGTGGGCTGTTTGACTGTCACGGTATTAGGTGGGCGGACAGTCGCGGGAACAGCCGCCAGTGAGCGACCCTACAATCCTAAAAAGGGCGAAAGGTCAGGTCAGCAGCTGCGCTAACAAAAGCAATAACCAACCATAATGACGCCTCTCATCGCAAAAACACCAAAAGCACCCTCCGTGCGTATTACCTGCGCATACTAAACACCCTTGTCTGGGCATAATCGGCCAGGCGCGCTGTCATGGTGATAGGGCCGCGCAAACAATGGCAGTCCTTATTGGCGGCTCTCGCTATGACGGGCCGGTATTCCTAAGATCACTAAGGTCGACATGGGGAGAGTTGGGCAACGTTCGTCTTTGAAAATGTCCCGCAAAAAGAAAACAGCACAGGGTGAAGATGGCAAAGAGCTTTTTTTCTTTTTATACTTCTGACCATTCGCGTTGTTTTCAGCGATATTTATGCACGCAATAGCCCTTGGATGCAATCACAGTATGTAGACTTGCCCCAGCACAAAACAAAGCGGGAAAATCACACAATACGTCACGCATTGCGCTGAAGCATAATCGGTATTTCTCTAATAAACACCATTTTAATGAATAGCATTCTTCGCCGAGTACCCTACGAGTCAGGATCGTAGAACGCCCCGCATTTCCACAAAGGTGCAGATATCGCGGTGGTTCCCCCTGTAATGGTTATAATATCGTAAATGTAGGCAATCGGTCGAACAAAATTTTGAAAACTAGAAAATAAGCAAAATATTATAAAATTGCTAAAAATGGGGAACCGTGTAACGCCCCGCATTTACACAATAAGGTAGATTTCGCGGTTGTTCTAACTGTAATCTTTATAGCTGCGAAAACGGAGGTAATTGGTTGCACATAATTTTGGCAAACTAAAACACAACAAAAACAGAAAATACAGAAAATTGCGAACTGTGTAACTCCCTTCATTCACCAAAATGCAGATATTGTGCAAGTAACACCTGGCGTCGTTATAATAACGTAAATGAAGATAATTGCTTAGACAGGATTTATAAAAACCCCGAAAATTTGGCTGTGAAGAAGTCACACTCATGACAAGCGTCCTAATAACGCTAGGTATTAGCAGACGATTCTGAGAATTCTTGCAGTTGTCTTATTGTGCGAGGATTCTTGCTGAAAATTTTCTTAATGCGTAAAATATTCTGCCGCTGTATTCCCTTTTAACTCGTCACTCTTCTCACCAACCAGTTCTTTTGGTAAGACGTAATCGCTTATCATGCGCAAATTATCTCGAATATCGCTGCGAACCAGTGTTAGCGCCCAAGTTATGGCAAAGGGAGGGAAGAGACCAACCAACTACAGCGAATCACGTGATTGTTGTCGTATAATAAATACGATAGTGTTTCTTGTGCTACTTAAACAACAAAAAACATTTGGCCTGTCTGTCAGTACTTACGTCTGTCTCCTCATCTGTCCCTCGACTAAGGCATCCGGCCGAAAGTAAGGACAATTCTGGAAGAAAGCGGTTAGACCGGCGAGACATTTCCAAAACACAAAATATGACCCCATAATTAAAGCTTGACAACCTTAATAATTGTGGAGAAAAAAAAACATGAAAAATACATTACGCAATACATATTGCCTAACTGGTACATGCACTGTATTTTCACTTGAAAGTAGATTTATCATTTATTTTTGACAGCAAATAAAAAATACGCGTTTAAAATATTTCGCCTTAAAATATTAGAAAGAGCTCGGGCCCGAGCCCGCACCTCGTGGTGGAATGCCAAGTAATGATAGCTTCCAATAGATGGCGTCCGAGCATTGGAACGCGCGAAAATTGAATTCACTTGAGCCAATCTCCACCGCGTTGAACGCGGGAGAGCCGAAACTGGAAAAAGAAAGCGTGAGGAGTGTGAGGCGTAGAGAAGAGAGGAACTTGCTCGGCAGGCATGGCAGAAGGCTGTCATCTTTTGACGACATTACAGCCAAACCAGCAGATATGCGGCAATTATTTTCAGACACTAGTTTAGCACCTTTATGTCTCTCATTCCAGTACAGTTGAACCTCGTTCTAGCGAACACTGCTGTAGGTAATTATCAGCTATAGCGAACTAAATATGTGGTCTCCTCGATTCGGCAACACTTTCTGCACTAGTTCACAAAAGTGCCGTGCAAGTGCAGCGCCAGTTCTTTCGCACGCTACACCTTGCACGATACGAGAACTCGCACAGGGGCTAGTGCAGAAGTGTAGAAGAACTGGTGCAGCACGGCGTCAAATCGAGGGCCGAAGTGCAGGTGGTGCAAGCTGCACTGGTATATCGAGTGCGCGAGTGCTGCACCGCCTGAACTGGTGCAGAAAGTGTAGCCAAATCGAGGAGACCAATGAACTTTGGTTGGCCACGCTTCACTTCAATGAGACTTATTCTTTTATAACGAAACAAAAGCCGTGAGAGCCACGCGCACCAACGGATATAACGAAGATATATTTGACCAGTACGCTGAGAAACTACTCGGAAGAACTCCCGGCGTCCAAAACTGCCAAATTAGGTAAGGCCGTTTTGTTTAAGGACACGGTGGAGATTATTTTTCCTGCACACTGCTATGAATAGGCACCAGATAAACTCGCCCGATTTCTTGAAAAAAAAAAGGAAAGCAGGCCTGTTTTTTTTTAAATGAACACTGTTCTGTTGTAATTTGGCTTTTTTTAAATGAACACTGTTCTGTTGTGATTTGGCGTTTCATGTTCTTGTTTATTGAGCTTGGAATGCCACAACAACAAAGGTAGGGGTCACCTTGCTTATAGAGGGTTCGAACATTAAAATAATACGTTTTTGATCAAAGATTCTTGTGGGATCTAGATTACCGCTTGATTGCAACCTATTTTTAGTTCTACTGTTACAACGAACATCGGATATAGCGAACTAAATTACTGTCCCGATACCACTTTGTTATAACGAGGTTCGAATGTATTCGAATAAATGAGCGATTTTTTATGATTTCGCTCGACTCGGGCTGATCCTGACGTCTTTTTTTCTTTTTCTCTATGTCCAGGTTGGGAGTACTCGGCGTTCTTGTTCTGCGTAGTCAACACGGTGGCATTTAGCTTCATCGCGTACGCCTACGCGACCATGTTCTTCAGCATCACACGCTCGAAGGTGGGCCTACGCTCTACGCAGCAGCTTCAAGACAGCGCCATCGCCAAGCGCTTCGCCTTCATCGTGGGCACCGACTTTTTGTGCTGGATGCCCATTGTCATCATCAAGATCGTCGCAATAGCCGGTGTGTGCGCTGACCTTTAGATTTGTAACCCTGTTCTACATGGCGCAAGTTCCCCTGCGAATTCACTACTGCAGATCTACTTCCAGGTCAAAGAAATATATTTTCCAAGCTGCAGCAAAGTGCCAAATGTTTTACACGGTCCCATATGAAGGCCGCTTGGCATTTGGCAACTTGCCGCAGCAACGAAAATAGACCTCTTTTTCCCGCACGAGTGGCGTCGAAGCAGTACATTTGAGAGAAATTTGCACCCTGTATAACGGGCCCTACTTCAAAAGACGCCGTAGTATCGATAGTAGTCCAAACACCACACAATTTGGCGCTTTCATCTTCTGCACATGGCCTGCAAATAATATCCTGTTCACTTGTATACACCCTCAATATTCGCTACCACCGCAGTACGTGGCAATGGTGATACGGGGTTACACCACGTTTTATTTATAGCCGCAACGGCCGCATTTCTACTTAATTATTATCTCGTAATCCATGATAACGCTGCTACTTCCCGAAAGCTGTTGTTATTCACACTACGCTCCGGAAATAGGTTCAACGTAATAAAATAAATCCATTAGCTACGTTTAACTATATGTTAAACTTGTTCAAGTTAACAAGCGAACAGACAACATAATAGAAAGTAACGTGTGGTTGAAGATGAAATGGGCAACGTAGCTTAAAAGTAAATTTTCCGAGTTCTGAGCAGGTAACATGCAACCAACGTTATAATATTCTTCTATGAACATCTAGGGGGTCTTCAATATTTTAGGGCCAACCGCTGTGAAAGAATCTTGCAGCCATTACCATAAACAAGATCCTCCTCTTCACTGCAAACATTCGGTCAATGAGAGCTCAGTCGCTTCGAGAAAGAAATAGAGTAACGAGCTTCCCGAATTCCCAACCTGGATACCACACTGAGACAAAATATTTGCAGAAGAGTTGCAAGTTGGGCAAGTTGGAAATGCATCATGAATGGAACCAGCGCAGACGGCACGGGACACAGAGAAGAGCACATTAGCTAAGGCGCTGCTATAACTGAGTTGTTAGACCACAGCCTGTCCTGTGGGCTCTTTACTGGGTCGCGTGTCGTCTGCACTAGTTCCATTCATGATGAAAATATTTGCAAGCGCATGATTTCAATGCAGCGCACAATTTCCATATTTAAAAATGGCCACAACTTTGATAAATTTCACTCCGAAAAATGTGATCAGCTGACTAAAAATTGGAAGATTCCACGCAGAGGTTGAAGCTGGCGTAACAGGATGCTTTCATCGTGGCATACCTGGGTTGAAACAGACTGGCGTGTGGCACTTCTTTAGTATTATTTTCCTTGGCGTACTTGCTGATTATTCAGAACAGTGAGCCATGGACAATGCATCGAGAAATACGGGACATAAAAAGAAACATATAAAGTTTCAAGCAGATAACGTGATGTTTCTCAGGCGCCGCAGCCAGGTAGTCGCTAATCCAGTAGACCTCTCGGGCGGAGTGCGAGGAAGCTAGCGTTATTTCGTGCAACTTAGCCACGACCCCCCTCCCCTCCTAAACTCAAGTCGCTTAACAGGCCCCGTGGATGGGATAAGCGGAGGATAGAAAGCGTTATTCGGGGCACACGATGCCAAGAAACCGTAGCAGACCCTTCGAATCCTGTCTGAAGAGTTGAGAGAGCTCCGCTTTAATAAAGAGCATAGCAAACAAGCACGGGTGAATTTATATGAAAACACAAAGTGGTCTAATACCATGAAATCACGTTGCTAAAGTAATTGGGTGTAAGGAAACCATTATAGGCGATTTTCCGTAGCCATGAGGACAGCTATGTATATTCTTATGCGAGGACCCCAAGAAACGAACCGCTATTCTAGAGTTTACCGTAGATAAAGGCGTTCGCTAGGGGAATTGTGGCCTTGTACAAACGTGGCCCGACCTCAAGGGACAGTGAACTAAAAAAGGAAGTAATCTCTGCGTCTGATTTGCATAATTTCTGTTATAAATTTTATTGCTTTGCATTCGTTAGCACAAAAACTAATACTTACCACGTTGACGTGAATTGTCATGTAATGCCAATATTGCTTGCCGGTTTCGTTTCAAGTTATGAGTGTACCCCAATTTTAATTTTTCACATTTTTTTGCAACAACAACTCTTATTGGTTCAAGCGCGAGTTGCCCAGTTTATGACGTTTGTAGCCCGTTAATGTAGAGCAGCGTTCTTGCGAGTGTGTCCTCAAAGCCAGCGTCAGCAAGATGGCTGTTGGGATGTTGTGCAGGAAAAGATACTTGCGAACATACTTGTCTCCTAAAAATTAGCATGAATTTATCCGGTAACTTCCAAAATGCCCCCCGAAATTAATGCTTTTATTCTGTAAAGTAATTATCCAATTTTCACAACAACTACGCCCCTTAAGTACCGCGCGCTCTTTGAAAACTCACAACACTGTAGCTGCCGCTGTTTTCCCAAAGGCAACCCATCTTCGTGAACGAACAGTAGGCGTCTGCTATTATTTTCAACAGAAATGCCTTGGCGAAAACATATTTTATGCCAGCCGCAGGCCTTCTACAAAATAAAATGGTGGCGCCGTGGCGCTTGGGGCGGCAATAAATCCTGGTTGGGGGATAGGGGTATAGAGGAGGTGGAGAGCGCCGTTACGGTTATTCGTTCTGAACACTTAACGGTGGGTGCTATATAAGATGGAGGCAGGCACTTTCACGCGTCTTCCCCTTCACCGCGGAAGAGCTCAGCGTTTCCGAGAAGCGACATTCGGTTCCGTTGTGGGTAAAAGCCCCGCATTTTCTGTGCGCGCCCAACACGGTCCATTTCTTCGCTTGCAACACTCCTATGCATTTATGTAACTGTAAAAGGGCTCTGCGGGTCTGCCTTAGTAGCCTAGTGGTACAGCCGCGGGTTTAAGAACGAACGCCCGGGTTTAAGCACCAGCAATCCCACTACTTTTTCTGAAACCGTGATTTCTTTATGGTACAATCTTCTTTTAGCTCAAGTCTGCGCACTCTTTTCGCAAGTAAAAGCGGTTTAGTATAGTTTATCGGTTTAGAGGTTGGGCGCGGAACATCAATACGTTTAATTGCCGTTCTGCACCGCGGCGGCACTGTCGGCCTTGTACCTACCTCGGAACGGAACATCGTTTCCAAGAAACTTGCACTCAAATTTCGCAACCAACCTTTCCATGCTACGATGTGCTCGTTTGTAACAATATTTTAAAAACTGCGTGCATGTCAACGGGTTGTAGCAGCGCTAGCGTCCAGGTGGTACGCAGTAGAAAACTGATGGAGTTGTCCAGACTGGGTCATAAGAAGTTAAAGATAAAGCTTATTTTGCATTCCGTATACACCTAAATAAACGCACACACAAAAGACGTCCTCAGTTCAGAATGGTTTTGGGTGTGGGTCGTTGTAAAACAGTAATTTGAAAGAAACGCAGCAAGTGGTAAGAGTACATTTTTAGCCTCGTAAACCGCGATAAGGTTGAGCAAACAACTAGAAAAAGCGCAATGCAATAAACCTTCACTGAATACACACACAACAATTTTCAGCAGCAATGATAACAGGCAAAATGAGTGTAGAATTCACTTAGGCATTAGATTTTCTTATTTTTTTTCTAATTTAAAAAGATATAAGTTTTCTTATTTGAGAAAAAAAATTACGTCAATTACCACTTGGAAACGTCAGAGTTCTATGAGCGCTCGAAAACGCTATGCCTGACTTTGAATAATCAGCGATGGGGAAGTTGTACGTAACGCACGTTTTTCTCTCTGAAATTTTCCGCAGGAATAAGGATTGACGAGACCCTATACGCGTGGGTGGCTGTGTTCCTGTTGCCTGTCAACTCTGCACTTAATCCCGTACTCTACACGCTCACAACGCGTCTCTTCAAGCAGCAGCTGAGCCGTTTCCTGGGAAACCTTCGCCAATCTGAGTGCAACGCTTCCCAGCGACAGACGGCAGGCCAGTCGCTGTCATCGGTGCAGAATGGACGGAGCTGCAAGGAAGCATCGGTGACTAATTGATTGATTGATTGATTGGTTGATTGATTGATTGATTGTAGGGTTTAACGCGCCGACGCAACGCAGGCGATGAGGCGCGCCGTAGTGGAGGGCTCCGGATTAATTTTGACCACATGGGGATCTTTAACGTGCGCGGAAATCTCGTACACGCGGGCGTGTTTGATTTTCGCCTCCATCAGAAAACCGGCTGCCGCGGCCGGGAATCGAACCCGCGTCCTCGTGCTCAGCAGCACAGCGCCTTAGCCACTGAGCCACCGCGGCGGGTAGCATCGGTGACTAAATCTTGCTCTTAAAAGTCGCATACGTCCGACGCCTACCTTTTCTGTGGTGTTGGTAGGAGATCGCCGTACACCGGAGCACACGTGCACGCAAGTGCAGAAAGCGTCGGCATTGCAAATGCCGACACCTTCGAATTTAGGCTTTGCACCGTGCGAACATGAAACAAAAAAGTATTTATTCAGTCGAGTACAGTGAATAAACCCTGTAAATACCTTTAAATACCTTTGGTCGTACTATATGCCGTTGATTTCCGAACAAACTAGTAAAACCCGATGTAAATAAGTCACCGCGAACCGCGAATTATTTCGTTAAATCGAGAACTTCGTAAAATCGGGACTCATTTTACAAGCATTTGATTCCACAAATTCGATGTTTAAAGGGACACTGAAGGGATATGTAAACATTGCGGGATTACTAGCGCAAATTGTAGTCCGGAGTCGCCAGGCCACGTTTCGACCACTCTGGGCGCGTTTACGCGATTTAATTTATTAGAAAAATTAATTCGAAAATGCTGTCCTCCTCCCTTTACGCTCGCCCATTTTCTGTGGCGTTTTCGTGTGACGTCGGGAGGGGCCGATCTCGCAATTGGCTGCGCTACTGCACGGTTCGCCGACCTTCCGATCGAGTCAGTCGGCACAGCGTTTAAATCGCCGGCCGCCGACGGGTCGTCGCAATTGGCTCGCTCAATTGAAACTAAGCCACCACACGTTTGTGAATGAAAGAATGTGCCTTTCTTTACTTTGTTAGTTTATACACTGTATCTAGCTCCAAGTCGAGTCAAGGTCGCCTCACACAAGCGCTGCACAAGTGCACATGCGACGCTTCGCTGACTTTACGCTAGTAGGAAAATCTAACGCCACTTTTAGGCGGGAGAAGAGTCAAAGAAGTCAATATTGGTACTACGAAATTAAAATCAACTGAAACTTTTACTGTACAGCGCAAAACTAGGGAGGAGGAAGCACTTTTTTTGCGCTGAGTGAACAAGCACAGCGGTCAGCAGCACGGCCGCACATCTGCGAACGCTTTTAAGTCCAAGAAATGCAATTGCTAGACGTGAGATATTGTGGAAGTTTGGGGGACTCTTACTGCACGGGCGCTATACGACAAATAGTCACCTAAGCTGCTTGGAATGCTAAAAATAAATAAAAGTGTAAACTGGTTATACATTATATAGCTTATATTTCCATGACTGGCCGTGCTCGTCTGTGGCCGAGTGGTTTGGAGCGCTAGGTATGTCAGCGCAAGTGTTTTGCAAGTCACAAGTTCGAATCCCCGTGGATGCGTACTTCTTTTTTTTACAAGTTAACTTTTTCGTTTTCCGCCGATGTTTTCTATACTGAGTTCACCTTTTTTTGGCTCGCAACGTTCATTGCTCCACGAACTAGTTCACAGAACGCGCGCAGGATGGCACTGGCGTGCTAGCGACTTCTCGTTGACGTGCTGTTGCCGTAAGCACCGACTGCTTGCGGGCAGTGGGCACAGGCCAGAATCAACAGACCCTTGGCCTGTTGCGAACACGCTTTTTACGATACAGGCATGAGTGAGGCAAGCTCCAAATATAGGGTAAAAGCGCATGGCATTTTAGCGTCTGCGGGGACGCGGAGGGCGTTCATGCACTACGTAGGCCTCGGCTAGTGAATGCTACGATTCCAAGCCGTCCTGGGAGGCTAATCTTATGCATTTTACAGCCGACAACATGGCAGAAGCGCGGTACGATGATTACTGAGATATTGAGAATGCCTTTTCTTCTTAGGTGGTTCGGGTGAAAAGGAAAAGGAAGTGCACTGGGGATATTATTGAGCCCAACTGGGGGCTCACCTGCATACAACCCAGTGTGGTGGGGAGGGGGAGGAGGGGGATATGAAGATTAGAGAGGAGAAAGGGGGCGATAAAGAGATGCCCATCCAACAACGCCATTGGTTGTGTTTTACAGAACCGAAACCGAAAACGAAACTTGTTTGATTGCTAACCTTGAACATCGTCCAATCACGGTGCCCCCTCCTCCCAACGTCACAGCCTTAGTTGGTGCGGCCGCCGCAAACCGCGCATGGTAGTTTTTCTTCTTTCGCGCTTTGTAAATGATTTACCGATTTGTTAACCGGATAAACGATGAAAAGTGTGCTAATTTGAGCCATAAAGGGACACTGAAGTGAATTTGTCAAGCTCGCGTTTTTGCTTGCACTGCGTAGACTGGCTCAAATTAGCACACTTTTCATCGTTTATTCGGTTGACAAATCGGTAATTATTTTACAAAGCGCGAAAGAAGAAAAACTACCATGCGCGGTTTGCGGCGGCCGCACCACTGATCTCCACCAGAGTTGCTGGATGGCGCTTCGAGCTCTCCGGCGCACGGCCGCCGGAAGTTCGAGCGCTTGTCCCGGAAGTCGGGCCGTTCCAGCATAGCGCATGCTACGCATGGGCTGGTTTCGCACGCATTCCGCCAAAAATGCCTGCTTGTTGCGCCGTCAACTGCACAAGCAGACCAGAGAAGTCGTCTGGGAAGACGTTCTACTTGGAAGTGTTACAATATTCTGAACGACGTGCGTGATACGCAGCGAAACGCAAATGTCATATCAGTGTCGTTTTTAAGCTGGCGCTCTTGTTACGCAGATTCCCTCGCTCTAAGCCGGATTTATACCGGCGTTGCGTGGCAAACTTATACCTATAGTTACACGGCGAAAGTAACCGCAGTTAAGTTTAACCGCGGTTACTAAACTTTAACCGCGGTTATCGCAAACTGCGGTTTTGGATGTTGCACGCGAAATTGCAAGTTTGGTAACCGCAGTCACTTGATTATGAGCGCACCAAAAATAAATTACCACACTTTTAACTTCACGATAAAAAAAAGAGAAGCAGTGTAGACAAAAAGAAATATCGTTAAAGCATTCGCTTCTGACACAAACGCAACACACTCGTGCGCGGCGAGAAGAGGGGCTTCCCCAACAGCTCGCAACCGGCTTGGTTTGCTTAGGTCTGTTCGGTGTTGGGAACTTTCATTTTAGCATCGCGGTAGATATTTGACCACCGCTATCTCTACAACTGCGAATTACAATCTATAGCACAATTTTCCACTGCACTAACATCCATTTTCTCGAATGCGGAAGTTCTTTTCCGCGATCAGATTGATTTCGAAGAGCGGCGATGCGATAAGCTGTTGCTGCCGTGGTCTGGGATGGTTCGGGCCGCAAGCAGTGCCGTGCGGGCAGGCGCGCCGGCGTGTTTACAGGCACGGCCGACGCACGCGCCGATCGTTTCCGTGTACTGAAAACGCTTCAAGATTGCCTGCTGTATTCATTTTTGGCGGACGACGCGCGGAATTAACAAATTTAGCACGGCGTTTGTCGTAGTTGATTGGGCGGATCGGGAAACGAGCCGCTGCTGACGGGCAGTCGCGGTGATTGCGAGAGCGATGCAAAGAACGTAAGCGCGTCTTGGGGACAGCTTTTGGGCGCCCGCTATTTGAGAACCTTTGTCTCTTCCGAACGCCAGGTGATTATTTTTTTTTCGCCTCCGCTGATGCGCCGCCACTTGCGTCCGAACTGAATTGTGCGATTTTGAGCACTGCGGCTGCAGAAAGTGCGGTTAGCGTGACCGAACTGAGGTGCCAAGCTCAGTTTACACTAACCATGGTTAGCGACGTAACCGCAGTTTCCTCTGTCGTGTAACGCAGCAAACTGCGGTTTTGTCTAACCGCGGTTTGCTTAACCGTGGTTAACTGTGCCCGTGTAACTAGCTCTCCATCCCCAGGCAGCAGGCTCTGCAGTGACCACTTTACTGACAACTGTTTTGACAGAACGGGCGCACGAACTCGGCTACAGCCTGTCGCCGTGCCCACGTTGTTTTCTTTCTAGCATAAATCCCTAGCATAAATTTCTAGCATAAATCCCGTTAGAGCTGCGTCGTCTCTCAAACCAAGACCCAAGTGACATTTTCGTACTTCTTTGCAAATTAATTCTGCTTCATATTAACGTCGCATATTTCGGTATAGCATATGTTGCGATCTGAACGCAATGTGTATAGCCAAAATGCAATAAAGTGAGAACAAAATGCCAAAATCCGCCAATGGGGACGCTTATCAGCGATTGAAAAGCATAGCAGACGCCCGACTTCCGGGACGAGCCGTTGAACTTCCGGTGGCCGTGCGCGCGCCCGGTCGCGACAGTGGCGAAGCGCCATCCAGCAACTAAGTGGAGATCAGTGGGCCGCACCAACTAAAGCTGTGACGTTAGGAGGAGCGGGCACTGTGATTGGACGATGCCCAAGGTGAGCAACCAAACAAGTTTCGGTTTCGGTTTCGGTTCTGTAAAACACAACCGTTGGCGTTGTTGGATGGGCATTCTCAATAACTCAGTAATCATCGTACCGCGCTTCTGCCATGTTGTCAGCTGTAAAAATGCATAAAGATAAGCCTCCTAGGACGGATTGGAATCGTAGCATTCACTAGCCGAAACCTACGCAGTGCATGAACGCCCTGCGCGTACCTGCAGCCGCCCAAATGTCATGCGCTTTTCCCCCATATTTGGAGCTTGCCTCCCTCATGCCTGTGTCGTAAAAAGCGTGTTCGCACCAGGCCAAGGGTCTGTTCATTCTGGCCTGTGCCCACTGCCTGCAAGCAGTCGGTGCTTATGGCAACAGCACGCCAACGAGAACTCGCTAGCGCGCCAGTGCCAGCCTGCGCGCGTTTTGTGAACTAGTTCGTGGAGCCATGAACGTTGCGGCGCAAAAAAAGGTGAACTCAATAAGAAAACATCGGCGGACAACGAAAAAGTTAACTTACAAAAAAAAAAAAAGCACGTACCCGCGGAGATTCGAAGTCGTGGCTTGCAAAATACTTGCGGGGACATACCCAGCAACCCAGACCACTCGGCCACGTGGCGGGCTCCGCTGACCTTGCTAATATAGGGTATATATTGTACAACCAGTTTACACTTTTATTTAGTTTTGGCATTTCAAGCAGCTTAGGTGACTATTTGTTGTATTGCGCTCGTGTGGTAAGCGTCGCCCGAGTTTCAAAATAGCTCACGTCTAGCAATTGCATTTCGTAGACGGAAAAGCGTTCGCACATGCGTAGTCGTGCTGCTGACCGCTGTGCTTGTTCGCCCAGCGCAAAAAAGTGCTTACCGCACCCTAGTTTTACGCTATACGGTAAAAATATCAGTTGATTTTATTTCCTTAGTACCTATATTGACTTCGCTGACTCTTCTCTCGCCTTCAAGAGGCCTTATATTTTCCTACTGGCATACCAGTCAGCGAAGCGTCGCATGTGCGCTTGTGCAGCGCTTGCGTGAAGCGACCTTGACTTGGAGCTAGATACAGTGTACAAACTAACCAAGTAAAGAAAGGCACATTCTTCCATTCACAAACGTGTCCTGGCTTCGTTTCAACTGAGCGAACGAATTGCGACCACCCGTCGGCGGCCGGCGGACGAAACGCTGGGCCGACTGACTCTGTCTGAAGGCCGGGGAGCCGTGCAGTAGCGCAACCAATTGCCAGCTTATCCCCTCCTGACGTCACACGAAAACGCCGCAGAAAATGGGCGAGCGTAAAGAGAGGAGGACAGCATTTTCGAATTAATTTTTCTACTAAATAAAATCGCGTAAACGCGCCCAGGGTGGTCGAAACATGGCCTGGGGACTCCGGACTACAATTTGCGATAGTAATCCCGCAATGTTTACATATCACTTCAGTGTCCCTTTAAAGTGAGGCGTATCCCAGCGGCTACCATTACGCGGTGACATTTCGCCGGCCGCGGTGCTCGCCTGAGGATAATTTAGCAATGCGCTAAAAGTTAACGATGAACGTAATTAGGATAAAACGTTGGTGTTGTGGGAGAAACGAATTAGTTTTCCTGCAAATAAAGCCTGTGATTGTGGCCAGCGGGAGCTTCGTTAGCATTGGACGGACAGACGTTTCGCAGCACGCAAGAGCGGTTGACGCGTCCTCGTTTCCTTCGTGAGCCCCTCTAAACCAGCTGAGCAAGCCAATAGCGCCCATCAGGTGGCCTGGAGCGGCACAGGAGCTTTAGAAATTGCTGGGTCGTCAGCATCCCCTGACACTTCCGGTGCACGGGACACTAACTGTACTATTTATTCATGGTTCAAAAACTCCGTCTTGTCGGTGTCTGTATCCGCGTAGGCGCTCAGTTAATCGTATAAGCTCAGACCTGCCGCCGCCTAGTTAAGCCGACGAAGCTGTTCGCAGGAACTGAGCGGGATTTCTTCTTGCTTGTATTGAGAGCTCGCGTAACTCTAAATACTTCGTTAAATCCGACATGGAAATGAATTTATCTCGTTAGCTTGACTTCACAAAAGCATTGAGCCGCACAGGCAACTCAGGGGAATCCGATTTTGTTCAATAGATCGGGACATTGGTAAGATCGGGTTTTGACTGTATATAATTTTGTTGGTGATGACACAGAACGAACTGAAAAAAAAAACGCGTGGTAAAGTACGCGGTGGTTACCTTTATAAACGAATTGGCTGGAGGGACATATACGAGGGTGTAGGACGCCGAATGCGCATGCAATTTTTCCGTGTCATCAAGGGCTCAGGATCAAAACTAATTTTACTGTCATGGTTCAAGTAGAAATTGACGCTTGGCGTGCAGAAACTACAGCTGGACTATGCCAATTGGTCTGTAGAGGACTACGGATTAAATTAAGCAACCTAAGTGTAGTTACAATACGCAGAAATTTCCGCACTGGTGAGCTGAGTCTTGCACCACCGCGAGATGATTGCCACTATGTTAAAGGTGTTACACGCGTTTTTAAGCTGAACAGCTGAACAGTCACCTGGTAGCCCCCCTCGTAACCCCAATGTTTACCCTAAATTAGGCGATAAATTTAATTTAAAATGCGGAAAAACGCCTTCCGTACGCTCAATACTTTTCTCAGCAAGTTGTCGTAACTTTGCGAGTAATAAAACTGTATAAACAAGATCAACATCACTCCTTAGCAATTTCGAAGAAGTTTTGAAAATATTTTTACAGATTTTCCGACGTGGGGATGATGCTAATGGGTGATTTGGTTTGGCATTGTTTCTGTATTCGCTTGCTTGATAAGCTTGGGAACAAGCTTGCCTCACAGGAAGCTTGTTTCCACTGCCAGCTTGCGAGCAATAAAGGGGAACTGCACATTGTTTTTGCATAAATTGAGTTGGGAAGGCGGGGTAAATGTAGTGGATTTGATAGAGGAAAATGTTTTAAGGAATAAAGCTATGCGAGAATGCAACCCACGTAGTACGGTGAAAGCAGAATGAGGATTACGCAGCAGTAAAAACAGAAACAAATGATTAAACCTTTGGCGTGAAACAGAATCCTCTATTCCACTACGATCAGTGCTTACTGAAGAAAAGGGGTATTTCCTGCAGCACCTAGGCGAAACTAATGGTAGCGACTTATGCGCCATTCAGCATCCCGCATCAGTGTTTTTGGATAATTTTACATAAAAATCCTCTCATATCAGCGATTTTAAACCGCCCCGGAATGACAAACTTGAACTCCGCAAAAACTGGCTGCGTGCACAGTTTCTTCTCTCCAAATGGCATTCAAAGCCAACAGCGTTTCTACCACCCGTTCACGGTACCACCCATCATTTTAGGCCGTCCTCCCCGTCAGTACACTTGTACTCCACTTCTGATCCCTCTTAATATTCCCCCTTTTTTTCTTCTTGTGCCTTTTTCTCTAAGATCCTTCCCCTCCTCCCGTCTCATTGGACCCAAAACGTCTGCAGGAAACCAACCATTCATGACACAAACACAACCCTTTCCTACGTAAATGACGGGTCACCAGACAGGACTCTATTAATGTCTTGGTCGCGACTTGCCGGTCAATTTCCCAACGAAAATCCACGGGTCGCCCTACAGGTAGTTCGGTTTGGGTCAATACTAATTGTGTTCTCGTAGTTTGCTGCTTCGAGCCCACCCCTCCGCTGTGTGGGTATTAGCTGGCCTATCCACCTGCTGGACGACCCACACGTGCCTGTAATGACGACCCATGCGTGCGTCCATTCAACATTGTTCGTAAAAATGACCGCAAATTTGCCCCTCCGCCATTATACCACCACCGAGCGCACCAACCAATTACTTTTTCGGCTCGATTAAGTGACGAACGAACGAACGGACGGACGGACGGACGGACGGACAGACAGACAGACAGACAGACAGACAGACAGACAGACAGACAGACAGACAGACAGACAGACAGATGACAGACTGCATGTTCTTTAAAAAGAATGCTCAATTTTAACACCGCACAAAGAGCACTGCACACAACAGGCGTTGACGGCTCTTCCAAACACACTTGGGAATATTAAGGTCACTTACGTACCACCTGAGTCATGTTCAGCGCGGAATCACTTCATTTAGGGCTTCCTATTCTCTTAATCGTAATAAGCAGGCAAATTCTAAAAAGGGCATTTCGGGTATTTTGCTTCTTTTTGCAAAAAACGAATGCTACCCGCACTTCAGATTCTGAATTATTTTTCACTATTTACTGTGTGACGAACGAGCGAACGGACGGATGGACAGACGTACGGACAGACAGACAGACAGACAGACAGACAGACAGACAGACAGACAGACAGACAGACAGACAGACAGACAGACAGACGGACGGACGGACGGACGGACGGACGGACGACAGGCTGCATGTTCTTTAAAAAGAATGCTCAAGTGTAACACCGCACAAAGAGCACTGCACACAACAGGAGTTCACGGCTCTTCCAAACAAGCTATCTGGCTGGAATAGTTCGCGATTGCGCGCTTGGGAATATTAAGAGCACTTACGTACCACGTGAGTGGTGTTCAGCGCGGAATAACTTCATTTAGGGCTTCCTATTCCCGTAATCGTAACGAGCAGGCAAATTCTAAAAAGGGCATTTCAGGTATTTTGCTTCATTCTGCAAAAAACGAATGTTACTCGAACTTTAGATTGTGAATTAGTTTTCACTATTTACTGCGAGTAAGATCTGGTTGAGTTTATTATGCGCTCTTTTGCTCCAGCACACGCAGCAGAACTGTATGGACTTCAGTATATTCCAGAACATTTATTGTGTTGTGGATTCATCAGTTCCTTTTGTAAGATATAAAGCGCAGACTAAAAGGTCGAATATTAGCGCTAGTATATTAACACAATCTAATCTTATCCAAAGTATGTTCAAAACGTAATCAAACCAATTTTTTTCAGCTTCGCTTTCCTAAAAACATGTAACGCACCGCACTTAAAAATATACGTTAGGCCTGGTTTTTACTGTTGCTGCAACTGTCGTATTAACTTTAAAGAATTACGTCATTTCACGTCTCAACCAACGAAATTGCGTGCCATGCCATTTTTTTACGACCATAGGTCAGGATATGGCTTTTTCGTCGGTAGTCTGAACATAGCCCATAGAATCAGTATGCATAGAGTCAATATGCAGCAAGGTTTTTAACAACTACATGCGAGCATAAGGGATAATGGTGGCACTGCGGTCGTTGTGCATTGCCTTCGTGGATAATCTTTGCAGTTCACAACGTCAAGAATCCCAGGCTCCTTGAATGTGTTTGTTGACCAGGTGCGTAAAATGTGTTGACTAAAACAGCCTTGTGTGTTTTTGTCTTCCTTCTTGCATTGCCACAGCCCCCGTGCAACCAGATGAAGATGATGCCCTTCCCGAATGTTCAAGATGGACAGAATGCTACGACTAAGGTTAATGGCACTCAACCTCAACAGACGTGCATTGTGGTTAGGGCCCAGTGGCAGCGAAATTCTCGAAATCACTCCAAGAAAGAAGATTTTGTCTGAATGGGCACACCGAAAGACATCTCATTCTGTTCACGCAATAATTTGCGAAACAAAACGTTGGTGAATACGGACGGTTTCCTAATTACCGCAGGACTCAAGAACGGTTCTCCGCGGCCACAGCCTGACCCCTGCGGAAAACGGAGGAAGGCAGTCCACCCGGAAAACCTTTAGCAAAGCCCCTGATTTCATCTTCGATAATGCTTTTAGGTGCTTCTGTGAAGATTGACGGTATCATCGGAGTCGGCGATGAAAAGTAGCGTCACGGCATAATCACATTGACCTTTTTCAGATCACGCCGCAAACGGGAGTGACGACCTTTTGACGGCCAGAACTGGAAGAAAATACTGACAGGTTATGCGTCGTCATAAAATAGGAGAGCAAGCGCTGTAAGAACACTTTCGACTCCGTCGTGGCTGGTTTCTTGCGGTCCCTGCAACGGCGTCTCCATATTAAATTGAAAAGTTGGGGGACTCAAGTTTAAGCGCAGACTACCGAGCCCTATATTTATGCGTGTGCCAGGTGCATTAGGTTGATTGCGAATCGTGGAAAAGTTTGTGGTGAAGCTTCGGTGCCCGGAGGTGCTGTGATGTTGCGTGCCCATGGCAACAGTGTTAGAAGCGAGAAAGGTGTATGTACCACCATTTTCAAGTGAGTGTGCTCTATGCTGACTTTCCTTCCAAGATGGCTCCAGTGTGATGGTGCTACGGACGTCTGGAGAAAGAAGGCTTATGGCTCAGCGGCGTCGACTGTGATCGGACTTACATTGCAAGGGACATGGCTCTTGTGCAACGTCTTTCAGAATACATTTGTGTTTGTGATTGTGGCACGACGTTGACTGTTAATGACTTGGTTCATCAGATAACTGATGAACATTTCTTTTATAAATTTTTGTTATTTGATCTTACACGTTATGACACGTGAACTTAAATAAATTACCCTTTCTTTGATGCGCCTCCGCCAATTCCTTGACCTGACATGTTTGTAGGCTGATTTTCAGAGCCTTTACGAAAGTAGTTTCGCTCCTCACCTTAAGATAAGAAAAAGGCTCCTCGGGAAGACGGTTCTTTGTATTCGGTTAAAGTAACACCCAACAACCAAAGTAGCCAAGAAAGTAACGACGGGTGAGCACCTTAAAACCGCCAAAAAATGTATTAAAGATTGCATTCGGGTGATATATTGAAGAATGGAGCAGTCACACTAGCCAATTTTATTTGTTTATGTTGTTTGAAATTTTCTGAAGCGCAGCTAAATATTAATAGCTCCAAAGAAATCCCCCAAAATATGTTAGATCTTTACGGTATCAAAATACTGTGAGCCGTACACATTGATTTTGAATGAACCGATACCGTTAAAACACTTACACAAGGGATGAACAAGAGAGCCTGAATTACGCCTGTGCTACACGGTAACTTTCAATTGACAATTGGGCTCTACCCCACAACTGCTACCTATTTATTTACAATGGGGTGCTCGATAGACAATCGGTTCAACTGCCTTCCGAAGGCCTTTTAAACGACCGTGTAGTACGGGTAATAGCCACGCTGTACCAGAGGGGATTTCCATTATATATTCTCAATTTTGGAATTCTTTAAAGTGGCAGTGAAGACAAAGGGCAAACTTGGTTATTCGAAACATTGCCTCGTTATAATAACACAATTTTAACGTTATAATAATCAATCGTTATTTTATCCAATCGTTAGAAATCGTTATAATAACCAATTTTAACGCTAATTCCACTCCAATAGGCTTAATAAATAGGAAAACAGAGAATGGACATGCGACACCATAGCCACTTTTCCGCACTAAACTTATGATGTATAATGGGCACCTCGTTGCGACTGGCTGAAGCCAAAAACAATCCAAACCAAATTAGGCAGGAATTTTAGGTTTGTACAACGAGCCATTCGCACTCAAATATAGCGCAAATTCTTTTTATGGCAGTGAGAATCATGGAGTAAGCAGTGGAAGTTACGAGTGAACACGTAAACATAGAAGCAGCATTGTGTACTGCGCGCATTAGGCTGGTTATAGCCGGATAGCGGACCGGCGCGTTTGCGCTTTCCCACACCGCACTGGCTAATTGGCATAAGAAACATTTTCTTACGTGACCCTGTTCGACAAGCGTACCCAGTGTGTTTATATCAACCGAAACAAAAATAGACGCGTGAAAATCCGGTCAAACACAACGCGAGTGCGGACAGAGATAATGAGCTGTATTGGGTTGACATCCCGGTAGCGGACGGTTAACAAGACAAATAAAAACGCTTCGCCGTCCGCTGCCGCTCTAGTCAAGACAGACATTCTTTTCTTATACCTTCCGTGAGTACGTCATTCCTTACCGTCACAAAACAGCGATTAAGCAGGAGAATTGATCTTTTGGCACGAATTGTTTAATTTATCAATGAATAAAGCATTGTTTGTACCCGGATTAAAATAAACAATAGTCCCTTTACTATGGCCCTTTCATTTCGTCCAAATTATCGCCTAACCACTCAACTGGCAGGTCACTCACTAACACTGCAACGTCAAGAGTGCAAGACACGAGAAGCAACAACGAAGCGCGGCCCATTATCTAGTGGTTAATTTCACACTTACTTTAAATTAAAAAAAAAACGTGTAAATGTTTACAACAAAAATATGTCAAAACACGATAACTTATTAGGTGCGTATAAAATTCCACTTTCCTTATATCGAAACTTGCAGTGATGAGTTTTGTGTTCTACATTCTTATCTTCCTGAATTACTTTGCCAAAAAAACAGAAGTTTCCAAGTTACTTATGAACCAGCCACAGGAAGACCGTAAACAAAGAAAAGACCCAGCCTTGAGCGTTGTCGCCATGGTCTAAAAATTCAGAGGTCCTGCTATTTTTATTCCTTAAGATGATATTACATAGGTAGAACAGGGAAATAAAAGCAGAGGGATCACAGTGAACACGCTACCATTCGAAACTGGCGTCAAATTACACTCGGGGAATCCAGCTAGTTGCTTGTGGGGGGCGTTTCCGAAAAAAGCTTTCATGGACGTCATGTTAGCACGAGGTATTCAAGTCATTTGAAAAACACCGGTTCACTATTCCGTGCTTTACGACCTGATGATGTCGATAGGATGATGAAAGATTCGAGGCTCGTACTGACAGCAGTTTAACATATCATAACTGGGCTTACAATTGAGGAACTTTCGCGTCAGTATACACGATGTGTAAACGTCTTGGTATGTGCCTAGACAGCCCTCGTGAAGCCAAGTGAGCCTTCAGATATCTCTATCAAGATTTGTTTATACTGTTGCTATTTATAGTTGGTGTTCTATACATAGTAAGCGCGGAGCAGCATTCTTTCGGCTCCAGGGCTTTCCGGTTTAAAACCTGCCTGGATAATCACGCAGTCGCATGCCCCGCAAATTGAAAGGAGATGCCGTGAGGAGTACGCTACTGCTGTGGACGAAGCAAGGCATGTAGTCAATCTGCAGCCCTGGAAAATGAATATTATTTCAAACGAACGCAGACGCAGGAATGCACACGCCCAACTCTGAAGATTGGCTGGGAATTACTAATGCGTTTTACATTTATGACTGATAGTACATCGCATACTGCTCTATAGCATGTACGACATTGGTGGAGGCGGATATTATGGCTTATGTGAAGCGCCAGAAGGGGAAGTGCTCAGTCAAAAAGAACAATATCGTTCTGATAGTCAGGTAATTTTTTTTCACACAGTAACACTGATTACAAGCGTCTAGAATTCATGTGTAATGGGACTGCAGTTGGACAAGCTGAAACATACCTTCGACTGCTCGCTGCCAATCAGCTTCCCATGGACAGAGCCAGTACTAATGATAAGACATAAATGGACGGATTGGTGTCTTGTTGCCGGCACACTTAATGATTTTAGGCCGACATCTTGTCGACAGTACTGCGCTGAAAAACTGTCCTTGCGACACTTCCCAACTCGGTAAGTTAAATTCTGATATTCATATTGTTGGAGGTTTTCATCGAGACTCTTTCCCTTGCCGTTGCTCGTATACATGCAAAACGGAGTTTTTTTATTAAATATTTCAGCAGCATTTGGTGGTTTCAATGTGTACAGTTACTGTAATGGTAGCGCTGATTCCACCAATATTGTTCTGCCGTAATCTGCGATTAAGGATAAAAAACACATTTCAAGCGGTTTTGCAGACTCAGTCACCGAATGTCGGCCAAGAGCACCATTCATTCCTTGTTTTAAAGCCTTGTCCACTACCCGACTGCGTGTATGAGCTCCTATGCTGGTATGTAGCCCTTCGGTATGCTTGAGTCCTCGCATGACATTCAGAGTACGAGCACAGATTTCTTGTGGTTCACCTTTCCAGTGCCTGTGGTCTACCTATTTGGCTGAATGATTTCTTGATCGCTGTTGGTGCATTCCCAGCATGCGCTGCCGGCGGCCGCGTTAGTAGCCACGTGCAATGCTGCAGCCTAAGTTTCTAATTATCAAGCATTATATAATACGCCACGGTGGGTATGTTCTACATTATGTGTATGCGTCGGTTTGCTACAGCAGCCGGAACAGCCGGGTGTGCATTGGGTCTCCAACCAAATGTTTCGCTTTAAGCCCCAACGGCATCAGCTAGTACCTGCAGTATAATGTACATTAAGCACAATAGTTAGTTTCCTTAAAGTTGCCGATTGACGGTGTACAATTCAGAGTGCAGCTAGGTGTATTGAACTGTTGTTACACTTAACCTAAGTAACCTTAATAAAAACCATTTGTGAAGTGCCAAGCAACATTATGATCACGGTACCTCAATCTGCGGGTTCCTGTTGACGACGCATAACCTCAAAGCGTGGCGTCAGTCCTAGTGCAAGGAGTTCATGCACAATCGCCTGAATTAGGCTGGTAGTGCATTGGCAGTAACGCTTGCACGCAGCTTTGGGCAGCCGGAGGTGGTCGCGCGACTAAGCTAGGGGGAACGGAAGAGTACCTGAATTCCTTCCATCTGGCGGAGATTCTGAGTACATCCGAACCCATGAAAGGGCTTTTTGAAGTGGGAATCCGAGGACCCTCTCAGAAAAACGCTTCTTCCGGTGCATTTTCGATGCTCAGATAAAGGCCGGACGGAGTGCACCGTTTCGGCGGAAATAGAGTCCCGGGTGAATAAAGAAAAAGATCGTCCTCCAAAAGAAATCTTTCCGAATCAGATTCCGCCCAGCCCCAAGAAGGGAAATGCATTAGAAAGATAAACATGCAGGTGCAGAGTACATTAAAAATGAGAGGGCAAAGATATTCTAAAATTTTAAGTCCATTTTAGAAGAAAAAATGCTGACGGGAGCTTCCGTCGTGACTTCCTCAATTTTTCTCTTATTTTTTACATCGCGGGTTTTATCAATTGCGCTTTTAAATCGATATGCCAAAGGAGGTACTTCAACTGGATGTGGGTCACGCTTTTTTCTTCCATGTATGGAAATTATTTGCATTGATACATATCGTGAACGAACATGTCACCGCCGCGCACGAAGTCAAGCCCCAATAAATCTCCTTCCCGGAATATAACCATTTCCGGTGCAATCGCGGCGGAAGCAAAAGCAGGGCTTCGTCGAAAAGAATTGCGTGTCTGTTTTGTTGTGCATTACACATGTGTTGTTTTTGCGGTGATATTTTTTGTTTGCTTGGGGCTAAAATGTTTTGCTTTAAAAATTGTAGGATTTATATTTGCGGCAAATCGCATCGGGAGATTAAGAACGCTCGATAATGTAGCCAATGTCGTGCTGGCTGTGGTCATCAATAATTGGTTTTTCGTATAACGCCCGACGTTATTTTTTTTATAGAATGCACTCACCAGTGAAGTTTCGTGGCCACCATCTTTAGCGATTTTTTTTTGCTATAACCTACATTACGACTGATGTAATCTACAAACCAGCGCAAATTCGCGTGCATACAAATGGCGCGGGTGCACGTGAAGAATATCAAAATTACTATTCAGCACAAAATCCGCATTTAAACGAAGCACATTACAAGTTTACACAATCTGTTTCGCGATAAGGCAACACACGCTTCTTTCATCCAGTCTTTTTTCACATTCAGACCATCGGCAAGAGCAAAACCGCTGCGGCAAATTGTATTTACTTCTATTTAGTTACAGAGGAAGCTCACAAAAAGGACTGAATAAAATTGAATTTTCAACAAAAAAAAATATAGGTGTCCTACAAGTTGCTACAGATTACACCAACCCTTTTACGAATAATAGGTCATCAAGACCTCGTGCATCGTTTTGAATGGTGCAGCAGTTACATTTGTACTCACAAGTAATACGTCGATCAGGCACAATTACTCGGAAAAATACCCTTTCGGGAGGACAATGCGCTAAAAACAAGGACACAATACAGCAATCTCAAGCCCATTTTTTTATTTGTTTACATAAAGACGTCAGTGATTGAAAATAAAGCTGAAAGAAGAAGAACATAACAGATATCGAACTCCTTGTCTGCTCATGGAACGGCAGTTGAAAAATAAATACACCAGTAAGGTAAGCGAGATAACGCCGCATGGGGCCCACTGGAAGCTTTTCTAGATCTATATGGTTACGCCATAATCTATTTCGTATATATTCAAACATTTATGCAGTGCGCGGTTTTCAGTTCAACGAGCTCAAATCCATACTTGCGGAGCTTGCAACAAATGACGGGTGAACTTCGATCCTTGAAGTACACTTTATTTTCAAGATTTTGTACTTGATCAACGTCATGACTTACGTTTGTACAAACAGCTACGAGCACGCTTCGATATCCTGCTTGCTTTGTGATGCCCACCCCGGTTCCTTAAGATAATCTCTATATTTGCGTTGGCCGGTCTACCCACATATTCCGTAAATTCATGGTGCCACGTAGCATACACGACAGTGTAGGTAGTGTATTCATCTGCACGGACGTGTAGGTAACATCGTCATTTGTTTGCCCAGACATTTATGGTTTCGCATTCAAACATTTTTAAGACAACTTAACTTTGCGAAAACCAAAGTTTATTTCGTATAGCCGCTGAATGTCATGAGGTAATTTTAAAATCTTTGCCGTTAAACATAACTGTTCTGTCCGTCACATTCACAGATTTGCTCCGGAGGTTATATGAAGGCTAATGACTCAATGCTAAAGCGTGAACGACTCAACAAGTTTTGTTACCGAAAAGCCAAGGTTAATCCAAAATTAACGGCAGGAGAGCAAACGCATGGGAAGTGTAACGTTCTCCGAAGGCGGCATGACAAGAAGAGGTTAGATCTTTTATGGTAACATCATGTCCTATGATATCAATGCGTAGCGGTGCAGTCCCAACTCTTGAGAGCCGAGCTACTGGATTTTGTGGCTTAAGAGGAATGGATAGAGGCACGCGAGTGCGACATCTGGGCTAGCGGGCTGGCGTAATGAGTGCGTGTGACAGAGTTGCAGTGTGTTCTGTAATACGCAAAAGAAAGAAGTAATTGGAGGAGGGGGCAGAAACATACAAGTAACGACTCGTATACAGCGCACTGACATTCTTAAGTATTTTAGAAACTGGCGTTTTTTCGACAGATTTTACGGAACTTGTCGTGCATTACGGGATGCAGGGCTTCGAGATGTGGGAAGTGCAGTTGTATGGTTTCGCGAGAACTTTAGCATTATCATTGTGGGGCGGGTCTATAGCCAAAATATTTGAGCTGCAAAGAGCCAGAAAGTGAAGTGAACGGTAACATTGTTGCTTACTTCATAATAAATTTTCAGGGAGTGACACTGAATTTATTACATGTTAGCGGCCTGCCCACAAAGTCCGCAAGTCGACAAAGGGGAAGCAACAAAAGCCAAAAAAACTGCTCTCGGCAAACGAAAGTAATATCGTTACGTGGTGGTAGGACAGACAACATAAACTGTGGTTGATTGTGAAGCGCTGAATTTACGTAGTGTTGGCACAGAGCTATGAGCTGCATTTACAAGCGGCCACCATAGCTCTAGCCAAGACTAAAGTGTTATCGTCTGCTTCATTGTCGTCTGTGGTAGATCTCTCAGAGCTATGCGCCAAACCCCCCTTCTGTATCTTGTCACAATACTGCACATCAGTTTCGCGCAAGGGTACAGACTTCGTTAAGGTTCAGTGGTACCAATAATTTGAGTACGTCACCGGATATGACCCCTCATGGTGATCGACCAGGGACGTGAGGCGTGAATGCGGATGTGTGGGCTGAGATCAGTCCCCCCCCCCCCCCCCCCCCCCCCATCGCAATCCGGAAATCTTTCCAATGCCTCAGACTGCCTTTGGTAAGCCTAAGCTGGCTTTGGAACGCATCGGACCCCGAGGGTGGTTTTCCCGGAAAAAGACCGCTATAAGCTCCGGCAGGGTAACTGCTGCAAATCTGTAGCTTTGCTTGGAGCATGAAAATGTTTCGTCTGTATTTGGGCAGTTATTTATAATCGACATAAAACAAATCGTGTAAAATAAATATAGACCAAACAAAACTTAAAAAGTAATAAACTGTATTATTTTGCTATTGTAATGACGTCGTCATCTTAATATTATTCATTTCGTTTCCACCCCATGAGTAAGCTCTACAGAGTACAGTTCCTATCGTATAAAAATATGAACGCTAATATTTAAAATTCCTCAAACTGAGGCGGCGAAATTACTACTCATCAATTAGATCCGGAATAAACGGTCTTCCAGGATCGCCAGTAAATAAAAACAGGTCATCAATTGCTATTTGATATACAACATAGTTGAACGTACTGCGTTTTTGAAACACGTCATAAAAGTGGAGGGAGGGAGAAATCAGCAAGGGCGGTATCTCTTACCTCGGATCTGACGGATGGGCGAGGACAATAAACCATTGAAACAGGACGAAATTGAACAATCGTTGGAGCCATGGCTTGTGCCAATGGGCCTGCTAGTATCAACGTTACAGTAACTGATAAATACATCTCTGCTTATCGACAACATCTTCACAAGGCTGCGTCAACTACACTTGAACTTTTCTGTGCTATATATGACGTGGCATGTAACTCCTGCCCTCCATTTCGGTCACGATGGAAGTGACGCCGCATTCATATCTGACAAGCGCGTACATAAATAATGTGAGGAGTAGCTTTACACTGAATATTTCTCTGGACATTTCGATGTGCAAATTCCCAAACGAAATAAAATGACCGCAGCTTGCACTAGCGGTGCAAGGCTGGAGAAAATTCGGAGCTGGAGGTCTACCTAGGTTTTTCCAGGTTCACTAAGTTTTGCTACGTTTGGCTAGGCTTTCCTACGTTTTGTTAGGTTTAGCGATGTTCTTACTAGGCTAGGCTAAAAGTTGAGGGGTAAGGCCCATCCTAATGTTTTTTTTTTGGAATCGAATCATAAAACTTTACACTTGAATAACTGGTCTACGCTGAAGCAATATTTTGTTCACAGAAGCCCTTCTAGCCTCCTTTTCTAACATCTATTTCCATACACGGTATACCACAAAAAAGAAAAGTGTGATAAAAATCAATCATGTCTTATGACTATAGGCATTGTTACAAGAAGAGAAGAAAGTGGACAGTGACGCGTAGCCCCATGGGAATCCTACACCGACGACGATGAGGATGACTGGCGTGGACGCTTTGCTCGAACTAAGACGATATTGGCATTTAGACGCCACCCGTTCCGATTCGCTTTTATCATTTGAAGAGTTCCAACATTTAAAGTTCGGGTGGAATGTTCATTTTTGTGGCTCTCGGCAATGCGAGGTGACCTTCACCGAGCTGCGCTGCAGGGTTCCACGGCTTAATTTCTATCTGTTCAGATCAGAACTTTCACCTACAGAACTATGTGTGCGGTGCCAGGTCCCCGAAACAATCGAACCCGAACCCGAATCGAATTACCCGAATGGGTAATTCGGGTTTCATTCTTAACTAAGTTTTCTTTTACAACCTCTTTCCGGAAATAAGTATTTTGAAGTCCTCACGTTTTTACCAATTTAGCCCTGGCCAATCCCCCCTTGTGGGTACGTGCCAAAATATTTGAGGACATCATCATCATCGTCATCGTCATGAATGATCGTTAATAGATCACATCTTCCCGTAAACACATCGCTTATGCATCTGCCATGGTTCCTGCCACCTTGGTCTTGACGCCACAGAACAACAGTTCGTGGAGGCTGGGGTATTTATACCGAACCTGCCCCAGTCCCCCCAGCTTCACCACGTTTCGCCTCCTGATGCGATCGCCTCAAAGCTCGTGGTTCGCTCCGGCCCGCCCCTACTCCGGTAAGCCATGAATGCGACGACAAGTTTGGTACCACCGGTAATCCGACCAGCGATTCCAAAGATAGGCGCCGCGTGGCTGCCTGTTTGCATATCGTATTTTTCCCCTGATCGCTGTAGCGTACTAAGTATCTACCTGATGATTGCCGACTGAACTCAAGATGGCGTGAAGCTGTGGTGAACCCCAACTTCACGTGTATGCGGTAGAGGCGGCTGCGACCGTTTGTTACTTTTGGTTTCTTCGCTAATGCTGAGAATCAGATAAACTAAGTCGAAAATTATTTGTGTTATAATTTATAGTGAAACAGAGGATAACACTATAATACTACACAATTATACGAGAAACACATTCCATGAAATCACGTTCAGTGTTTCTTCAAAGCTATTCGAACACAGCTCGCGATCCTAGATGCCCCCCATTAAGCGATACGCTGGCACGTGGAATTTAAAACGGTGTGAAAATTTGTTCAGTTCACTGGATGCCTTCAAAGAAACAAGAACCCTTTTATATATGTGGATTCAATGTTGGGTGCTTGCAACAACAAAAGACGAATGGCTTTCTCTATTCAGCATCACCGTTGAGAACTTGAACCTTCATAAATAAAGCCTCCCATTCGGGCTCCTTGAGGACAATGCAGAACTTCGCAGAGGACACCATGGTACATTATGGTGCCTGTTTCAGAGAATGAAGGATGACCAGCAGGCCGGGATGCATAATCCCAGGCGCAGAAGAAGGAAGTTCCGCGTACCGAATACGGTAAGCTTCGGGAAGAAGTTGATGCACCCATTTCGGCAAAACACAAAGATAGAAGCGGGGCTCTTTACCCCTCCAATGCGCAAAACAAACAAAAAGTAAAAGGGTAACAAAAGAGCTGACAATTCACACTCTTGCATGCATATTTGGAAACTCGCCATCAGGCGGTATTCTGAAACACTCACACAATCCGTCACATTTACCGCTCTTTTATGAGTATAGCCTTTTAAAAACTTGTGTTCGGGGACTTTGCGACGGAAGATACAGTTTTCAGTTCATTCTGATAAAGAAACTTCGGTGTTTGGTGCAGCAGTTAAAGGAAAAATCATGGCACGTGGATGTTGTTCAAAAAAGCTACTCTTTATTAAGTACCTTATCCCGAAATTTTAAAGGCCTCCATAGGAAGTTGAAAACCCGAGCCAACCATAGGGTAAGCGCTTAAGCATGCGAAGGTTCTGCTTTTACCTTCGGCAATTTTCTTTATTTACCACGAAGAATGGGCTGATGCGTCAGCCTACCCACTTGTCATGGTTTCAGGCCGGTGAACTAAGCCTGGGCGTAGTACATATTTGTGGTCCTCAGTGCTGAGTTCGGCTAATTTTAAGCGTGTAAATTGTGCTGAGCTTGACTTAAAGGAGCCATGAAGAGAAAATGCAAGTTGGTTTTATTCGAAAGATTTCGTGTTTTATAGTGCCCCCAGCGCTTGTCCGGATACAAACGGTGCTTTATTCACTGAGAAATTAAACAATTTAGGTTAAAATTTTCATTTTCCCGCTCAATCGTGCGTTTTCGTGGTCCCAAGTGACATCACTGAAACCGACCGCTCTGCAGCCTAGAGCACCTTCATTCACGCATCCGCCGTACAGGGTAGAGACACGTATACGCTGGCGCCGCCATTTTTGGTTGCTCGCTCGCCGCCGAAGCAAGTCATTGTGTCAAAACCGCGCTAAAATTATCGCCGCAACGCGGTTTACTGAAGAAGTTTGAATCATATTGTCTGTTTCGCGTTGCTAGGTCTCGTGGGAAACGAAAAGAATAACGCGCTGAGCCCGTTGGCCCAATTGCGGCGGCACGGGACCGTTCGAAGGTTGTCTCCACCCTGAACAGCGGTGTTGGTTTGTTCCCGCGTTTTTTTACGTTCCGTAGCCTAGATGGCGCCACCATACCGTGGCAAGCGTTTGGTTTGTTTTTGCCCGCATTTAAACCTGGCTTGTTTTTGTTCTGGGAGAAAATATTCGTTCCCTGAAACAGTGCTCGCTCGACAAATGGGGTCACGTAAGACACCGTTGCTTGCGTCAATCGGCCAGTGTCCTCTGAGACAACCCCAAGCCCCGTAGTGCTGTGCAGCGAAACCAAAGCATGCTGTGCGCAGTACGAACAGCAGAACGCATCAGTACTTCTATGTTTACATGTGCTTTCGTAACTTCCACGGTTTGTCCCATCATTCTTATTGCTTTGTAAAGAATGTGCCCTAAATTTAAGCGCAAATCGCTCGTTCGTCTAGTTTGTAAGTTCTACCTAATTTGCGTCTGCTTCTGCCAGCCTCCGCCAATCGCAGAGCTTAGCCCATGTGACGACATAGGTTCTGTTGCGGGAAATGAGCTGGTGGGTCGCATGACCATTCCCGTTTTTCCTAATTATGTAGCTTATTTGAGCGAAGTTTACGTTAAAAGTGGTGTCAGTATGATTCTAACGAGACAATCTTTTGAATGAACCAAACTTGTGTTTTCTCTTCATGGCTCCTTTAAGAAAAACAAAGCCAGTTGATACCATGGTGCCGATATCAAGCAAAATTTAGGGGGTGCACCATTCCCGGCGGTCGCGGCTGAGTTATCTTTAGTGAGAAACCCTGTATGACCCATTCTGCGAAAAAAAGTCCGCGATGTTGCCATAAAATTCTCTTGGTGCACTTAGGTCTGAATAGGCGCCTCGACGGCGAAAGCCTGGCAATACCTCTCAAAAACTTCTCTGCCGCAACATCGTATTTGTGTGTCTTTCTCCGCTTTCAATTGCCTTTCGCCCGAAACACTTCGACCGGCTTCAGTACCCAGGAATGTGAATTCAACCTACCTTCATTCTCTCCCGCCTACCCCCATGGTCCAGAGCATCATTCTTCGTAAATAAAGGTTTTACAACAAGAATATTTCTGCTACACCTTGTTTGCGTCGTTTCCTTGTTTTTGTTTCATCGTCTTACAGCCCTGATTGCCTCGGAAAGCAGACTGGTACACGCCACATCTTCCCTAGAATCAGCGTTCGGCGGGGCACGCACTGTTTTTGTAGTTTTGTGCTTCCAATTCATGGTTTTTCAGTTTTGGTAAGCGGGGCCATTAGCACCTCTAAATTCCCAATTCCTTGCCAATCCCTGTGCAAGTATGTCCCACGAATACAGGAACAGGAACAGCGTGGGAGAAGTTTTGCCGCCGAAACGAAGCGGTTTTGAAGGAAAAACGGCAGTTCCTCAATTAATAATAGATACTGCAACAGCGTCATGTAGCTTAAGAGAAATATAATCTAAGCCTGTTTGAAGGAATTGCACTTGGAAGGGGGGGATACGTTTAGGCCACGGAGATGTAAAAAATAAAGTCGGATCACAACTAAATACAGGCCTGGCATATCCAGAGGGGGTTTCATAGATGCGAAGGTAATTTTGAACCGTCAGCAGTAGAAATCGGGCCCTCTGTTCAGGAATGCGTGCCTGTGTATACAAAACATGGTTGAAAACGAACCTTGGGAGCCTAATGCAATTTCGAAGGATGCGCCTCTCCAAAAAGTACAACAGTCACCGTTTGTAGATGGGGCAATTGCAAAACAAAACGCAGCCAATTGACATGACTGGACGGATGCAGGATCGGTACAACAGCAAAAGTGTGTCCAGGCGGCGTATATGCGCTTCTTAGTCACTACGGCCAGCCGTCACCTGAGCTTGCTCATGGGTATTATATCACCGCATAAACGTAGCTGAAGCATAAAATACCACCCGAACTGAAATAAATAACAGCCAAATTGGACCTGCAATGGTTGAAAACCACGGTTTTGATAAATTTTTAAGAGAAATAGCCGAACCCGACCTTAAAGGGGCAAACCCGCAAAAACCTAAAAGAAGCAGTAGCTGAAACTGACCAAAAGACACTGGAAATACCCGAAATCCTATTTATAATGCATAAAGATGTAATGAATAGATTATATGCGTGATAAAAAATTTAATTTTAAACATAAAAAAACCTTGAAACTAAAAAAAAATCGGTAACGGAATTTGAACCCGGGTTAGGATGTTCTCTTCGCAGGAACGGAACTACTACACTACAGGAACAAGCTGTTCTGAGCGAATAAAATGAGGCCCACCAGCACGTCCACAAAGCTTCAAACATGCCACTAGATGGCTTTGTTGCGTCCTTTCAAATAGGGCCGAAGGGAAGTTGTGTTCCCGAAGACGCAGGGGCAAAGTATTTATTAGGCGAGCAGCTTAACTTGCCAGGTGAAACACCGAGAGAGAGAGCACCGGTTGGTGGTTAGCAATATGGCGACCAAAAGCAACACACGAGCCGCTAGCCAGCGCGCTCCTTCGTCGTCGTCGGTTGTGCCGCATCCCACGGCACGTACCGACGCGGAGGATTAGCATGTCCGTTAGCATGACCGTCCTACTTGATAACGCCGTCACCCCACAGTTTCGCACGTAACAATATGTGTATGCCAATCAACAGAAGAGGTGTACGTAATACCAGGATACTTCAGCCAATCCACCTGCGCAATGACTATATTTTTGTGAGCGAGATAATGTAAAACTGCTCCTGTAACCGGCAAGACAAGTAGAGCACTCGTCGACACATTCAACGTGAAATGAATGCTGGCGAGCCATGTCGCCAACAGAGATAAATAGGCCTGCGAACGTTCATATAACAAATGAAGGTCGACTGCGGCAGCAAAGAACGCTGTATCGACCGCATACACGTACGTTGTCACATCTTGGAGCAGAAGAATGCCACTGTGTGTTGCCTGGTCCTGTTTCTATTTCTTCTTCCCCAATCGATAACAGCGCGAGTGGTAACACACCTGTCCCCCTTCCAACCAACAATAAAGAAAAACAAAAAATAGACAGGAAAATGTTGAAGGGGGTGCCAGAGGGGTAGGGAAGGTCCGGCCGCTCAAGTGTTTCACCACTCCCCGTGGGCCTCTTGAGCCAAAACAAGCTTTTCCCTCGAATTAGGCAAATATAAGGGGCTGACTGTTACGGTTGGTGCAGTGAAGGTAACAGTATTTCACCGCAGTCGAGCAACCATGGGGCGAAAGGAGTGGTAACACAACTTCGTATTTTCTAAACTTTTATATGAAAAAAAACTTTATGTAAAAACAAATGAAAACCGCATAAAATACAGTGAATCTGCTGTGTTACTTTTAGTGCTCAAGGAGGGAGAATACTCTGGGAACTTGTAGCCGACGCAAAGCATTCTTTTTGCATCCTCCATGCTCGTTGGTTAAGGACCTTTCTGTTGCAATCCACCATATCCAGCTGGTGCACTTAGCTGTCTCCTTTCAAAGCTGGCGTGGGATCCTGGCGTTAATGTAATTTATGTGTACAACGCTCTACGTATTGGTGCATTTTATGTATATGAGGAAGAATCAATTGGTAACGCGATAAAGGCTGTGAAGGCAATTTGCGAGAACGCTGCAATTCGTTCTCGTATTTGGGGAACTTGTTCTAGCAGATTGACCCTGCTTTCTGAAACCCTCCTCCACTTTAGCCTCCAGTCTAGGAGATCCTTGCACGCGACTTTTGAATGTAAAGGTATTCCGGGTTCATCCACTCAGCTGAGTCGAGGAAACGGATGGAGGGGAAGGCAAAATCAGAATATGGTCATGAGTCTCCTGAAACACCTCCTATTAATAACAAGCAGGAGCTAAATAAGCGTGCTGGCGTCTGTACGAATGGCTCGGTTAAAGATAGTGCCCTCTAGCCGGAACACTAAAGAAGCCAGTAATGTTGAAAGCACGCACCCTACTTCTACGAAAGTTAAAGTATTGGCTGACAGCTTTTAAGAAAACGCGTTCGTTGAGTAAATCATATCAACAGGGCGACAAACGCCTCATTACGCTAGAAAAGTTCGGAAATTTTTATTCAGGAAGTTTTACGCGCATGCTCGTACGCTTCATATGACAACCCAAAAACAACATTGTGGGCGTGTAAGCGAAGATGACGCCATGATAACGGATTCAGGATTTTTTCTCATTTAAAAATTTCAAATCGAATTCGAGAACACAAACATGCCGTTATCAAAACAAAATTTCTCAACAAAAGAAACAATTATAAGCCCGTGAAGTATGCGATATTTGATATTTGAAACTAAACACTGTGATTGTCATGTGTCAGGGCACCCCCTGAGAGGGGGACGCATCAAAACCCCCGAAAAAACGAGGAAAAAGAAGAAAGGAACGGCCATTTGAAGTGCGTGCCAGGACCGCGCCAATCAGCAAGCGCCAGCGCCGACGCACCGAGGAATCATGGGCAAAGGTGGCAGCACACTGGTCGGCCAATCAGGGAAGGCCACGCATGGGACAAGTGGCGAGATGACCATATAAGGACAGGGAAGAAGCAAGAAGCCAATGGGAGTGCGCCACGAGAGAGCCCAGAGGGTATAAAAGCGGGGCGCACAAAGAGAAGGGGGAGGCAAGGAACCGAAGAAACCAGGAGGCGGCCGGAGCACGTGCGCTTCAACGAACGAGCCAGGGGGACGCGGCCAGGCCATCGACCACGCCATCCGAGCCTAGGCGGGAGCGGGCCGACTTCGCATCGGCACCGTCATCCTAGGTGCACCACGAACTGGTGTCTTCGTGGCCCCAGCGGCATCGGTCGGGCACCAGCGGCCTGCGTCCACGCTCCGTCGACGTTCGTCTCGACGGCCCCAAAAGGCGATGTTCATGCCAAGCCTACCTGAGACCTCCAGCGGTAGCGGCTACCAGGGAGTAGCCACCGAGGAAGCGCGCCGCCGAAGGGATGACCGCGCGCATCGAACGCCGGCATCAAGGACATCCAGCGGGAGCGGATACCAGGAAGTAGCCGCAGAGGAAACGTCAGGACGCGCGGAGCCCACGCCGCCCAAGGAGTGACCGCGCACATCGAACGCCGGCACCGAAGTGAGACGAGGAGGGCTACCGCCGGGTCGCGGCCACGCAATGGGTGCGACACGTCAGCGCTGACGACAGCGGGGTAGGCCAGTCCATTAGGGACATATTCGTAGGACACAACTAGGGAGTTGTAGTGAGAAAGAGACGAAGTAGGACTTGACGTAATGAGTGAATTTGGACTGAAGGTGTAGAACGTTATTGTAGAGTGTTTTGAGTTTTGATTTGAATTGTATATTGAGCTATTAAGTGAGGGGTTTGTATGCGAGTTGTAGTTTGGGATTGTAGAGGTGTGAGTGTTTATCGTTTGTGTGTACTTTAATTATTGAGTTATTTTCCGTTAGGGTTTTTTTTTTTGTGCATTAAATGTGTGTTATGTCAAACTCGCCAACGGCTTCCCTGTGTTCATTGCTCCAAGCTGGTAAAGACCACCCCACCATCCGTTCACGTGACAAATAATTGGCGAGCCTGCCAGGATTCTTGGCATATCAACTGCCAGGATTGATTTATCCTCACCCAGGATATTTCTATCGGGCCCTGTCACGTGTCTTACCAGCTGCGAGAATGGATTTTCGAAAGTTGTTGATGTTGGTTCAGACGCGAGGTTTGAACAAAGAGCAGTTTCTCGAATTGTACGATGAAGAGAACCGCAAAGCGCATGAGAGATTGGATGCAAAGATTGAAGAATCTCGCAAAGCAAGGGAAAGGCTTGAGGCCGAGAAAAGGAGGTTGGAGGTTGAGGATAGAGAGAGGAAACTTAAAATGGTAGAGTTGGAACGAGAGCATGCAGAATTAACACGGTGCGTCGCGGAAAAGGAACGCGCAAAGAATGGAGGCACGCGGCTCGCTGCCCTCTACAAGGCACGTGAGGAAGAGAGCACACAGATGGGCGATGGCGAAGTAGCACGTGCGCTTGATAGAACGCAGGTCGCAGTTCACGATGCGGCCGCAAGTAAATACGAACCCAAAGAAAACGATTGTTTTTTCGGACAATCCGCTGAGGAGAAAGGCGCGTTCGAAGCACGAGACAGTGAACTGGCCGGGCGTGGCTCAACCGCAGGCCAGGCGCTTGGCGATGAGCGCTCCGAGAACACGCCAGGAGAGGACAGCTTGCTTCCGCCGAGTAGCGCTGTTGATTCACTTGGTTTTATGGTCTCCGAAAGCGGATTAGTTGAGACTGAGGCACCTGCTGCTCCGTGCACTGGTACGAATGGAGGCTGGCAAGAAGGCGGTAGTCCTTTGGAAATGCCCATAGCTAGTGAGACTACCCTCATCCTCGAAAACGCCAGTGCGAAGCAGTCAGACAGTGAAACGGGCAGCTCAGCGTCTAAGATTGTCAGTGCGGCCACGAGTGCGCAGCCAACTACCGGGATTTCAGACCTCCCGGGACAGCGCCCTCAGACCGAGATATTTGCGGTCGATGAAGAGCCAGAATTAGAGCAATGTGACAGCGATACCGGGCAGGGTCTGGTTCGTTGTGAGCAGCCCCGAGTCAGTTAGCCGAAACTAAGTGCCGCGAGGAAAACGGCGCATTTTTCCCAAAGCATCCGAAGCGAACGAGGGGAATTAAGAGCTTGATGCTTTGGAAGGTTAGAGTGCGAGAGCGTAGCCGTGCTGGCAGAGGCAGGCTGAGCAGAAAAGCGACCCAGCTTATAGCCAGAGCTAGAAGGATGAGCAGACGATGGGCCAAGAAGAGACAGGCTAGCAGGAAGTCCCAGTGTAAGCACGGGAAGATTGGTAGCTCACGACATGGATGCGACGCGCTAAGCAGCTTGCAAGCTAGTAGTGTGCAAAGAGCAGCGCGCAAGCGCAGAGTTACGGGTGAAATCGTAAGGCGGCCGGTGCTACCGAAACCATCGAGCCAGGCTATGGGCTACCGGCACGCAAGTAGTGTGACCAAGGTCAGTTGTCATAACCAAGTAGATTGTGTAGCAAAGAGTGCTGAGTGGTTAAGGCGGAAGAAGGTTAAGATGAAGCAATAGGTCAGTGAACCCAATGGAAAACACGGAGCTGACTCGGAAAAGAATAGGATCCATTACGGTGACGAATGATTGTGTGTTGGGGTAGAGCTTTAATGTTGTAGTATTGTGAAAAGACAAGGTGGGTATTGACGTATATAAAAGAGATATGAATGAGTGAGTGACCAAGTTCCGAATGAGAAATAGGGATGTTGAATATTAGAAAATTGATGGCTTTGATTTGGTGATGGGATCGAGCAGATTGTATGAGTAGAGTTGTGTATGTGCATGAAGTGTAGATATAAAAGAGTGCGATTGAGGAGCTTGAGGAAAGACGTTTTTGATGTGGATTGAGAAAAATGGTTGTTCTAAAAGAGATCATTGATGTATTTGATTTTTATGACGTTTAAGAGAAGAGGTTGAGTATTTCGGTGTTAGAGAAAGTGATGTATTGCTGATAGAACGGGAACGTTGTGTGAACCAAGTGTGTGTGTTCGGTATACGAATGAACTACAGACAAGTGTGAACACTACGTGTGGGTTCTGTGAACGGGATTGAATTGAACACAAGTGATAAGAGAGAGAAATAAGAGTGAAGGGAAATGTGAAGTGAGAAGTGGTGGTGAACAGTGGATAGTGAGTAATGGGGGTGGAACAAGAGGACATCGACGGCCAAGACACCTCCCCATCCACCAACCACGTGAAATAAGAAGACAGCGGCAGACAAAATGAAGCAGTTTTTTGAGAAAAAACTCTTAAAGCGGGGGGTAACTGTCATGTGTCAGGGCACCCCCTGAGAGCGGGACGCATTAAAACCCCCGAAAAAACCAGGAAAAAGAACAAAGGAATGGCCATTTGAAGTGCGCGCCAGGAGCGCGCCAATCTGCAAGCGCCAGCGCCGACGCACCGAGGAATCATGGGCAAAGGTGGCAGCACACTGGTCGGCCAATCAGGGAAGGCCACGCATGGGACAAGTGGCGAGATGACCATATAAGGACAGGGAAGAAGCAAGAAGCCAATGGGAGTGCGCCACGAGAGAGCCCAGAGGGTATAAAAGCGGGGCGCACAAAGAGAAGGGGGAGGCAAGGAACCGAAGAAACCAGGAGGCGGCCGGAGCACGTGCGCTTCAACGAACGAGCCAGGGGGACGCGGCCAGGCCATCGACCACGCCATCCGAGCCTAGGCGGGAGCGGGCCGACTTCGCATCGGCACCGTCATCCTAGGTGCACCACGAACTGGTGTCTTCGTGGCCCCAGCGGCATCGGTCGGGCACCAGCGGCCAGCGTCCACGCTCCGTCGACGTTCGTCTCGACGGCCCCAAAAGGCGACGTTCGTGCCAAGCCTACCTGAGACCTCCAGCGGCAGCGGCTACCAGGGGGTAGCGACCGAGGAAGCGCGCCGCCGAAGGGATGACCGCGGGCATCGAACGCCGGCATCAAGGACATCCAGCGGGAGCGGATACCAGGAAGTAGCCGCAGAGGAAACGTCAGGACGCGCGGAGCCCACGCCGTCCAAGGAGTGACCGCGCGCATCGAACGCCGGCACCGACGAAGCGAGACGAGGACGGCTACCACCGAGTCGCGGCCACGCAAGAGTGCGACACTTCAGCACCGACGACGGGGTAGGCCAGTCCAATAGGGACGCAGTCATAGGACACAACGAGGGAGTTGTGGTTTAGAGAGATCACCTAGAGGGTGATAGAATAGGTTGATTGGGACGAATTGTGTAGAACTTTATTGTAGAGTGTTTTGAGTTTTGATTTGAATTGTATATTGAGCTGTTAAGTTAGGGGTTTGGATGTGAGTTGTATTTTGGGATTGAAGAGGTTTGAGTGTTTATCGTTGGTGTGTAGTTTAATTATTGAGTTCTTTTGCGTTAGGGTTTTTTTTGTGTGTGCATTAAATGTGTGTTATGTCAAACTCGCCAACGGCTTCCCTGTGTTCATTGCTCCAAGCTGGTAAAGACCACCCCACCATCCGTTCACGTGACAGTGATACGTTGGCACCATTAGGCGTTGGACGTAATTTTCTCCAGGTGGCGTCCCACCAAGAAGAAAAAAAATACCGTCGCTTGCGAATGGCACCGTAGTTTTCCATGCTTTACAAGCCTCGCCTAATGATTATTTTGTAGAACCTCTATGCCCATGCGGCATACTTTTGTTGGAGTGCTTATATCTCACCTTGTGATGACATTTGAAGCTGGACCATGCTGATGTGCGATGACTCGGTAGTTTGTCCAGACGACGGCATAGTCGGGTCTTTACTACAATGGAATTTTTAGTGGCAGCGACAACATAAAACGGCGCAGTCAATTTTCTTCTTGAATTCGCGTGTGTCGCTGTGGCTCTCAATCCTAGCAAACCACAACCACCCGGCCTGCTTCGGCCCTAATTAGGCTCCTCGCAGTTGATTCACCCATAATTTCAAGGTGAAATTTTTTTTTCATACGTACATCACATTTTCATCATTCAATCTTTCGCGCAGGCGGTACGGAAAATTTATGGCTGGGGAGATGGCGGTATTTACGGCCATTTCAGCAAGCTTACTGTGTGCGACGACTTCCCAACACGCGGCATACAGAACTTCAATGCATGATTTGAACAATGCATAGCTTGCAATAAAATATATTTGGTGAACATACAAAACCAGACATCAGTGGAGTGGCCGCTGTGGAACGCTCTTCAGAGTTTGCAGCGTTGACAAAACGTTGATGTTTGTTCACCAGATTTTCTGGTCTTACCTACGCATTTTTTGGCAATTCCGGCAATGTTATCATGACAAGGTTTGCCGAATAGCATTACAGTGACCTCCCACGTTTTCAGGCCATTTTTCAGCCTGTGGGTGTCCGTTAGGTGTCTCACTACATTGTGTTGCCTGCATTCACGTCTCAACTCTAATCTCTGTCATCAGGATAAAGTTTTCTGAGTTTTTATCAGCACAACGGCAATTTTAGAATTTATCTGCTTCTAGTTAGCTGTCTAACGACCAGATGACAGCCTTCATAGGCCATTTCACGCATGCAATGACGAAGACGCAAAATACTCAACCTCTAGTATACAACGACTCAGAGCGCCGGGAAGAAATCCATTACATTGAAAACCAACCGTTATAGCGTTCCAGCAATGGTTACCACATAAATGTTGCTAGGTATAGTTTCCCTTCTTTCAATCTCTCACGCTTTCTAGGGGTAGCCATCTTTAACTATTGCCCTTATCCCTTTTGGCATTGTAGACCATCTTCACAATCACCTGAAGCTAGATGCCTTCAATAGTAGCAGCCAAGGGGTTGAAGCGGAAATGAACGGAAGCGAAACCTGGAACGGAAACGGTCCTTTTGCTGGAATAGAACCCGAACCCGAACCGTTAGCCCGCTGAACCGGAACCAGAACTGAACCGAATAAGTAAATAACGGTACGTTACATGAAAAGACGGTTCGACCACCCGTTGTTGGTGACACGTAGTGAATATCATTTGCGCTTCTCTCTTCCACGAAGGATGAACTTCGTAAACTCTCATGGGCTGTTCCCCTTCAGAGCAATCACAACGCTGTCAACGCTCTCCTTGGGGTCTCAACATGTGCAGAAGTATGCCAACCAACGTTGCAGTGGTATGTAGCTGCTGGTCGAGCGAATACAGAGCAAGGCTGCGCGAAAGAAGCGACGCAATGTCGGCATTCTACAGGCAATATGAAACACCGGCAATGCCCTTCCTTCGTTGCGACGACATAGGAACACGCGGACTGCAAGATTGCTGCCTGCGGAACAGCGAGCCTACACACCCTAAACGTGCCTTTTTGCTGCTCTTTATATTTTAATAAAACAGTCGCGCAAAGTTTAAATATTTTAGATGTGTTATCCGAAGGCGTGGTTCAGTGGCTATGGCTCTAGAAAGGAGGCATGCTCGATCACAAGCCCCGCGGCCATTTTTTCTCATGTCTGTGTGTAGATATGTCGAGGTTCGTAGATAACACCTGTGATTAAATTTCGACGTTCTTTAAGCCCTCCCAGACGGTAAAAAATTCTCTCCGCCGTGCAATATACACCAAACGCAATAGCATCAAACGCGGCAATCATTCTTGACAACTCCGCTTCCGCGCGAAAGCAAGAAGCAACGGCCCATCACTTGGTTTTAAATTTTTCCGCGCGCAGCTCATACACAAATGATTCCTGCTCTTTTCGCTGCCTTCAGACATAGAATTAGCACAAAACCCAGGAATGAATTTGCCTAAACGTCCCTCTTTTTGTCCGACCTTGCGTATAACGCCCAGTATAATGGTTAGTTTCTCAGGACGCATGCAGCGGACAGGCTTGTACCTGTGATCCCTTGTCTCACGTTGAGGTCATGCGCACATGGAGCTATGTATAAATTGTTCTTTAAAACTATAAGTTTGACCGGACACAACTCTAGGACGACATAAGGGCTGGGCGAGAAGTCTGCGTATGAATCATCACTACTACGTCTATTTTCCGTATTGTATGCCCCAAAAGGGTAAAGTTGTCTTTGAAGTTCCACTAGTAAAAAAGCAGTCTACTGATCGAATTTTTGTTTGTGTTTTATTTTTACGGTTGATTGAAACTACTAAACATTTTTTCTATTACCGCCCTGATAATTCAACCTATCGAACCGTTTAACGAACTAGTTAAAAGCTTCCGAATTTTTTCGCGTACCGATTCGATGGCCGATTCATTCGAAACAGAACTGAACCGGAAGTAGAATAATTTACTCGAACAAGAACCGTAACCGAGCCCTTTTTTTTTTTCGCGACACACTGGAAGCAGCAGACATTGGGATCCATGGAGATTTTCCCTTACCCTCCGCAGCATGCCCCAAATTACTTCTCTACAGCTGTGATTGTTGTTGCGGAGCGCTACGAGTACCAAGCCTTTTCTTTTTCGTATTTCCCGCTCCCCAAAAAATGAAAAAAAAAAGCTGAGGAACACCCGCTCTATCATAGCTAAAGCAAGATGAAAGCGAATTATAATAATAGGAGAGACCAAAAAAATGAATAAAAACACAATTTGTAGAAGACAAGAAATCCCCGCTGCAGCGACGGGCGACGGTGATGCATATCGGCGGGAAGCGCTCCACCAACCTCGCCTGAAATTCCATGCATGCAGCCATACAACAACTACAGCCACGCCATTCCCCACGTAGTTATTAGATGCAGAGCATCTGATTCACTCGCCTTGTCCCTCCGGCGTCGTCGTCGTTGTCGTCGGCGTTGTCCACCCCTCCCCCATTCTCCTCGCCGCGCCAGCTGCGCTCTCCGCCGCTTAGCCCCTCTCCTCTCCGATAGCGAACACTCTCTCGCGAGGGGCATTGGATTGGATTCGATTGGATTGGATTGGATTGGCTTGGCTTGGCTTGGCTTGGCTTGGCTTGGATGGGCTTGGATTGGCTTGGATTGGATTTGGATTGGATTGGATTAAAGTGGATTGTGTTGGATTGTGTTGCGTCATAGCCGCGGCAGACGCGCTGGGGCCGGCGCATGTGCAGTACTCTTTCTTCCGCGGTTTCCTCTCCTTCGGGCGCGCTGCGCATATAATCGGTGTGCCGTTCTCCGGCTAAGCAACATCCACGCTTGGCTCAAACACCTAGAGTCCACGCCGCTTTACAAGTACGCCAACGTCGTCATCGACTGGGACCGGCGTACGCAGTCGCCTCAACGTTACGCGCGCTATAAAACGCGGTCCCTTCGCCGCTCCGCCTATGCGTCGCATCTACACAGGGGTTCCCGCGAGGGGAGGTGGGAGTTTTTTTTTCAGTCGATACCTTGAAAACAACACCAAAACGCTTGTAAGATATTATGGTGCTCGGCTTCGTTTACAACCAACAAGAAAGGCTTAATAATCATAGGAACAATGTTGTAGTCTGGGCCCGCCGGCAGAAGCACGCGCACCTATCGTCCGTTTCTGTACGGTTGCACTAATCCATGCGCAGGCAACGCGTAACATCAAGCGCAACGCTGCATCTACGGCAACATTCCCATTAACTGGACGGCCATGAACCTCTTGTTTATCCACAACATCTTCGCTAGGTTTGGAGCCTTGTATTTCTCCACGACCAGTCGCTGAAAATGAAAGAGCCGATCCTGCGTAGCGATCTCCACTGCCCGAAAACCCCCCCGCATTCTGCGGCCAGTGCTCCTTTTGGATCCCCTCATTCTATTCCTGCTATATTGTAAGGCGACCCACGGTATACAATATTCAACATGCTAAGTTCAACTTGTGCTGCGAATATAACGTCGTTAGGACTCCCCACAAGTTGTTGGTTTTGGGAGGGTCCTTTTGGGCTCCTTAGACTGGAGCCCGCCAATGAGAGATATACCGCTGTTCCTAAATGTTTAGTCCTGTAGGAAATACGCATCGCTTCGCCAAACCGTTTCCAGAATAATATTTACATGCCAACCCAAAACGTATGCGAACAGATAATATTCAACCATTTTAAATGACCATTTATTTCGGCTGGACACAATTGTTAATGCCACAACAGCTATGTTCTTTTTGGAATTTGAAAAATGCTAGTAGTATGAACAAGAAAATTAATTACAGGCACCGACAGTGCACACACGGGAAACAGAATACTCGTCAATGTAAGAAAATATATGTTTCAGTTAAGTATTGCAGTTCGCTTTATGTAGTGTTGTTTTTTTAGTGCTAATAAATGTTTCTTTCAATATAAAATACCACGTGCATAAACATTTTCATACTAAAAACCGCCCATGGTTAGTTAAGTGGTGCGAGGTCAGTGCTGCATGTGGTGCACGCTATGGAGATGAGATTCCTTTTTTTAACAAGTAAATGAGCAGCCTGTTTCAAACGTATCAAATATGCCTAAACAGTAAACTTGACAGTTTGCTTCAATCTCGAACACTGCCTTATTTTACATATCACACATTTTATCGATAACTCAAACGAGGAAAATCACCCAATTGGTTTCTTATGTAGTTCTAAAAAAGCGTTGAACCTTTGTAACCATACATTATTACTAACAGATCTGCATTTAATAGCTCCAATGTTATCTACAGCCATAACAACGCCCATAAAAATGTAGGATCAGAACATTAGGCAGACTGGGACTCTGCTGTAGTCACAACAACAACATGTTACAGCGTTTGAATTGAAAAACACTCTTTAAGCTCGAAGACCATTTCGATGACGTGAGTGGCCCCGTTGACGTCGTTTCCATTTGTCCTTTAGTGCCAAACGTAGTTCTTGTGCACTAGCATTCACGCATTTGTGCTCGCTCGCCATTTCGTCCATCTTCATTTGGTTGAACACTGGCTGCAACAAAAGGGGATTGAAGGAAGTAATGTATCATAATTACAGTAACCTGGACCGCAGCTGAAGAACACCACGGCTCTCGGTTATGTTGATTACATCTACAGCTGCTATTGAGACACAGTAAGGTGGGTGAGCTTTTGTTATGGGCACTGAGAACACTGCAAGAGAAGCGTTTGAAGTTTCGGCCGTACGTTTAATTTTGTGCTTTTTAGTAAGTGTGATTTTTCCAACTGGTAAGTTTGCATTTTTAAATGTCATTTTTTTATTTCATCCCTGTGTCATTCAACTGCGTTTCTGTAGATGATTCCCGCAAAAACGACTTTATCGAAGAGGGGAACTTCAATCAAATAGTCGCGTCTTCTTGTGTGACGAGAACGCGATCAGTTTTCTCAGTGAGTTTTAAAGGTGGAATAAGAGTAGTCATCTCTGTAGCTAGAAAAGTATGAGCGGCAACGTTGCAAACCCGTGTTTCTGCTCTTAAAATATGTTTCTGGATTTTTATTATCATAAAGAATGACTTCTCAAGTTTGCATCTATCAGTGGTCTCATGCTACACAATGTATTGTTTTTTCTTATAGGGTCCCCAGAATATCAGAAAATTGAAATAAATTGAACTTTTTCTATTTTTATTGTTGCGGAGGAAGCAGTCCAAGAAAATGAATATTTTATCTGTCTACGTATCTTACCTGCCGATACGCATGGAAATTAACAAAGTATTCACGACGATATCAAGTGAATGGCAATAAGCCCCTTATGGAAGCAACCTATGGCATCGTAGGCTTTGTTAAACGCAAGAAACCCAAGGCGTTCAGAATCCATTAACCCATTATGTGCGCAGCGACCTCATAACGCGAGCAGTTCTGTCGCGATATCGCAGAAAGTGTTTCTTTCAGCCTTTGCTCTGCAGCGTGATAACAGCTATTTTCAGCATTTTGAAATATTGTTCAGGAAGCTTCGAAGACGATCACCCTAAATCAGGCTGAACATTTGACTTGACCGTGAAGAAAATTCTGTTCGCGCGTAATTGTGTTGCAAGATGTAAAATATCCTCAAATTTATGATGATATGTTGGGGCCTAGGATTCACGATAATTCACCAAATTGCACCTACAGAGTAGGCTTTCCACTGAGTTACGGCGTTTCTTAAAACCTTCCAAGTTCAAGCAACAAGGCCACGTTTAACATTTATTTTGCCTTATTATTTCGTCATATACCCATTTATGGAAAAACCAGAATACACGCGATAAAAAAAATACACTATTTCAGCCAGCGTGTTTCACCCAGTACCGGATTTATATCGCTAAAAATAAAATAACTGCAATTGCTTCTGAGTTAGACATCATACGATGTCATCTTTCGAAAAACAAAGTTACTAGGAACGTTGATATTTATTGCGCTGTAATATTGTAGTTATTTTCAATGCACGAAATGTATTTACCTCTTCAATCATGCCATCATTGATGGAACAAACGGTTCTGATTCTTACTTACGTCCGAAAGCGCAGTGGCAATAGATTTCTTCGAACCCCTGCCGTTCTGAAGAGAAGACCAAGAGTGTCCCGACTGTCGGTTTGAGGAGTTTCGTTCCCAGGTGCGCAGGCTGATGAGGAACCGATTGAGGTGCTGCTTGAAGAGGCGTGTAGTAAGCGTGTAGAGAACGGGGTTGAGAGCTGAGTTCACTGGCAGAAGGAAGACCGCCACCCAGGCGTATAATGTCTCGTCGATCTTTATACCTAAAAAAAGACGTGAAGGAGACCAATTTATTGGGACGCCGTCTCTAGCTATTTCAGACTGAGATTCACATTCATTACAAATTGCACAGAGCGTGTTGAGGGCTCTTCCAAGTGTTCGCATGCTTATATGAATGCAAGGTAGGATCTTAATAGGGGTTCTACCTTCCCTTTCTGAGGCAGATTGAAAATATCATGCAATACCGTACAAGAAGTACCCGCGATTTGTAAAGGTGCATGTGGCTTTAGTTGCTGCTCAGGATTATCTGTGCATCTTGATATGTGTGAATTAGTATTCGGAATCCAAAATACTGCCTGAATAGAAAAAGAAGCCCTGTATGTCACAGAAGCTGATATTCTAAATCAAAGATAAGCGTTTTTCAGTGGCCATTGTGCTATTTCCTGTCGGATATATAGAAAAACTGCCTAAAAATAGGGAGCCATGAATGATGGGAAAATAGACGCTGCTTTTCGATATGCCCTTAAAAAGTGGCCTTTTCACTCCTAAAGGCTTGAAGAAACTGCATGAACGTGCCATATTACCCTGGATTACGTGCTCCGCACTGGAAGCAAGATTGTGTTGCTCTGTTTGTGCAACCTCTCTGTGCAAGCGCCGCATGTTCACGTCTCTTTGATAGCGGCACTCCACCAATGCGGAACCCCCCGAATGATAACTACCTGTCCCCCTTCTTTTTATGCATGGACCTAGAAACACAATGTGGTGCTAGGCGCTCCAGTACAGCTCGTGCCATTACCCTTTAAAGAAGAGTATAGACAATAATTGTAAAACCCCACTCCGCACTTTTTTATCAAAACCACATATATGGGCAGCATCTTTCACAGGTACCAAAAAGGATTTTCCCCGGTATGCTTGAAATAAATAACAGACTCCACTACATACACATGTATGGTTGCACATGGGCATCCAAGAGGGAACTGTTCACCAGGAGCTAAACGCTTAACATACGCGCCAAAATATTTCGCCAAGCCTGTCCAGGGACTGAAAGAGAGCTTTGTATAGAAAAAATGAAAGTTCAGTACTACTAGTGGCGAGGCTCGCAATAGCAACAGCTGCAAGGCCTGTATCAAGGTGAAGGTATTTACATTACAAACAATTTTTACAATTATTTCCGACCTCCCTTCTAGAGAATTAACATTGCTGTTTTCCTCCTTCCTAAATATAGTGCACTGCAGAAGGAAGGTTTTGTTGAGTTCAAGTGTGATTCCCTTGGCACAAAATATTCCTCGATCTTGTCACCAGAAGACGACGAATGGGGCAGTGTACATGCACCATGGCCCTGACTATCGACCGCGAAGAAGCTGTGGGCAAGATAGCCAGCGCGGGGGCCGTTAGGGCCGCATGTAAATAGCACGTCTCAGCATGAAAACACAAGGCTTCATCGTTCCGTGGTTCGCGTCATCTGTTTTTTTCCGCCACGTAACACTTTGGTTGAGCTGCTCGGTACACCCCAGCCTCGCCCTGTTTCGGCCACTGGAGCGATCCTTCCGTGCCTCCTGGATCACGTCGGCCCGCCCCAGTCCCGGTGAGCCATGGACGTGACCATCACCAGGCCCATTTCCAAACCAACGAACAGCCGAGACCTGCCGACGTGACCAATGAGACGACGATGCCGATCGCCTGCCCAATTCTCCGGCGTGACTCTAAGGGTTTGGACGTGCTTCGCTGCATCGGCTGGCCTCACTATGCTGCAGCCGCTGCTCACCAAACTCTCCATAGTCATCTGTAGCGGCAAGAACTTCTCCACACTTTTATCACCTCGTTCTCAACCTTCGGGCACCCGACCATTTTGTGTGGCCTTGACTGGGACAGTTGTCATCGACGGGGAGAGGGAGGGGAGAGGTCTATCTCGATAAGACGAAGAAGGGGACAGTAGGGCATATTGTGGTGGTCACGACGATCGACGACGAAGCCGCTGTGTGCGGGGCAGCCAGTACGTTCTCCGTTATTACCGCTTGTAAACAGTTCGTCTCGTCATGTAAATACATCGTTACATGGTTCTTGTCAATGCTCTTTCGCCACGTAACAATATTTACTTATTACCTCGTATACACCGTCCACATTTGTTTCAAAAAGGCATCTACAGTTCCAATGAGCTCTATTTTGTATTTTGGTGCACACGTTTTGTTTACAGGAATAATTCCTTCACGTAAACTTTTGTGCCATTTTTGCGCCGCGAACCTGTTAATTTGGCCACGATTTTTTTCTGCCTTCAGGGAAGAAAATACCGGTTTTTGGGCCCCTTTGGTTTAGTCTTGAGTGCCGTCACTTCCATTGTGTCAATGAGCACGGAGAAGCCGACAGGTAGAACTCTTAGCGGTGAGCGCATAAATGAAAGTGGCATTCGGCCCGGCACAGTTGCTACATACGCAGTACACGACACGACGGGCGTGGAAGGCGATTCCGATCCTTCAGTGCCCACTCTAGCCCCTCCTTCAGAAACACTGGTGTCGAGGAGAAAAGGACGGTAAGTCCGACGACTGTTTCGGTGGTTTGGGGGTCGCCATGGCCACAGGCTTCGTGGATGACTCAAGGGGGATATAAATCTTTTAATATATTCTTAAGCTGATGTGACGACAAGGGTTGCTGAAAAAAGCCCGGCGGTGGGTCACGACGGGCCAAAGTCAGCCTGGCTTTACTGAGGCGCTACCAATACTCCCATCTCGGCTCCATCCCGGCTCCATCCCGGTGAGCTGCGTCGGCGTACCTAACGAAGGACTACAGGACAACCATTACTCAAGCTTGGGAAAAGCTGATGTTCTCAGCGGCCTTCAAGTGATGATCCTATTTTGTGGTTTAAACTTGCCGCAGGGGCGTCAATAGACTCGAGACTCGACGAAGACCGTATCAATTGGGGGCTTGTGAATGGGTAAGAAGATCTGAATCGCTTGTGCCGATCTTGGTCGGAAATTGGGGTTGGGAGTAATTTCCCCATGTGAGTTTAGTGCTGCCGGCCTTAGTACCATGTCCATATTAGTGTCATTTGAAGCGGTTGTGGGGGTTTGATACGTGCAGGCCCGTCATGCAGCGCAGGAAACCTTCTGGGGCAGAGTCTTGTAGCGGGTTCGGTTTGGAATAGCATGCCATGCTTGATGTTATTTCATTATCTCCTCGGCTCATGGTCATGCGTCGGGCTGGTCTGACTCGTTTGTGACCGAGTTCGGCAAGCATGTCCCCTTTGGTTTCATTGATCGAAAATGACGCATCAGGAAAAACGGAGTGTGATGTGTGGTGTGACTGTAATTTCAAGGCCTCTGGTATAGTTTGCTTTAGGCAGTCTTTTGACGTTTCTTTGTAGATGACTTCAATGAATACGCCGCCGGAAATCATATTTTAAATGCGGCTGCATCTCATTCACTCGCCTTGTCCATGCAGGCGTCGTCGGCGTTGTTGTCGTCCGCCCCTCCCCCATTCTCCTCGCCTGCGCGAGCTGCGCTCTTCGCCGCTCACCCCCTCTCCTCTCCGATGCCCCTCTCTCGCGAGGGGCATTGGATTGGATTCGTATGGATTGGCTTGGCGTGGCTTGGATTGGATTTGGATTTGATTGGATTAAAGTGGATCGTGTTGGATTGTGTTGCGTCATTGCCGCGGCAGATACACTGGCGCCGGCGCATGTGCAGTACTCTCTCTCTCCGCGGTCTCCTCTCCTTCGAACGCGCTGCGCATATAACCAGTGTGCCGCTCTCCGGCGGCCTTTCGGTCGACGGTTGCTCTCCGTTGCGCTTGAACCCCCCTCAGCGTCGCATCACACCAGGGTTCCCGCGAGGGGAGGTGGGCGTAATTTTTCCCCAGTGACCTTTTCAATAAATTTTGCAATAATGAATAACTCTTTCTCTTTCCATTTTTCTATTTCTGCTGTCTCGCTTTTGACTTATTTCATTATAAGCGGGGAAAGTTATTCGTAAATAGGGAGCTCCAAGGATTTTTAGCCGCAATTCCATTTTAGATGGTGGTTGGGACGGAAAACGTGTGCAGGGAATCCTCGCCGAGCAACGACGTCATCGCGTCTGCTGGCACCGCCTTAGCTTTGCCTCGCCGCGCTCGGGCGGAACACGTGCCGCCACCTGTCGGATGCGCGATGCAAATGGTACAAGCACGGCTTTGAAACGCGCCGCGGAGTGGCTCGCTTTATCGCTTGTTGCGACGAGTGGTGCAGTTTTGGCAGTTGAAAGACAAGAATCAATGCCAAAATGAAAGAAGCGAAGATTTTATGACGGGATAGCGCAAACCATCTTTTTAATTAGCGTCACTCACACCAGACCACAAAAGCCGAACGGTGGCCACCAAAGGAGTTCAAACATTTTGAGAAAACGCTCGTCCCACGGCGCCTTCTGCTACTCTTCCAGCTTCATAGCAAAGGCGGTAGGCACGCTTACGTCGTACATACTTTAATAACCACGCATAAACTCAGCAGGACCAATAAAAAGTTAGGTTGGCCGCAAGCTTCGCTGTTTGCCAGGTGTTCACGTAACGAGTGCAGAGCTGCACAAACTTCTTTTAGATAATATCTTTGGACACTACATCAATGAGCGCCCATTTTATGACCCGATGATTCGGCGGTGTGGTTGGGAAGAATTTGAAAACACCATACGAAAGCGTAAATGCAACATATATCTTTGCTGGGTATACTCTGCCTTCTTGATACCCAACAGGTTCCCGGGCTTCCCTCCTGGCCGACAAGCAGAAAACCCATCAGCCGGCCATCAATCAATGTTATAAAAGACACCGTTTGCAGTTTCTATCCCTTCCCCACACAACGTCTGACCACGGTAGCTAGTGGCGTACGATCAGGGTAGGTGTTTTGGTGTACGTGGTGTCGCCACTCAGCGTCACCCAGATTGCTCGAGGCGGCCCGTGTGATCAGGCTATGCCAATGATCCGTCAACTTTATTTCGTGGTCTTGGCTACAAATGATCCTTATTCAGGGCGGCCAAAGTTTTAGATGCCACATCCATAAAATGCAAAGGCAACCTCCTACCAATAGCAGTTAAAAGAAACGTTGGCAGTTCTTTACTGAAGTAAGAAAAAAGCGAAGAATATCGAATGAAGGAAGGTTTCTAGTGGGTAATCCCCATTAAACTTTAAAAAAAACTACACTCTATAAAAACTGTACGCGTTATTTACGCCTCCGAAGGGCGTAAAATTTCTGCCATTTTCATTTTATATTATAATAAATGTGTCACATATAATAATTCATTTCTTTCCACAGTCAGTTATTTTCTCTAAGTTAGGGAATCTCTTCAAAAACGAATGTGAGTAAATGTGAAATTATGGAAAAAAACGAATACCGCAAGTTATTTTTAATGAATCGTATAATTCTCATACGTCGCACAACGTATGTCTCATACAATATATTCAGTAGAATCTACTACTCATTCAATCTCCATGGGTAATTACCGGACAATAATTGTTGACCAAAGCGCAAACATCTGCAGTTTCAAGAATTATTTGAGGTTGGTTCTAGTTATTGGGGTTACAGGTTGCAAAAAAAAAAAAAATGAAGCAAGCTCACACGGACCCGTAAGACTTGAAGGTAGCGAAGCTTTACGCAACCTTCACGACTATCACGACGGTTTAAGTCCACAATTACGGCCGATTTGCTTCTTCACTGCTGCCGCAACGAAATTTACGCCATCATTGTTGCCATTGAAGACTGCGAGAACTACTAGAAACATAGTTCTAAATAATCTAATCCAATCGATAGTGTTGGCCAATTCTGACAACACCCAAATGATAGTTTGCTGGGTGCCTGGACACAGTGACATTCAGGGGAATGAAATTGCTGATAGATTGGCTGGTAAGGCAGCACGCCAAAGTGGCATATACATATCGCAGGTCCCATACCAGGACATGGAGACAATTCTACAAAGAAAACTCTGGCAACAATGGCAAATCCTTCGCAAATTACACTTAATAAAACCACAGTTGGATCGATATACTACGGAAAAATTCCCCCGCATTTCCCCGAGGGGGAGAATGTGAAAGTGCGAATGCACGGTTGTCGGCCCGCTTGCGGCGCTTGCGCTCGGCCCCCGCAGCCCACCGCCTCGCCGCCTTCTCTTCCATCGGGTTTGTAGTATCACGTGTACACCACGCAGTTATCAAGCCGCTATAACGCCGCTGAGTCGCCAACGCACGCCGCTGACGACGTAGTTTGAATGCGTTAAAGATATAAGGCGCGTTACTCACACTGATATCAGCGTGGCGTCTGTGACTTAGTCGGTAGAGCGTCGCGCTGCGGCCGCAAAGTCCTCGGATCGAAACCTGGCGCCGGATGCTGTTTCTTTTTTAAATATAGAGGAGCACTGCGGACGCCGCCGCCGCCGGTGGTGGATGGTTTGGGGTCGCTTATAAAGTGCATTCGCACTTAAAAAAAAACGGCCGCGTATCTCCTCCTCTAGTTGCAAATTTCGACGAACGGCGACAGTCCACGGGCGCCCCGGTCAAGTAAATGCCTCCCTTCCCTTTCCTTTCCCACTCACCTCGCATGCTGTTCCGCTCCAGTCTCGTTCCTCCCAAGGTAACACGCTAGAGGATTGCTCTAATCAAATTAAATTCACTGCGTTCCAGTGCTCCAAGACGGGTGCCTCGATGCCAGCGCTGCCGTACGGCGGGTACACGCGTGCGTGAATCGAGGCACCCTACTACAACGTATATACTACCACGTTGCCCTACTCCACGAGCGTGCCAAGCGGAAAGTTAGACCTATCGAGTGGAACCTTTCGTTGCGTTTACCGTTTGATTTCTTCAATGTCGCCAGACGCTATAGTAGCGCTGGAAACAGCAGGCGACGGTTTTCTGCAGTGATATAGAACTTAATTTGCAATCGCTCAAAAAGAGCACCCATAAATTTTTTAATAAAGGAGCACTGGAACTATCACATATGTATTGATTTCACGCCTTATATTTGCGTAATGTCATGTTCTTGTGACGCAGTGTTGACATGTATGAACATTGACATCCTACGTAGACGTTTAGAATTGGCTGCGGGTATTAAAACTATTCAGCAGCTCCTGTATACTTTGGATGGGTGGCTGAATCGACTCACAGACAGACAGACAGACAGACAGACAGACAGACAGACAGACAGACAGACAGACAGACAGACAGACAGACAGACAGACAGACAGACGAAAATTTCTGCGTTTTAGTAGCCCAAGAAAGACTATCGTCAGCTAAACGGAACATATTTACTGAAATATCTATGTACAGACTGAGAATTGGCCACACGTATGGTACTCATTCTTACCTATTTCAAAGCACCGAACCACCAGTATGCAAAAGATGTGGAGGAGGGCATTCAGTTTTACATATCTTAATTTAATGTCGAGGATTAGAAGACGCTAGACGCCATCACTCTCCCGAAATAAATAGATGTGCCATACCCCAACACCCTTCGCTATTTTTAGCAGAATAACCTATGTTTCCCACGAATCGCCTTTTAACTTACATTCAAGATATCGGATTCTAAGATGGTATAGGGCAAGATCTTTCCGTTTTTGGCAACGTTTTAGACTAAGGGCCTTTTACAGCCCACAGCATTAATTCGTTTTTCAGCCTCCTCACGTCCTTTAAAGTTGTATTTTATTAACTCAAAGACCACTCCCTCTGACATGCCGCTGTTTGGCCTCGACGCCGTTGTGCCATAAACGCCTACATACATAGATTGCTATAGGTGTGAGCTTCTTTCATTTTTTTTTCAGGAAGTGATAATCATTGAACATCACCTTTGAGGGGCGTATGCTATGACCTGTCTTTCTCGTTCCGAGCAAGTGTTTCCACGGCAACGGTGAACGCTAGAGGTTTTTTTTTTTTTTGCCAGTCTTGGCCAACCTGCAAAGTAGGTATGCTTTGCTTGTAAACGTGAGCCGATGACGCTGGGTGGTCGCCGCGAAGCATGCGCGCACGAGCGCTCGGCAGTTTCTTAATTTTTAAGTGCAGAGCACTTTAGGGGCTCGCCTTGTCGTCGTAGCTCACTCGCTGGACCCAAATAGAACCACACGGCGTCCCTTCGTAGCGGCTGTCGTCGCGGCGTCACAAAGAGGCTTCGAAGGCCAAGAGATTTATATAGTAGTAAGCATTCGAAACTCGCGAAGCGCTGGCGCTTTTCATACCCTTCCCCGTTGTTTAGCGCGAAGAAAACTGTAGGTACATTTGAGGCAAAATATACGTAATAAACCGGCTGCGCCCGCGTCCATTTAGTTAGGAACGCTCGTTGGGTTGGCGTTTACGATAGTAAGCGAAAAAAAGTGTCTGTGCAACGCCGGTACGTGCGGCAGGAAAAGCAAGCACAAAAAGAACAGAAGTCCCGCTAGTGCAGTTTCAGGTACGGGTGGAGGAAAATGACTTTATTGATATCAATCCGGCATGTAAGGGTGGATCAGGCCGCGCAGGGCTTCACCAACCCCCTATCTCACTAGACCTCAGCGTGGACCGGTCCGGCGCTAGCTACTACGGGCCGCACGAGCACTGCGAAGGTGCGAAATATGCAGTTCGTTCGACATGCTCCCGTTGAAGTCACCAGGAGAGGAATGAGACAGGGCGGCGCAGAGCGGGATGGGTGGTAAGAGTGAACGGATAACGGCGCCACAACCCATTATGGCGAATCACTGCTCTGCACTTCCGACAGCTTTCATATTGAGTGGAACGGCTTCAACTGTTTTTTTAACTGCCATTTGCGAATCTCCGTAAGTGAGCATGCTTGGCTCGACAAACGTGCGCAGAGGACGCTGAGCGGTCATCGCCAGGCACGCACGCACGAGCGCTGGGCATTTACTTGGTTTTGTTAACTGCCGGGCGGTCGCCGCGAGGCCTGCGCTCACGTGCGCGAACTCGCCAATGTCTTGGTATTTTTAACCACGGACATAAAAAATTACGATTTGCTAAAGATCTTCGTTCTTAAAACATGTCAGAAAGCACAAACTGAGCATCTGTGTCGACGCCGCAAGTGTAGGAGTTAATATCTTACAAACCTTATAGCCCGTAGATAGCCTTTCCAGAGTAGATATCCGCAATACCACTTTTTCGTGCACTGCTTCTGTGTTTTCTTCATGTGTTTTTAAAGCAGAGTAAGGAATCCGAAGCTATGTGGCTTGCATGGCCTTTCTTTTTATTTACTTATGCATGGTTTTTTTTTATCGGACAGCGTTGCACCGAGACGTCATGTTGGTGCATATAAAATCAATGGCAGTCTGTATTCGTTGTAGAATTTATTCCTTGCGAGATCTCACCGAATATATTGTAACCCATTCTCGTTCGGGTTTTTCGTGGCTTTGTTTTTTTAGTGGCAAGTTACTGCTGGTCTTCTGAACTATTAGTTATTTTCGTTGTGATTCATGACATGTGCTACTACTACTTAAAACTTTATTATTGCTTTCCATGTTAAAAAATTACGGCCATTCAACTCAATGTGAAAGCTGCCGCAAGTGCAGAGCAGTGATCCGCCATAATGGGCTGTACGCCTTTATCCGCTCACTGCTACCACCCCATGCAATTCAAATTTTTCGCCTTCGCACTGCTCGTGCGCCCCATGCGCGAAACAGCGCTAGCGGGAGTTCTGTTCTTTATGTGCTTGCTTTAATTTCGTATCCTGGAGCTATTTTGCGTCATTCCGCACGAACATTTTTTTTTCTAGCGTGGCTGGAGCCTTTCTGGTGCATTCCGAACGCGTCATTTTCTACAGGCGCTTGGCGCCTTTCTGCGCCATTTTGAACCCGTCATTTTTTTTCTTGCGCGGGCGCATTTTTCGCTTACTATCGGAAAAAACAACCCAACGAGCGTTGATAACCAACTCAACGCGGGCGCTGCCGGTTAACTACGTATATTTTGCTTCAAATTTACCTGTAGTTTACTTTGCGCTAAACATCGGGAAAATGTAGGAGACGCGCCAGCGGTTCAGTAGTTTCGAAGGCTTATGACTATATAAAACGCTTGGTTTTCGAAGTTTTCGAAGCCTGTAGGGTGCGCCGCGAACGACAGCGTTACCATGTTCCGCCCTCTTGCTCTACGTAGGTCCAGCGAGCGATCTACGACGACAACGCGAGCGCCTAAAGTGCTCGGCACTAAAAATCTGGATGATTCGATCAGGCTAAAAAAAATCCGATATAGTATTTGTATTGTACCGGCCAATATAAAAAGATAAATCCGGCTCTGTATGCCGCCGTCCTCTTTTGCAGCATTCCTTCTATTCTTCTTTGCCTCTTAAAATAAAGAAACAGTAAGGACTCGGTCTGATTTGATTTCAATTATTCGCAAAACTCAGTCGTTATTCTGCTTAGCACAGCAGAGACGCGGGACAGCTACACAGAATTATTCGACGTGACGTTCCGTAATGAAATTACGACGCGTCGTTTTATTCCGGATGTCTTTTACGTTTTATTTTAATTTGTTGAGAGCAGGTGCCCCCCATGTACTTTTTACACCAATTTTTCCATTAGAAGCGTCATGAAATTGTTTTTTTGTTCGTAAAAGAGAGAAGAGCGATGACTGAAAAAATGACGCGTGAAACTCGTCCGTTCCTTTCCGTGCACATCCATCACCCACACAAGGTGAGCCTTTGCCCGCGCATTGCTCGTTTTTATTTGGAACATTCCCCGTCTGGAAGAATTAAAATGAAATCACGCACGCGGAGATCTTATAAATAACAGACGATTACTGTGAAAAATGCTCCATATTTAGCTATCACTTTTTTATGCGTTTTTCTCTCAAGCTCACTGTACATTTTTAATCCATTCTTCAGCGCCTGCGACCGAAGCAACTCCATTAGCACGTTTGAACTCTACGAGTTCGCTCACTCAATCATTTTCGTTACCCTTTGTTTTTGCTCTCAGGCAATCCATCGTTTGCACCCTCTTCATTAAATTGCCTGTCGAATATTCATGCCAGCCGGGCCTTAATTATTGTAGTCTACACAAATGTTAATGGTGTTTAAGTCATGAGCTTTCTTGCAATGCATGTTTGCTGCCTGTTTGGGCGATGAACATATTTGCCCGAGAACGTCGAATTAACGAATAATTGCCTTCTCTAGGAAATCCTTCTTTTTATTGCAAGAAGGCGTCGCTTCGTGAGTGCCGACAACAGTGAGCGCTGTGTAAACAGCATGCAGTGTTTAGCCGTTAGCCTAATGCAAGCGATAAGCTTCACCGGCACCAAATAGCAACTTTCTTACTGTGTCCGTGACACCATTTTTAGATATAAAAGCCCACTACCAACTCGCCTCTTGCTCTAATTAGGGTGCAGTTACGCCTTGGGTGTGAAAAAATCCGAAAAGACCCAGTGCACCCAAACAGCGTCTAACACTATTTGTCTCGCGAAGATGGGCGCCCATTTCCCCTTCATTCTTGCTAGCCGTAACCGATATTCCGTTTGATGTAAAAACCTTTGAAAAGTCTGCAGGAATCCAGAGAATTGTTTACGAAAGCATGCCATTCTTTTGGCGCTTGTCTAGAGCTAGTTCGTTAGAACGCAATTGGCTGTGAATAGCCGACTACCTTGAGATATTTTATAGTTTTTAAGTTTTGTTTCTTCTCGACAATGATGTAAACTTATACCATTATAGCGCTAAGTTCCTGGACTTTGCCATGTATATATTTTTCAGGAGGTGCAACGGGTATCGCAGGGCTGGACCATTTGCATTATTTTTATTCGTATTTTGATTGCTCTTTCGTGTGTTTTTTTTGTGAAATCTTTGGTTTTGGGAAGAGATATATCAGATACATATTTTTCATTTCGCCACTGGATGTTTCCAAGTCTTATGTTTTTCTTTTCATTTCTCTTAAATTTTTGTTTTATCAAATTCTCTTTGCCCAATTATCTCAAATTGCGCTATTACGAAGATTAACCATGTTGCTTCCGGCAATAATGCATTTTTAGATGCGACTGCATCTCATTCACTTGCTTTATCCATGCAGTGTCGTCAGCGTTGTTGTCGTCCGCCCCTCCCCCTACACTATAAAAAAAATTATAGTTAGCGGCGCCCGGTTTCGATTCCACGACCCTGTTGGCGGAACGCGAGGGGATATGGTGCTCTTCCCACTGCGCCACAAAACCGAGGCAGAATCAAATGCTACGAACGCGCCTTATGTCCTTGACTCATCCAAACTACGTCAAGATGCTACTGATACAACGCATGATGGGGAATGATTAACACTTGCAATAAAAGAAAAGAAGCTCCCACTTACAGCAACAATGATGGAGTAAAGGTCGTTGCGACAGCGAAGCCCCAAGTATACTACTTAGAGAGATTGACCAAGATTGGCCAATAAAGCATAATAATAATCATAAAACATAATAATCATACGCGTTCCCGAGACGTTTCACGCGATTTCAGAATCAATCCAACGGAAACACCAAGTGAACCCCACGATGCGTCGCATCTACACAGGGTTCCCCTCGCGGGGAGGTGGGCGCAATTTTGTTATTGTAGATATGCAGGGCGTTACTCGGTTTAGCCAATCTCCCTATTTTTTATTCGTATTTCGAACGCTGTTTTGTGGACTTTTTTAGTTCAATATTCGGCTTTTGGATCATGATATTTGATTTCGTTAGTTCAGTTTTGTAAAGTTCGTATTTTTCTTATATGGTTTTTCAAAATTATGTGCGACCAATTGTCTACATTTACGCTAGTATTAATATTAAATATGTTACTTCCGCCAGTTATGCAGTTTTATTGTAATGCAGGTAATTACACTGTTGGATGATTTTTGGTATTTTGTATTCGCATGTTGAACGTTCTTTTAGGGGGCATTTTTTTTGTTTAACCTTCGGTTTTTGAAGGACAGGTATAAGATGCATATTTTTCATTTCGTGAGTTCATTTTTGTAAATTGTTTTTTTCCTATTTTTTTTTATCTTTTAGATTTAAAATATGTTACACAGTACGGCTCCAGTTGGAACTCCCTGTGAGATATCTCCATGTACAAAACAATGTTAAGATATTTATCGCAGCTTTCAAATTTTGTGTAAGTGCTCCTTTAAAACAGAAGTAAATTTTGGATTGGGCCAAATTATTTTCATAGGACGGGTGCTAATATATTGCATTGTATGTTGCATGTATATCGACCAGGAATATATCGGCCTTGTATATATGTAGTACAGGGAATTCTATTTTCAACGCTGCTGTTAATATTCCGCTACCAGATTTAGAGTAAATACCCAAGCTGGTGTACGTTTCTATGAAAGAAAGTTTCACATCCACCTAATGCAGCCGTACGGCTACATTAAGGCTGATGTTAAACTTTTTTTAGTGTGAACGGGTGCATTGAGGGGGATGTCAAACTTTTTTTTAGTGTTAACATTCCTTTTATTCTGTGGTGCTCAAAAATTAAACGCAGGTTAATAACGTGCAGACAAAGAAAAATTTGAAAGTTCCATCAGACATACCACAATTGAAGTTGTAGGTTTCAATTGGCATATACCCGTCCTATTGCGGAAAATTTGTAAGACAGATGATTTCACCCAAAGTTCGTAAGAGGTGATGGTGAAGAGGCACATTTCAGATTTACAAGGAAAGTCACAGAAAGCTAGAGTTCCAGGGTTTGCGACTACGCAAAAACTCGTGTTTCATCAGTTTCATTGTACAGTTACCAACAAACGACGGATGCTCCGCCACAGGCAGTATCAATAGCATTCACAAACTACCTCCTAGCAAGAAAGATAATGAAAATTGTGCTCAACAGCTGTCATTTTCAAGAGACATTACGTACCGGCTATTGCAACAATCTTGATGACGACAATGGGCATCCAGCACAGAAAATCCGTGGCCACGATGAATGCGAAGCGCTTGGCGATGGCGCTGTCTTGCAGCTGCTGGGTGGAGCGAAGCCCAACCTTGGAGTTGGTGATGGTGAAGAACATCGTCAGGTATGCGTACGTGATGAAGCTGAATGCCACGCTGTTGACCGTGCAAAAGACGAAAGCAGAGTATTCCCAACCTGCGGGAGGAAGAGGAAGTAACTTTACTAAGAAACAAACCAAATCGAAATAAAAACAGCAAAAGTAAAAACCTACGTCCAGAAAAAAAAATATGAAGGTTTCGTTCTTCTTACTTTTTGTTCTTCGTATTACGCAAAATCACTTGGTTTCATTCGGTTCAATGTTATGGTATTCTTACTCGTTCCGTACTTGTATTCCGAGCTTGAAAGCATCCATATTTAAATGTACTGTCTATTTTTTTTTATTTTAAACCACAGTGCTATCATTCTTTTCTTTATCGGGCTGTTTCTGAAAGAAACGTGACAAACGCAAAACCCTACATTCTTTCAGCCCGTGCCTAAACCTAATGCCCTCTCGCACCAGCCCCTATTGCCCCTTACCCATTTCTTGCGGACACACGCATTAACTCTTAATGGGCGATGTGTGCGTTGGAAAAGTATAAATACCGCAAAACCGGGAGCCGCCGGTGGGTCACTCTGTCCTGTTGAAAAAAGATCTACTTTTTTATGCACTGTTTTCATTCCTTCATGCTCTCTCATACCTTCTCTATTTTGAATGTTGGAGTGGATTTCTGGGTTACAATAGAGAGTGTAGGAAGACTACCCTTTGTCTTCTCCCGCTTCCAGGCGGCGAACAACGCAAACTATGCAAATATACGGGTGACCGAGAAGGACCGAAGAACAGGGGAAGACTTGCAACGATCTTTTATTTCCTATAATGTCATGGATAGGAATACCCGGAGCTACAACGCTGCGCTAGCGTGACTTAAGGAATTAACATTTTTGAGGAAATTCACAACCTAACGACGTCCGTGAGGGAACTTTATACCACTGCTCTGGGTAACACTGGCGTAATGCGGACACAATGGCCTTTCTCCCTCCTCGAATAGAAAGCTTCGCGTACCTGTCTCCCAGTTTATGAAAGCGACACAATATCTTTAATTCCATCAGGAGCGGTTCCCACCCTTATACTAAAAATTTATTGGGTCCAATACATTTGCAATGTTCTTGATAGTTCACGCTTAAGAACAACGCAAGATGACATCTACCTGTGTCTATAGCTTGGCATCCACAAGTGAGCCATAAGCGACGCTTCTAATTTAAATTTAGTCATAAAGGCTAATATTTAAATAATTATTCAGTTATAAAGGCTATTGTTAGTATTTTTGGCAGAATTTTTACTTGACCCGAAAGCTTGACACAAGATAAACGACGTCCCTTCCAAGCCATCAGGCCTGCTTTAAATCTCAACTCACCCCTGGAGTCTGGGTCATGTATATGGAGGGGAAGGCAGACGCCATTGCTGCCATAGAAGTCCTCTCCGTAATAGTCTGGCCGCATCATGGGTACGGCGGCCATCAGCAGCGTCAGCAACCACACGACGGCCATGCAGAACCATGCGAACCGCAAGGTTCGCCTCTTGATGGAGAGAGGGTACACGATGGATGCGAACCGGTCCACAGTGATGACGGTGAGAGTGAAGACGGATGCTTCGCTGCTCACCTGGAAAGAACGACGGCATCAAAATGCCTTTTAGAATGGTCTGCATATGTAGGCGCATACCGTCTGTACAATCACATTCAGTATGGATTACCGCGCGGAAGAGCGGGCAGTGCGTGCTTGGAAGTTGTCCATTTGAGCCCGTGATGGTCATCCGCGGGAAGATAAGAGTGCTCCCCTGTTCACGCGTAGCGCTAAGGGCCCCGTGTCGTAGAAAACGCGGCGTCGCCGGTGGTGTTGCCAGTGAGCGAAAAATTGGCGCAGGCACAAAATCCTGTAGCGCGACCTTGCGGCGACAAATAAACCTTTCGGGGTTGTAAGGCGCTTATCCAGCAAAATGGCGGCGAGCGTGAGCACAAACTTGTACATGCCGCCACCGGCACTGCTGAAAGTACAATGACTTTAGCGGCAGGGTGTAATGCTCACTCTTGCTTTACATACAGGTGTGGTGGTTGGGCTGCCGTGTAGTCATGGACAATTGAAATACGAACCGCGGAACGCACCGCACAGCCCGAGACACCGGTGACGTCACCTGGCAGCGGCCGTGGAAAAGACACGGACATGAGCAGTTGAAATGTCGGGAGCAACGGTGCACGTCGCCACGGAGCAAGATCGCACTGGGATGTTTCCCTCCCCTCGCACGCATGTTTGCCTTGTCGCCATGCCAAGGTAAATATAAATGGTAGCGAAGGCTCGCGCGAAAAGCGGTTCAGAACCTATTGCCAGCAACATCAGCATGGGGGCTTATGGGAGTAGCGATTGAAGCGCGACTAGGTGAGGAGGGAACAAACACGAGTAACAGAAAACCAAGTTTTATTCAACAATAAAGCAACATTTATATTTTACGAACTGTATTTATTTCTGAATCACATTTATTTAGGCACAGTGTGCAAAGAACTTATGAAAATGTTGTTCATTCTTAAAAACCTTTTTTGTAGCGCCCTCTGAAGAATGGCACATGTCATTATTCTGTGATGCAGTCATTGTAGTGTTCGGAAAGGAGCACCTAAAGTTCGTCTGCTAGGAAACGCCCCTCGCGTGTTTTGGTGGTGCGCATTTGCATTCGTTCTTCCTTGTTAATTTAGTGTGCCCTTAATTTTTGCTGTGCGTGGAGTTGCGAGGTGCGTCGTATCGTGGGTGAACACGTTTAGTACCGTGCCCGGCGGGCACAGTGAACTACGGGACGATGCTGCCAACGGTTGGAGAGGAGCGCTTTCCTCGGTACCTACGGAAACGATGTGCTGTACAAGGTTTCAACAGCAACTCCCGTACGCCTGGCGTTTCACTGCACCATTTTCCTCTCTTTTTCACAGGTAACGCGAAAATATGGTACTGTTAATACGTGCATGGGGGTTGTGTATGGGGACGTGGTGGTGCTTCGAAAAATAGTGGGTCTAAAGCTTTGTTATGTCACAGTTACCTCTTGATTTCACCTCAGGTTGGATCGGAGCAAGTGGTGTCAATTACTCTAGGACTTCTCAGCGTATTCACACTTGAATTCAAATGATTCACTTTAATTGTCGATCTCAGTGCCTTCTTTATTGCATTACAACGCTTGTAGTGATCGTTGCTTCCCGCAAGCATTATTCCCATCGCAGTACTGTGTTGTGCTGCTCCGTGCTGCCCTGCTGCCAGATCTTTCCTGCTTTTTTTACTTATCTGTTGCGACACTTGCCTAAACAATGCAACCATGAAATTGCCGGCGTGAATCTTGGGTGAAGTTCTGAGAAACCCATGTCTACTTGATAAGACGCCGGGACAGCTGCGGTGTGCTCGCTTCACTTTCGTGAATCCGCATTACTCCGGCCTGGTTTTCTGCGTCAAGATGCAGTGCCTAGTTCTTTTCACTTGTTTCGAAGTAGTTCTGCTGTTGAGGCTTTCATTGCTCATAATGCTATGTGTTACGGGTAAAGTCAATTTTTTGGCTCGTAAAAAAATCATAATGCATGTAGTTTCCACGAACATTTTGTACTTATTGTATACGTGCTGATTTTGTACAGTGTGTTAAAGTTGTTTTATGTTTATGCTGGAATAAAATTCAAATATCTTGGTTATAGCTTGACTATGCGTTATTTCTTCTCTTAGAACTGAAGCACACAAACCGAGCAAGCATTATATAACATTGATCTATACTTAAGGCACGCACGCAACCTGCGTATGTGCGACGCAATTAAATGGCCCAGTAGTGGCGTTGGTAGAAATTTGTATCGGGGTGAGGAGTGGGCACATTTTTGGTATGAAGGGGGGGGGGGGAGGGGGTCGGGGAGAGTGGTTGAGTGTCATTTTGTGCTCTGCATCCTATGGCAGAAAAAAAATTCCGGTCGGGGGTGTACGTGCCCGGTTCCCGGTTTGCCACCCACTGCAATCAAAATAAACAACTGATTGCTTTTGTACAGCAGTTGAAGACATGAATACAGAATAAAGTTTCAGAGATAATGCAAGATGTTTTCAGCAACGCCGAGGTTGATCATACGACAGTATGCTTAAGTACGTTTCTGTAGTCACGAGTCTGTACTAGTTAGGCTGGCGTTGACTGGAAGCACACACGCCAACGGCTCGCCAACTTGCGTCAGATGGCAATGACATGAGCCCTGAGCGATCAGAGGCGCGCTAAAAATATTTTGAAGTCAAATTTTCGCGCTAATGCCACCAAAATGACGTCACTTTTTGACCGGATCTTGCTTCACATCCGGTTTATTTTTTGTTCCGCCGGAAGTGTTCCCTCCTCACACAGATGGCGCTAAGCCCCATGAGCAGCTCGAGAGCCGCCATTTTCTGAACGTATGGGCTTCTATCGAACCTTCGCTACCAGTTACATTTACCTTGGCCATGCCGCAAGAGCGCTGAAAACAACTGTTAGCGATGCGGTACGAGATAACTGCGGGCGCTGCGTGCTCGGTGCACACGAGCATCCGCTCCCCGTTTGTGCCGGCATCACATTAGCGACATAGCTTTGTATGTGTGGTGCAATAATTTGAGTAAATAACTATGGACATTTGCGTCACGCCCAAACAATGTTCAGTGCTGCCCGCTCGGGTTCTACAAGGAATGAGGTGCCTACGAAAAAAACGAAAACATCGGGCCGCCAACATTGTTGTGCAAAGACAACTGGCCCACAGAATGCTTAATAAGAATTATGCATGTAATTTATTTATTTAAAATACCTTACAGGCCCCTGTTCAGGCCATTTAGTAAGGGGAGCAACAAAGTGAGGAGTTACAAATCATTCAATACAAAATCCCGAGTTAAAGACACAGCAGAATCGCCAATGACGACAAGGCTCGCAATACACGTGTAAGTTGGAAAACGATAACAAGAAAACGAAAAGTCAATAGCGCAGCGACAAGTAATGTACGCACAATCATTGCAAAGTATCTGAACAAAAACAGGGTAGTACATTAAGTAGACAACAACCAAAGATACCCAAATATGCGGACACGAAGGGCACCACTCAGTTTCTATGGTATCTAGTAAGCACAACGAAAAGAGTACAAGAAATTACGCAGAGCATACTTGGGTGCGCAAACAGACATTTTCTGTATAAAGCGTTCGTATTCGGGCACAAATTGCGACACTGAAAAAAAAACGAAAACAAGACAAAAAAATAGAAACCACGTGCTATGGTACAGGAACGACAGGTTGTTTTGGTCTTCAAGCAGAAACAATTTAAAAGTACAGGACATGGCGGAAAAAAAACAAGTGGAAAACAGTGGTAAGACGTCATTGCAAAAAGAAAGTGAGCAGCAATTGACGGAAAGGATTGTTGTCTGATACAGATGCGATGTTGTCTGGGAGACCAATCGACAAACGTACAGCGCGAGGGAGAGCAGATGAGTTGAATGAATCAGTTGACCCATATAACCGCGTGAAACTGAGGTGATTATGAAAGGGACATTATGTAAGGGACATCAAGGTGAAGTGGGATAGGTCTATTGCTGTACACGTATTTGTGAAACGGGCAACGAAGGGAAATGTCGCGGCGAGTGCTGAGGGGTTGAAGCGAAAGGCCGTGCTTAAATGGTGTTATGCTGCTGTTATAGTCATGATTGCGTGAAATGAAACGGGCCGCCCTATTCTTAATCGCTTCTAGCATATTAATTAAGTAGTTGTGGTGAGGGGACAAGGTAGAAGCGGCGAATTCAAGCTGTGGACGGACCAAGGCTTGATACGCTAGTTGACGGACGTGAGCGGGACAGCTATGTGAATTACGGCGGAATATCCTAAAGATTTCGACGCTTTTGCGCTTATGGTGGCGATGTGGTGGGACCAGGAGAGATTGGGTGTGAAATAGAGTCCAAGGCACTTATAGGAAGATGCCTGTGACAGTGGGTGGTTATTGATAGTGTAGCGATAGTTAATAATAGTTGTGTGGGCTGGCATAATAAATTACCGCATCCCACACAATGCTTGCAGTTAATATATATATATCATCGGAGACAATTTCTGGTGATATATTTATTGCTTGCTACAAGCAGTGAATCCGCGAAATGACTCACCGTGACTGCGTCAAACGAACACGTGTTCTGGGTGGCCAGTTCATGGTTCAGGTCTTGAGCCCATGTACCACGTACTCAAAACAATACAGTGCCATCAGTAGTTAGGAGGCCTGCTTTCCTGTCTGCATTTACGTGCGCTAGTTTTCTTAAAGTAAGTAGGAATAACTATACAGTAAGCCTTCAGAAATGCTTACTGTAAGCATTGGCAAGCATTGGCCGCAACTGTAACAAATTACGCGGGGCATTGCTCTTACAGCGAACAACGCCCTCAGCTGCGGCGGTGATAATACTAGCAGTGCTTCCAGAGCGCTTGCCGCACGGCGACAAGGGAAGCGTTCCAGGAAGGAGAGGACAGCATATCGCAGTTGGAGACGCACTTTCGCTCCCGACACCTCTACTTCACATGTCCGTGTCGTTTCCACTGTCGCGGCCAGGTGACCGCACCGGTATCTTTGGCCGCGCGTTCCATGGTTCGTGTTTCAAATGCCCATGATTGTACCTGTGCACGACGCACTACGAAGGATTCCTCATCGCCGAGTAAAACAACGTCACGTTCTACTCTTAAAGGCGAAGTTTAGGTGTCCTCTCATTTTTATTGAGCACGTGTACGACCTATTTTTCGCACCAGAATCCTCGAATTGCTTACTTTCGTTCCAGTGCTTGCCGACTGTCTGATAGGTGCGCAAATTGAACTGCAACCGTGAGCTTGAGCGAGCGTTTTCGCGCTCGTCATGTGAATGGACCTGCTTTTCATCGCAAGTTTTGTGTGCAAAGCGTCCGCATTATTAAAGGGACACTGAAGTGATATGTAAACATTGCGGGATTACTAGCGCAAATTGTAGTCCGGAGTCCCCAGGCCATGTTTCGACCACTCTAGGCGTGTTTACGCGATTTTATTTAGTAGAAAAACTAATTCGAAAACGCTGTCCTCCTCTCTTTACGCTCGCCCATTTTCTGTGGCGTTTTCGTGTGACGTCAGGAGGGGATGAGCTGGCAATTGGCTGCGCCACGGCTGCGCTACTGCACGGCTCCCCGGCCGACAGAGTCAGTCGGCCCAGCGTTTCGTCCGCCGGCCGCCGGCGAGTCGTCGCAATCAAGGAGGTTAAAAAAAAATTGCTTGGTCGCAATTCGTTCGCTTAGTTGAAACGAAGCCAGGACACGTTTGTGAATGGAAGAATGTGCCTTTCTTTACTTGGTTTGTTTGTACACTGTATCTAGCTCCAAGTCAAGGTCGCTTCACACAAGCGCTGCACATGCGACGCTTCGCTGACTGGTACGCCAGTAGGAAAATATAAGGCCTCTTGAAGGCGGGAGAAGAGTCAGCGAAGTCAATATAGGTACTAAGCAAATAAAATCAACTGATATTTTTACCGTACAGCGTAAAACTAGGGCGCGGGAAGCACTTTTTTGCGCTGGGCGAACAAGCACAGCGGTCAGCAGCACGACTACGCATCTGCGAACGCTTTTACGTCTACGAAATGCAATTGCTAGACGTGAGCTACTGTGGAAACTCGGGAGACGCTTACTGCACGATCGCAGTACAACAAATAGTCACCTAAGCGGCTTGAAATGCCAAAACTAAATAAAAGTGTAAACCGGTTGTACAATATATACTCTATATTAGCAAGGCATTCGCGTCCCGCTCCGTGGCCTAGCGGTCTGGGGCGCTAGGAATTCACCGCAAATGTTTTGCGAGTCACGAGTTCGAATCCCCGCGGGTACCTGCTTTTTTTTTTTTTTTTTTTGTAAGTTAACTTTTTTGTTTTCCGCCGATGTTTTCTATATTGAGTTCACCTTTTTTTGGGCCGCAACGTTCATGGCTACACGAAGTAGTTCACAAAACGCGCGCAGGCTGGCAGTGGCGCGCTAGCGAGTTCTCGTTGGCGTGCTGTTGCCATAAGCACCGACTGCTTGCAGGCAGTGGGCACAGGCCAGAATGAACAGACCCTTGGCCTGGTGCGAACACGCTTTTTACGATACAGGCATGAGGGAGGCAAGCTCCAAATATGGGGGAAAAGCGCATGACATTTGGGCGTCTGCGGGTACGCGGAGGGCGGTCATGCACTGCGTAGGTCTCGGCTAGTGAATGCTACGACTACAAGCCGTCCTGGGAGGCTTATCTTGTGCATTTTACAGCCGACAACATGGCAGAAGCGCGGTACGATGATTACTGAGATATTGAGAATGCCCATCCAACAAAGCCATTGGTTATGTTTTACAGAACCGAAACCGAAACCGAAACTTGTGTGATTGCTAACCTTGGGCATCGTCCAATCACGGCGCCCCTCCTCCCAACGTCACAGCCTTAGTTGGTGCGGCCGCCGCAAACCACGCATGGTAGTTTTTCTTCTTTCGCACTTTGTAAAATAATTACCGATTTCTCAACCGGATAAACGATGAAAAGTGTGCTTATTTGAGCCAGTCTACGCAGTGCAAGCAAAAACGGGAGCATGACAAATTCACTTCAGTGTCCCTTTAACACAGAGGGTATATTTTCGATCCAAGAACGAGAATTCGGGGAAAAACGCGTGTTGGATCCTCGGCCTTAGCGGCCGTCTTTCTGACGGAGGCAAAAAGCGGAAACGCCCATGTTTTCAAGATTTCGGCGCACGTTCAAGATCTCTAGGCGGTCAAAATTAATTCGGCGCACTCCACTACGGCGCGCCGTATCACCTGTGTAGCGTCTGTGCGTTAAACGTCACAATCAATCAATAATTCAGGAAGAAAATTGCGGTTGTAACTAAGAATGAAAGGGATTGTTGTGTGCTGAAGACAATACCCCTTGGTGTTATTCCGTGAACGCACGAAATTGATGCGTATCACTGCTAAAACTCCAACGGTGCTGTGGAACGGACTCTCAAGCAGCATGTGGTGCCCGGAACGATAGTATGCCCCGCCTTAAGCCTAACAGAAATAAAGGTTTGCACAACACGGACTCTACCCCTTGCCAAATACCGCAACAAAACTACAAATTCCTGCTGGCGCAGTTTTGCTTTTTTTGAACCACAGAAGGAATCTTCATATCCGGATTATCCACTATTTTATCACCCGGTTTAGTTCCAGAAGTGCCACAGTTGCACAAACTAGAACATGCAAGTGGTTTTTCCATCCACTGTTGTAATGACGCTTAAATTAAGATACGAGAAACTCAGGTATTTTTCTACAGCAGAAACGACTGCGTTTAAGTTTCTTAATATTTACTTGCTTCCATTATTTTCCTGGTGCCATGAAATCAGAGGAGTGAAGCACTGAATATTCAGACAGCGCATGACAATTGCATCAGTGTGCCATCTTTTCACCTTTCAGCCAAATAAATTATTTTCTTGAGGTTTCTGGCGCACGCGCTGTTAACGCCTTTGTCTGAGTGTGAAAAAAAATATCTTGCGTGACTACACCTCATTTTTTCTTTCTTTCTTTTCTTCGTTTTTTTTTTTCAGCTTTATCTAGCGTGTTTATAAGCGAGTGCCCACGTTTAATAAACTTCAGCTGTAGTAGCGCTCTTGTGCTGTGTATTTTCTGTCCCTGCCTTTTTTGCGCTGAACCGTGTCTAATAAAATACTAACTAGGCCAGTCAATTACGTTGATTTATTCTTTTCTAATTTCTACATCCACTCTTTCCCAATAGTCGTTGATTAATTTTGCAACGACAAAAAGGTTCGCACACATTTAGTTAATGCGAGTAACAATGCGTCTGTTACGATCTTCATGCATTGTGCACAGTCACCGACATTTCAACAGGGCTCAGCGAAGTCTAAGCCGTCGCACTATTGCGCGATTTCTCACCGTCGAAAGAAGTCCGGATGCACTGCAACCGACGGAGTGCCGCCATCGGAAGTCATGTCGAATGTACTCGCCACGGAACATGACGTCATGAGAGGCAATGACGAACAGGTAGACTCCCATGAGCAGGTCGGCCAGTGCCAGGTTCTTGATGTAAAACGAGTGAACGGCGTTCGGCTCGCGTAGCACCAGCCGACCCACCAGAACGAGCAGGTTCCCCAGGCAGGCCACGAGGGACACGATCCACACGGCCACTCGAAGAACAACGCTGTCCAGAAGATGCTCCAGGCTGCTGATCCCGTCACCCCGTGGTTGGCACACTCGCACGTGCAGTGCGAACGAGCACATGCTGAACTCGCTGAAATATCTGCAGCCGGGAAGCATAGTTACACAATACTGTATCCCATGATTTTCAACTTGACGTATAACCGAAACCGTTGCGAAAGTGTTTCTGTTATCATTACCTGCCGTTTAACTGTTCTAACGGTATGCGTTCTGTTTTAAAAAAAATATTTATGCTGTGAATGAGATTTCCGCATGCAAGCAGTCGAAACTTAGGGGATTCACGCACCTCTGTGCGGTCAACGGATATCACGAAGGCCCTCATCAAATATCCGCATTTCTCTCGCGTAAATATGTACCGAGTAATGTTGCAAAACGATTCAGTTTGAACTACGATTAAGAAGAACTGATACTTGAGCGTGTTGGCATACGTTCATGATGGGTAAACGGCAATCAAAACTTAGTGAGGTAAGAACAGAGCTGCGAACACGAATGAAAGAATAGAAAAACACACATTTGTTTCCAAAACACACCGAAGAACACATGAAAGAAAGCGCTCCGATCGGAATTCCTTTCTGTACACGTTTTGTTTGTGCTCCACCCACCATAAAGCTACGATTATTTTCTAAAAGACCCCACAATCCTCTTCAGTTGCGAGCGACAACCTTTGAGATTGAAATGCTAGAAAGCAAGAAATGTTAGATGGCATTAGAGCTGGTGTTGACACTAATACTTACAGAGATCGTCAGTGCGGTGGGTAAATTAATGTCCTGAGTTCGGCTTTACACCAGTGCATGCGACATGAAATACGCACTGCCTATGCTAATCAATCGAGTGTCTCTTCGCCTGAAGTTTAAAGACTGGTGAGAGGGAATATATTATTTTAACCACTATCAAGATTGTAATACTTTTGTAATAACAGTAGAATAAGTTTGGCGTAGCAATTCCAACAGCGCTATTGATTTATACGTTTATTAGTCAAAGTTACCCTTCAAGAATGTTATTCATAAGCATCACCTTTAGAATTACGCTGTTCTTATTTAAAAATATCATATATATATATATATATATATATATATATATATATATATATATATATATATATATATATATATATATATACAGGGTGTCCCAGCTATCATGCACCAAGATTTAAAAAAAGAGTAAAGGCGTAACGCGAAAGAAACCAGGTGCATAATGTTTGCAGTACTGTGAAGAAGCGGACAGTATTTTTTTCTTTATTGAGATTTAATTAACTAATTGTAATTAATTATCTAACTCGAGAAATACTGTCCTAATCACTAAAGTGTCAATGAGGCACTTGTAGGTAACCACGACGGGAATCTATCTGCGGTATTTTCGGCGATGAACTAATTGCGTACACATTTATTCTGACTGATAAAGGAAACCCGCGAAATATGAAAAATACCACGTGACGACGCCTCCGTGCGCACCCTAAAGCAACGCCCTCAAACAGGCTGCCTCTGAGTTAGCCAGAATCAAATAGACAAAAGAAAGAAAGAAGAAATCGCGACCGAGTTTGTTCCTTATCTGCACACGCGTCCCGCGAATCTTGCTGCTGCTGCTCCTTCCATGCATGCTATTATCAAGGTGATTCGCTGTCTCTTCGGGCGGGTTTTAATCAGCTTTGTTTGGGGACGCTGCTTTACAATGCGCGCGTAAGCGTCGTCACGTGGTATTTTTCATATTTCGCGGGTTTCCTTTATCAGTCAAAATAAATGAGTACGCAATTAGTTCGTCGCTGAAAATAGCGTAGTTAGATGCCCCTCGTGGTTACCTACGAGTGCCTCATTGACACTTTAGTGATTTAGACAGTATTTCTCGAGTTAGATAATTAATTATAATTAATTAATTAAGTCTCGTTAACGAAAAAATTACTCTCCGCTTCTTCACAGTACTGCAAACATTATGCACTAGGTTTTCTTCGAGCTACGCAATTTCCCTTTTTTTAAACCTTGGTGCATGATAGCTGGGACACCCTGTATATATATATATATATATATATATATATATATATATATATATATACACAAGAAAAGAAAACTTTGAACACGGTAAAACCACGATTGTTGCCAACGTTTCCGCAAAGAGATTTGCTTTCGTCAGGGCAATCTCTCTCCTGGCTGGCACGCTTTATATAGGGGTAGGTCCCCAGGTGAGAGGGGAGAAGGGAAGAGGGAAGTGAAATTGAGAAAGCGGATTGGTTTGGGAGTATGTCGGGGGAGATATTGAGGGGCAAAGAAGGTTGTATAATTTAAGCCGCGAAGTAGGTCACAGGGAATATATATATATATATATATATATATATATATATATATATATATATATATATATATATATATATATATATATATATATATATATACATATATATATATATATATATATATATATATATATATACACCTTAAAACATTTCCAAAACACCAAATGCAAAAATTCGCTTCCAAAATATTGTTAGACGTGCCTGTAAGTTGCAGTTCTAGGTGCCCTTAATATCCAATTTCGCGCCTATCTAGAAGGAAATATCCTGCAATTGTGGAAAAGATTGCTTACACTGGCAGGACACTAATATCCACACGAATCTCTTGTTTGGGTTCAAGAAAGTACGCTTCGCATAAAACATTGCGCCTTCAGTTTTTGCACAGGGGCAATGGCTTTCCGAATCCTCTTGTCGGCGCACCTACGTCTTCCCATAAGACGTTGGAATGAGTGAGTAGACCTTCTTATATAGTTGTGAACGCATATCTGTAATTGCGTATGATAATTTAAGAATGACCCCTGACCTTTCGACGCAGGCTGTCATCGTCATTAGCCAATCCCCTGTAGGGGGGTAATCTGCTCATTGCAAGTTCGTATGTTGACATCGCAGCCACGTCTGGAGTTGAGAATTTTCCATGACTGTCTCGCAACCTCCAGATTCCAAGTCAGTGCAGAGCGGGTGCTTCCTGTTGTACTTAGCCGCGTCTAGTGGTTGGCTTGGAACACTGCCGCAATCTTGTAGATCATCTGTTTAAACACGCTGCTGTTCAGCGTGTGGACCCCAGCGGGAACAGTATGCTTCTAACGTTTACATCCTGGCTTCGAGCAACAGCAACTTTGTCCTTCTTTATTTCAGGACCTTTTTTTGTAAAGTGCTTCCCCAGATCAGTTATAGGTGTTCTTTCCGTAAATAAGGGTTGCTTAGTATATCTTAGGTCTGTTTTGGTGCGGACAGAAGCCTATCACCACTGGTAATAATTGCTCTACACCGTACGAGAAGCGCCCTGCCTGCACTGACTTGTAATCGGAATGTCGTGATCTCCTCACGGCATGTGATATGATCACTGCCCAATACCCCTTATTGGGAACGGGTGTACTGCTATTGGCTCTTTTAGCGTTTCGTCAAATACAAACTGGTAGAGGGATTGGGTCTGCTTCGAGGCTGCGCCTCACAAACCCTTCTTAGCCGGTAAACGTTTTACATGTATCCGTCAAAGCAGACCCCAATCCGATCCTGGGCACGACATGTGCAACAAGCTGATCTCGGCATCTTCCTAGAAACTACACGGTAATAATTGCTGCAACTGCTAAACGATCGTTTAGATACCGAGCAAGTATTGCTACAAATCAAGTTATCTCTCATCTTTCTGTTACAGACGCTAAAAAGTAAACAGACCCCTTCTCACGACTTCCCGCACCTCAGGCTGATTTCCCTGCCACCCGTCCTCAGTAAACTCTTCGAGAGGTTCACGAACAATCGAGTAGTGCACTACTTGGAGAAAGTTTGTACACTTTCTTTACAGAGAGTAGGTTAGTTTCCGCCAGAATCGCAGTACCTTCGCGAGACTATGGCGGCTGCGATGAATAATTTAGCGCTTATTATACATGGCACCCCCCGGACTCTGCTCACACCTGATCTCCAAAACGCCACGGTCGCTGCAGCTGAACGGGGTAAAGCCTTCCAAACCCAACGATAATTAACATAAATTGAAAACATCCTCGAAACCCGCGTAATCATTCTCCATCAACATACAAAAGATTGCGGCTGTCGTGCCCAGCGCCGCATTCTGCCAGAGAACAGAACCGACAGGGGCCTCTAGAAAAGCTGCGACGCAGGCAAATAATGCTTCGCTTTGAAAAGCGATTTGGCAAAGTAAGCAGTGAGGCCTACGCATTCTTGTTAGTGCTTAAGTGGGACTGCCGAATTAGTATTACAGCGTGGTCTTTTTTCTACATGCTCAATTACGAGCATGCATCACGTTGGCATATGCCCTAGGATAAAAAATAAACCTTTCTACTTTCCAATATTAAATATTTCTTTCAAGCCTATTACTTTAAGTTTAAGGGACGGAATGAATAAATAAGATCTTTGCCTACTATTACAATCCTTCAAGAAGTTCTATATTGCAGCCACCAATTTACCCCTCCTTGTTATATTCTCAATCGACTTATACACTGGAATAAACGAGAATTGTGCTAGCCGGTCCCAATGGATCTTGTTACGCGTATATATTAAAAGCACATCTTGTAGTAGAGTCGCACCTCGTTATAACGAACACTGATATTGCAAATTTCCTGCTATAGCGAACAAAATCCGAAGTTTGGTTAGTCGAGTTTCGCTTCAGTGACACTAGTTCTTTTTATAACGAAAAAAACCGTGAGAGGCGCGGGCGACATCGGCTGTAACGACAAAATGTTTGGTTCACCCGAGGCTCAAAACTCAAAAGCTATAGTAGAAAATCAAAATAAAACTATAGAATATCACAGAAAAAGTTGAAATAGTTCGTGAAATTAAAAATGCAGAAAACGCCCACTGTGAAAAAGGCCCGCTGTGGACACTGTTAGAAACTCCATCTTGTTAGTACTATGAAAAGACACGAGACGAAGGTAACATCCTTTTTCAAATAAATGAGAACGCAGGCTTGTTTTGTGAAACAAACTTTGTTCATTTGCAATTGGACGTTCTGATGTTATTGTCCATTTAGTCTGAAATGCCACAAAGAGACAGGTATGATTACATTGTTTAGAGCGGGTTCGAAGCCCAGAAATATGCGTTTTTGTATGTAGCACTCTTTCGTGGGCCAGACTGCCGATTTGTTAGATACGTTTTTCGTCTATTGTCGCAACCAATGTCGCATATAATGAACTAACTTACTGCCCCGATACTACCTAGTAAAACTGTTCTACTGTAGTAGTACTAGTAATATTAATAGTATAAATACTGCTAGTAGCAGTAACATTAGTGCGATGTTGTTGTAATGAGAAATTAAATGCCGACTGAGGAGCACTAACCGGGCTACGTAATACTTGATCGTTTCTGCTACAGCCACCATTTCCTCCACACTCAGTATGCAGTAGGAACACCAACATCAAAGAGCAGATTACAGCTTTATTAACTTTCTCTTGTTAGGATATACAATGTTACATTGGAGAAGCTGCCTCTCTGCAGTAAAAACGATATATGCGGACAGGGACGTATTTATGAAGTGTTGATGCAGCACATGAACTTTGGTGCCCTAAAACAATTGCGTAGGTTGTGCCTACTTTTGCCATAGAAAGACACTGTGGGTGCATCTAAATTACCATAACTACTTACATGCTTTTGTTTCCCAAACTATTGACAACTTCGTCATAAGCAGGGAAAAAACACTTAGGAATTGTTTAAGTACTGAGAATGACACGGGATAATTTGTGCACGATAGAGAGCGAAATTCACGCTCGTTTGCAATGCTGCCCAAGGTGTCCGTATGGCTGTGATTTTACTTGGTTACTTACATGGAACAAACGATTCGAATAAAGCAGATTCACCAGGACTCACATGTGCGTGATGTTGAGTAAAGGTGCGAGAAGGTCTGGAGAAAATGTGCGGAAGAGGTTTTTTCGCAGATTCCTGTAAGTGCGATACATCGCAAACAAAAAACAATGTCACTGTAAAAAAAAACTTTAGAGGATCTTGCCCCAGCAACATGGACATGCCTGAAGCAGATTTTGGGGTTGGATAGCAGAATATGTACCGTTAATATAAAGAACTCTCTCAACAGCTGCTCAAGGCTGTGTGGTCATATTATTGTGGCCGCCTGGTATTTAAATGAAAAATAGTGACAAAACAAAGCGGAAAGAAGAGTAAAATAGTGGCCACTTCATATGAATTATAAGGAAGCTCCGCATAAGAATGTAATGCGGCAAGCAGAACTTAGCCTTAACGACACGCTTAGGAAGACCTACATTAATGGTCACGGCATAAAACGTGATTGCATTTGAATTTAATTTATGCGAACTGTGACTTGGGAAGGTTGCCACCTTATTGCACAGTATATAGACACTTGGCTTCACAGTGTCGAAGACAAATATAGCAAATACTCGTAGTGGCAAAGACCTTTCACACAAAAGAAAATTCCAAAAATCATCACGAAAGTAAAATTAGTTTTCCAAGCACAAGAAGTTAGGATTATGAATAAACTTTACACGCAGCCCGTGTCTAACGTTTATATAAATGAAATAGAACCAGGTAAAGCAGCTTGTACCCTTCCCACAAGAGCCAGATCATTTTTTCATAGGGGAGAGCGTCGGAACATCAAGTTATACATGGGGGTTGAGGACGAAAAGGTAAACCGTTATCCTCGGCAGAACTTGCAAAATTTAAGATAAAAACAAAACTTTCTTTAGTTTCTCTGCTCATGCTATCATTGAAATAAAATATTAAAAATATTGACCTATAACAGAAGGAACCAATTGTGGAATTTTCTTCTTTATCCTCACGAACATGAAATGTTTTAACTCTGTGGGCTGAGGTCATTAAAGTTTAATCTTTCTTGTTAACATTTCTGATATGACCTCATTGGTAATATGTGAAACAACCAGACGCGACATAAAATTAGATGTCAAGCTTCTAATAAAAAATTCTGCCCGCGAGCGACATTCAAGGAAAAGAAACCACGACCCTGATTTAGGCGATACTTTTCTGGCAGCCATTAGGAAAAAATGCGTTGGCATGGTGGTATTAGAAGAACACCAATGGCGATTGTTCGCAGACTACTTGCGGCTGTGTTTCTTTTTATTGTGGGTTTTTCCTCTACCAAATTCTGCGGGAAACGAGAGGACCAAACATAAACATTTTCTTGTTGCAACCAGGTTGGCGGCGAAAAACAAAACACCAGGTTTGCACAGGTCACTGCAACATTTTAAGTAGAATATTAAAAAAAAGAGACTTTGAGACGTACGGAGCTTACAAAGATTGAAGGTTAGCGAGCGGCCAAAAGGTGTCGTTGGTGAAGATATCCAGCTTGTTACCTTCCAGGTCCCTGCATAAAGAAATGAGAGACAAAATGCATTTTTGCAGTGCGTGTTCAATTCCTTCCTGATTTTTAAAAATTCAGCAATATTGTAAAGCATAATACACAACACACACTAACGACTATTTTTCATCTGGAAGTGGTTAAGCAACGACACACAATGAGGACCATTTTTAACTAGAAGTCGGTAAGTAGCGAAAAGGAAGCGCAGATTCTTTTAAAGGTTTTCGAAAAGGCTGATCGCAACAGTACTTTCCAGGTATTTCCTCCTCTCAAAGGAATTGAGCTCACATTGCTCCGTGGCTGTCACAGCTACAGTGCTTGTACTGCTTTGTGGTGTTGCTTTTTGATTATGATACTCGAGCAATTTTAATGCGTTAAGTTGAAAAATGTATGCCAGTCATCAAGCAAAACTACCAATTACTTAGCTAGGCTTGCGCACTATCGATGGGTTTTTAAAGTAGAAAGCATTTTTGGCCCTTTTCTGAAGCTGAGGAGCTTAGCGTGAAATGCGTGCACGGGCATGGTGCTTGCATATGTATTAGTAATTATTTAGTGAAGCACAAATTTAGTTAGGTGAGTAATCATGTTTTTTGCAATGAAGTTCACATAAAAAGTAAATATATTCGGAGGGGGTTAACTAAATCAGCACTTGTTAAACTTTCTCCGTCGTCACTGTGACGTACTATGTAAACCACTGTAAGAGCGAAAATAGTCTCATGAATTTCGTCAGCTTATTCTTTGACAACATGACGAAGGCTCCTTGAATAAACGTAAACGATCTATCCTGCGTTTATATATCCATTCTTTGCCGCCAAACGTTTTGTGCCACCCACCTTCTTAGTTTTTGGTCTCCTACTTCTAATACTGTCTCCTGGTAGCCACTTCATTACTTTGCTAGTTTCCTTGGCCTTACATATATTTGCACCCATAAAAAATACACATTCTACTCCCTTGCTAGACTACAGGTCCTCAATTTCCTAGAACATGTTTACCTAAACTACACTTCTTTTATTTAGTTGAGATATTACGCCAGACATTCGCTACTAAATCAAAGCTCGACTTTTACGAACGGAAGCGTTAATCCCACTGTTTCACCATCGAAGGCTCATTCTGCTAACCAGGGCATCAAGCCAAGAGGTTTGACGCCCTGAAGTCTCCGCCCATTAAAAATTTTCTGAAACGTATGAATTCACACAATTTATAGAGAAGAAGAAGGTCGACTGCTCATTAAATAAGGGCGATCAACAGTACGCCTTACCACACATAAATTCTACTTTTGATAAATTCCTTCTGTCGGTATAACCGACCACTGAAGACGTGGCTAGTATGGCTTTACCTGTGCATCACTTAAATTCAGTGGTTACACTACAGCGAAGTCTTAATGAAAGTATGTTATATTACCGCAATTTCTTCGTATGCATCTTTTACTCCAACATTGACCTTTCTGAGCGCTATTTTTGAGTCCTAGGAGAGCTTTAACAAAAAAGTGGGTAACTGCCACTATCGGTTACCTTAATTTGATCAGTTACTCGTATCGCTGCCTTTCCCAATCAATCTTTCTAAATACCCCTCCGGGCAGGCTATAAATATTTTCGCGGAGATGGTGTCACCCTGTCTGATGGGGTGGCTGATAGAGTCTTAATTGACTCTTAATATTAATGAATGTCATGGCCATGCCTCCATAGTAACACTGTAACTGCCCTTTAAATTTCCTCTGTTATTGTCCTCAGCCCCCTAGTCCCTTAAGTTTTCTATTACGGTGTCAGTGTGCAATGAATCACGAAGGTTTGGCACAGCCATGGGGAGGTCTTTAGATTGGAAGAGCCATGGTCTTCCCCTTTCCCCACATTTTTTATCGTCACTCATTTGGAAACGCATGAACGATAGAAAAAAGATAGCGAAACAAAGCGTTCGGTAGCTTCCAAAGCTCGATTGTCTCTCCGGCCAAGATGGTTGAAACGGCCTTTCCTATTTGGCCTCGATATGGGAACGGAAGCGTCATGGCCGTGACGCGATAGCCCGTGGTGCATACATCATTCCACGCAGGAAATAAACTATGGCTCACGAACATAGGGTGGTTTGAAGGATATGTTTTTGGATTACCTGTTGCGGCCGTACGGTTTCTCCTATATCGTCTGCAGTTTTGAACACTGGTGTTCAGTACCCAATAACCTTTGTAACTTTCACAAGTATTGATTGCAGCAGGTATGATGAATCTATCGCACACAATCATGTCTGAAAACTAGTGGGTCAGTATTGATGGGAACAAAATGCAGCCACGTTGTTAGTGCGATGTTAAAAATATTAGTGTTGGATAGCGTTATGCTTGCTGATTTATTGGTCAATGTGCGATTGAAAATACCAAGAACATGTCGACAAATCCATTGGCTGCGTTTAACGACGAAGGAAACGGGTTCGGTGTTCGAGTTGAATAGCTGCGTGCCATGCAAATAAGCAAATTTGAGGGTCAAGGCGATGAAAAAAACACGCCATTAGTTAGTAAATGATAAAAACCATACGTGGGCGCCCACCAATGTATGGTTCGTTTATTTCTTCATCCAAGTCTCTCGTATAGTATGCAGCGCACGCAACTTTTGAATTCAAGATTGCACCAACCAGCTCCTGAACAAGCCTTTGTTAGTTTTTGGTTCATTAGGTTATTTTTTCATTGCCAATAAACAACCACCACATAAAACCGAAGGTAAGTGAAGATAACAAGTAATAAATAAGGATGAGGTATGTCGTGAAGTTTCTTTGTAACTTGAGTAGTAAAAACTGTGGCGCTGTGGTGCTGTGTGAGTTGGGGTTCTTCACCATTCGCAAAAGGTCGTAGACATGCATACTTTCCTCTAAACCGGATTTCAAAAAAATAAACTCCTTTTCAAAAGAGAGCCCCCATTTACTGCGGATCATATGCTTTAGCCACCTCCCACAATCACCGCACACAAGTATGAGCCATAGATATCTGAAATTGCGTTTAGCCACATTTGGTCCTTTGTGTTTCTCTTTCGCTACCATTGCACTGCTCTGATCAACTACAGATTTGAACAATGAGGCACGGCAATTAGACTATAAAGTCTAGAAAAAATGTAGCAAAATACATAAAAACAGCAACCTAAACGCATGCCTGAGGAACTGCCTGTTTATATCGTTGATATTCCAAGATGACGTGGGTAGCATTACTAGACGGCCACCTTGGAAGCAGTGGTATTTTTTCCAAAGTGTAGAACAGACAGTTTTTTTTTATTAAACACCTAAGCTCCTGCCGCTGATTCTAGGCAAAGAATATTGTTGGGTCAGGTTAAAAATAACTATCTGCTAAGAATACTGTGTTCTTTTTAGCGTTGCACATTTATTTAAACAACTGTAATAGAGTTATAGCTTCAGACAGTCCTTTGCTGAGCAAAAAAATTAAGCCCACCTCCCCTCGCGGGAACCCTGGTGTGATGCGACGCTGAAGGGGGTTCTATTGTGCGTTTCCGTTGGGTCGATTACTCGAATTGCGTGAGCAATCGTCGGGTGATGCGAGAGAGAGAGAGAGAGAGAGAGAGAGAGAGAGAGAGAGAGAGAGAGAGAGAGAGAGAGAGAGAGCAAGCGTAGCGAGGGCGACCGTCGACTGAGAGACCGGCCGGAGCGCGGCACTCCACTTATATGCGCCGCGCGCGAACGAAGGAGAGGAGACCGCGAAGAGAGAGGGCGCTGCACATGCGCACAGCGCGCTTGCGCTGCGCGCACCGCCGCCCACCGGCGGAGTGAGAGTGCGCTGCGCCACGCGCCCGCAGATGTTGGGCGAGAGTGTTCGCTATCGTAGAGAGGAGAGGGGGTGAGCGGAGGAGAGACGCAGCTGTGCGGACGCGGACGACGACGATGCAGGAAGGACAGGGCCGCCGGCAAGAGATGCTCCTCTCAGCATCGCATCTAAAAGCCAAGTCGGAACTGACTGTGTCGGTTTCGCGGGATTAGGGGGATCAATAATTTTGGACCTGACAGTTTTATCGCCTCGACGTTTTGCCTGTGCAGTCCTCGCTCGTTACCGCATTAACTCTAAAGAAGTGCAATTGCGTTCTCTGCAAAATCAAATATAATGCTGTACGCCCTCGAGGGGCTTATAACAAACCTCTTTGCAATTCCACTTTTAAAAGCAGGCAGCAGGATTACCGTGCCGACAGGAACATAAAACTAAGCGAAATCATCTAACTAAACATAAATATTTGAAACCGGAAGAAAGGTTTATAAAGTATTCGGTATTTCCTGCCCGCCTAACAGAACGATATACTGACGACTAAGCGCAGTTTTATTCAGTGCCATACGCTCTTTAGAAAACATATACACACAATACAGTTTTCTTTTTCTTTTTCAAAAGTATGGTGCATATCGAGGGCGGCTGACTTCACATTAAAGAAAATGAAACAGACGCGAATATCACAAAACTCCTGCTCCTATTATCAATCTATGGCTTTAGAAATACCTTTCTCGGCATTTAGGTGAAAAACAGAAGTTCAGGATACGGGAACTCCCCAAATGTTGTTTTTGCTCTTTTGTGGGAATGGCGTGTAAGAATTTTGCTGCAGCGTAAGCCAGTGCGGAACTAATTGTGCACGCCGCTTGCTTCATATAGCCAGGACTCAAACGCCACTTTTCAGTGGTCAACAAGAAGAATTATGTTGTAAAATATTTCTTGCTCTGGCTCTCACTGGTGCTTTCTTAGGTAACCTAAATATAAACGCAAATCGAGTAAAATAAAATAGTTCTGTTTCTATTCGTGGATCACACACAAGAGCCAAGCCGACGAGGGATATGTTGCCAAGTCGGAAACATAACCCTGCTTTGTGCTTCAAAGGTGTAGACATTACGATGACCAAAAATTTCGCCCATATAGCATCGTCCTCGCTTTTCTTCGCTTTCGTTTCTTCGTGTTTTCCCGCGAATAGCTCGTTGAGGCGAACTGGCCGCAGTTCATTTGGGAGCATCCCCACAGTAACAGCTCTCCTCCGCGTATCTCTTCTACTCCCGTTCCGTCACGTTCACCTGCCACGTGGGACGCACAAGGCTAGCTTTCGTGCCATGTTGGCGAATTGTTAACTAGCTTGGCTCGTACTCCAATGTAACGTGTTCAGATACCACACGAACCCAAGTGTTCTTATTTATTTATTTTCTGCTTACAGCAGCGGCAATTTGGGCACCAATTGTGTTACTTTTTGCTTCTGTAGAGGCGTTAAGGCTATTGCCTTAATAAGAAGCGAAATTAACAACCTTTCAACAACAGCGTTTTCGGTTCTGACACCCCTGGAGGCAGCCACCAATTAAGATTCCTTTAAAGCATGTAGTGGCATGCGGCACCTTTATTGCACCTCGTAACTTGTAGACATTAGAGAATTTGTTTAGGTTGATCCTTTTCATCGATGTATAAAATGGCAAAACTGCCACTTCATTCTAGTTTTTGCAACCGCTTCGATTTTTCTAAAAGGGATAATCTAAAAAAACCCTACTTACCTTACTTCTCTTACCTATAGGGCGCCGTCGACAAGGGCTTCACAGAAACAAGCACATTATCGATAATAAGTATTGATGTGAAATAAAAGAAGAAGGAAGGGCGGGTCAATAATTTTAACCACCGCCCAATAGCCCCTAACTATGTGGAAGAAATGTCACGGCCGAAAACAATTTTCCAATTAAGGCACCGGCTGACAAGGCAGGTACCCAAACTGCCACGACAGGCCAAGAGGCTGTGACCGCAGCGATACGTTCCTCATATATTCTCTTTTTCCCACCATTCATCCTTTCTTCCTTCAGCACCGTCTCATATGCGTGCCGCGCATAGTCTTTATGGGTAGTTCACGGGGCATCCAGCCTCTTGTAAAAATATTACATTAATGCAACCACTTGTTTTCACGTATGGGCTCAGTATCTCCTATTCTCTTAGTGTATCCGGTGAAAAATGAGAGATAACAGGATGACAGATGACAAGGTATCCGCGAAGACAGGGCAATATCCATACAACAGCTAAATTGGAATAGGTCGCTAATGTAAGACATCATAAAATTAGCTACATTTACTGACGTGCTTTTTATAACGTGTATCACTATAACCAGAGCTTGGAATGGGGCTACAGTCATGTCTCGTTAATATGGACCCCGTTAATATGTACACCCCGCAATATGAACGAAAATTTCGGCGACCGGTCTCCCGCCATGCAATTCTGCCCGTTAATACAGAAACCCGCAGTCCCGACTATGCCCGGCTATTTTGGTAAATAACATATGTGGATGTAAATAACATGTAATTAAATGTAAGCATGTAAATGTAAGCATGTAATTAAATGTAACATGTAAGCATGTAAATAACATATGTGGATCTGCTCAGCGAAAACTTGGATTTTTGAAACGAAAATTGGTGCATGCAACACCTGCAGTTAAGCTTAAGGCGTACACAGCCGTCGTACGTCCTTCTTTGGAATACGCTAGCGTTATATGGGACCCTCACCAGCAATATCAGATTAACCAACTTGAACGAATACAGAGACTTGCAGTGCGGTTTATATTTTCAGAGTATCGCAAAACACAGTCCGTAACCACCTTGCTCGCTATGGCAAATTTATCAACACTGTCAACACGCAGAAAAATCGCACGACTGAAGTTTTTATACCAGCTCTCTACTAATAAATTCAATTTAGATCAGTCGCGCTATTTGTCCCGCACTGGCAGAGTCTCTCTCCGTGTGAATCACCCGTATGTTTTTACGCCTTACAATGCAAGAATTGATGTTTTTAAATATTCTCCCCTTGTTAGGACAATAGAAGATTGGAATGCGCTTGATGCACAGATTTTTGATGACGCAATGACTGTACAATCATTTGAACGAAAGTTGGAAATGTATCTCTCGTGATGTGTTTATTTTGTTTCATTGCTTGATGTGTTGACAAAATGTGTATATCCTCCCACCCTGTACCAGCCCGAAAAGGGCTAACAGTATTCGAAATAAATAAATAAATAAAAAACGGGTAAATACAGGCACTTCTGTCTCGTTATTATGGACACGGGTCCACAAAGCAAAAAATCTAAAAGATGACTGCTGACAACCGAGGCCCCAGCCCGTACCAGGAATTTACTTCTTGCCCTATCATACAAAGCCGAATCATGTATTGATCTCGGAACACTCTTCATTCGAGTACCATCTAATTAGATCAAAAACATTCGTGATCAGCCAACACCCTAGGTCAGTAATGATAGGGTGACACCCTTTCCCCGTAAAACAAGATCGCCCAGCTCGGCATGCGCCCGAAAGAGCAAATCCAGGGGCTCAGGGCGAGATAACAGGACGATAATACTAGTTCGTGCCAATATTCGCTCCGCTAACAGTCAGTCAAGGCTTCTGTGGTCAGTTCAGTGGAGGCAATGGCTGTTAAGCGTGAACGGACCGAGCTTGCCATTATGTTTCCTTAAACGATTAGTCCTGTAACGAGCTTTTCTTAAATGAATATTCCTTAATGTTTGTGTTTTTTACCTTGACTCGTTATTATGGACGACTCACATTATGGAAGATGTTTTAGGAGAACGGAGGCGTCCATTTAAACGAGACATGGCTGTCGTTGGTTTTTGAATGGAAACATTGCTGGCGCTGAGCTGCACAAGGACGCAGTACGAAAGATTACACAAACGAGTGAAGTGCGCTTCGCTCGTTTCTGTAACCCTTCGTCCTTCATGCTTGTCCACCTTAGCGCCAGCAATATTTCGATCACAATAAGTTCGTCCTATTGCTTATTTTCGATGCATGTAAGCCGAGAAACGAGCCCGTCCACGATCGTTGTGTATTTGCACATATATTTAGAATCTCATCGATCCGGGTGCTACGAGAAAGCATTCACCGAAATGGTTCCTGGCGAGACGAACAAGTCGTATCTCATATTTTTTGAACACTCCTTTTGGCGCATTCAATGCATAAAAGTAACTGTAGACTATTTCCTAGCAAACTTTATTGTGCAAATTGGATACCGTTCCCTTCATTAATTTACAGAATGCAAAAAATTAGGATCTCCGGGATAGCGGCCACTCTGCCGGCCATTTTGGGATTGAAGTCGTTTAACCGTAGGGCGTTTGAATGGAGAACAATGCAGGACATGATAGCAATCCAAAAGATGTAATGCCATTTGCGACGCTTAGGTGCGAAGTTGGGAAAGTGCACTCACAGTGTGCGAAGGTTTTCAATTCCTGCGAATGCTCCGTGAATTTCTCTTATTTGGTTGTAGGCCAGGTTCCTGCGTGAACGAAGAAAACAGGCACCCCAGCAGGCTTCAAAAGGCTCAATTGATTAGCACTGTTTTGCTAACCTGATTGGATGGCAAACAATACTTAGCTTGAAAGAACATTTGCGGCATTTTTGGGTTAAGGGGGGAGGGATGAGAGGACGTATAGAAATAGAAAGCACGTGCGATGTCTGCTGAAACACACACCCAACGGTTCAAAGGACTTCCTCATTTGGTTGCCTAACCGAATGGAAATTTACCCATATGGTACAATTTTTGCCTTTTGTTTGTCGACACCCTCATGTTTTTCTAGCAGAGCGTTAGAAAGAGTTCAGACGGGGATCCGTCACAGTAAAAATATACGAGCAAATTTATAACCTTTAAGTAGGGTGTTTCGTCAAAAAAGGTGGTTTCCCCTTATGTGGTACTTGTTTGGCCGCTTACAGTGCAGCGAAACAGGTCCTGGCTTCTCTATTTTTTTCTCCACTCCAAACGCCTTACTTCGAACAAATATTTCCAACCTGATAATTTTCTAATTCTCTACTACATTTAATAAAACTAGAGTATTAGAAAATATGCGCTCTAAACTTCAATGCTCTGCTCTGACAGATGCCCCAAATTTGAAATGCGGACTACCACTTTGAGTGCGCTGAAAGCTCGCCCCGAGATTCCTTTACCTTATCTACGGTACCACATCAAGTGTGACACCAAATAAAATTGCGCTACATTTACCGTTTTCGTTTCCCTTTCTCCAGGACACTATCACTGCCTCTCAGTTCTCTACGTCGAGGAAAGCTGGTCGTGAACTTAAGGTGGAGATATTACCGCACCAATTAGGACATTCTTCAGCTATGCATACCCATAAGGGGCATCGCAGGACTAGAAAAATCTTCGACTAACTGCCGCGTCTCAAGGTCGCTCACAGTTTTATGGCAACGGCTAAACATGTAACACGAACTTTACAGCCTTTGTTGTATTTTTGTATGTTTTTTACGCGTAATCACTTGTAGAGCCTCGGTAGGTCTTAAGAATAAAATCTAGTACTCAGTAAAAACTGCAGGTAAAGCCGTACGATCAGCGTGTACGTAGATCTTCTTGTTGAAAGAATTCAACCACTGTAATATCTGCGAAAAAATAAGTGTCCTTTCATTCTTTGAAGATAGGCGACCGGTGAAGCTGAATGCAGTCGACGGAGTGCACGAAACAACCCACATTAGTTTCTAATTTGCGATTTAGCATACTTCCCAGTCATTTAGCTGAATGAAGCTTGGAAGGACTTCAGCTTTGTTCTAGAGAACACACTTGGGGGCCACCCGTTTCCCTCTGGCGTCGAGGCATCTTACTGTCTAACAAACAACCCCATCCGCTCGACTAGTGAAGACACAAGGCAAGCTGCATTCGTCTGTTTGTCGTCCACGTGTAAGCATCCCGCAAACACAACGGACATGACAATAGTGGGGGCATGACACCTTGTTCGTCCCCCCCCCCCCTTCCTCGCTCCACTCCCCGCACGTGGCCGCGTAAACAGGCAACCGCTTAGGTGCGCGTGCTTAACCCTGTAAGCACCGCCAAAAAGGGGAGTCGGCAGTGGCAAAACGGAACGCCGGAGCGGCGCCGAGTAAAGCGGCTTCACCGGAAAGAAAACCGGGGGAGGAGTTTGACATACACTGTTTTACAGTAGTAAAAGATTTAGCATGCGCTCAGTTTTAAGCCTATGAACAATACGTTTATAGCCGGCATGCTTTAATAAAATGGCCACGGGTGGCCCGCCTTAATGGTCCTAATGCATGTATCAGCTAATGAGGCAAAAGTTGCCCCTTCGGATTAGTGGTGTGTGATAGGTATTTTATGTCGCACTGCAGTCATGGAGACGGGATTAGTAGAACCGTTTGTCTCGGGCGCTCGTGCAGAATCTGTACTCACTGCTGTTAGTTTTGTTTCAAAAAACCACCCATTGATGAGGGAGGGTCATTAAGGGTAACAGAGTGGATCCCTAGAGAAGGCAAGTGTGGCAGGGGGCGGCAGAAAGTTAGATGGACAGATGAGATCAAGAAGTTTGCGGGGATAAATTGGGCGCAGCTAGCTCAGGACCGGGGTAATTGGAGATTAATAGGAGAGCGCTTTGCCCAGCAGTGGCCGTAGATATGCTGGTGATGACGGTGAGTGAACTCGTTACAAGGTTTTGGAAACTTGCATTTGCGCACTGTAAAGCTATTTTTCCTGTGCGCGAGTTACCACTCACCCAAATTTATCATTCGGTACCATTATATAGTACGCGCTTGTTTGCTCGCACAAATAACGCCAGCACCCTTGGGCTTAAGTAGGAAACCGCTTGAGAAGGTTGGGCTCGACGCAAAGGCTATTTCTGCCTTCTATATCAGGAACAACCCAAACATGCCGCAAGGATTTCCGCTAAAGCTTGTTGTTCGTCGTCCGGTCAAGAAAACACCACCGCATTCGTGCTCCCTTTCGTTTCTCTGAACACAGAGACTGGGGAAAGAAACTTTGCACCCAAGTCTCGCCTTCCTGTGCGGAAGATCCGGCAGTTTCCTTCCGGAACTCACTGCACTTCCGGCCGTAATCTCCAACTGTTTTTTTTGTTGGCTGCGTATTGCGTGTAGCCCTAGCATAGCTCTATGCTCTAGTATTTCTATTATCCCGACGTAACGAGGTAACGGGATAGCTGGTCACAAGGCAATCCGCGGGTTTTCTCCAAACATCGACTGCAACAAAAATCGCAAGGGAAGAGAAAATGAAATTAGGATTACCTCTTTCATCCGGATATTTGAGACGTTTGTGAGGGGATTTCGCGGAGACCAACCGCAACGCTGATATCCAGAAAGCATTAGTACCGAGTTATTATATATGCTGGCCCAGTTATAAAAAAAAGTTAAGCACATGGCCGCACAGCCAGACAAAAGCGTGTAGGAAACTTTTTGCGGGTGGTAACGAAGGAGATGCCAAGGATAATTTTTATCGTTGATTCGCTTTGGTACAGATTTGATTTGATTGTGGGGTTTAACGCGCCGACGCAACGCAGGCGATGAGGCGCGCCGTAGTAAGGCCTCCGGATTAATTTTGACCACCTTGGGATCTTTAACGTGTGCCGAAACCTCGTACACACGGGCGCTTTTGCTTTTCGCCTCCATCAGAAAAGCGGCCAAAGCGGCCGGGAATCCAACTCGCGACCTCGTGCTCAGTTGCTCAACACCTAAGCAACTGAGCCACCACGGCGGTCGCTTTCGTACATCTATTCCTTCTATTCCTTCAAAAGAAATGTGTCGGATTTTGAAAAGCGTGTACTTTCTGCAATATTTTAAACATTCACTGTGCCGCTACTTTTCTTTGTGTACTGCTATCATTCCTGTTTTTTGTCAGTTTCTTATTTTTCTTTCTGTCTTTTCACACTTGTTTGACTGTTTTCAGAAATATGTACCAATTTACCATGTGGATTGATGCTTTTTTATGAAATTAATCCCTGCCCACCTTCTTGGTCTTCGGACGGCAGTATGTCTTAAATAAATAAAAAAATAAAATAATAGATATGACGGTGCCTTATTCGCATATCACGATCTACGCTATACCAGACACCACATAAACATAGTTGTAACACCGCGAAGCGTAAGAGAAAATGATGGTGACTATATGAAAAAAATCTTTTGAATAGCCTATAGCATCTGAAGACTATTGGGGCAAGTTTTCTTTACATTTTCGCCAGTTGTTCCGCGTTATTTCAGCTGCTGAGACACTGTGCTGAGCAGCACAAAAATACATGTTACAGTTAAGGCTGCAGTGGCTGTATGAACGCTGAAGATCAACTGCAACAAATGCCTGAACACGCTTTTGGAAGCCACTAAAATATTTTCATTTGGTACCTTCAGATGTCAAAGGCAGCCAGCTTCAAGGTGTTTTAAACACAAAACTTAAGTTACTTATAAGCATAGCAGCTATACAAAATATACAGGGGCGATTCGCAAGAAAGAAAGGGAACAGCACGGTGAAAGAAAGTAACCATAAACTGTGAATTTGGATAAAATGCGTATTCGCCGAAACCAGTTGTCAGATTTTCAAAATTAGTAGCTTACCTTACATTTGAGAGGAAAATTGAGTGAGAGAGACCCTGGATAATATTCTTAAACATACTCTTGAAAATCTTCCGCGGGTTGGCTTCACACCAACACTCTAGAACAACCAATCATCGTGATCAAATGCCCAAATACAGCAAATAGACAGGACCAGCATGCGATTAGATAAAACATATACTATGTGCGCTGTTACAACAGCGCAAGGCGTGCATCTGCGATGTTATTACAGCGACGATACCACATTTTGCTCTAATCGCATGCTGTGCATCGTCAATCGCCGAATTTGCACATTTGGTTACAGTCATTGGTCGTTCTGGAATGTTCTTTTGAAGTGAACCAGCGGCGATGTTAAGAGAGTATAAATCACTAATGTGAAAAGCATAGCCACATTTTTAACAATGACATAAACCTCTAATGCACAATTTTAAACATTGTAAGGCCTCCCAAAAACCAGACATTGCAATACGAATGAGGCTAGAAGAGTTGCATCCACCAAAAAACCTGCGTTAGGAAGATTACACAGCCTGATAATTGTATGCACAATATAGTAAATGGAGCACCCGAGAAATAATGGAATGGTTCATACAGTGTCACAAGCGACGTCAGTCCCGTAAAGTCGGAGGGCCCCAGACGCACTAGCTTGTTCCTTGTTAGGGACCTGTGAAACAAGAAAACAAGTAAGCATAATTGACCACAAAACCATGCGCACAAACAAGTCCCTATAAAACATACTCCGCTATCCTGACAACCATATAAAGTGCTTGCCTGAGGAGTGAGTCAAGAGCTACATTGCAACGGAAAAATTTCCGGATAGCAAAGATCTATCTTAATCGTTCGGGCCTTTTTACACTCGTTGATTGATTTTTCTGTTTAAAGCAAACCAAATTTAACATCGACACCATTTCACATAACTACTAACGCCACTCAAGTTGCCAGATTGCAGGCTTCCACTTTTACCGTCTGTTTTAGGATGCAGCTGTCATAGACGGTTACAGGTCCCTGGCATGCCATCTGGCAATACAAAAAACATGTAATTCTGTTAGGAATGTTATCATTGAGTAGATACTGCACGCTGTCGACCGCACAAAATAACTAAATAAAGTGCCCTTAGATATGAGAGTGTTTTGAGAACAGGTGCGATGGCAAATTGTGAATTTAAATTTCAAACGATTGCTAAGTCTGTCTGCGATCCCAATTTCAGACACCACTAAAACGACGTATGCCTTAGGTGATTGAAAACATTTGGTGTTGCCTGTATAAGAAGAAAAAGCCTCCATTGTTTTTGTTGGCCTCCCTACTTCTAACACATGAAGTACTAAAACGTTGTTCCACTTCTGGACACTCACAACACCTGGAGGGTCTTGAGAGGGGCAAATCCACCCGGCTGCAGTGCTTCAATATTATTGTTGTCGAGCCACCTAAAGCAAAGGAAGAGCGCAGAAAGATGAAAATGTAACATTCGATTCAAAGCAAGTCTTCATTCCTAGAAATGAAAGTTACAGTAGCGTTCCAGAAGCAATATAATTCAATCGTGGAGTACCCTTCCACAGGCAGATTTATATGCGCGCTGTGACGCTTTCCTAAACTTCACCCCCCGCTAAAAATATGCCCTATGGGCGTGTCTCGTATGGGGATAATGTGGCCGCAGAAGCTCAGAGCACAGTAGCTTAGTAGTTTTTCCGAGTGACTGTAGCCCTTTTTCTTATGTTCTCAAATTACCGAAACCCGTTCTTGACCAATCTATTGTAACATAATAAATATTGTTGCGTTTCACAGGGTTTCTTTGACCTCCTGCAAATAAGAACATTTTGAGCACCACATTTTCTTTCTTCTCAGTGCTTCTAGGCATCAAATAATCAAAAAAGTTTATTGAAGGGAGTTACAAACGTACATAAGTGAAACAGTATAGACAAGGCTGTCAAAGTTAGTGTCTTTACTGGAAACCTCGATAAAGTAATAACAGTTGTGATAAGTGCAATAATTGATTGACTGGTTGTAGGGTTTAACGCGCCGACGCAACACAGGCGATGAGGCGCGCCGTAGTGGAGGGCTCCGGATTAATTTTGACCACCTAGGGATCTTTAACGTGGATAAGTGCAATAAACATTGGCAGCAATAAGAAAACACAAGAGTACAACAATATAAGGCACTCAAAAAAAATTGTGAAGTCATTTCAAGTAAACACCGAAAACAGGAAATATTTCATCAGTAAAAAAAAAACAAGACGGGAAAGAGCCCACACGTTCATTCCGTCGCATTGAAGGACTGGTTTAGGGGAAAATATGTAGGGCCAGCAAAATGCCTGCCACGGTTAAGACGGGCCACGTCGGAAAAGGGAAAATCAAGTTTTCTTTTTTTGGTTACAGGCAGCCCAACGTCCTGATGGCGACAGAAAAAAAAAATCCCGGGTCATTTCCGCTAGCGTGAAACCTAGGAGGGGGCAAAGCATGCAGTCTATCAGTGTATTAAGAGATTGTAAGTCTCTCTCTTGACACACAGCGCGCGCTGTTTGCCACTGAAGAAGCATCGTTGAGAGGAGGAATCGCGCACTTGCCGAGGCGGTGGCGCCCTCTCTCGCGTTGAAGCAGGTTTAAGCAATGTGCATACCCCGTCGGTCCAGTTTGGGGTTGTGGCAGGGGTCAACGCGTGCGCAGTGCAATTCCCGCCATTGAGGCTCGTCCTCAGTGATCAACAAGGCCCCGGAGCCAGGTAAGAATGCCTTTTCTTGCTCTAACGTCAAGAGCCGGTGGGTATTTGAATGTAACCCAAATTATAGCTGGTATACAAACAGCTTATGCTTGTACTTGACGATTGCTGAAGCGGACAGGGAGCGTTATGCAAATACTTCTATCTTGTTAGTTTGTTTTGAACCGGTTTTATCCATTATACTCTTTTAGTGCACGTTGCGTTGTAGCCCGAGGCGTTCGAAAACGAGTGTCCCGGTGTTTTATTACGCTGACCACATGAAAATGCGACGACATGAGACGTCGACAACCCGAGCCCTCAGGAGCTTCGCGCCTAAAACCCTGTTTGACTCATTTCAAGATGGCAGGCGCTATTATACCAGGCGGGAAGGGTACGATGCTAAACATTTTTAAAATTGTTCTGCCAAGCGCTAACCAGCCTACAGAGTGGGGACACTGCAATCGTTTTACAAGAGAAAACAATATTTTAGGATTTCCTTCAAAATCCTATTTTACAACAAATGACATGAATACTGCAAATGCTTTTCCATGGACCAACACATCAAGACCATATCTAACAAAACTAAAGATAAGAACATATTTCACTAAGATAAACCCGCAACGTGTAGGTAAACTTCTATTGGTTCCTTTGGGTGAAATTGTTGTCTTCAGCGATACAAAATTATTAGCTTCTGCAGACGGATTTTGCAGTCGGATAAAGCATGACATAACGAAAATAACTCTCTTTATTCGACACTGTTTTCTTGGAACATTAAAGCTGCGACCCTAAAAAGTGCTTGCTTTGCGTGGAGAGAATGGTGGTTGTATTATCTAACTTTTTTTATTTCATAGGTTATGATATCTGGTATTTTAATAGTTACGTTACAAATCTTTTTTTCAACGGTGTTCAGTTCTACTTCCTATGTCGCGTACCATTTTCATTTGAAGCACAACCACTTCAGCACGGTTTAGTGCCGTAGTAAAACCGCAAAGAATCCCTAACATTTAACTGCGATTCAAAAGGATTGCCGTAAAGTTGAATATCGACATTTGTGAGCTTATGTTGCCACAAATCAGACTTTGCGCTTGTGACGAAAGACAACGTTTTGCAAAAAATATTGTATGCCAAGATTTTGTTTTACGTTTAATAACAACAACACCTTGCGCATCCTCTTTTACTCACCAGTGGAATATTTTTATCGATAACATTAATTTGTGCTGGAGTCTGGTTTCTCTGTTCTACCCTGACAGCTTGTTAAGTGTTTCTTTACATATGACAGATACATAGCTAAGATTAAAAGCCGAAATTGTTGTTTTTTTCGTGTTGATGTATATTCATGCGTCATTCCAAAGGCATATTGGTTGTATCTGGAGACGTTCATAAAGCATTCATTTGTTCTTAATATGCATCGTTCAGCGCAAAAATGGACCGGGACTACAAAAGCCGCAACACAATACCGCTACTACGACAGAAGTTTATTAGAAAAAGACATTCGCTTATGAACACGCTAAACAACAGATAGAACTGAAAAATACAAAAGAAAGCAACAAAAGCAACCAACAAATTAGATGAAGTCACGCGAGGTGAACTTTTTTGCACACTAAGACACACCCGTCAACAGCGCGGGCGCCAGCATCCTCAAGAAATTCAATTTCTTTGGCTGAAAAGTGCAAAGATGGCGCACTGATGCACTGGTCTTGCGCTGCCTGAATATTCACTGCTTCCATTATTACCCTTGTGCGCTGGGCTCTCGACCGGAAAAACACTTCACAGTTTTCCATTAACGGACCACAAGCATCATGTTCACAATATTTGTGGTTGGCAGCCATGTGCCCCTCATTTACACTGCGTGCATCATTTGCATGTTCACGCAATCAAAAATTAAGACAGTGTCCTGTTTGGCCTACGTAAGACGTACCGCATTTCAGAGCAAGGTGATAAACAACACCTTCAACACATCTAACCGGCTTGTTCGGATCCTGGATGTTGCACTGTTTGTTCTTTTTTGAGTATGGCCTCGTGCGCGCGCATAACCTTAAAATCTAGTGAGCCGTAGAAAAACCGACGTCCACACCCGCCCTACTTCCTATTTTCTTTATATGAAATATTGCAGTTATATAGTAGGACATCAACATTGCCTCTTCCCTTGTCATCCTCCCCCTTCTGCTGCATATTTTTTTCTACCCCTTCTGCTGCTTCGATTCACGATCATATTTCTTTATTATATTTCTTAATTGTTTTTGCTACTAACGTAATTCACTCGGCTGGATACCCAGACAAGCGGAGCCGCTGAAAATGCTGGTGAAAGCTGTCGTTCATTGAATGAACACACGATTTTGTAAGAGGGTTGAACTGGCAAGTTTGTGCAACAGCTCTCTTGACCTCTTTGGAATGGGCTGAGGTGAACGGCAGCAACGGCTTTTTGCTGCCTGCCTCATACCACCAACAAAGATCGCTATCTCTGATCTGAAGTCTTCGATCAAGAAGCCTCATCTCAGAGTTCTCAGGGACCTCATAGGTCAACACCAATGGAGCCAAACATTTCCGAAACGTATTCAGTGTGGGAACAACGTGATGAAAAAAGCCATCAGTTCTGCTTTGCAGCACCACCAGGTAGTCATCCACGAACCCAAAGTTTATTTAGACCCTACCTTCAGCCAGCTAGGTTAAAATGCGCCACATACAGCTCACTAAAAACAGGAGCGATACAAGAGCCAATACAGATGCCTTCTTTTTGAACAAGCACCTGGTGGTTCGATTCTACAGAAGCTGAGGTGAGATACAACCCAAGAGGTTCCGAAAAACCGGAAATACTAACGCCCGCATTGTTGTGAAAAGGAATGGTTCCATAGTTAGCAATCGCCTCTTTAACAAAACCAAGAAGGGTGCCCTGCGGAAGTGAGTAGTATAAATATTTGATATCTATGGAAAAACACCAACGCCTCACACCACAATCCTATCTCAAAAAGTGTACTACAGCATCAGAATTCTTGACTACAGAAACGTCCTCAACCGGGAGTAGTCCTAGGTTCTTTTTCAAAAATAGACCAAAAGATTTTTGCCACGTGTTTCCTTCTGAAACTATTACTCATAACGGCACGCCACGCTTGGGAGTTTGGCTGAGAAGAAAGCTTCAAGCGTAAGCTCGTCGTCTTTTACGATTTGCTTGGTCAATCCATAAAGGTGAAGCTTTTTAGAGAGCTGTAAGGCTTTGGCTTTTGCAGCTGACAGTGAACACTCAGTGGGAGTGAGTACAGATTCCACAGCCTTTTTAGCCTTCTCTGAGGTAAAGGTCGCTCGGAAGAACCGCAAAATCCCCCTCTTTATCTCACGGCGATACGCAAAGCTGCTGTACATTATGGTAGGATACCACTCTGCGCAGTGGGAGCCTGGCAGAGCGATATCCCAAGTTAATGAAAAGCACTTTGCGTATTGCCGTCAGATAAAGAGGGAGATTTAGCGGTTCTTCGAACGACCTTTACCTCGAGAAAGCTAACAAGGCTGTGGAATCTGTATTTGCGCCCACTGAGTGTTCCCTGTCAGCTGCAAAAGCCAAAGCCCTACCTTAAATTTTATGGGATGTCCAAGGAAATCGTAAAAGACGATAAGCTTGCGCTTGAAGTTTTCTTCTCACCCAAAACACGCAAGCCCGACGTGCCGTTACGAGTAATAGTTTCAGAAAGGAATACTGGGCAAAAAGATTTGGGTCTTTTTTTTGCAAAAGAACCTAGGATTTCTGCTGGTTGGTGACCCTTTGGTGGTCAGTAATTCTGATGCGGTCGTACATTTTGTGAGACGCGATTGCAGTGTGGGTCATTGGTGTTTTTTCGTAGATATCAATGTTTATACCACTCATTTCCCTAGGACACCATTCTTTGTTGCGTTGAAGAGACGATTGAAAGATTTTGGGCCGTTTCACTTAAGAACAAGACTGGTGTTAGTGTTTTCAGTTTTTTGTAACATCTTCGCCTGTATGTCACGTCTACTGCTATAACATGGATCAATCAGGTCCTTCTTCAAAAAGAAGGCGTATGTATTGGTTCTTGTATCGCTCCTGTTTTGAGTGAGCTGTATCTGGCGCATTTTAACCGGCTGGTGGTTACCCAGCTGGCTGACGGCAGTGTTGAGAGAACCTTTAGGTCCGTTGACGACTACTCACGTTGATCACACACTGACCACCTTTTGGAAATGTTTGGCTCCATTGGTCTTGACCGACGAGGTGCCTAGAACTCTGAGATGAGGTTTCTTGATCTAAGAGTTCAGATCAGAGAGTGATCTTTGTTGGCAGTATGAGATACGCAGCAAAACGCCGGTGCTGCCGTTCACTTCGGCACGTTCCAAGGCGGTCCAGAGAGCCATTGCACGGGGTCGCCCGTTGAACTCTAACAAAATGTGTGCTCATTCAATGAAAGATACCTTTTACCAGCAACTTCCGTGGGTCCTCTTGGCTGGGTATTCAGCCTTGTTAATAACATCAGTCGCAGAAACAATTAAAAAAAAACTAAAGAAAGATGATCGTCAACCGCAGCAGCAGTTGGAGGGGAACAAAGCAAGAGGCAAAGTTGCTGTCGTAACAGATATCAACAAGATTTCACTTGACTTAAAAATATCGAAAATAAGGGAAGGGGGGGTGTGGACGTCGTTTTTTCTGCGCCTCACAAGTTGTGAAGGTTATGCACGCGCACTGGCCCGAACTCAGAAAAGAACAAACCGGGCAACATCCAGCATCAAAATAAATAGGTTAGATATGTTGACTGTGTTGTTTATCGCCTTCCTCTGAATTGTGGTAAGTTTTACTTAGGCGAAATAGGACGCTGTCTTAATTTTCGATTGCATGAACATGAAAATAAGGTACGCGGTGGCAATGAGGGGCACTTGGTGGCCCCCTGCAAAGATTGTGAAGATGCTGCTTGTGGTCCGTTATTGGAAAACTGTGAAGTGTTTTTCAGGTCGAGAGCCGAGCGCACCAGGGTAATAATGGTGGAAGCAGTGAATATTCAGACAGCGCAAGACGAGTGCATGAGTGCACCATCTTTGCACTTTTCAGCCAAAGAAATTGAATTTTTTGAGGTTGCTGGCGCCCGCACTGTTGACGGGTGTGTCTGAGGTGCAAAAAATTTTCGTATGACTTCACCTCGTTTTTTTCTTCCTTGTTTTTTATTTGTCAGTTTTGTCTGTTCTTTACCGCGTTGATAAGCGAGTGTCATTTTCCATTAAACTTCAGTGGTAGTAGCGCTGTTGTGTTGTGGCTTTTCTTGTCCCTGGGTGCTATGCCAGAAGGCCCGAGTTTGAGCGAAACTCGGGCAAGGCGGAGCTGTGGCGATAATAATAAGCTCATGATAATATTTCGGGGTAGGTTTAAAGCGCTTTAAAAATTCGATTCATGCTACTTGCTGAATATTCAGGTGACTTAATCGGTCCAAGGCAGCACGCTCCAAAGATGCGGGACAAGGACGTGGCGCATCTTTCAGTGCGTTCTCTCGCTCCTCTTATGCACCAGTGGCTATTGAGGGCAAGCAAATCGAACTACTTTATTTTATTATACTTTTGCTTTATTAATCTGTATTTCACTACAAAGTTCATTTTAATTATTATTCCAGGAACTAATATAAGCTTTTTGCTTGAAATTTTTTTGTGATAAGAAGCAGTTTATGCCGCTGGTGGCACAGTGTGAAATCACGTGACTATAGCCAACTGCAAAAAAGAAAGCGGATGATGGAAGCACCCCACATTCAAAACAGTTGCTGCTCGTTCAACCTTATGGAATTCCCCCCCCCCCCCCTCCCGCTTTTCGACCCCAAATTTTCTCGGGTAACTCCAGTCTGCTTACGTGTTTTTAAGGCGAAAGACTGGCAATACATGTTAGCAACTTCGTTCCTGACACGTGTTACATACGCCTTTTTCCTCGCTTTCGGTTCCTTGTATTTTGGCAAGGAATACTTCAAACGGCTTCTTTTCCGATATTACGTGTTTGGGTGAGCTTCTTCTCTTTCATTTGTTCTTCTTAGCGTGTGAATTATAACCAGCAAAGCAGGCTGAAACACGCCACAACCTCCCTAGAATCGCAGTTCTGCGACGGTGGTGTGCACCTGTTTTACACCCGTGACAGCAAATTCAGGCTAAACTCTGCATGCACTATTCTAGAACTGTTACTTTTCAAATTCACAGTGTCATGAATTTTGCGAACCGGGCGCGTTACTTCCTCAAAGCTCCCCATTGCGGGACAATCGCCCAAGTGGCCATGTGCTACAAAGGAAGCAATAGCCAGAACGACAACTTTTCAGATTTGTTTGCTTTATTTCATTTCGCACCTCACCGCTATCGTTGGACGAAGCTCTTCACAGCTTTTTTTTTCATAGTGCTCAATCCACTCACAACCCTCTCTTCTTTTGCGCCATTCCCACTTTCGCTTAACATCCCTCTGGCGTCACGCTGTTACTTTATCATTCTTAGCTGACCCATTCACTCAGTTTCCATGCTCTGCTTCCTGCCATACCACGGTGATGCTGAAAATCCCTTGAAATGTGTAAAGATAGCCTGTGACAATAGGCACACGCCGTTGATTGTATTCTAGCGAAGATAATGAACAGATGCAACAGGCCCTCAATCTATCGGGGTGTGCGGCGTGCCAGCATCAACCATGAGGAAGAGGAAGGTAGGAATATATCCAATGAAGACTCGAGGGTATGGCCAAAGACGTGTCAGGGGAAGAAGATGAAACCCAGAAGGTGCATGCGCGAGAAACAATCTGGGTTATCTCAACGCTCAGATGTGCGTTCGTATCGGCTTCACCCCTGAGAATAAAACACCTCAACCGGCTATCGGAACGACGACTTCCTCCTTGATCGTATATGTAATACGCATAAGGTAATTATGCCAGTAAAGGTTTCACGAGAAATGCTCGTCGCAAAACCTCTCGAGGAAACCTTTCTGCCGCGCTGATGATAAACAAAACACACGGTCATGCAATGCCTCGTTCAAAATTGTTTTGCGACCAAAGGATAATTGAAGCGCACGCACCGGCTGCAGATGGACAGACGCGCGGTAGGAGCCTGCGGAAGTCATGTCCGCCAAACCACCTAAAAGATAGGAGAGGTCTGGGAAACACGTTTCCACTGATCATATTGCGCACACACCGGCTGACGGCCGACTGGTGGCGGTCGATGGTGCGGTCGCCACCAAGGCTTCTGTAGAAGCTGCCCGTCCCCTAAAACCGCAGCGCACACTAGACTTGCTCCTCGGCCGTCATGGAGCGCAAGCCACCTCTAATTAGTCGCAAACGGGGGTCTGTCGCCAGATGACGGCACAACCAATGCACAGCACTTTTCGATAGCTAAAAACGAGCTCGAAATTCCTCCTTCGTTTAAAAGACCTGTCGGGCTAGAAGTATGCGTGCTACGGCGATCATAAAAATAAACCACGCCGCAGCAGCGACCACCACGGGCATCCTGAGTTCTATTCGACCGTGCAAAACCATGTCCGAGTTTCCTCCCAGTTCTAATGTCAGTCAAACACACCCAGCCCATTCGTGGGCGCAGCATAACAACCTAAGCCACACCCACCCGTGGCGTCCACTTTGTGTGGGCGTAGCGTCATAGCCACGAAGTCGTCCTTAGATGCCCGCTAGCAAAGACAATTACTAAGCACAAAACAAAAATGAAGTCTCCAGGCTACGTGGATGTTTGCCACGTAGCCTGGAGACTTCAGGCTACGTGGCAATGGTGCCACGTAGCCAATGGTGCCACAGTCGCGGGGGCGTTCGGTCCGACCTGGAGTACACTATTGTCCGAGCCGATAGGAGAGGTCAAGACGACACAATTTTCCCACGGGAGCCTTGTTCATACACCGTGAAAACACAGTCGACGACAAATGACACAACTTCAAAGTCTAAAACCCACTCGCCAATGCTCAAACACGCTCTTGACACGGGACGATATCTGACAAGCGCCTGCCGTGCACACTCAACCAAGCCGTAACCAAAAGCCATATTTGATGGTCGGGAGAGGGGCGTGTTCCGTTCGCTACAGTGAACACCTTTGCTTACTTGGTTTTTGCTTGCGCAGAGCTGCACTGCGTCTACCCTCAATCCACGTAGCAAACATAATTCAGTGGAAGAACAGAACGCCCAGAAAAACCATAGAGTTTCATACTAATAAATACCAGAGGGAAACCTGTGGCTGCAGTCGCGGGCCGCCGTGGGAGGCGCCATCGCCGCTAGCGACATTCGTCGCCTACTTGGCTTAGCTAGCAATAAGGCTTCTTTTTTGTCTCGAAGACAAAATAAACAAAAAAGGGTAAGAGTTTTTTCTGGTTTATCGTGCCTGACAAATTATTCTTTTTAGAAGTTCAATTTTATAATAACAAAACAAATTTGATGAACCTTGTACAGTAATATTGTTGCTTTTTTGCAGCCAGAGCCAAATTTTCAGCATGTTCATGAGCCATGCCAAGAACAAGTGGAAAGTGCCTGCCCGGTACGTGACTGAACGCTGGTCGAAGCGCGGCTCCCCTAGACAGTGGCGCCAGATTTCCCTCTAGTATATATTAGTATTAAACTACGTGAAAAACGGACCACCCCGCGCCGGGTGTGGCCAACAGCCAGGCTGGGGATTTGAAAGTAGCAGTGGGGTTATCTAGTTTATGCTAGGGAATGAGCAGCGCAGATCTATTTCAGATGGTGCTGCATGAAGAAGATACCAAAAGCCGTACTTTATCAACGTAAGCGGTCACAATACAGCGCTGTATATGCCAGGCGCGATGCGCGCAATCCCGGCAGTTACGCTCGACGTGTATCGAATGCTCCACTATCACTACTATCATAATTAAAGCAGCTGGAAACTTGGGAGTAGGCGGAACTCGGGCCTTCTGGAATAGTGCCCCTTGTCTACCTTTGCGCTTAACTGTACATAAAGGAATACCAAGCAGGCCAGTCAGTTACGTTACGAAATTATGTTCCTTATATATTGATTGGCTATTCTATTGCTAAATTGAATGAATGAATGAATGACTGAATGAATGAACGAGTGAGTGTAATTGATATTTACTACTCACAGATGCGTGAGGTTCCGGAGTTCCAGTAGGAGGATCTTGTCCAAGCTCCTGAGCGCGCAGCTCCTGAGGTCTCTAAAATTGTGGAGAAAAAAACAAAACTTTCGAAAACATAACAAAAACAAAACTCTGGCAGTTGCTGGCTGTGAACGTGCCCCTTTCCGCCACTCTCCTAGGGAGCAGACTTACATCATGCTGAAATAAAGTGCTGGAGGACCGCAAACTCTCTTTCTCCTTTCTGTTTCAAGGTGACGATAATTTTTTTGCAAAAACTGTCATTTGTTTAAATGCAAAATGCAGAACTCAAACTATCCCCCCAAAACAGAAGCGCCGGGAATTATCTTGTTCGCACTCCCAAGGAATGAGGTAGAAACCGGACAATTCGACGAACGCGTCAATAAAGTACACTGGTGGGGTTGTCAGAATAGTAAGCAAAGTGAAAAAAAAAAAAAAGCCAGGGAGAAATTAGTAATATCTACAAGCCTGGCCTGAAACCTCGAACAGTACACACGCAAAAATGTGCAGTGCGCTGTTCGTTGACAAAAAAAAAGGGGGTTTCCGGATCACTGAGGAGTTTTTTTGTTTGTTTGTTTTTTTCTCTCCTCTGTGTTTTAAACTTGAGCTGCTTGCTAAGATTAGGCCACACCCAAATTCGGTACGAGCAGTTATTTGTCTCAATCTGTCTCTAAAGAACGCATTTTTCGCTACAAGTCCAAGCAGCCGGTCGGAAACTGTTATTTCGGTCTGGCCAACCGAAATAATGATGGCCGTCGGCAGGACTTCCGGACCTGCCATTAGACTTGGTCGAGACTGGCGCTCCCAACCCTTCTAATACTAGGGCCATACGTCGCTCGAAACAAGGCCATCAGCAAGGACGACAAAATGGCACAGCTTGGTCTTTACAGTTTTTGCATGGAACCGGTGAGCTCTCGCTTGTTTCATGTGGATGAATATTTTCTGCGTCACCCGCTCACCAAGCCCTCATTACAGCTCCCGGTAGGAAAAAACGTGCGAATATTTTTTGTACTTTGCCACACGCCAGCTTTATGCATCCTTGGAAAAACCTTGCAAAACCCTTCAAAACATGTACTTTTCACTGAGATCATAACGGTTGTGGTGGTGTCGAAGGGGCCGCGATAAAGCACGGAATAATCTACTGTGGAGAAAGCGGCATACTTACTCATCAGTGCAAATGGTGCGCGCTTGACCTAACGATTCATAGTTTCTGATTTGTTACATTTGTAGCCCTTCAATTACGTTTGACGACTAGCATGCTTAACTGCACCATTTTTTAAATTACAGTATAGCTGATAGAATAGAAGTTCTCAGACTGGTGATTGCAACCAAACAGGTAACGACTGGACAAAATTTACAACGAGCACTAAAGGAGCAGCTACCTGCCGATGGCCGCACAACACCATATTTAGTCTTTTTTTTTTTTGCACTAGTTTGTCCAAGCTCACATTCCACCGGTCCTTCTTCTGTACTTGACCTAGTCTATCAATGGTAAGTGCAACTTTGAAAATTAGCATCTAAGGGGGAATATCTGACCAAAAATGCTTATAAAATTGCTTGCTCACAATCGTCGAGTAACACGTTTCGCGTCACACTTAAAACAGTACTCAAAATTTACAATCCCGTGGACGATACAAAGAGCGTTGATTGTCTTGAGGGATTCCGTCATAGTTTTACAATGACAAGTCACGATACCCCCCCCCCTCCAATTCTGGTTTCATTAAAAAAATATCGTAGAGTACAAGTGAGCTCATTGTGATCCCTCTAAGGCAGAACGAGCAAAACATTAAACAACCTCGAAAATGTTGTATAACATTCCTTTCAAGAGAAAATAACGAGTGCTCAAACGCACAAAAAATATACAACCATCTCCTAGTGTTCTTAGGAGTTGTGCATTAACTCAAAAGAGAGAGAAACACGTATTTGCTACCCCAATAATGTTTATTATAAAAACCTAAACTATTTTACTACTTCCGGAAAACTTGACTAAACTATAGGTGAATGGATATTTTTTCAAGGACGTTTGCACTATCATCAGCTCTTTTGTGCTTCTTTCGGTTTGTGTTCACACACGTGCCCCTGCAATCCTTAGCCTATCACACTAAACTTTTTTACACCCTTTCTGGCCGAAAAGGCTGTAAAAATTTTGTCCCACGGCTAACACCCTTAACAGGTGTTTTGGCAAAAAAGGGTGTAAGGATGAAAAAAGGGTGTTGAGCTGAACACCCTTTTTAAGCTGATGACATGCGCAGTGGCAATCTGAATCGGCGGATCGCGCAGCATTCAACACAGACAGTCAATATGCACAAGCTACAGTTGGAACACAAATGAATTGAGCAAGAACACCAACGGGATGCAAGCGGTACAGGGAGTGCATACTTAGTTATACATGTGCTGTTTTTGCTTTTATATCCAGCAGAGGAAAGCCCCCCGATTGAGTTCGTGGGCTTGTCGCAAAAAACAGATATTTAGTACTAATTTTGGAAGTATGGATTTTAGTATGAGAATATAAAAATCAACTCGCGGATTTGCCAAAACGTTTTAATCATGAGGTAGTTTTTCTATTCCATAACTTACAGAATTTTATTAAATACCAAAGAAATCTCCCCGCCACTTCAACACCCTTCAGAAAGGGTGTTTAATATTTCAACACTCTTTTTCCCAGAAGGGTGTAAAGCTACAAATAAGGGTGTCCGAAACTAAGAAAAAGAGCATAAAGAAAAAGGGTGTAAGAAAAAGCGTGTAAGAAAAGACCTCCAACAAAAAAAAAGGTGAAGAGACCTCCAACTTTGGAGGCATTTTGTACCGGTTTACACGGGTGGACTTAACACTTTCTACGAGCAGGAGGTGTTTTGTACCTCACGATGTTTAAAGCAATATGAATCGGCATGATTTATCACCAGTGAAGCTCTTTATACTTGAGCAAGTTTCACTGGCGTTAGCAAAAAAATAAAAAGAAAAAGAACTGCGGTACCTGTAAAGGGTGCACCACCGCAGATAGGGTAATATAACAGTGAAGTCGGCTTTCGAGCTGGAGAGACAGCATAGCTGGGGGCCGACCTAGCTTGTTTACCGCTTGGATCCCCTGGCAGTGGGGGGGGGAGAGGGGGCGGTGGCACACTGGAACAGCCTTGTAAAATCCGGTGAAACTTGGCCTCACCCATAAGCGGCCATCCCAGCTTAGCAAGAACATTGCAAAGCTCAGCAAACATACCACAACTTAGAAACACCGGGAGAAACAGCCTCGGCCCCCGGCTCCGCTGTTCTTTTTTTGCAACTGAACACCTATATCACACCGTTTGAACAACCTACAGAAAGCCAAGCGTGTTGCAGTCGGTAAACACACTTTTGGCCACACGACCATAATCTTTTTAATTTTGAAGGTTCAAATTGGTATTTCACGTGGCGAGCTAAACTTGGGGCATGAGTTGCACCGCATATGGAAAAGAGCGATCATAGCATACGAGCAATTTTTTTTTTTGCGTTTGAAAATTTCTTGTGAGTAGAGGAATATATGAGGGGATGTACTGTTTTTTACAGTGCTATTATGCATTCAGGGCATGGTCTTATTCAATGAACGCCTAAACACCTTTTCACACCCTTTCAACACCCAAAGAAAAACCAAGGGTGTTGAACTTGATCAACACCCGTTTTTTCACAGAAAAAGGGTGGGGAGCTAGGAAAAGGGTGTTGAGATTCAAGAAAAAGGGTGTAAAGGCGTCCCAATACCCTTTTCCACTTATGCTACACCTTTTTTGGCTAAACGGGTGTAAAACGTTTAGTGTGTATATTATCACGAGTCAGCGATCACCAATATTAGAATTACAAAAAATAAAATCTCAAGCCACTAAAAAAATTGGCGCTAAAACATTATAATTTTTGTCCGGAGCTGCCTGATTTCAGTTTATAAAGGTAAATAAAATAGGTACACTATTGATTTATTGATTGATTGTATGGTTTAACGAGCCGACGCAACGCAGGCGATGAGGCGCGCCGTAGTGGAGGGCTCCGGATTAATTTTGACCCCCTGGGGATCTTTAACGTGCGCCGAAACCTCGTACACCAAATACGTACACTAGCGAGCAATACAGATATATGGAATACGCTGTTAGCATTCACAACGGACGAAAGAAGCCTATACGTTACAGCAACATTCCAAGTTGGGGCAAGACGGCTTGCTAAACATCACCTGTTTGGGCAAACAGAGTGCATTAAATTACTAATGGGGATTGGTTCGAGTGTGATATTTAAACAGGACAGTGATATGACCGCGGCAGCTCGGTGGAAAGCCTTGGACGGCGCAGTGAGGGCTATGACAATGCATATTGCTTACTGCTGGGGAGTTTCCGAAAACAGGAAATGAAACGACGAGCTGATACATTTACTTAAGAAAATGCATCAATGCCATAGACTCGTCGTGATATCGGAATGAAGAAAACTCTCGCAACCAACGCACAACTTGTCTCTCCACAATGAATGCGCCAAAACATTCCGTAACAAACACACGTCTTGTGCACCAGTAGGAAACGTTCTTTGGCACCATCAAATAGGCAGCCACCGCCAATTCTTTGAACTTTTCGGAGATGACTGCAGAAACCTGCAGGAAAGAAATTCAACTTCCCTCCGTCTTCCGACGACGATGGTTAAAATTAGAAGCTTCCACGCGTGTCAGAATCAACTGGCGAAGTGCCAATGTCAAAGCCGTTAAAATCAACATGAAAGCGTCAACGATTAAACCGCAAACCACCTGAGTGTCAAAGTTCAAGCGTCCGCGATCAAACTGCAAATAGCCTGCTGTTCAATTTCCGAACTCAAACACCCCAGCAAACGAATTCGTCGAGAAAGCTGAGCCCCCCCCCCCCCCCCAGGTCGTCACTAATGCATCGTCATCTACAACCAATTACCAACTTCCACTCAGCCGAAGTACAAATTGGATAGACGATGGCTTCACAATGCGAGCCGTCTAGGTTCGATTCCAACCACGAGAAGCGTTCTTTTTTCTTGTTTCATCGTCAACAAGTGCCCTCTCATTGTGCATAGTTAGCTTTCCTGCAGTGCATTCTGTTTACGACACCGCCATCAGTGGCACACAGAAAGCTTCGATCGATCGCTTTAACAATCGTTGTGATTGTGAAAGAGTATGGACCAAATATTTATTGCGAATGCCTTCCATTGACACTGAAACGTTTTACAGCCGCCCAAGATGTGCTTTCAGCGTCTCGATTGAAAAAGTTTCCCCTCGAAAACAGCGTGGCCTTGTCTTTTCAGAAGCACTTCGTCACAGTCATCATCATCATCATCATCATCATTTGCATCGCTCTTATCTTCGTTTTCAACGTCACCTGTCTATATCTACTGCAGCACAAAGGCCTCTCGCATAACCTCCGACCACTCTTAACATGAGACACCCTTCGCAACGGCAATTCAAATGCACTGATCAAGAAACTTCATTTTGGGCCATTGCCGTTAGAGCAGGAGCTTTTGCTGTTTCCTCAAAAAGGACGAACGAACCGAGGCGAATAATTTAAACTTCGCAGATGGAAAACAGAAAGCCATGCAGTAGAGCGAGGGAGTCACACACGCAATGCTGCTTAACTTTGAGGGTATATTTCCTACTCAAGCACTGCGCGGTTGTCGTATTAAACTAAACGATTATCTCGCCAAGGTCTCTCCTGGCTATGCCCGGACGTGTCACTGTTCATTCGAGACAAATAAATTCGCAAGGAACCTGCTGGGGAACGCCGAGACTTCGCCCAAGAGCAGGGCAGCCGGGTGTAGCAAACCTCCAACTGGGATAACTGCTGCTTATCGAGAGGAATGTTTGTTTTCGCTTCTAGTAAGGAGGGGAAGAAACGCGACCGCGCTAAGTACTCAACACTATAATTCAGCGTCAACTTTTCCATGAATCTGTGCCCGTCCCGGAAGCCGCCGCGTACACCATCTTTCAGGAAGGACAACTTCGAAATTCAAGTTACCTTACCTCTCCAAGGGAACGGGAATGCAACAAGAACGTACGAGCAATGAACAGCTTAGTTTCGTTCCTGCGACGGAAGTAAGAAGAAAAAAGGCGCAACTGCAACTAAATACTGAACACTCCAACTTGCCGATCGGTTTTCTTTCAGTCGGCGCACTATTTATACAATCTCCGCGGTGTGCATCTGGAGCGTACCGGAATGTCGAGGGAGGTGTGCGTTGACGTCAACGGGAATAGCGTGTCAATACCACGGTTCTGCCACCGGGAGAAATTGGCGCATCATAAATCCGAGTAACGATAGGTGCAGTGAGGGTTTGTCTTGGCAAAGCAAAAGTGCACATGTCTTATGAGTGGGAAAACACCTTTCGTGGCAAGAGAACTTCCCATTGGCGATGATGAACACAAGTATTAGGGCCGGCCTGTCGTCCGCATTGTTAATAAGAAGGGTAGCGGCTCCAAAAGCAAGGGCGTGATCGGCTGCGAACACGTGTAAATTCTCGACCTGACGCCAAAGGGAAGTTCTCATACCGATTGGCTAAGAGACTTCACTTGGCTTCACTACACTGTCGTTCCCTTTGTTAAAGGGGCCCTGCAGCACTTTTTTCAACTTCTTTAAATCTTAAATGCATGCAGAACGCAGTCACCCAAAACACCCAGAACTTAAATTCGGGGGTCGCAAAGTACCTCAGCCTAAAATTACTGCCCTATGCCTATCAGATAACTTGAAAACTCGCTCAAAAGATTTTTTCTCTTTCCTAGTCATGAGATTATTCGACGGCCCAAATTACGTCACTGAGGCCATGTAGCAGCTGTTGGCCGGTTTTACTTCAGTTGGATCATTTAACGCTATTTGATAGCTATTTTTAAAATAAAGCCAGGAAAACAAAGCAGACACGGAAGCCGTGTCTGCAAGTGCGACGAGCAAATCACGCAGTGCCGCTCCGGGCTTGCTATAACTGTAGCTTTCGCAGTGCTTCCAGACGCGAAGGAAAGAGGGAAAGCGTTTATCCAAAGTGTTGGAGGGTCCCTTTAAGAAAGTGAACGGGCTGCTGGGGGCACAGCGTAAGACCCCAATACAGGTATTCCCCTTTTGGTCGTTAGTTCGGCAACGATCTCCCGCTGAACTTCGAAGAACGCCTTGCCTAAACAATAATCTCATCTTATCTCAGCCGTACAGCCAAGACGAGTGTGGTAAAATCGCCACCGAGTCTCCCATACATGTCTAAGCCCACCCGTATTTTCGCATACGCAGACGTAAGCACTCCCTAAGCTTCCTGAGCTATTTAGGTCCGTCTTGGGAGTGCTCTAACCCAGACGTCCGTAAAGCTCGTCCCAGTTACGTAACCACGAGATGTGGCCAAGGAACGAGCACCAGAAGCACCGAGCAGAGGCTCTGATCAGGACTCTTCCCACGTGTAACAACACTGCCGAGACCTGGCAGCAGGATACATTTAGCTACATATATCCGCGAAGAGGATGGGAAGTCATCTCCCTAAAGGGCAGAACAGGCCTAAAGCGCTCTCCTGGCGACGTCAGGCTGTGCATGGCTGCACGCATACGCGGCACCGTCTTACTGTTTTCTCGCCTGCCTGGAGCAGCGGGAACTGATTAAATTATTCTTGTGCGCAGCGCTTCGCGGTGGTGCGCAACATATTCAGTTACAGCGCGTATCTGCGCTCGAAGTGCTAATCTTCGAAATGTTGACCCACTAGTTGTTGTTGTAGGCGAAAAACGCCAGGTTGTCAGGGGCTCACAGCCAGCATTTCCACGCGCAGTAATAATGACGAGAGAGAGAGAGTGTGGCTCTCCGTATGGCTCGTTTATGCGATGCGAGTTACGCATTGATGACAGGAGCGGTTTCGTCGACAAAAGCGCTCCTTTCAGAGTTTCTAGTTTGATCAGTCCTATTGGACCCTACCTGTTACTTGTCTTGACCACCCAGTCACCTGAAGCATTTCCGGTTGGTTTGCATCAAGTGGCCGCATGCGAACGTCGGCCAGCAATATCAGTATTACGCCCTAGCTATTCTGCTTGCGCTGACCTTGCGTTGTGGCCACTGGCATGGCGTCCGCTTTCGTTACTTGACGCTAGCCGTTCAACAGAGCCGAGGGCTTTCACTGTACTAGTACATAGTACGCGGTCGCTCACGGGTTGGTATCCTTACAGCGCAGTCATTGAATGCGCGTTCTTGTCTTTTGCGAAGAACGTTTCCGTCGCCGTCGGTGTAACCGATCGAACCATCTATCAGGAAATGACTCGATGTAAAAAAGCGAGTTTGAAGCGGAGTAGAGGTTGAGTGAAGCTGATCGCGAAGAGAGCGCGCTGAGAAAAGCAGAGGAAGTTAAAGAAAACACAGTAGAATGAGTACTTCCGTGAACGAGAAAACCAACCGCCATATGGGCTCTGGCTTGTTAGCGCCTGTTACCAGCTATCGAAATGCCGTTGGACTCTCCCTGCTGCTAAAGTTCCTGTATGCAGATTATACGCTATCTCGTAGTCCGAATGGTTGCGGGAGAGCCACTCGTCTGGTGTGCGGAAAGCCTTGCAACCGCGGCTCAACCACGTAATTGTGGCGCAAGTTCTTCGGGGCTGAATCTTGATACAACATATTCCGCTTTTTACAGTCAATTTGCAATGTCAAGCTTAGCGATCTCCTTTTGCCTAGTGTGCAGCAAAACAATTTTGTTTCACTAAAAAATAAGCTCCTGTACCTGAACGCCATGAACGCTGTGAGAGCCTTGATTGAAGGGGGCTTAAGGGCGTTCTTTTTTCTGTTCCAAACAACCCAGCACGTTCTTGGCTATCTTTTATTGTGAACATATGTCAGCCATAAAATTCTACCGATCTGTCCAGTTCAAATGCGAATGATTTACCGCGCGTTTTTTCGTAAGAAATATTTGCATTAGCTTTCTCATGATACACTACTTCCGGCCGCCTAGCTGAACTTCACAATAAACGGCAAGTTATAGCGTGTATATCGTGTCGGGCAACACTGCAACCGAAAACGTGCTCATTTTCTGCCTCTAAATCATCATTGCTCGTGATTGTCGCGGGCAATGCGGAAAAGACACTCCAGCGTCGTCCGACCTCTTCCGCCCCATTGGAACGCCGGAAAGCCATTGTTCCCAGGGACCTTGTGCTTCATTTTCATTAATAAAGTTACTACTACTACTATTCGTTCTGTTTTGTTAGTGCAGCCAAGCACGCGACACCTCGGCATGGCGTTGCAGAAACGTCCAGAAAGTAGACATCCCCGCTCACGAAACCTGATGATAACACGGAGCACGTTGGATTTCTATGGTTTTGCTCACGCTGGCGATGCGATGCCGCGCGTTGTGCGCGGCCGGCCAAGTGGAACGGAGCAGGCACAGCGCCGCCAGCGACGGCGGCAGCATCGTGGCCGTAAAGAATGCTTTTCTGCACGGCATCGGATTACCGGAGCCACGTAATCAGAGAAGCGCGTGGAAAGGAGACGCACAATTCTAGCAAGGAACTCCACCTGGTGCGCGTTACTGGACCATACCGGGCTGCAGGGGTGGCTGAGCAGGTTTGGCGCCTTGATTACGCAGAGTGCGAACCTCTACACGGAACGCCATATGGTGCACGTTTCTAAATTATCCGTGGCTGCACCGGAACCTGAGGCAACTTGCCGCCTTGATTACAAGGAGTGCGAAAGTGGCCCGCCGAATCGCAAAGGAGATGTCGGTGGAAAGCTGGCCCGTGAGCTCCGTAGTATTCGTGTGCGCAGGAGATGAATGAATCGCTAGATTCAATGTGGTGCTACAGGGGCGGTAAATCGACAGCCCTTTCATATTTCCGTGGTTGCTGGTGATAGTTTAACGTTCATTCAAAGCCACACATCATCGCAATAAAATTTAATAGCATTGCAAAGAATATATCCCTGTGAAATCTGTGCTCAAAATTTGCCTTGAAAAGGCTTATGACCATCCCCCGTTCTTTTTTTCTTGAAACGACGTTGCGCAGCCACGATGTTTTTGATAGGTGATGTGCGGTTCTTAAGAGGATGTTTAAGCACCCCCCAAATTTCTCTCGCCGCTGGAATGTACGGCGAATGCGAATCCTTGTCAATTGGATACGAATGACTGTCTGTTCACAAAAGGTGCTCCGCGTTCTATATGACTGTTCTTGGCTAGTAAAGACACCCAAAAATTTTTAGCTCATGGTCAAATGAAGGAAGGCGCCCCTTTTTGCGCAGCCATTTTGGCACCCGACGACATCAGCCTCGCAAAGGGCAGCGAATTTCGGTGCTTGGGCCTCGTCACAATGCACCAGGTTCTGCAGGACTCGGTGCGTTGCAGGGTTTAGAGTTAATGGTATGTTCTCCTACGGTAAACCGTAGCCCCGGCGTGCCTATAATGCCGGAAATAACAGTCGCAGACAAGCAAAACGGACGCATCGTGAACTGGAGAGACAGCGTTGGAGAAGAATGTTGACAGAGCTGCCAGAAGGGCGGAACAGTGCAGGTGGAGTGCCTCAGTCGATGCCGTAGATGTCAAGGTAATGACACTGTAGTCATTGCAGCTAGAGCTGAGAGTAGACCATGTTACGAAACTTACGCCTGTTTATGGGCTTTGGTGCCGACCGCCAGGGATTCTCGAAGACTCCTTTATTCTGTATCGTGCTTGCGTCTTCCTTTGGTTTCGTTTCCTCGTTTTTTGATGAGAATTTGTATGATAGGCAGACTGGCCGCAATTTGTTCGGAGTTCTTTTAGCAATGATCCGCTAACAAAGCCACGTTCGATGCTCAACCGTTGCATTTAATAAAAAGTTCAATTTGAGTAATCTTGTAGAAACGAGGATGGGGCTGCATGGGGTTGAAGAAATTTGTTAGGAGGGCATGCGGAACGTACCGTAAGAGTCACTGCGAAAATTGGGGAAACGGTAGCAACTACCGCCATCTCGAGATCTTTGGATTTAAAATTGTGCCTTTTGACACTGCGTGCCATTCCACTAGCGGTTGGTTTCCGGGAGTTATTTGAACTAGAGGGCTAGGTTGAGCCCAATCGAGTTCCGAGCTCGGTATCATGAGTAATAAGCTCACACTGCATTCAAAACCGAAAGTGGAGGTTAAAGAGTGTTCATGTAGGCGCCAAGTTTGAAAATAGGCATTTATAGGCCCTAATGGGCATTTACGAACTAACGTCAAAAGTAAGCGTTTATAGGCACTACAAAAACACCATAAAGGCAATTTCCTACCTATAATTCATTTTCACACACCAAATTGGCGCGACAGGAGTGCAAGGAATAAAACAAGCAGTTGCCTATCATACTGTCTCTAGTTATAACAAAAAAATTTCAAAGAGAGATTGAAAATATGGCGAGTATTTGGTGGTGTTTGTTAGAACGTGTACTAGCAGTAGGATGCCGCCTATGTTCCGTTTCGGTTTCTAGAGGTGACACTTTTCGTAAAAGAAGACCAGCTGTATTGTTTACCAACATTAACTCCGGTCCCAATTTCCTCCAGCGCACTTCCATCTCTTCACCCTCTGTTCTTTTTTTCAACGTGCTTTCAACTTTCCTGAGTGTCTTACCCAAGACATGTTCCACGCACCACGGAAACACGTCTTTTACTTTGTCAGCAAAGTAAACAGCTACAGTAAAGTAACGATGAAACCGGGAGGTAACACTGTAGAGCCCGGTTCCCCGCAAGTTCATCGCGACAGAACGCACGCCTGTTTACCGACGTAGATTAGGATCAGCAAACAAAGGAACGACATCCCCTCTTAAGACAGCATGGAGAAAGGCATGCTTTGTTGAAGCTAAACTTCTCTCGAGGCTGCTTCGCGGCGATAAACGCGTAACACGACAAATTTACAGGACCTTCTCACGTTGCTCGTCTGCGTGTCCTCCTACTCCCTTACTTGCACGGCTTCGTTAGATACTGTATCATTTAGATACTGTACTGTATTGTGAGATATTAGATACTGTATCATATAGTATCATTTCATGGATCCAGATCATGAGATTTCATGCGAGTGCGAGTCAAGGATTTGCTTATTCAGTAGCGCAGCAAGCGACACTTTTATTCTGGCGATCATTACATTAGCTTTTAGTAGCTTACCACGACTTCCAAACGTAAGGTTCGAACATCACCGAAGAGTACCAAGCTGAAGAAGTTTTCAAAGTTGTGAATAGGTAATAAATTCCCTTTTTAATAAACAGGTTATTATTCATTTTTCTATTGGCCTTATTTTTTGTTCTTCCTTCCTCTGGGATCAAGAAATGATTCCCAGGGCAAGCGGATGTTTTTCGGGAACTGACTTGCTTTTTTTCTTCTAAATCACTGTTTTCGTGCTTTATAGTCTAACGCACTCAGCAACAGGCCTACGATACTCACAGCGTCACAAGTCCGTCCAAACCGCGGAATGCTCCGTCAGAGATGGCTTCAATGGCGTTGTGTGAGAGGTACCTTATCAAGGTGAAGGAAGGCAGGCCACAAAACGTCAGAAATACACTGCGACCAATCCCCGAGTTGCTTTGTTGTGAAAAGCTTTCCTACGAACCTGCTTACCGAAGCCTACCTCACACCGAGATGTTCGTAGTTAGGTAAGCAATACAACTCTGTTCTCAAGCACTGTAGTTGCTAACATGTTGAGCCTTATTATCTTTTTTTGAATATTCCCCTCCATGCGGTAGCAATTATCCCATTTTCAGAGTTGTTGCATCAAGACCACACTTTGCCACGTATGACATCGATGTCAGTTATCCATGAATTTATCGCTGCTGGGCGCAGTCCTTTCACTCGCGACAATATTTCCAAATATCAGTAGTGGAATAAATCGCGGATTTTGTTTAGACAGACTTACAGATTCTGGAGATTCTTGCTACTGGTGAAAGTGTCTGACGCGATGTGACGAATCTTGTTCCCCTGAAGGTAGCTGCAAAAAAACAGTTTTTATATTATTTTTTTTGTTCTGAGTTAATAAAACAGTTCATTAAACTCACTTTAGCGAAACGAGTACCTCGCATGCAATTTTTCAGGAGTTCATAGAGACTCCTTTCCATGCCAAAGCATGACATTTTGAAAGTTACCTCTAAAACCAAACATTATGCAGCTTCTGGTGACACTATTTTCTGTTCAAGAACTGCACATATGTCATAATGTAATAAAGCCATCTTGTATTTGAAATATACGCAGGACGAAGCATTCCACCGTTAAGAAAACAAACAGTAAAATGGTAAATTAACAGGCATTTTGTTAAGCGGTAAAGCTCGCTTTAAAGATGTGTATTCTGCAGAAGGTACTTACACGTTCTTAAGCCTAGGTAGGTTACCGAAAACGTCTTCGCCCAAAGTTGCGACGCCAGACGATGACAGGACACTGCAGAAAGAGTCATTTTTTATTCAAGAAGCTGTAGCGTGAACCTTGTTAACCTAACACAATTTTTTCTGAAGAGCCTCTTTTTATTTGCTGTGTCAGGTTCATTCTTAACCGCATCAACTACTGAATGCATGCGACCAAGAAGACAGTGATGTAACTCAACGCATCAAATACTTCTGCGATATACGCAAAAGGCACAAGTCTGGCACCTGCAATGAAATACAGCCCCAAACTGCAAAACTGGTAGCAGCCGAGTTGTTGCAGGCGTTGGTCGTTAGTAATAAAAGATATTAATGTTCAGCCGAGTTCCCGGAAATCAAGGTGACTACACATTTTTATTCATATTTAATATTTCAGTATACATTAGCTATATTAGTTTGTTTGTAAAAGCGCTGTAACAGAATTTTTCTAGTAGTCTTCTGTGCCAACATGAGCAGATGGGACGCCATTACCTCTAACGGTAAAGACATTGTGGATTCATTGATTGATTGTGGGGTTTAACGCACCGACGCAATGCAGGCGATGAGGCGCGCCGTAGTGGAGGGCTCCGAATTAATTTTTACCACCTGGGGATTTTTAACGTACACCGAGCTCTGTACACACGGGCATTTTTGCTTTTCACCTCCATCAGAAAAGTGGCCGCCGCGGCCGGGAATCGAACCCGCGACCTCGTGCTCAGCAGCGCAAGGCCTTAGCCACTGATCCACCGCGGCGGGTAAAAGCCATTGCGGTAAAGACGCGGAGCAAAAAGTTGCCCAAAGAAAAAAATAAAAAGACACGATCACGTAACTTTCTTTGGCCCTCCTTCATGTCAGAGCCTTTACAACCCGCCCACTTCTCCGCATTCTCGGAGATGTTCCAGAATAATTACATAATTGAGGTTGGGGGAAGTGCATGTGCCAGGAAGAAAGTGCCGAATGAGCCTTTTACTCCGTCTTGCGTGAACTGTTAAGGGCGTTGTCTCAGCCCACCAAATCATGTTCCAACGGGAGAGGCAAGACTCCTACTCTGCGGAGAAACGGTACTTTTTAACGCGCATAGACAAAGAAGGAAAATGCCTTCGCACGCCGAAGAAGCCACTACCGGTGACAGCGCTCGTGTGAGTGGTTCACTTGGATTTCACTGTGACTTCTCCTCAGCGAAGCAACCAGAAACTACTCTACATTGCCATTCTCGATGGAGGCACTGTGAGTTTCCATACAAGATGCTTCGAACCGTAGACAGCGAGTGTACTGATTTCGCTGATGTTTTTTAAACTAATAACAAACGCCTAAAAACTCTGTGCTTCTGTCGTGTCGTTTAAATCTTGAGCATCGCGCTACTGAGCTGCCAGCAAAATCTACCCAATGGGTCTCGGGAAAGCAAAGCTTACTACACATTTCTACATTCGTGTTTTAATCAAATGCGCATTTTCAGCGGAATTTTGACGCAGTAGAACAATACAAGTTATTTTCAGGGTCTATACTGATTTTTACCCGGGCCAAGAAAGTTTTACTCCCTAGACTTACAGGAAGCGTCTTTGGCAAACATCTTAAAGCATCGCTTGGCACGTGTTCTCCGCCAAAACTGGCAGAACTCAGAAACTTTACGGTGCGGTTGGCCCGCCATGCAAATCACGTGTTCAAAAAGATCGTACAGAGACGCCGCCTAGTATAGGTATTTGAAAATAATTCTTCAAGCTGCCTCTAATCCAAGCTCTATAGTGTGGGTACTAAAAGTATCAAGGACTGCTGACTTTTTAGAATTCAAGTTGTTCAAGACTTCCGCAGCTTTATTTCTGACCATATGCTTAATAAGCTAACTAAGCGTTTTCGCACCAGTTGACATTAAAGAGCCCTCTTTCTCCCTCTTAACGTTGTCTGGCTATTCAGGTACGACGGAAAATCACGTGGGCAAGGCAGGGCATTAACTAAAATAGGAAAGAAGAAATAACAACTTGAGCTACTGCAAGCAGGCAGAAAGAGCGTGCGATTGAGTTTCAATATTGCTTAGGGAACAAGAAAAGCAGGGAAAATGTGTAAGTTGAGACAAAAGAAAGGTTCCCCGAAAGCAATCGAAGGTATTAAAAAAATAAAACCCTCGCAAGCCTTCGCGCTGGCCTCAGAAATGCGACTACCTAGCGATTTATGCACTTCCAGTTATCTTTGGGGGTTCTGCATGCCGCCAATATTTGCAGCCATGGGCATGAACCTAGGTCTGGATGCTGCTGCAGAAATGGGTATCTGCTAATTTTTAAGCACAGTTGTGCACCTGCTATCACTTGCTCAGCGTGAAACACTTCGAGGTATCACGATCGAAAATGCTCTGTTAATGTATCGTGTAATTTAAAAGTACTCCACAATTGTAGCACAGCTCAGCAGGTTTTAATGTCCAAGCGCGATTTTCGCAGGCCTGGACACCCTCACTGAAGGTAAGGCGCCGCAGATGATATGTCTGATATTTGGAGAGAGATGCAATTTAATACTGCGGCTAGTCTCGTGAGATCATGTACCATTCAGATGAATTATAGCTACCGCCGGATCTTGCACGAGGATATTGATTAGTCTTGTTTTCTTCGCATGGCCTTCCGTTGACTGCCTCAAGCGCTTCCACCAGTTGTAAAAAACTTCGTCAGCCCTTCCCCCATGTGAAGGACGAGTAGCGAAGCTGTAGCGCCGTTTAAAGGAGCCATGAAGAGAAAATGCAAGTTGGTTTTATTCGAAAGATTTCGTGTTTTATAGTGCCCCCAGTGCTTGTCCGGATACAAACGGTGCTTTATTCACTGAGAAATTAAACAATTTAGGTTAAAATTTTCATTTTCCCGCTCAATCGTGCGTTTTCGTGGTCCCAAGTGACATCACTGAAACCGACCGCTCTGCAGCCTAGAGTACCTTCATTCACGCATCCGCCGTACAGGGTAGAGACACGTATACGCTGGCGCCGCCATGTTTGGTTGCTCGCTCGCCGCCGAAGCAAGTCATTGTGTCAAAACCGCGCTAAAATTATCGCCGCAACGCGGTTTACTGAAGAAGTTTGAATCATATTGTCTGTTTCGCGTTGCTAGGTCTCGTGGGAAACGAAAAGAATAACGCGCTGAGCCCGTTGGCCCAATTGCGGCGGCACGGGACCGTTCGAAGGTTGTCTCCACCCTGAACAGCGGTGTTGGTTTGTTCCCGCGTTTTTTTACGTTCCGTAGCCTAGATGGCGCCACCATACCGTGGCAAGCGTTTGGTTTGTTTTTGCCCGCATTTAAACCTGGCTTGTTTTTGTTCTGGGAGAAAATATTCGTTCCCTGAAACAGTGCTCGCTCGACAAATGGGATCACGTAAGACACCGTTGCTTGCGTCAATCGGCCAGTGTCGTCTGAGACAACCCCAAGCCCCGTAGGGCTGTGCAGCGAAACCAGGCATGCTGTGCGCAGTACGAACAGCAGAACGCATCAGTACTTCTATGTTTACATGTGCTTTCGTAACTTCCACTGTTTGTCCCATCATTCTTATAGCTTTGTAAAGAATGTGCCCTAAATTTAAGCGCAAATCGCTCGTTCGTCTAGTTTGTAAGCTCTACCTAATTTGCGTCTGCTTCTGCCAGCCTCCGCCAATCGCAGAGCTTAGCCCACGTGACGACATAGGTTCTGTTGCGGGAAATGAGCTGGTGGGTCGCATGACCATTCCCGTTTTTCCTAATTATGTAGCTTATTTGAGCGAAGTTTACGTTAAAAGTGGTGTCAGCATGATTCTAACGAGACAATCTTTTGAATGAATCAAACTTGTGTTTTCTCTTCATGGCTCCTTTAACTCAATTGACGCATCTATGCTCGAAACAAACCAGATTTGTGGGTAATTTGCGGGTGAGCATACTTCTCAGTTAATTACTGAATCAAACATGGAAGGTCTAGAGTAAGGTAGCTAATATGGTGGGTTGGAGTGCGTTCATAATGGCCAGCGCAGATGTCTAGCAACTGAACTTTTATCAGAAAAGCACCTGTTATATAAGCAAAAAAGTGAGATAAGAAACCCCAAACGGCTCAAAAAACTTCAGGCACCAAGCACTTAAACACCCGACATGTATAGGAAGACAACCTGACCATCCATAAGTTATATTGACGGATGGCTCACGCACGTGTCTCCGCTCTATATAATCTTATAAGCTTCGGCTATTTCCCGCGTGCGCTGGATTTTATTTCTCATCACCACGACTGTCCGATTAAACTGCGGAGCACAGCCGCGCTCTTTGCGCTTGTGTCGTCCTTAGTCTTCTTGTCCGGTTTTTGTCTGTGCTGACCAGTATGAAGGTCTAGAGTATTATTCTAGGAGACAAACATGCTGCTACCTGTTTCACCCCGTAGAGGCCAATAAATTGACAAATGGCAGGAATTCTACACTATTTACAACTGGACTGTGAACTGAGTAACTAAGAAAAACAGACAAAATTCGGCGTAAGCATAGAGCTATCTTCGCCACTAATTTTCACATAGTTTGTTTCGAGGTAGTTTTGGTAAACAAGAATTACTGCCAGGTTTCTGTAAACAAACTCCCTTGGTGGAAGTCGATACATTGACAGCATACAGGAATTCTGTAACGTCCACAATTTCACTGTGAACTGACTTGTAGCTTTCTCATCATCATCAATATTGCACCACCCATCATAGCCATCCCATGCGTTCCACCATCATCAGTATTCATGGCACTGCTCACGGGACGACATCCGAGTGGGTGCAGCGCATTCCTCTGACTTTGCTGGCGATTTGGGTGTGCCCTGAAAATCGTCCTGCCCTGTTCGAGGGCAGAGCTGGTATATGGTTTCACACGGCGGCTACCTTGCCATTTGTTCGATTCGCCAGGGCAGTCATTATCCTCAAGGGATTATGTGGAGCAACTACGCGTGCTGTTTCGGGAACTGCAGTCTGAACCTGGTCTACTTTCGCAGCCGAGAGACGTTGATATCACCTCGGACTTTGGGAACGCCACTCACGTCTACATCCGCAACGACACAGTTCGCAGGACCCTCCAACCTAACTGCGCTGGCCCATTCCCTATAATAGAGCAGCGATCTTCCACCTACGTCGCGGAAATTAATGTCCGCCCTGGCACCATTACCATTCAGAAGCTTGCTGATATGAATAATTCAGCTCTTGACCCTCCGAAGGAACCCCGAACTCATCTGCGATATGTGGGATTTGAACCGGGGATTCACAGCAGAAGCCCGGAGCTCTGCCATCTAAGCGAATAAATGTAATGAAAAGAAGTTTGTCTTTATGCTAAGTAGGATATATTTAAACGGGAGTGTCTCCTTTGCGAAATAAGTAAGGTGCCTTACGGATTCATCAAGTTGTCTGAGGCCTCTGGCGATATCGAATTCATTTGTGATTGCCAATGCTTCCCACACATGTTCTCACAAACATACTTCATGAATTCGTCTTCATAAATGGCTGAAAAGGCGAATTTGCCTTTCAATGCTTTGACATAGTAACTGCACAACGACCGCAACCGTCGGGACCAATTACCATTTCGAAGAACTGACATTCGCGGAAGACGTGGGCAACGATGCGTTCGCGCTTGCTCCCCCTATTGCACCCACGCGCTGCTGCGTTTTGCCGCACTGACAAGGAAGTCGCAGGCGTTTGTTCAGGCGAACATATTTCAGAAACCCGGTGAAGGTTTTTGTGCAGAGGTGATGCCGAATTCAATTTCAAGAACACATAGGCTGACTTAACGTCGAAAGTGACGAGAGGAACCAGAAGACATTACAGATGGGAGGACCCACATGTTGCAACTGCTGCTTAAAGGGGCAAAGCAGACAAAGTACAAGTTTGTTTTATTCGAAAGATTTCGCGTTTTATAGCATCCCCAGTGCTTGTCGGTGTTTTATTCACGGAGAAATTAATCAATGTAAGTAAAAAATTTTATTTTCCCGCTAAATCGTGTGACTTCGTGGTCTACAATGACATCACAGGAACCGACCGCTCTGCAGCCGACTGAGAAGCCTTGTTTATCGTTAGTGAACCTAGATGGCGCCACCATACACCGTGACAAGCCGTTTCGGGCCTCTGGTTTCTTTTTGACCGTATTTGAAGCTGGTTTGTTTTTTTTTCACGTAGAAAATAATCGTTTGGTGAAACTTTGTGCTCGCTTGACAAATATGGTCACGTAAGACACCGTTGCTTCTGTCAATAGGCCAGTGTCTTCTAAATGTGCCCCAAAGGCCAGCATTCCCGTGCAGCTAAACCAAGCATAGTTCGCGTAGTACCAATAGCAGTACGCATAGCAGTACGCATTTACGTGTACTTTCGTAACTTCCACTGTATGCCCCACCATTCTTACTGCTTTAAAAGAATGTGCCCTACATTTGAGCGCTAATAGCTCCTACGGCAAGCTTATAAGCTCTGCCTAATTTGTGTTTGCTTTTGCCGGCCTCCGGCAATCGCAGAGCTGGCTTGTATGACATCATAGGTTCTGTTCCGGGAAATGAGCAAGTGGTTCGCATAGCCAATCCCTTTTTTTCCTTTTTATATAGCTTATTTGAGTGACGTTTACGATAAAAGTAGTGTCAGCGTGATTCTAACGAGATCGTCTTTTGCATCATCCAAACTTGTGTTTTCACATCATAGTTGCTTTAAACGGGGCATTTAGTTTATTGGTTTATATCGGTGCTTACAGCGAAGCTTTACATACGTATGATGGCATAAATTTTCGTGTCCGCGAAGACAATGCCCCACATGCACAGGTCATTTCCTTGGAAGTACACTTCGAGTTAGGTCTTCCGAAGGCCTATGACCCCCCGGGAAGCGACGAAAAAATAGAGAACGCAATGTGATCGGCGATATACACGCAAAAAGCTACTGAAGAGGCGACCACTAGATGTAATACACTCCTGTGATAATCTTCGATGGCTGCATACCGCATATCGTCGAATCAGATAAGAAGAGGTTCGCCGAGTTCATACTTGAATAGTTTGAACGGTACCGTACGGATTCGCGTAAGCCAAGCTTTTAGCGTGAGTACAGTGGCAGGTCATGTACAGTATTCATTCAGCGACGTTCAATATCGGTGCCCATATTTGGCAGTTCTCTCAGTAGAGTACTAAGCAGAACACATTAACAGCAATCCTTCATCAAGGCCTTCGTTGAACCGTATGCATTCATGATTCATTCAATCAACCAATCATTAAATAGTAACTATTTAAAATAATTTTATTCTGACAATACTACAATACCATACCTCAGTACGAATGGATCGATAGACGGATAGATAGAGCTATACATTTAGGTATTGCAAGCCCTAACAACAGGATGTCCTGTACTCCTACCTTGTAGATAAAGAATACAAACAAAAAAGAACCATACAAATTTACCATGTGTAGGCAAGTAGAAGAGCGTCACTGCAATAAAAAAAAAACAATGAAAAGGTGGCTAACGTGCATGACAAGTGAAGCTGCAGCACGTTATCTTTGGGCTAGGCCGACCCGCTTACTTTCAAATCTTCCAAAACACCAACTAGATAAATCTTGGATTCTTTTTCAAAGAACAATATTACAGCCCTAAGAGATTGTCTGCAAAATTATATTATGCACGACGTGTACATGACTTGTACATCCTAATCTACTGTACGGCATGCTACGCTACCTTTTACCGTACATTACTTCAAGGGCGTCCGCAGAACTTCTTGCAAGGGGGGCATCCATTAGCGGGGGGGAGTACGGTTGGATAGCACCAAAAAGGCGCTATTTGTGGTTACAAAAAGTACGAACAGCGAATTAGAACCAGGCTTGGAGGATATACATTGGATTTTATTACCGAACAAAGAAATAGAGTTAAAAAAGAAAATGCGAAAAGTTACTGTCACTTTGTAAAGAAGAGTGGCCAGTCTTGCTACGTGAGGGTTCTCGACGCACGCCAACTGATTACCTGCACACAGTATACATCCACATACATATAATTGCACTCCGTCAATCTTCCTTGAATGGCAGCTGCAGACGCCTCGGGTTTTTCTGGGCAAATTGCGAGATGACATGTGTGATGACGTCTGTTGAAATGGCTCACGCAATAAAGATACTATTCGCCTCCCTGGCTTTCAGTGCAGTACAGGCGTACAAGAGTTTTGAGGGGCTGATTTATAGGTTTTGTTTCGGGGCTTGGGTGGTGCCGAAATTTCGCAAATTCGAAGGAAAAGGTGTACAAGGTGATGGGATGGAACGGGAGGATGTTACACTCTCCCTACTAGGTGACTAGCGGTGAAGATGTTTTTGCTAGATATAGCTGCAACTTTGTCCGAAAACTGAAGTTCTTCTGGTAAGACTGCATAAAACCAGAGTTTAGAAAAAAAAGTCAAACCTTTCAGTATTGTTCGCTATATTCAATAGCCAGCACAGGCAGTCTGTTTCACTGCTGTCACATGACCGGCAATGTTAGTCAGTGTCTAAAGTGGAATGTTGACCGCAGTCCTGAAGGGCGTTCCATGCGGATACGCAGGACCTGAGAGTGCTAATCATGTGAGTAGCGTGGATTGTTGCGCTAGTTGGTTCACGTACATAATTAAAAAAACTTTGCGCTAAAGGACGGGGCAAGGGAGAGAACGTCGGTGTCGTTCTCTCCTCTCTTCCGTCCTTCAGGGCAAAGTTATTTTAATTATGGGCCAACCAAGCTGTGCAGATTTTTTGTAGTGCATAAAAATATCCGAATTTTCAAGGGAGGGGCAGTTGCCCCCCCTTGACCCCCCCCCCCCCCCCCCCTTACGGACGCCCATGCATTATTTCTTTCCAGTGTTTGACTTAATTTATTCACTACAGCGACGTTAAAACTCTTCTAGCATGAACTAGACAGGTGGAACTGGTCTGGCTTGAGGACAGTGACTATCCCGTTTCTGTCGACTACTAGATGAGTACATCACACGTGCTGCTCGGATATTCGGTTGCGTTTTGCAGAGTATCCTGTCCATCGCACTGTCTTCTTTGTTGATCTTGTCGCTCTCTGCAGGCGCGCAGGTCTTCGGGGTTTCTCACAGTAGGTGGTGCATACACAGCATCACTTGAATAGAAATGTGATACCTCTTGCACGTGTGTCTGTATGTTAGCGGAGACACAAAGTCCTGTCATCCTACCCATCTACATCACCCCTGCAATAAGTGGCTGAAACGTACAAATCATGTGCCTCAGTTAAGCAGCGTCCCTTAAAAACGGTTAATCACCAGTAATGTATGCGCGCACTTGTTCCTCTCGCCGATTTGACATTTATGTCACTCCATATATTTTGCAAACTGGCTTCGATATCGCCTCTGCGCACAACATATCAGTAGGGACCTGAAATACGTTCGCCTGAACTAAGGTATAGGCTTACTCTTTCCCCGCCATGATACGAAGCCGCTCGAGAGCACACCCGTCCCCGGTCAACGCGTCCCCCGCCGTAATTAGGGAATGGACGACGGCTCGGCCCGGGAACAAAGGGAGCACGCACGAGCGCATCGCTCATCCCGCCTTCCCGGAATGTCCGTGCGTCGAAAGGGTGCTGGGTCCTCACGGTTGCGGTCGTTGAGAGATTAATATGTGGGGCGCGAAAATCTCTATTCGCCGTTGGAGCGCTTAGTTAGGGCGGATTCCTGAAATAAGTTTCGGGGCATTTGTATTGGGCAGCATTCACAAGAACAAATCAGAACATTTCTGAACTCGCCTGCAAAGTTTTTGTGACATCGTGGCAACTCCTTATTTACCACAAAATTTTGATTCTGGTCCCTAATTCGTTGCCGCTTGGGATAAAACCAATTAATTTATTTATTAGGCGTTGTAGCTTGCCCATGTCGCCTAAAATGGATGTCGTATTTCAAATTGACAAGTAACGCACTCACGCATTCACTAAAACACATTTTGCGCTGATGAAACTGGCTTGGGAGCGTGTTTGTAGAACTTTTGCCACAGCCCCGTTTACCACGCAAGGAATGCACCTCAAATATAGGGTGTAGGGGTCAAACAATTTTAGCTTGTAGTTGATGAGTCATACAGTCCTGTAGTAAGCCGGGCACCCAAAAGTTATCATACTTGAAACTTAGGGTGCCATAGAAAGCATACATAAAAATTCCAACCCCTAAAATTACCGAGAAAAGCAAGGAACAATGCGATCGCTGTGTACGGTGTAGGAATGCGGGAATGGTCGATAACATGATAATAAAGGGAACGATGCACCCGCGTTGTATCTGAGCCCACAATGCTCAAATGATGCATCTGGTGACTTATCATTGAGCAACCAGGGTGGCTCAAATCCCCTTTATTTTCCGCTTGATATGTACTAAATAGAGGCTGCTCACAGATCCCACGCTTAAAAACGCCTTCCTTTTTATATTCCTGGTCGCGGAATGATTGTCTAGGGCATGTTGGGGCATTCAATTGTATTTAAATCCGTTTTTCCAACCGGTGCCACGAGGACTTCGAGAACACAGGGCCAAGGTATAAATGTAGAGAAATATATTGAAAATTAGGCCACTGAAATGAATTAATACGTAACCTAAAAAAATAGCACACAGCAACGGGTGGCATCGCAAGCTGCAACATTCAATTCCCACCGAGCAACACTTGGTTTTCAGCCTCACTGTTTCTACGGGGTGAGTATAGTACCGTCTAATGGCACTGCAGATCAGGGCCAAAGGTATGGCTTGAGTGCCGCCCGCCCGCATTCGTATTTTTGAGGCTAGGCTGGCATGCTTCAGAGAATTGCGAAGCGCCCACATAGGCCATATGTCATCTCCTCTTCGTCTGGTGGCACCAACGTGTTAAAACACGCGACACATGATGTTAAATAGCTACGTAAGACTAATTTAAACAATTTTATTGTGCGTTCATATTGTAACGGTAAACCCATTCTGCAACGTTGCCTTGGCCTTGTGGATTGGCTCAGCTGAACAAAAGGAAGAGGACGCGGGAGCTGGACCCTCTGTAAAGAAAAGAAGAAGCCGGATCTCTGCTCGCGTCGTCCTCAACGGTGCCTGATATCTTCCCTGCCTTCGGACCCTGCGCTCTTGCCTGAATGATACCCGCTTGGGCGTAACAGTTTGGTGGACGGTGCTGGGTACGTATCGACGACGGGACTCCCAGACTTGCACCGAAGCCGACGCGTTGCGGGCGTACTATTAGCGCCCCATACCATATCTCAACCTGCGGACAACCGTCTTCCCAACTCACCGCCAATGGCCGGCTGGTATCCCCAACGAGAACCACGAAAATTCTTTGGGTACGCTGAGGAAGACGTTGAAGAAGGGCTCACCCACTATACGCGGGCGAGCCGATACAATCGCTGGGATGCCCCTGCTCAGAGGGCCAACGTTGCAGAATTGGTTTACCCTTAGAATATTATGAAATTCTTTTTAGAACTCCAACACAACAAAAACTCTAAAAGATCAAATGGAGAGCCAGTGTGTTCATTTGCGGTAACCTTTTTCCCTTACAGTTCTTATATCTACGAGGATGTAACGGATTTTGGTCTTTGACCGACGTGGGTCAATAGTCGCCGTGATTTGCGCCTAGCAACCAAATAACAATTGACACTTCAGTCTTTTCATCAACTTAATGGGCTCATCAAACACGTAAACAACCTAATTCCCTAACATCTTTTTGGGGGGGTATAACTAACCATAAGGTTTTTTTCTCCGGGTACGAAACCTGAAAGGAATTCTTTACAAGACTCAAGCCTTTTTACCGGTGTTTTTTAATCATTTGCGTCAAATTATCCGTTTTATTTTCTTGCCCACGTTTTTTCTTTGCAGTGTAAAGAAAACTAACACAGTCGCAGATGAGCACTTATTATCAATTGAAGTTGAAGTGTATTTTCGCGTTTTAAAAGAGCGTACAAGTAGTGGTTGTGTCTGTAATTAAGTATACGCGCTACATACAACACTTGGCGCTGCAGGTACGCAATTTCGATGTAACCACGAGTGGTGTCGCATTGGAGGAAATATCAGCTAGTACCTTTACAAACTTGTGCTACCCAAGCCCCGAAAGGAAATGAATGCGGAAGAAGTGAAAGAACGCCCCCTCAGTGTGGGCAACTAGTACATTCCGCTCTGGTTCCAGCGGATTCGCCGGCTGGGACGAAAACTCCGCTTGGAGCGTTCCCTCAGGACGCGAGTAGGTGGTCCAAAAAAGAATGTTTCATAGGAAGTGTTTTGAATGTGCGAATGAGCGTGGAAAAGTGCGGACAAAGTGTGAAGACAGAGCTCGGAGTTTGGCACTTCCAAACTTTGCAGCGGAATTTTTTGTGATCAGCAAACTGGTTGTGGTGTTAGCCGAGACGGGAAGTTTGACTTGCGTCGAAAGACGAGTTGCTTTCGCGCAAAACGCTGAAGCCGCTGGGTGGAAAATTGTCAATATATAAATATGAGGGATTTAAAGCTGAAAAATGAAACCCAGTGCCTACAGTAATATGTAAATTTGAGTCACTTGTGGACGAAAGTGAGTAGGACTGAAGAATTGAAATTATACAGTTTTCTTCTGAGAAAAACGAACAAACCCGCCCGGATGTTTCGAATTATTGTATTCAAAACGCAAAGCAGATATCTCGAAACGCATTTTTGAGATATGCTGGCGGTACTGAATATTTTTATGTATTCCGGGCCAAAAAGTTTTTAATTGGCAGAGAGTTTTGCAAAAAAGCGATTTTGGGAGATTACGATACGTTTATTATATATAGGATCGATATCCGCTATTCACTGCTTCATTTTGCGCTTTCGATTGTGACAGCCCGTGCACTATAAAGTAATATAATCTTTATAAACACGTAGTATGTAAAATAGAGCCTCCCAAGAAGCAACCTTTTACATATTTCGACTTCAGTAATGTGGCCTGGGCAACTGTACACCAAAAATTCTGCGTTCTGTTTTTGCTCCAGCATTGCCCAAGTCCTCCGTTATATTTTTCCGGAGAGAGAAAACAATTACAAAGTACAGAAATAAATGACGCGATTTTGATCTTACGGACTCAAGACACACCTGAGGTAAGAGGTGAAGCGTGTGGAAGGACAGCGGAAAATCTTGGGCCACATAGAGATTTTTAACACATGCCGAAATCTCAACACATGGGTGTGGTTGCTTTTTGACTCAAGCGTCAGGGTCAATGTAACTACAATTTGTTTTTACCTAGATAGCTATTGCTGTTTCCGAGCGTCTGTGATTCCTCGTGAAGCACGGGTATGCTTTGACCAACATTTTTTGAAAGCATGTGATGGTATACCTTTTTTGTGACGGCAGTGAGACATTACTTGTGACTTGTCATTTGTAGATGGAGATCTGCCGAGACAGTGTGGGCGAATTTGATAACTGTAAGATCTTAAGTAGTTTACACGTATTCTTAGTTATGGCCTGCAGGCATTCTAAAGTACAAAATAATTCGGCCATAACCCAGCCTTTCCTCGACAATTGTAAAGTGCTATATATATGGCACTATATATATAACACTGCTATATATATAGCTGTATATATGCTCACCAAGCGAGAAAACTGGGAGAATTTGTTCAGAATCACTTTTAAAGAGAGAGTAATGCGGCAGGAAGACCCGAAGAACACCGCATGGGCACTGGTTTTAAAAGCTCAACCTTTTATGCAGACAGGAAAGAACAGAGAAAAGCGCCCGCGACGCAAAAAAGGGTGCGTACAGGCATTACCAACTATGTTACAGATAACCAACTTCAAGATATAGCAGCGATATTGACGGCATGTTCATGTATGCGTTATCGACCGCTGGTACTGCGTTCATCTGCTCTTGATCTCGCATACTGGTCTTTTTACGTATGAGGCTGCGCTAAGGCGCAAATATACAGTAGCGAGTTTATAGGACGTAGGACAACGATTTTTTTTTATTCCGTTGAGTCTGTGAGAAACTACTGGTTACCCAAATAAGAACCAACTGTATTTCTCTCTTCGAAAACAAAAAAAACACACCAAGACCAAAACCAAGTGATTCTGTTGATGCAGGAAGCGTCGCATTGCCTCAAAGCTCTAATAGCATGGTGTAAAGTTTGTCGGTTGTCTTTCGCAAATACGCGTTGCGCATTTCGCGCCCAGGGCGAAAATGCGTTTCAAGAGACCTTTCATGTGCGATGACCTATCATTACAACTCTTTAGAATGCTCCCACAGCGTGCTTTACCCCGTACCATTAGCGCGTGCTAGTTCTTACGTTGTAGCAAACCATCCGATCAAGTTACAACGGTATTCTAGGATATTAGAATTCTTTTTATGGAAGAGTCTTATCTTTTCCAGCTGTATATATGCTCTCACGTGTCACTGCTTACTGTTTGCTAAAGGATAAAATTATTGATTTCATGTTCAGGCCTCCACACCACGGTAAGCGCGAAGTAAATTAATTGTATAATTGCTTGATAAATGCTAGCTCGAACGTCTGTGACACTTCGAACCATGAGCATTGAGTTTGATCGTCCTTGAAATACCTGACATTTACGCTTAAGAAATTTCACAGATGCATGTGTTGAACGAAGTCCTTGTCGTGAAAAGCGGCGATGTGAAGACACGTGTCTTGAATGTTGTTATTTTGAATCGCGTTTTGTTTTCATTCGTGCTTGTTATTCACATTTTGAGTGAATTAAACAGTTTACGTTAGGTTTCCTTCTGTAAAATTTCAAGTTTGTCTTTCTTGTCTTTTCCCTTAACAAAAAGCATTGAGCGAAAGCCGACACCGAAATTTCTCGCTGCAGTACTGGTCCGGAAGCGTATAATGACGGATACAGCTCTCCCCGATAGCAGACACAACGACGGTATATGCACCTGAATGTGGTGAGTAGCTAACAGCCAGAATATAAAGCTCAAGCACAGCCGTCACGCAATAAAGAAAGCTTGGATAATCGAAGGATAGATAACCATGGTGAACTACAATAAGGGAAGCGAAAAGTGGGAATTATAAAAGCGCAATTTACGTAAGCCGAACTAAGTTTACATCCCCTCCAGTTCAGTAAATCGAAATAATTTTTCTCTTTATACTATACTGAATCATTAATGTTTTCCAACGCGTAACACTTAGTTTCAAAGCAAGATTGCAAAACAGAACACTGCAAAGCGTCCTAAAATGCATTCGATGCGTAGCCCACCGCAATATGCATTTTCCACGACCGAGTATATAGATAGCCACCTGCCAATGAGCGGCAGTCCCCTTACAACAAAAAGGGGAAGGAAAACGCAGCGCTATTCGGTGTAGTGGCGTTCAAGAGTACTAAAAAAATGTAAACAAGTGTTTGCATAGCGATAGTCTTTATTTGCGAACTTAAACGGGGCAATTTTGGTCGGTCTGTGTGCCTGTCACTCAATTCAGGCACCCGTGCTAAAGTTAGAGTTCTTGAACGAGACGTTTATCTAGGCAAAATATTTTAAACACATAAATTTGGTGACAATGTCCCACTCGTAAACATTGTTGAGCAAAACAGACAGAAAGATTAGAAATATGTGACAGAAAATAATAATGCATAAGGGATATTTGCAGTATTGTTTTTATTAAACATACATGGCTGTTTGATTTCCGCCGTAGCAAATAAAAAATACGCCTTGAAAACAATGCTTCGCCCAAATACAAAAAGCGTTCATGGTGTCTCCTGGGGGTGGCCTTCAAAGGAGTCCAACAGTAACAAATGGTTTTAGTAGATGGGACGCGAGCAGTGAAAAGGGGCAGGTTTGAAATGACGTGAGCAAGCCTGTGCTGTGTGCATGGCGGGACGAGCGAGACGGGAGGACCGAGACGGGAGGACCGAGACGGGAGGGAGATCATGAGAGGTGCGCGCGAAAGAGTTGATAGGCCTTTACATGGCATGACGACCGAACACTGTGTTCTTTCGACGACAACAGTAGCAAAATGAGAAAATTTTGTCGGGTGTGCGGGCTTGCTCGGTATGTCCCAGTGTTATTTCAATATTTTCCTCGAGTGAATTTCTCCCGCATTGTATTGCTGATTTACCATGGGAGGAGGCAGTGGTATTAATCGATGCTCGGGCTCGAATGAGCGCTTATACTGGGAGGTTTCGTACACTAGTTGCAGTGAGCATATAATCGTACATGATGGTTTATTGTTTTGTGCCGCTGTGCGAGACCAGCAGACGTACGGCCTAGAAACTTCAATTTGCTTTCACAATTGTTTCGTCGATTTAGTACGCGAGCAGTGAATAAAAAAGACAGTCAATAAAAAAAATAAGTACGGTGTTACAATGGGAAGTGGTACAAAAATTTGCTATTCGTTCCGCTTTAAAGCCATTTCGAGGGAGCTACCACAAGTGTGGCTCTCTTTCCAGAAAAAGAGCCCTGATATTGTACAAAAAAAAAATCAGCCCTTTCGGAGCTTCTTTCCACCAAATTCACCTCGCCCTTCCCGTCAAAATTTGCAAGTGCACACAAACTTTCACGCACAAAAACCTCACCAACGTAAAGCAAACTAGAGATTGGTTCTGAAAGTTTGAATGAACAGAGAGGCGCAAAAATAAAATGACAGTTTAGCAGACGAGTAGTGTACTAGCGTTGTTTCTTGTGTACGTTGACACTTTTTGGTAAAACCGGATCAAAACTGACCCTCACAATTGTTACGATGCGGCAACGGTCGTTTTTGATTAGTACTATTTGTGCGTTTTACACCGGCAGTCGCAGATTACAGTGCAAGTAAAGTGAAGCGGGCGAAGTTGGTATTAAATCCAGCGCCATTTGACGGCGCGCGCCGTTCCTGCCAAGTGTTTCTTTTTTTTGTGCGTTTGTTCCCGCAGGCACCGGCAGCTGTGGGTAGGTCGCTACCTAAAAATCCCGTCGTTTTTACACTTGAAGGAGAAAGCGAGCAATTTTTAAAGATCTTGCTTTCGCACACTTGCGTAGCACGACAGCCGCGCTTGTCAGCTGTGCGGGAAAGGAACGAAGGCTCCTGCATACTTGTGAAAGATGGGGCCGTGAGTGCGATATCAAGAATGACATGAAAAGAAGTGCGCGTCCTCGCACTTTCCCAAGGTCGAGTGCAGATTTGTCGCAGAGAATCTTCATGTTCCAAGCAAAACATGACAATAAAATTGCTTTACTTATAGTCGTTTTCACGTTTTCAGAGTTTCTCAACTTATGGGGTTTATTTACGGCAGCAAACCCCCTTAAAGTTGTCGAGTTCCACCAGGAATTTAAGCTATGCTAGTTATCCGTCCGTGTTTAGCTACCTCTGGCGACTAGTAGAAAGTACTGTTCCAACACTTCGTCCAAATTCGTCAAACATCTTCTCTGGAAAGCCAAGGTAAAGGCTATTTGTCGAGGGTTCTCTTTATTTCATAGCTGGTATACAAAGTGAACAGCCAGAAATAGAAAACAAATTCGCAGTAATTGCTTCTTAAAAGATATCATTGAAAAATTTGTCAAGGACATCAGTGCTTCAGAGTAGCCTGTTTATGGCTATGCAGGAATTGAATGTTAAGTATACTCACACTACAAATTTTCCTACAATTAGAATAGCAATGTATACATGCCCACCATACTTGAGAAGTCTTTCGAAGATTTTGTAAGTGGCTTTATCACTGTCCTTGCGCCTAACAAACGACTTTCTGGTTTTTGTTTTGTTTTTTCTCGCATTTGTTTGATGCATTTCGAAGCGGCGCTTTCAAATGTCCCGCATCAAAATATGGAATCTCTTGGTTTTTTATAACATACACGATGCGCAATAAATTACAGATGAGCACGCAATCTTTAAGGGAATTTAGCCCCGCAATACTTACGTGTTAAAAACTTCGTGAATGTCTGTCTAAAAAATAACTTAACGACGTAAAACTTTTGACGCAATCGTGCATCGTTGACAAAAAATAGGTTTGCCCAAAGCTATAGCCGCCCCCAAAACAAGATACCAGGAATAGCATAATAAATCGAACTCCTACGGTTTCGTCGTGCTACAAGGAGTAAAATGATCTTCTTTGAGAAGTACGCATTTAGCAGTCAAAGGTTAATACTACCGAATTACTTGGGCTAGAATAAGCCAGTTTCTTCCCGAAGATCTTTCAACAATTGCTTGAAATAACGGTCTTAACGTACCTTTTGTCCATGCTAAGCACGCCACAATAAACACAACCTAAAGGAGACTTGATGATGACGATAACCTGCATTACCGTTTGCAGGTCTATTGGTAGGCCACGAATGATTCGTTCGGCCGAAGAGCCGTATGTTAAACGCCACACCGTAAAGCACACGTATAAGGAACTCTGCTGATTATGGCGGCCTGAATTAACGTTCGCAGGTCTCTGGATATGCAGAGGGTGATTCGTTCGGCTGAAGGGGATGCGATTATGCGAGCACGCGCTCCTGAGCGTAATCCCGAGTGTGCTTGCGAGCGTCGTGCGGATCCCGAGGTTATTGAAACGAAAGCAACTTTCAACATAAATATACCTGAAAGGCCAGCAGCAGTTTTCAGTGCCTCATCTTCCCACATCATTAATATCACAAGATCGTGCAACGTTTTTACTGACAATTTTTGCTACTTGCAACAAGTTATAAACGAGAGCGTCGAATTACGCAGCATTTTGTAAAAGGGTACCAACTCCTAGCGGCTAAGAGCCCACTACTAGCGCCATTATGACCAGCACTTCTAGAATTTATGCAAAATATGATGACGCTGCCAGCCTCTCGAATCGAAGCTGCATCAGTCAGAGCCCGGATGCTAAAAAAGAATTCTTTTTTTCCGCAACTGGGGTGAGGCCACTCGGTGAGGCCACTCGGTGGTGAGGCCACGTTGCACCTAGGTACACATATATTCTCCGCAAAGTGAGGAGAACGAAAATGGCAGCATCTCCACTCCGCGGATGGTGGCGAGGGTGCGGAGTACGGGGACTCGAAATGACATCCAAGTTGCGCCCCGAGCGACATCCGATTTCCGCCCCCACCGTCATTCGATTTGAGCCGTGAGTTGCGCCTTGATTATTCCCTAAATGAAACTGCAACTCATGGTTCAACTCGAATTTCGGTTGATGGTGGTGTGCGCACGGATGGACGCGGACGGACATTGGGTTGTCCCAAGGTACTCCGCACCGTTACAGGCGAAGGAGTAAGCCGTTTGACTCTCGGGTACTAACTCACGGTCGTAGCCCAATGGTTAAGACGACTGACACTAACTCTGTCTGGTCTACCAGACACAGGCTTGAATGCTGCCGGTGCGTGTGGGAGTTTTTGCTATAGTGAATGATATGCGCACGGATTCGAACGGAGATTGTGCGCTCCTAAAGGGCTCCGCACCTAATAAGCGTCGCGGCGGGCGAATTCTCTATACCATCAGACGAGTAATCCGAAAGTTTGTATTCGGATGCAACATTAAGCTTATGTTCTGTCCAGTGAATTTGCTGAGATACCAAAAATGCCTATCTCTACTTAAAAAAAGAGGTAAATAAATATAGGTAAAAGCGAAAAGGGTAAAATCGGAGAGACCTGTGTTTTTCATACCGCCCAAGCCGGCATAACTTTTGTTGTACTCAATAGAATTAGCCCTCCAAACCTGAATTTTTTATTACGCTGCATACGTACAGAGCGCCGTTGTTGTGCGCGTTTGCAACGGGCGCTCAAAAGGCTTAAGAAAGGGGGCGCCGACAAAAGCGCTACGCAAAAAAAAAGGACGCAAAGACGTGTTGGTGCACCGAGACAAATTTCGCGAACGAAAGGTATTGATGCTTTCTAGGGCGCTCGAACGCCAACAAAAGACATCTTCGGAGGGGCTCTTGTGCGCTTATCCTAGCCGCCCTCACGAGCGTGAGGGGAAACACCAAGAACGGGATTTTGAGCTTCGCACGATCCATGTCCGTTTCGGTTCAGGCCTGTTGGGTTTACAGGGACACCGAAGTGATTTGTAAATATTGTGTGATTACTTGCGCAAATTAAGATCTGGAGTCGCACGTTTCGACCAGTCAGGGTGCGTTTCCGCGAAGTTATTCCGTATAAAAATCAATTGGAAAGTGCTGTCCTCCTTGTCGATTTCCAATGACGTTTCTTATGACGCTTACTCGAGCAGACGTGGCTTCACTTTGTCTACAGCGCGGCCAGCCGGCCCTCCGACAGGGTGCGTCGGCTGGCCGCCAGCAGGCCGTCTCATTTCATTCGCTCAGTTAAAACCGAGCACCCGCAAGATTTGTGATCGGAAAAATGTAGTTTTGCTTTGATAGCTTGTAGACTGTATTCGGATTAGTAAAGTCAATTAAGTCAAAGTAGTGTCACACCAGCGCACCTGCAATACGTCAATTTGCTTACTAAACTTCGCGGAAATGGCTTCGCTTTAGCTGAAAACTGCGCATGGCCAGCGACGGGTTCTCTAGGATGAAATATAAGCCCAATTAAACTAGAAGAGTCGCGATGGTAATGTAGGTAATAAGGATTCCAAATCAACTGAAGCTTTCATCTTAAAGAGTAAAATAAAGGTACTGGGAGCACTTTTTCGTCGTGTGCACTAGGCAAACTAGCACATCACACATTTGCGGTCGTTTTTGCTACCTGAAGGAACGTGTTCTCTGGTGATCACATATCTGCGGGCTAGGCGGAAGTTTTCTGCACACGTGTGATACAAGAAATGTTCAGCTTAGCTGCTCATTCAAGAAATAAACAGCGAAGTACATGTCAGGGTAGGTCTTTAAGAGGCATATGTATATCTTATTATTTACAAGTCTCGTACGTTTTCATAGCTCAGTGGTTTGCAGCACTGCGCGAGTGTTACCACGCTGTGCGGGTGGTTCAAACCCAGGGCGGGGTTTATTTTTAACACGAAAGTATTTTATTCCCGGATACACAAAAATTTTAGTGACGTATTATCCGTCACGGAAGTGACGCAGTACAACGGAGGAAGCGGCCTGTAAAGGGTACACCCATGCACACAGTGTCTCTTGCGCGGAAGCAACCTTTAGTAGTAAAGCGTACTTTATACTTCGGGTCCTTCGTTTGCGCGTTTTGTATTACAACACGAAAGTGTTTTATGCCGGTATACACCAAGATTTCACTGACGTCATATCCGTCATGGAAATTACGCCAGTTTACCTTTACCCGCCAAAAGGACGTTGGCTCGCCAAGCACACCCACAAGATAGCCACCGACCCGCAGATCATGCTCAGATGCAGATTTCGCTCCACATTTCACTTTCGTGTTTTACCGATTTCTATGAGAGAGGAACCAACCACAGTTTTTTTTTTTTTTTCCTTTTTGGCCAAGTGTCGGCTAACTTTGGCCAACCAGCGGGTACTGCTCAGAGGGAGAGGAGGCATTCGAGCTCCAAATATGCGATAGAAACGCATCCCAGTTCAGCATCTCCGACGGTACGGAGGAGTTCTGCACTACGCACACCTCGGCTCGTACTTCGTCACGGCATGGAAGGATACTTGCTCCCTAAAATCGGTGCTAATGGGTTAATCTGGCCAATTTCTGAAGCACAAAACGGCAATAGCTGGAAATTGACATCCTAAAAGTATGCCTAACGCGCGATCAAAGATGTGTCGACAGTCAGGGACCTGCTGCCCGGAACCGAAACCGAAAGTAGTTTGAACAGCTCTTCAAACAAAAGCAAAGCCCTCAGATAAAAATGGTGTGGGGAGCGCCTTGGCACGACACCTTCTGGCCTAGGGGGTGTCGCCCGGAGCCCGGAGCCATGAGCTCCAAGTCTCGCGGCCACCAGGCCGCGAGACTTGGAGACTTACATCCTTACTTACTGCGAGACTTACATCCTCGTCCGGGCATACACACGCACACCAAAAACACTCTCTGTCCCCCCGAGTCCCGAGTCCCCCCGCGCGGTTCTTCCTCACCACCGTCCGCTCCTTCACCCCACTGCCCGCTGCCCCGTGTCCGCCAGCGGCATCTCTCGGGCCTCGACGTCCCCAGGTCCTGCGGCCCGGTAGCCGCACGGCAGGCGAGGAGGGCAAGGGAGGGAGCTGGCGGCGTGAGGCTCTGGGCAACACCCTCTAGGCCAGAAGGTGTCGTGCCAAGGCGCTCCCCACAATGGTTAAAACGTGACGCTCTCTCTTATGCACCTTAATGCAATCGCTCGTGCATCCAAAATGCAATCTGCTTCGACCGTATCGGAATGGCGCAATCGGATAGCGTCGACTTCACAACGTGCAGGTCTCAGGCCCGGTTCCGACAACCCGAACCGTTTTTTTTTTCTTGAGGCGCTTCGTGTTTCATCATCCTCTTCCTCATCATCATCATATGTCATTTGTGGAAACTCACTGTGCGAAGTAGGCTTTCCTGCAGTGTATTTTCGTGTTACGATATACAACGCAAGTGACGAATAGAAAGCTTTGCTTTAATAAAGCACGACAACTGCATTCCGAAACATATGCTTGATGCAAACATTGTCCAATCACATTCCAAGACGAATACACGCCATTTAGCGTCACTGCTGTAGTTGTTGCGGCCGCCGAAAATAACACATAACGTCCTTTTTATTGCGTAGCATTGTTTGCCGAGTAGACTAACAGCCAGTACCGTATAACTCCTGAATTCCCATAGAAATGCAGATTTCCCTGAGGTAACACTTTTGATTGTTACAATAGCGTAAATCGAGATAAATGGTAGGACGGAGTTTTGAAAAAATACAAAAATAAAAAATCAGGAAAAATAAAATTCTCCCGAAATTTACCTTACAAAATCAAAAGGATGCATTTTATACATCTTCCCCCAAAACCGAAGCATAACCGAAAGAAGTCCGCAAAAAAACACCGTTGAAAATGCGAATAAGAAATAGTGAAAATGGTTAACCATCTAACGCCCTACTTTTCTACAAAAATGTAGATTTGGTGGAAGTAACAATTATAACCTTTATTATAGCGTAAATGGAGATAATTCTTCAGACAGGATGTTGAAAAGCCAGAAACGCAGATAACGTCGCATTTTAAATAAAAATCTTTAAGGCCGAAAAAACTTTGAGAGTGCGATAGTGTCGCATCGCATTTCCCAGTGCGTCTGATTGATTGATTGATTGATTGATTGATTGATTGATTGATTGATTGATTGATTGATTGATTGATTGATTGATTGATTGATTGATTGAGGCAGGGGTTAACGCGCCGAAACAGCGCGAGCGATGACGCGGGCCTTAGTGGAGGGCTGCGGATTATTTTGACCACCTGGGGATGTCTAACGTGCGCCGAAAACTCCTACACACGCGCGTTTTTTGTTTTTCTCTTCCATCAAAAACGCGGCCGCCGCTGCCGGGAATCCAACCCGCTTCCTCGTGCTCAGCAGCACAAAGCCTTAGCCACTGAGCCATCGCGGCGGGTTCCCAGCGCATCTGGCTGAGACGGACGCACCGGCCGTCTCAGTCTACCCCCTTTCTGAGACCGCAATTGTGGGATGCGCCTCTGTAGGTCCCATCTATATGGATGCGATTCGCTGAAAATTCGTTGCAACGCGCTACTGCCGCATCAATGTAAACGCGGTCTTTATATGATTAGGCGAAAGCGGAGTCCGCCGGTCAGTGTACGCAGAAAGCTTCTCCGGCGAAACACCCTGAGAATGCGCGAAAAAAAAAAAAAAAAAACAGGTTGGAGTGGAGTTTTCGGCAAGGGGAGAGAAACTGGCTGGATGTATAGGTGACGCAATTAAACTCTCGCATCTACCGGCACTGGTAAGAGAGAAGGGCACGTCAAGGGGAGCGAAATAGTTACTCATTTGCAGCAGGACCCCCGCGCAGCGATCTGCTGCGTAAAGCCCAACTCAAGCGCAACGGGGGGCAATGGCGGCGGTGGTGCGGGCGGAGCAGCGTCAAAGCGGCAATAGCAGCATGTTACTTCAAAATTGGTATGCCACTTACCATACATAAAACATCGGCTGCACGTTTCCGCTGCTCTGGCTAACCATCTGTACCAAGTACACGGGTGCATTTTAATTAATTACTTAATGAAATATATATTTTTAATAATTATTTAATTAGGTAATTAGCCATAATTGATTGATTGATTGATTGATTGATTGATTGATTGATTGATTGATTGATTGATTGATTGATTGATTGATTGATTGATTGATTGATTGTAGGGTATAACGTGCCGGCAACAAAGGCGATGAGGCGCGTCGTTGTGGCGAGCTCCTTGTTAATTTTAACGACGGGCCGAATTCTCTAAAAAACAGGCGTCGTTTTAAAACGACGGAGTTGCGCCATCCGAATGCATGTGTTTGGGGGTTGGGGCGCCGTATTGAGCTTCTTCGGGACGTGAGGATCCCTGCAGGAAGGCACTGGGGCAAGGACTTGAAGCAACACCCACTGTACACCTTCGTTTCACTTGCCACTTCGCGCCCTTGCTACAGTCGCTGTCTTCAGGAATTTTCACGTCCTGAAGAAGCTCAATGGGGCGCCCCAACAGCCAAACACATGCATTCGCATGGCGCTACTCCGTCGCTTCAAAACGACGCCTCTTTTTTAGAGAATTGGGCCCCACCTGCGGATCTTTAACATGCCCCGAAATCTCGTACACACGGGCTTTTTGTCATTTCGGCTCCATTAGAAAAGCGGCCGCCGCGGCCGAGAATCCAAACCACATCCTCGTGCTGAGCAGCACGCATTTTTTTTATTTAAACTTCTCGCTCACATCTCCTTTCCAAGCTGCCCTGCGGACAATGGTAACCGCTTTTCATCTTTTACGCGACATTATTCGCAACCCACGGGTCAAGCACGGATACAAATGTACGTCAACAAGAGAAGTGGTGTATACCTACAGAATTGTTAGCCGTGGCATCAGCGGGAAATCACTCCTCCGGAGCATTGGAAATGAGTTTCCAGAGATGTCTCTGAAAAGCAGAGAAAAAAACACACAGGTAGGCAAAACATGGCTACGTAACAACCTTCTCCTCCTTAATTTCTGATTGATGGCGTCATCAAGGCAAGGCATTGCACTGAACTCAATGGTTCTGCCTTCAGAGACTAACCAGTTCACAAAAAAACCTTTACTGTCCTCTAATGACTGCAGTGAATTAGGACATATTTCCACTGTGTTTACACGATTGTGGAGTGTGAGCCAGCCTACCGCTGTGTTTTGCAGAAGAGAATCCACACTTGCAATAATGAGGCCGAGGGTACGGAACCCTGTTGCTGCAAACTACACTTAATTCTTTGTTTAAGTAAGTTCCCCGCTTTGCTACGAGAAAGGGGGCTGCAGACTGGTATAAAGCACTCCTGATTCCTTAAAGGAGCCATGAAAAGAAAAGAAAACTTTCTTTAATTTGAAAGAACTAGGATTCAGCATCTCACTCAGCTCCATTACAGCCACAAAAGATGTCTTTTTAACGAAAAAAAAAAGAAAGAAGTATTTAAAAACTTTCAAATTTTGCGCCACAGTGACGTGTTATGAGCAAGAATGATGTCATACGGGCCAACAATAAAACATAATTTTCAGTGCGTTAACTGCACTGTAGCATTCAATTGATGCGGTCAAATGGAACTAGAGGCCCCATTACAGACGTCCAGTCATGCGTCGTGGCGACAGGTCAGTTAGGCGGCCGCCAATCGCACAAACAAGGTTCCGTGACGTCATAGAAAAGTTGCTGGAAATTGGCTAGGGGGTCGTGACTTTTTCACACGTTTTCTTTAATATCTCCGTTATTTGTTCGAAGATTGCGATGGTATTGGTATCATTGTTATCAGGACTAAGCAGTCTTTCTAATAAACCTAACTTGTATTTTGCCTTTTATGGCTCCTTTAACACTCACTTTCACGGCCCCTCGATGGAAACAAGGTCTTGTTTTCATCGAGCGGCCGTGTCACTTTCGCCACTTTCAGCCGGTTCCAGTCTGTATTAGTCATTGCAAAAAGAACATATCTCCTTTTTTTTGTTCTTTCTCTTCTACGCATCTGCTTCTTTTCTTGCTTGGGTGTCTCGCAAAGGTAGCGAGGGAAAATACGAATGCTTCAGTCACTTTTCACATTAACTTATTACATCCAACTTTTAGTGGATGGAGTGGACAAGGGTCCGCAGATTTTGTCGCAGCTTATCTAAACATACGGTATGAAGTGCAGGATATATCTCATTTTATTAATTGATGCGAAATTTCTGCAAATTTGGCATCAATTCAGATTTGGCACCTTTCAAATTTCTGCGGTTAGAAAAATGGACGCAGTTGTACCTACCGTACCGGAAATACAAATAAACAGGCCTTTCGGCCATCATTTTCTCCTCTCGTCATTGTAAGCATAACAAGGGATGCTTTATTAGAAGTTCATGAAGCTTTTAATATGTTCATTTGTTTACCATTTTCTAACCATTATAGCTTTTACTTGGGCTTAAATTATCTAAAAAAGAAATTAAGGCCATTGCACGTATTCTACATAATATAATCACTTGTTTCAACTTGCACGCGCTATATTGTGTTCAAGGCGTAATTTACAAACGCGCGTTATGGACAAAAAATATCAGCCAGTAGTTGCCACCGCAGAGGAACAACGAAAGTATTTGAGTGAAAGTGCGGCCAAGACCAGTTTTCGTGAATGCGTATAACGCTAAACTGTCCACTCTCGCCAGCCACAGGAGAGTTTTAAAGGTTATGGCGTTTCAACCCGTTAAAAAATGCCACAGTGGTCATAAAAAAATGTGCGCTTAGCACATTCTTTTGATTAAGATCTTGATTAACGCTTACACTAACGAGCTTTTGCTTACAGGTTGGTAGCGTTGTGCGGCACGGTCGGTGGCAGCGCACGAAGCCCCGTGTTCTCACAGAAGAATTCTTCTTTCGAGCAGCGGCACCCGGGGTGGATCCGATCTTTGAAAATAGACAAAAAAAGGGAACACTCTCTCAAATTATCGAAATACACAAGGAAGGCGTAGTAACATCAATCATAAAAACTGACATTAAAATTAAAAACCTTGGAAGATATTGCCGCGAACCATACATTGGGTTTGTTTATTTGTGTTTTGCTTTTACCGCCCGGCTGCGCCGGTCTGCGTTATCTCTGCGCCAAGGGAAACGCGTGTTCCATTCTTTCTTTCTGTGCCGCATGTGTTATCTGTTGTGATAGGGAGAGCATTCCGATCTAACGTGAACAGCCCAGAATAATCTTCTTGGATCTACTATGTTCTCGATGCGAATCAACGTTTCGAGAACCACGCGCGCCGAAAGATAAAAAGCCTGCAGTGCGGACGCCGGGGCATTCGATTCGACGACACTCGCCTGTGCAAGTCACTTTGGTGACCGCTGCTTCGCCGCCTCTGTATTCTTTTGAGTTGTTAGAGGAGCACAAGTTCGCTCCAATAAACGTATTTCTCATTCAAGACAACTGCTTCGTCCTTGTATTCGTGACATCTGGTGGAGGTGCGGGGTACGCACCCTTCATGCCCACTACAACCTCGGGAAGCCGCCAAGCCAGTCCAACAAGAGCCAGCCTCCGCGTGCAAGATTTACCACCCGAGTTCGGTCTACTACCGGAGAAGACGAAGAAGAAAGACGTCGCAACCAGCACCATGCTCAACCAAGCCAATCCTCCTGTTGTTCTGCAGCAGCCACGGGAACCGCCATCATTCCGAGGAGCCCCCGCAGAAGACCCGGAAGAATGGTTGGAAAAACTGGAGCGCGTCCGGAAATTCAACAGGTGGGACGACGCAGAAACGTTCCGGCACGTTTTCTTTTACTTGGAAGATTCGGCTCGCACTTGGTTCGAGAACCACGAGAGCTCCTTGACAAACTGGGCTCAGTTCAAAAGCGAGTTCACTAAGACCTTCACTACCGTGGTCAGAAAAGAACGCGCAGCGCTTTTACTCGAAACTCGAATGCAGCACCCCAACTAAGGGGTAGTGATCTTTGTTGAGGAGATGAAGAGGTTGTTTCGACGTGCGGATCCGGAGATGACAGAAGAAAAGAAACTAAGGTTTCTCATGCGAGGGGTAAAGCAGGCGCTTTTTGCTTGCCTTGTCCGCAATCCTCCCAAGACGGTGGCCGAATTCGCGTCTGAGGCGGCCGCGATGGAGAAGACGCTGGAAGTTCGAACGAGGCAGTACGATCGCCCGGTCAACGTGATGGTTTCCGAGACGATCGGTGCCGGGGCTACAAGCCCCGACACACTGCGCTAGACCATCCGAGCAGTGGTCAGGGAGGAGCTTCGGAAGCTTTTTCCGACGACGCCGCAACCTCAAGTGGCTTCCCTGACTGACGTCATCCGCGAAGTGGTTCAACACGCTTTGGGCACTTCTATGCCATCCGAGGCACCCCGCGAGCCACAGGCGATGACCTATTCTGCGGCTGTTCGTCGACCCCTCCCTGCTCCAACCCGTCTAGAAGAAGCTCCACCGTACCGCCGTCCACTCTCGCCGCCGTCCCCACTCTCACCGCCGTCGACCGTACCGCCGTACACAGCCCAAACCCAGACGCCGAGGAAGACTGACGTTTGGCGAACGCCAGATCATCGTCCGCTGTGCTACCATTGCGGGGAGGCCGATCACATCTATCGTCGCTGCCCGTACAGGAGACTCGGACTGCGTGGTTTCTCCGTCGACGCACCACGCCCCCGACCGGGCCAGCGCCCTACTGAGATCGACGAATACCTGTCCAACACCAACCGAGGACCAGCCCGCTCACACCGATCGCCATCGCCCTACCGATACCAGTCGCCTAACCGCCGTAGCAATGCTGATTTCGCACGTGGAAGGTCCCCCAGCCCACGCGGAGGAAACTAAAGGCGGCAACTTCTGGAGGTGAAGTTGCTCTACGGCAAAATACTGTAAACCCTCCAACGACGCAAGGACGCGCCGAAAACAGTGATTCACGACATGCCCTCATCCCGACGACCCGACCCAGCCCTGACGAGACTCCTGAACACGACGACAGCTACACGGCGCGACGCGTACCCGACCTGACCGAGACGTCCGTTGAGAAGACGACGACAACGACGATGCACAGTGCCCGACCGTCAACACGTACAAGCAGAGATACGACGCCCCGACGAACCCGGAAATCGAGGAAGACTGCATCTGACGTCAAGGTGTCCATCGACGGCTTTGACGTAGTCGCCCTCGTAGACACGGGAGCTGACTATTCGGTAATGAGCGGACCATTTGCGCCTAAACTGAAGAACGTTATGACCAGATGGGACGGTCCGCATATACGCACAGCAGGAGGCCACCTTGTGACGCCAAGGGGAACGTGCACATCGCGCGTCACCATAGACGGCACGACGTACCCTGCCGCGTTCGTCATCTTGCCTAACTGCTCCTGCGACGTAATTCTCGGAATGGACTTTTTGACGGGCAACGGCGCAATAATTGATCTGCAGACCAAGTCGATAACTTTTTCCCCCGATCACTCCATGACGCCGGAACCGAACCCCGAACACCGTTCAGCTGTAAGGATAGCCGATGATCATGTCACCCTGCCACCCCGCGCAAGTTTGATGATCACCGTCTACTGTGAAGGTGCTGCTTCCTGACGTTGACGCTATCGTGGAGAGTGACCAAAGGTTGCTTCTCGACCGCGGTGTGTCTGTCGCAAGAGGCATTGCGCGCTTCAAGGAACACCAATCCCACATTTTGGTTACTAATTTCACCGAGGAGTACCAGCATTTAAACAAGGGCGCGGCAATTGCATTCCTCGAAGAAACGCAAGAAGCAAGTGACGTGATCGCGGTCGCCGACTTTGAACGCACACCCGTAGAAACCTTCAAGCTCCCGCAGCCCTTCGACGTGAATCCGGCGCTACCGCAAGAACAACGGAAAAAATTATTGGCTTTGCTGCGTCGCTATAGCGAATGTTTTTCGTCGAGCGCAAAACTACGTCAGACCCCTCTAGCGAAGCACCGAATAATAACCGAGGATGGAGCCCGACCTACCCGACAGTCACCGTACCGCGTCTCTTCACACGAACGGGAAGCCATCCGGACTTAAGTCGACGACATGCTCAGCGACGACATTATACAGCCATCGAAAAGCCCCTGGGCTGCGCCCGTCGTACTCGTAAAGAAAAAAGACGGCACATTAAGGTTTTGTGTTGACTACCGGCGACTGAACAAAATCACGAAAAAGGACGTGTACCCCCTCCGCCGAATCGACGACGCCCTCGACCACCTCTGCCACGCGAAGTACTTCTCATCGATGGACCTGAAGACCGGCTACTGGCAAATTGAAGTGGACGAGAGAGACCGAGAGAAGACTGCATTTATAACCCCAGACGGCCTATACGAGTTCAAGGTGAAGCTGTTTGGGCTGTGCACAGCACCAGCGACGTTTCAAAGAGTCATGGACACTGTGCTAGCTGGCCTGAAGTGGCACACATGCCTCGTATACCTCGACGACGTAGTGGTATTCGCCGGGACTTTCGACGAACACCTTGCAAGGTTGGAGTCTGTACTCGAGGCCATTCGTACGTCGGGGTTGACGCTGAAGCCTGAAAAGTGCCGTTTCGCATACCAGGAACTCAAGTTCTTGGGCCACGGCGTCAACGCCGCGGGAGTCCTACCTGACCCGGCAAAAACTTCAGCTATCGCGAACTTCCCTAGGCCGAAAGACAAGAAGGGCGTGCGAAGATTTCTCGGGCTGTGCGCATACTACCGGCGCTTCGTCGCAAACTTCGCACGCATTGCAGAGCCACTCGCGCGCTTGACGAAAGACAGCACCCCTTTCAGCTGGGAAAACGACCAAGAAAAAGCATTCTGCGAGCTGCAAAAACACCTGCAAAGCCCGCCCGTGCTCGCTCATTTCGACGAAAATGCCGAAACGGAAATGCACACGGACGCCAGTGATATAGGCTTGGGTGCCGTCCTTGTCCAAAAGCAAAGCGGCTGCGAAAGGGTAATCGCCTATGCCAGCCGTGGTCTGTCGAAGGAGGAGAAAAACTATTCTGCCTCTGAGAAAGAGTGCCTGGCTATTATATGGGCGATTTCGAAATTTCGCCCATACGTGTATGGAAGGCCATTCAAGGTTGTAACAGACCACCATGCGCTGTGTTGGTTCGCCAATTTGAAGGACCCCTCTGGCCGTCTTGGGCGGTGGAGCTTGCGCCTGCAGGAGTTCGACGTTACAGTCGTTTATAAATCCGGCAGGAAACACTCCGACGCCGACTGCCTGTCCCGCGCCCCCGTCGACCCACCACCACAAGACTCTGATGAAGACAGCGCGTTCTTCGGGATCGTGACGGAGAGCGACCTAGCCGCCCAGCAGCGTGCCGACCCCGACTTACGCGTCATAATCGAGTACCTCGAGGGATGCAACGTTGCCGTTCCTAGGACCTTCAAACGCAGCTTACCAGCATTCAGCCTGAGAAACTCCGTCCTCGTGAAGAAGAATGTCAGCCCCGGAACAAGAACGAATTACCGTCTCGTCATCCTCGCGGACCTTCGTGACGAAATTTTGGAAGCGTGCCACGACGACCCGTCTTCCAAGCATCTCGGCACAGCCCGCACTATAGGAAAAATCAAGGCGAGGTACTACTGGCCCGGCCTTACCTCTGACGTCACCCACTACGTCCGGAGCTGCCGTGACTGCTAGCGACGAAAAACGCCGCCGACAAGACCCGCCGGACTTCTGCAACTGATCGCCGTCCCATCGAGACCATTTCAACAGGTTGGAATGGACCTTTTAGGCCCGTTCCCTACGTCACGATCACAGAACTAGTGGATTGTCGTAGCGACAGACTACATGACGCGCTACGCAGAGACCGCCGCTCTTCCGAGGGGGACTGCACAAGAAGTGGCAAAGTTCTTTATAAGCCAAGTTGTGCTGCGACATGGAGCCCCGGAAGTCCTAATCACAGACCGCGGAACGGCATTTACTGCGGAGCTGATGCAAGGAGTATTACGCTACAGCAACACGGATCACCGAAGAACGACGGCGTACCACCCCCAAACGAACGGACTAACAGAACGTCTGAACAAGACAATCGCAGATATGCTGTCAATGTACGTTGACGTTGAACATAAGACTTGGGACGAAGTGCTCCCGTATGTCACGTTTGCGTACAACACGGCTATCCAGGAGACGACGCAGCTGACGCCGTTCGAGCTTGTCTACGGTAGAAGGCCGACTACGATGCTCGACGCCATGCTTCCGCACGTAGAAGACGACGACCTCAACGCCGACGTCCACGGATATCTTCAACGTGCGGAGGAGGCCCGCCAGCTCCCTCGAGTTCGTATAACGGACCAGCAGCTGGTGGATGCGGGCCGCTACAACCTCTGACGCCGAGACGCCGAGTACCAACCAGGGGATCATGTGTGGGTTTGGACTCCCATCCGACGACGCGGACTCAGTGAGAAGCTCCTGCGACGCTATTTCGGACCCTACCAGATTCTACGACGTGTTGGCCAACTTACCTACGAAGTGATCCCTGATGGTGACTCCGGCACATCACGACAACGCAGGCGGCCTGAAGTCGTCCACGTGGTTCGCCTAAAACCTTTCTACGGACGATGACGAACTTTTATTTTCATTTGTTCGGACTGTCGCTTATGTTAGCATCGGGTCGATGCACTCTTAGAGGGGGGGTAATGCCGCGAACCATACATTGGGTTTGTTTATTTGTGTTTTGCTTTTACCGCCCGGCTGCCGGTCTGCGTTATCTCTGCGCCAAGGGAAGCGCGTGTTCCATTCTTTCTTTCTGTGCCGCATGTGTTATCTGTTGTGATAGGGAGAGCATTCCGATCTAACGTGAACAGCCCAGAATAATCTTCTTGGATCTACTATGTTCTCGACGCGAATCGACGTTTCGAGAACCACGCGCGCCGAAAGATAAAAAGCCTGCAGTGCGGACGCCGGGGCATTCGATTCGACGACACTCGCCTGTGCAAGTCACTTTGTTGACCGCTGCTTCGCCGCCTCTGTATTCTTTTGAGTTGTTAGAGGAGCACAAGTTCGCTCCAATAAACGTATTTCTCATTCAAGACAACTGCTTTGTCCTTGTATTCGTGACAATATATTTCTCTCGCTTAGAATGGCCAATGTCTTGAGGGGCTGCAGAGACTGTGGACAGCAGCTTCCCTGCAAGCGAGGACATGTGTCGAAGCGGAGAGGGTTCGACTTCTGCATGGACCATAATTTGTGGCCATCTGAGCGCGAAACCATGAGGCGCGCATAATTTTTTAGCCCCGAGGAAGCTCTCTGAATACGTTAGTAGCGTTCTCTCAAAAAATGACCCTTCCTTGAGCCCTACAATAATCATTTCGTTGTTCACACCTGACCCGGTTTCTGACGTCTTTTTTATCATAGTTATAAAGCGCTAATAAGGGTCTGCAAGTTTAGCATGTGTGTGTCTGGATGGTGTGCCAACAGTTTTTAATTAAAACTGATGGACCTTTGGCGCTCCGTCTTTCAGACTTTTGTTCGTCGCGGGCGGGGTGGTCAAGGAGATTCCGGAGGAGGATCCGTTCTCCTAATGACGTCCAGGGATTAATTAAAACGATGTCTTGAAGTTTTATTCGCGAAGCGTTCCCTCCTGAATACCTAACAGAGACAAGTGTGTGGTACCCTGCATTTGCACAAAAAGGCCTTACTGGCAAACTGGCATATTTTTTAAAATATATTACCGGATATCGGCATAATTGGTTTAAGGAAATTCAACAACAATAAAATACGGAAAAATTAAAAACGACAAAAATTACCTAACGAAGTAAACATGTATTTCTGATGCACTCATTGATACGACCAAAGAAAACGAAACAACAAAAAACATTTAAAGAACACGCGAAACACGAATAAACAAATCCTGAAAAAGCAGGAGCCGTAAATCTACTGCGTTTGCGCAAGAATGCTTACATGGGTGACGTAACACTATTGATCGTTATGTTAGTATAAATTGAGATGCTTGTTCGAAGGCAATTTTAAGAACTTCCTACAGAAAATAACGAGTATTAAAGGTAACTAAAAATTAGGACTTAGTGCGACGTAATATGAAGCAGTTTTCTGTGCATAACATTGAGAGGACCCTAAAGTTAGTTACTTAGTGCCGGTATTTTTAATGTGGTTATGAGGGCGGGGCAATTATTTTACGAACGATGAAATACCCGTTCATCCAACCTACTTTCCAGCCTGTTCTGGTCGCACGTATGCGGCTACTAACCACGATGAACCGTTCTTCCTTTGCGATTTCTTATTAACAAAACAGCTTCTGTGAGAGGTAGAGAGAAAGAAAGAGAGAGAGAGAGACGGGTTTTATTGAAAAGGCAGTTTTGCCGGCGGTTACAATAGCTTACAAGCTTTACTGTTGAGGAATGGATATTGTTAGGAATCAGCCCTCCGCAGTGCTTTTAGCGACATTCATCGGCTGTGTGGCAAAGCCTCCACAAAGTGTGCCTTTCAAGCAGGCCCCTTCTGTCGGTGACTCGCACTTGAAGCCGACCGATTCAACAAGCTGCTACACATCTGGATCACAGGCGCCTCGCTATCGGCGTGATCAAACTTCGGTGGCTGCCGACGCAACAAGCAGGGACTTGTCCGAAGGATTCGGAAGTTGCTGCGGAGACCTCCTCTCTCCCCTCTCTCGGACTCAACGTGCGCCGCTACTACCGGCCGCTCGCGAACTCTGGAAAGAGTGTTGTGCGTGTCTGTTCCGTTCGTGTCATGTGCACGATCTAGAGGGAACGCTTGTTTTAACCGTTAGTGCTTTGGGTAGAAATAAGACCCCTCTAAGGGCTGTAGTTCATTCCTGTTTGAGAAGTGAATCAATGTTGTCACTCTGCTCGAGTCCCGTACTGTAAGCTCGCCCGTCGGGGCATTGCTCTTTGGCTTCGGCCCATATCTCGCCATGCAGTAAAAAAGGTACGTTTGCCTTCGGCTTCTGGTCTTCTTTGAGGCAGCAACATTGGCTGGCCGCTCGCTTCACCACGCTACCATACGCATGTCGGAGGTGACGCAGCTCGGCTCTGGTATACGCCTGCCCATGTGCAGCAACGGGTTTTCAGCGGTGGGATGACAACGTTGCAACAGTATGTAAGGAAGCCATCCTAAAAAGACACTGGATGCTGGTGGGCAGGCAGATGTAATTTTTTGAGATTTCCCCAAAGCGTTTGATTTAGTCGCGGATCAAAAACTAATTCACAAACTCCATTTCTTGCAGCATCGGTTTGGGGCTATTTGTCGATTCGGAGCCAATATGCAGACATTGACGTTTCTATTTTGACGTTGTCTTCCTGTCACCTTCAGAGTCCCTCAGGGTAGCGTTCTTGGCCCTGTACTTTTTCTAATGTACTGCAATATTATTGTCTCCGTAATGCAAGAACCCGTTCAAATCCGAGGTTTCGCTGATGATAGTGTTTTTCTAATAACATTAACAGTATTTGTGACCGAAAATATCTAAACTCGTCAATCACCGACATCCCAGCCTGGAGCATTGAATGGTGCACGCTATTAAACCCGGACAAAATCGTCTCCAGAAAAAAACCGGAAAAACCCCGAAAAAAAACACCTCCTCCCTTCGCAACACCAAGAAACGGAATCCTCACCAATATTTGTACTCTCTGGCAGCAATTCCTTTAAACCAAGGGCAGGAATTTAAATATTCGGGCGTACGTTTAACGAATAACCTAAGCTGGAATTAGCACGTTACTAGTGTTTCTTCATCTGCCTTTTGTAAATTGTGTTTACGTCGGCATAAACTTCGAGACGCTCCATCTAATATTCAAATACTTTCATACACAACGTTAATTAGGACTAAACTGGAGTATGCGTGCGCGGTTTGGGACCCTTACACTGTAAAGAATATTGAATTGTAAAAAAGATTCAAAGGATAGCTGTTTGCCTTGATTCTTCCGAATATCGTCGCCTAGATTGTGTTCCCAAGCTGATGCGTAACAACGGAATTCAAACACGGGAGCCCAGAATAGTTGTGTTTATTTTACCACCGGAATCATCTTTTGGACATGAGCCGCTTCTTGAAACCCCTTCCTAGTCGCCCTACTCGTCATTTCCATTCTCTGCCATTAACCCCAATGTTCGCTGCTACCAATCTGCTGAAATTTTCTTTTTTATTGCAACAATATTGATTGGAACAATACACACGAAAATTTTCTTAACGCTCTTGGTTTATTACAAGTAAATGTGTAGTGGTGCCTGTTTAGTTGTGGGTGGCAACCAGTGTTTTATACTTCCTTTCGTTGTTTCTGCTTTTGATGTTTGCAGTATTGTATCTTTTATTTTGCTACCACCTTATTCCCCCCCTTCTCGGGCCTGTGGCCTGCAGCATGGTCTTAAATAAATAAATAAATAAATAAATAAATAAATAAATAAATAAATAAATAAATAAATGAGAAGGTTGGCAGGAAATAAAAAAAATTGTGTGCCCTTGGCATGTGGTGGCGGATTATTTTTTTAGCTTGAGTCACAGATTTCACAACTTGGAAATGGGTCCTATGTCATCAATATAGGCGAACATATTTTCAAGAGCTTTCGGCTGCTTCAAAGGGCCAGTCCGTGCTAACAGAATAATCTTGAGGGTTACGGCGTTCTGCTCAAGAAACTCAAATTCCTCACAAGAGTGCGATTTTGGTTTCATTTAGACATTGTAATAAAATATATTTAACTGTTTCTAGACAATAAAAATTGTCGCAGTATGGGTTTGTTGTGAGTCCAATACAAAATAGGTAACTTTTTGTGTAAACTGAATTCAGTTCTGGGTGATGGTATTGTAACAACAAGCTACAAGAACTCCGTGTCAATGGCGTGCAAAAAGCAGTGACTGTTTTGTTGCTCAAACGACAGCCAGTTTCGTTCAGTCACAGCAAAGCTGGTGCAGTGGTAGAAGCGTCTGACATTTTAAAGGACGCAGGGATATTTCCGGGGAATACGGCCTTTACGGGCAGCTTCACGGCGTTTTGACTCCATACGAGGCTACAATGACGAGGTTGTCGTTGAACTTGATATTGCCCCAACAATGGAGACTAGATCGTGAAAGCGGGAAATATAGCATTGTGCAATGTGGTATGGGGATTGGAATTCGGGTTACAGGTATTTCACATGCGGAGGTATACCGCAGTCCGAAAATGCTTGAAAAGCTAAAACTGAATGGAAGAGAGTTTCCTTTTCGAAATGGCGGCGTAACTAGACAACAAGGCACAATACTCCGTCAGGAACAAGCAAACGCCCATTCACCCCGGTCAGATTCATCATCATCACCACCAACCCATCTACGCCCACTGCAGGGCAAAAGCATCTCCAATTATTCCCCAATTAACCCGGTCCTGTGCTAACTGCGACAAATTTATCCCCGCAAACTTCTTGATCTCATCTGCCCATCTAACTTTCTGCCACCCCCTGCCACGCTTGCCTTCTCTAGGGAAACACTCTTTTACCAACTCTGTTCAGTGGTAGAATACTCACCTGCCGGTCCGATTACACAGCGTTAACTTTTATGGGACCGAATTAACAACTTGCAACTACTGCGGAGGCTATCCCAGTGTCAGACATGTACTTTGGTAATGCCCCCGTACTATTTCTGAAATATCTTCAGTCCACCGAGAAAGAAAGCAAGGAATCCTTCTGTGTCTCATCTAGCTGACTCAGGCTGCCTCCTTTCCTGTACAGCTCTTCTGGTAACCCACAACAAGGAGGCGCTGGATCTCTGCACACCAGAAGACTCCCGGGACTAGAATTGTCCGGATCACCACCGCCTGATAATGAACACAGTTTACTCTCTCCGTGTCCTCGACAGAACTGGCATAGGTGCCTCGGAGTTTTTGTAAAATGATAGAGCAATATTGGGTATCGTTCGGCGTTTTATACTGCAAAGCAGTACCAGAGTCCTTCAATGCTTTTCTAGTCATGAAACGTCGCCGTCACGCTATGGGAGAGCTTTGTTCGCTGCCGCGCCGCGCCGCGCCGCTGGTGTTGATCGGAGGGCAGCCGGGGGCGTGGTCATAGCGCGTTTGGCAGGGAACGGACCACGGAGTAAGTTAAAACAGACGCTCGCCGCCTTATCAGCAGTGCGCTCTCGCTTTACGTGTCGCGGGCCGCTCAAATAGACTTATCATTTCGTGAGTGGCGAAAAACTTTGGCGCGAACGGGCATGCTGCTACTGCGCTCCTGCCTGCCGGTCTGGCTACAGAGCAGCGGCGGCCGCCCGATGCCCTGCGATCTGCGGTTGCGCCCCTCGCGGTAGCCTTTGTCCCCGTACGAAACTTGGCCGGGAGTTTCATGACCAGAGAAGCATAGAAGGACTCTGGCAGTACGTATTATACCCGCCAGTTTTCATTCCGGTGAAGTCGATTTACTCGGCGCCACTCCGGAGCTCCTCCTCCCCACCGCCAACCCCTCTTTTATAATGGTTATCAAAACAATTATTCCCCGCGCCACCACTGATGCCTCTTTCACAAGTTGCACAGTCGGCTTAAGCGGCTAGATTAGCGAATAGATAACCATAACTGGAGCGTCGAAAATTTTTGACAGCTTTGTTCAAGTGTGACCGGCACCCCTTATAACGCATACGTGAATCTTATCTCTAAGCTAAGTTGCAAAGGTTTCATTTCTCGAGGTAAAGCGTATCGCACTTTCTCTTAGTTTTCTGACGCGTGCCAATCGGCAGAAATAGATTGTGGTTCACCCTTTGCCGCCCAGTTTCCCGCCTCAAAATTTTTGGGATTGGCATTTCGTTTATGTCTCCCACACTACCTCTCTCTGTACCTTCCTACCCGAGTCTCGTGTGCACAACCTACACACACAAAAAACAAGAAATACTTTGTCTTGGGTTTACAACGGCGAAAAAAATAAAAGAACAGTGTTTCCAAGCTGTAGTTTTTTTTCAACGCTTGCTCTCATACTCGCAGAGGAATGTTTGTAAGGTATATATGTTTTTTTTTTTTTTTGCGCGAAGGTTCTATCGGGTGGCTTTGGAGCGTGCCAACGAGAGGAACAGGTCGAAAAGAGTCGAGACTAAAGCAGCAATAAAAAGCGCGCCGTGAGAACCGACGAAGGGGGGTGCGCTGAACGAGAAGGAAAAAAATTAATCTGTAGTTTAAAACCTCCTGGCCCAGCAAAGGGTATGCTTTTATCCTTACACTAATCCGAAAGAATCTTCATCCATGTCCGGATATATTGTGTGGCCTTCAAAGCATCACAGACGCTTTGCAGAGAAGGGGAAAAAGTGGCCGTCTTTTCGAATGCCCGCGGAATGTCCTGCTGGATGAAGAATGTTGGAGGACGCTCATGCCTCCCATTGAGGGTGGAACGCGATTGCCAAACAGAAGCAGGCGTATATGTACGATCGGCACTCGTAGAAGAGGACGGCTCAGAAAGGCCCCCCTCACTAGGGTACGGCCCCGCACCGTTTTTAAATGGGTTTTCTTTTGGTGTCCTAGCGGCGGGTTATGTGAGGAAAAAAAAATATTTAGTGCCCTTCTACACTGTGAAGAAGGATGACCTGAAAACAGCACGCCCTCCACGGAGTGCACGAAACAAAACATGTTTGTTTGTAATTTATGACTGAGCATACTTCTTAGCCAACCGGAATAAAATGTCGAACAGACCCGAGCTTTATCCTAACGGAAAAACGTACACTCTAAATTTTTTACCGCATATGTAGTAAGCGTGAAACACGTTGAGCACCAGGAGACTCTAAATACGCTTGGTTTTCTTCGATATAAGCGTTAAGCGGGTTGGAAAAACCCGCATTCGCTTTTTTTTACGCGTGCAGGATTGCATGCGTGTAAACAGTAAAAATCACGCTAAGAAAAATCTCGCGCCAGCGATCGCGCCTTTCCTTATCACGCATATACATATCCTGATACATATCCACAACGGAGTCGTGGGCGCGCTGCTGCATGTTGCTGCGACTTGCGCTTCTTTTCTTTATTTTGTAATGCGAAGGGATTGAAACGTCTCGCTTCAGAGATTTTGGCGGGAAAACGGAGTTAGAGCCGTTGGAGGCATCTGCCGAAGCAGGCGGTTTGTGCGTCGTGTCTTTCTGCCATTCACGTGTGTACTGCGCGGAGTCTTCGCTTTTTGTGGTAATATGTGGCAAAGAAGGAACAGTCTGGTGGGTGATTTGACCTTGACTGGGCGGTGTGGTGTGCCGCGCGGTTGATGCGAGAGAACACCGACTGTCGACTGCCGGGAATTCTATCAAGGTAAGCGAATTATTTCCTAATGTCTTTTCTTATAATATATTAAACTATTTTCTGAATGACGACGTTTTTAGTGTATTGTTTAGATCTACCTATTGACCTCGGAACTTCGCATTAGTTAGTGTCAGGCCTAGTTCTCTATGTAGCTTCTGTTGGACACGGATAACGCGGTAGACCGGGAAAGTTGAGAAGAAAGAAGGAAGGGGTACGTTTCTCGTTGTTGTGGCTGGGAGTCGTTTCTCTAGTTCGCCGTCGGGTTTCCGTCGGTCTCGGCGTATGGCGTTTGGCTTGGCGGTAAACTTCGCGGCTGCGCTTGCAGTTCGCAACGGTGGCCGTTCTCCGGCGAGGAGGCGCTACACCGCGGGTGATGGAGCCGCCTGCTATTTCCGTCCTCGCAGAGCACTTCGAAAATGACGAAAAACGTTATCTAACGCAACTTCACACAGTCGACGCGCACATTACGAAGCCCTGAAAATTGTGTTCCATAGACCCTTTTCAGAAAACTTGGCAACATAGTACATACGCGAGCTTTCATGATGACAACACTGAGTTCATTCGCAAACGTCGGCCATGATAAAGGAAACGCGGCTGCGCGGCGCTCTCTTAGATCCACTCGTAGTCACATCGGTGTTCAGTCTGATTCGATATGTTTCTGAGCATTTGCTTGCTGTTTTGATTATATCACCACATGCGATTACGAGTTCTGCAGGAGTCATGCCGACTGACTGCTGCGTTCGCAAGCGGAACGGATGCGCTCGTCGCTCAAACGCGCTATACCAGAGAGGTTGGTGTCCCACCCAGTGATAGGAAAGACGAGTCCCCGCAACGCAGACGCCATATCATCCAGTGTCCCAGTACTGCGAGTCCATGAAGTCCGGGCGAAGGCGATGCGTGAGCGCGCTGAGCCGAGCAGCCGGCAAAATCGCTGTTTCCTTCATCATAGCCGCGCGCAATGTTGCTCGACTGGCTTTCCGCTTGTCCGCTATGCCTGGTAGTATTTTGCAAAGGGTCTATTGTACAGAACCGCCGCATTATGGCCGCATTAAAAATGTGCTCGTTTGTGCTGCACATCGCAGCAGACGTTTGCGTGTTGTATACGAGAGTGCGAACGCATTGATTGAAGCCGCTTTTTATCTTCGCTAGGTTTCACCCGTGGACATCGATTGCCGGTGCACTGTATGAGGCGACGTGAAGCAGCAAGTATGCGGCAGAACACAGAGAAATTGTGAATTTGCAACTGGACACGCCACTGCAAAAAAGCCTTGGTTCTCTGTTTATGTGTGTGTTACATAAAGGACGTTACGTATCTGTCTGCTTTCAGGCAGTTGTTGGGATTCGTTCAAGTAGTAGTTACATGTGATGGCATCGACGAGATTTTATCGGGGCTAAAAATGCTGCGCGATTTGTCGAAGGAACTACACCTCGCCTGAGTTAAGTTCATAGCAGTATTCCTGTACTGCTTTAAAGCGGCATCAACAGTTCATCTGGAGCCTATTTTATAGTTCCCGTCATTCTTTCTCAGATTTCTCTGTTAAGAAGCATTCTCGTAAGTTATTGTGTATAAGAAGTATCGCTAAAATTTGAAATCTGTTTAAATTTCGTTGACTCTAAACTTTGGTTCAAAATTTCAACCTTTGCAGCAATCTTCACCAGACTTCCTAACTTAATTTTCCTCACAAAGGTATGGGTATCGGTGCCGAAAGAACGCGCATCAAAGGCTTAATTATATGGGATTCACTAGGTTCACTTGTTCAAGATGCTTCATGAAGGCTTGTTTTGCACTGCCTTCAACGGCGCTTGGGTTCATCACAACCGACATTCAGCGGCAATCATTAACCCCCTTGTTCTGCAAACACTACTAAGATTGGGGTCGTGTAGAACGAAGAATTAACGCCGTATTTGCAACGTCAGGCTTGTCGATCCGGGACCGGCGACCTTCTTAACGCTTAGTGAAGGAGAAAAAGAGGATTTGTCCCTACCTGATGCGGCATTCTCCAGCTGTGTATAAGACGCCTCTTTGACCGTCAGAAATTATTTAAAAAGAAAGCTTAAATAAGATAATGTTTGTTTTACCGTATTTGTATGCTTGGTGGGTGCTCGAATCTACCCAGACTATAATTACGGCACAGCAACTATTTTCTTCTTTCAGCTTTCTTTCTAATCGATTTCTGACGGTCAGAGCGGCGTCTTATACACAGCATTAGAATGCCGTATCAGGTACAAACAATCTTCTTTTTAACCTTCATTAGGCGTTAAGAAGGTTTTCAGTCACGGATGGCAAGCGTGAGTGCTTAGCGTGATAATTCACAGCGCCTAAAACAAGCGTGCAAAAAATATCTTGTACTCACGCTTGGCAAGCGTTACGCATTCCGCGAGTCACGCTTAGAAAGCGTGATTTATCAGCCTGAAAACACGTCACGCTTGTAAAAAGCGTGAAAAAATCGTCGACACTCACGCTTGTTAAGCGTGAAAAAATTTAGAGCATAGGGCTGTCTCTTCCCCTCTCGCGTCGTAGGCATTTTACCGTTTGTGTAACACGCCAACACAATCCACTCTACCACAAATGACACCGAACCGGTCGCATTGGGCTGTTTGACAGCCATGTTGAGCCTCCCGCAAACACAGCGCACATGTCATCAGTAAGGGCATGAAAACTATATCTGAGCGTGCTCCACCCCACTACTTATCTCTCCCAAACGTGCACGCATAAACCGGCACCCGGTCATGAGCGGGTGCTTAGAAATGAAAGATACTGTCGAACATCTCGCTATGAAAGCCCAATGAGCTGAACGAGTGATTTGGGCCCACGTCGGCGTTCCAAGCGAGCCTGTTGCTGTTCATTTGGGAGAGATTCGCAGCTACTCGACCAGCTGGAACCTAAGGCTGCAGCGCCGGTGGCACCGGTTTTCCGTGGTTTTCGCGCACATTCATGCTTCTGTTCGTGCTGACGCTTCCTAAGTTTCCGCTCTTCTTTCTCCAAGTGAGCGACTTGCGTCTGTGTCCATAGCGAGTCTGTCCCATAGCGAGTCTGTCCCTCGAGGCGTCGACCTTTATACTAGTGGACACGCGTGGGTGTCCCTTCTGCTTCACAGTCGTAGGCATCTCATTGTGCAGCACACCAACTCAGACCCAAACCGCTCGATTAAGGAGGACAGCTGACAGGGCGAATTGAGCCATGAGACTGCCACGTTTAAATCTCCCACCACCCCAACCGGTATGTCATCGGTAGTGGCATTAAGCCCTGCTGTGCGTGCATGCCCCTCCCTTTACCCTCAACCCGTGCTTGCCCAAACCTGACACGGGGGATAGGCGCATTATTAGGCGTGAAATATACTGGCGAATAAAGAGAGAAATACTTTATATACGACCAGACTAAGATGTATTAATATTCTTCCGCCAGAAGAACTATGACAAGCTGGTCAACGAAGGCCGCCGACGCGACAATGTTTTTTGGAATGACTTTGAAGCTAAATAGGAATAATGTGCTAAAGCCGGCGTTCCAACGGGGCAAGTTGTCTTCAACCGGCAGGAGCGCGCAGCTAGTGGGCATGGTGGAAATTCGAAGTGGCAACGGCCGCGGCTACATTCTCGGCAGCGGTGGCGGCAGCGGTTTTCGGGCGTCTTTCACTCATTCGCGCTGGCGTTGATTCTCCGCAATTATATGATAACGGCGCCACGGCCTCTTCAGCCGACTGCGCAGCTTGTGAAAGAGGCAACAGAGGTGGCGAGGGGAATAATCGTTGTGATAACGGCTGTAAAAGAGGGGTTGGCGGTGGAGAGGAGGAGCCCCGGAGCGCAGCCGAGTAAATCACCTTCACGGGAATGAAAACTGGATTGGGGAAGGGGGGGGGGGGGGGGAGGAGGTGAGACATATACTGCTTTTCAGTAAAAATGGCCGCGTATCTGCTCGTTTCGTTGCAAATGTCGACGAAAGATGACCGTCGACTGGCGCCACCCCAAATGAATGCCTCCGTCCTGTTTCTCGCTCGCCTCTTACGCTGTTCCTCTCCCGTCTCGTTCCTTACACGATAACACGCTAGAGGCTTCCTCAAGTCAATTTAAATGTACCGCTTTTCACTGGTTCGAGTCATGTGCCTGGATTCCAGCGCGGCGCTATGGCGGAGACGTGCGTGAATCGACTCACACAAGTGCAACTTTTATAGACCACGTTGCCCTACTCCACGAGCGTTCCAAACGAAAAGTGGAGCGTATCGGTGAAACCTTTAGCTACTTTTGCCATTTTACTTCTTAAATGCCGCCAAAAGCACGGGCAACAGCAGGCGATGCCTTTCTGCGGTTTATAAGGTATTTTATGTGCTGTCGCAGAAAACAAGCATGCATACTTTTTTTAGTAAAAAGAAAACTGCAAACATCGCCTATGTATTGATTTTCCGTCTTATGTTTCCATAATGTCTTGTTCTTGCTCAACAATGTTGGCAAGTGTAAACGTTTCCACTGGACTTAGATGTTTGGATTTGGTTTGAGCATATAAGACTATTGCTCAGCATATGTTTTACTTTGGCCAGCTGGTTGAATCAAGTGACAGACAGACCGAGACACAGACCCAAATTATCTCGCTCAAGTAGCCCAAGAAAGACGATCGTTCTCATCTGTTCACGTGGCGGCAAATTTGTTTTTGAAAGACGATAGTCTTTGCCTCCCCTGACTTGTGTAAATGCCTCTCGTGTATTGTAGAGCCAACTTCCACGGTCTTTTCCTCCTGTCGCGGCCGACCCACTAGAGGTCTGCGGAGTTCAATGTTGCCGTGTTAGCACTGCTGGCGCGCTGTCTCCTGGAACTGCTGGGACGAAATTCTCGAGCCACGAGCACGAGGCTCGAGCGCCAGCCTTGTTTGTATTTTGTGAGTATAAATATGTTTTCAAATAAGTTTTCTAACCGGCTCTATCAGAAATCCAGCACACCTTTAAAGAACAGATTCAATGAACTGATTTAATGAACTGATAATGAACTGATTTAATGAACAGATGACTGCAAACACCACTTAGATATTGACTTTTTGCTCCAGTAAGCATAATATCTTTTTTTCTGAATAATGTTGACAAATATTTAGGATATTTCAAGATGCACTATATTTAAAATGCTTTTGACTAAGCAAATGTCTCGCTCAACATTTCCTTTAACTTTTGGCCGGGCGGCTAGATCGAGGGACAGACAAACAGACAGACAGACAGACAGACAGACAGACAGACAGACAGACAGACAGACAGACAGACAGACAGACAGACAGACAGACAGACAGACAGACCAAAACTTTCCCGTTCGAGTTGCCCAAAAAATTCTATCGCGTTTAACTGGTTAGGAAGGGCCCTGACGACCCATTTTGAAAAGCCCAGTCCCGCCATGCCAAGGCGTCTACAGGGCCCAGTTCCCCATCTCACTCTCCTGTGCTACGCCTTGCCTTTTCGCTGCTACTTCTATTCGAAGAGCAGCTGATAACCCACGCCAGGCAACGCGAATTCTGATGGTACCTATTGAGGCCGGGACATTTGTTGCAAATGAGCACCGTAATCGCCTTCTCGGCCCTCATTTCGTTCACACCCAAAGCTCAATCCGCGCGTAAAAAGTATTCGAAAGTATTTAGCCAAATTTAGCCGCTTGGGATATACAAAAGTAGGAAACAGCGTCCACGGACGTCACTGCATTGACAACTTCCTCCGCACTTTCTGCACTGCATTAGAAGTGCTAGGGACGCCTCCTGAGTATACTTTCTTCCATGGATTTTGCCTTTTCATCAATCTAACGGTGACGTGATGTCCCCAGCCCCATTAGGGGACTCTGCTATTTATACCAACCGTCCTCTTTTCTACGTAACTTACATTTATCATGGACCTCTCGAAATTTAGTATTTTCTCGTCCCAAAAAAAATGCGTAATTTTCTACGACACCGGCGCCTTAACTCTGTTGTGATAGAAGCTTGGGTCATGGAAGCATGTTAGCACGACGTGGAAACATCTAGGAAATGGCAGTGCCTTTGCCTTGACATACTTACGCAGCAATGAGGTGAAAGCCCCAGGGTTCAATGAAGTGGCACTCAAGGTTCGTGCCACGCACCCGTGCAGATCACGTGCGAGGTTCGAATCCCGCCTCAATTCTAAGTGAAGAATACTCCTCAAGGGGCGGGATTTCCAGTTTTGTCCATTTCATATCCATTCCAAGGTGTCCACTTCGAGCGAGCCCTTATTGGCTCAAAGCAAACGATTCGATATGACGCAGCACCAGCAATGCTATATCTTTGGTCAGAGGCCTCGCAAGCGAAATTACACCAGGGCGTAAACGGGCCCAAAACGAACGTTTTCAAAACGTACAAAACTCGCAATTCCGAAAAGGTGAAACCCAGAAAACGGCTGGTTCCTCGTGGCGTCTATCTGACCTCCAAGATCAAGCTAGGACAAACCAACGCCTCGTTCCAAGGAATGGTGTTCGGAGAGAAGATGGGTGCGCGCCGTCAGAAAATAATGCAAGGAAGCACTGGCTGCATCCTTAGTTGACTGCACGTTTGCGCACAGTGCTGGCTGGGCTAGAGTGCGTCTATATTTTGTCTTCCGGTGGAATTGTGTGAGCTTTCACTGCATGCTCTCTGCGCAAAAACCAAGGTATCGCTCGACAAACGTAGTTTAACCGCGTTCAACCGAGAAAATATTATGCCTAAATTATTTGCCTCATCCGTGTCGTGTGCTCATAACCGTCGCTGTCCACACCGCTTCACAGATTGGAATGGGTCAGGGTTTTTATAACTTGGTTGCGCACTTCTTTCATCGGTACTTGATGGATGAGAGAGTTATTCAGGCATGTTCAATCCCAAAACTCTTGCACCCGTCCGTCTAACTGTGACGACGGTTGACCGCGAAACTTTCTCGAGATGGATTCTTTGGTTGGCCAATCGCACACTGCGAGTATGTGCTACTCTGCACGTACGCCCGACTTTTCTAGAATACCCTCAGCAACTCTCGAATGTGCACACCGTAGTCCGAACGTTTGGGTTGTGAACGCGGGAAATTTAAAATGATTTAAGCAAACCTTTGGCGTCTTTATATTGGGAGGAGCGCGACGCAAGAGGAACAACATGAGAGGTGAATACGTTAGTCAGCGTTCTCATCCCCTCAACATGTGGTACCTTATATTATACGTAATGGACACGTGTGGCCTTTGGTAAACTGAGACGTGTTATTTTGTTTATTCTTCGCTTCCTTTGATACTTCAAATATTTTGTGTTGGTGTTTGTAAATCTGCACATGAGCATTTTCTTCACGCGAGCATTGTTCCAGACATTGAAAGTCGCATCAGTCAGCCTTGTTTTGTGTTGTTTACTTGATACCTTCTTTTCTGTGTGGCATCTGCGTTGGGAGTAACCAGGGGTATGCAGAGACTCACCCAGATTTCTGTTCTCGTCATTTTCCTCAAGAAATGTGCAAGCTACAACCCCCAGTGTTGTTATTTGACTGTTGAATTCCTGTAGGTTTCAAATTTAAAGTACAAACCCGGAAAAGACCACAGAGCTCTGCGCTCGCTTTACAGTACAAACAAGACAATCTAGCTTTCGAAAAAAATTGATGGAGCGGTTGGGACCCGAAAGTTCTAGATTATGCAACGAATTAAAGATTGAAATTTGGAATAGTCAAGTGTACGTGTAAAATTAGCTTCTCCAACTTGTTCCAGCCGCGGCTGCATTGCACATTAAAAATTACAACCTAGTTCACACCTAGAAACTAAACAAAAACATGTTGAGTTGAAAAGAAAACAACAAGAATTTGGAACTGTAAGGAAACCAAAACCTGGTAATAAGAAACACGAGTCCAGCACGCATCCACCACCGCAAGTTTTGAGATTTTGATTTATACGGCTAATTGTGAGGCTAGTGAATGCTTTGCAGCTTTCAACTTCGAAAAAATCGAGAGACGGTTTTGTAGACGTTGCAAAAAATCGATTCAATATTCTTATCCTGTGTCCGTTCTTTTGCGTTACGTGTACGATAATGCCTCACAAACAAGCCCAACTGCTGTCGACAGAGCGGTATGCGCAGCTTTATATACAAGTAATGTGATGTCACTCGGTCCCTTCTCGTTAGGCTCGAGCCAAATGAGGGCCCTAACTTGTCGTGCCAAGCTTTCATTAGTTGATCCTACAAACAGAAAACATTAGCGGGAACTTACCGCACATTCTGGCTTTTTTCTCTCTGTCCTCGTCCGGCCGCTTTTGGTAGTAGTCTTCGATGAATTTTCGCAGATTTTTGTCTCCTGCGAAAAACGAAAAAGTGATCCCGGTTGGGCATAGTTGGCCAGTTTCGCAGCTCAGCCAGCGATTGCGATTGTGACAGACACGTAACAATCGTCGGTGTAGTTTTCCTCCCACACTGGAACGAGGAAATTGATTTTGACAGCATGATAACCGAAATTATTCATAAAACACGCTTCGAAGAAGCAACACCGAGTGACCAAATTTTGAACGCAAATCACATGCCCACGAGAAGTGCAGCTCGTGCTACCTTACTCCAAAAACGCGCTTGTAAAATAGAACACATGCGTTTTACACAGAAATAAAAATATTTTAGAATTGCAGAACTCTTATTATAACGTTCCACTACAATAAAAATTAAACAATAAAATACACTGTTGCTTCGTAGCTCCTTTGTTCGTAGGCGAACCAGAAGAAACCCCAGATGGCGACCACACCCAAGCCCTTATGGTGATCCCCGATGAAGAAGATAAGCCGGTGATAATGAGTATGTAAAAGGAATGAAGGAGTGATGGCATCAAGCCGGTAGTAATGATGGATAGCAATTGCTACCTTCGGTGACAGAGAAGTTGTAGCCGCAAACGATGCTGGTACAAACAATATTGAGGGTGTATCCTCTTCGTCACAAATATTATCTGCCACGAATTCGTTACTAATTCGGCCTACCAAAAAAAGCCTGGTCTTCTTTCCCGCTGACAGGTGTTGCGGCTCCGAAGCGTGTGAATTGGACACAAAAAATGCAGTATTTTATCGAAGTCTTCGAAACAGTACGCCAGTGCGTGTATCCTGGACAGATCAAATCTGCTGATCCGAACCATGAAGCGGAAAGTGCCCGCAGAAAAACCACGGGATGGGCTGCTTTCGGTAACAATTCAGATATCCTAACTCGCAAGCTTCCGCAGTACCTGAAAAAGTGGGTGCTTAATCAGTGCGTTCTTTCAGTAATGACGTACGGGGCAAAAACTTGAGGTCTCAATAAACGACTTGAAAAGAAACTTAGATCGGCCCAGCGAGCAATGGAAAGGAGAATGTTAGGGGTAGGAAACCAGCCACGTGGATTAGGGAACAGTCTAGGGTGGAGGACATTCTAGTTCAAATTAGTGAAGCAAATGCGCATGGGCGGGTCACATAATGCGTATGACGGACAGAAGGTGGACCATCCGTTCAACAGATTAGCTTCCAATAAACCGCGAACGCCATAGGGGTCGTCCGAGGAAAAGATGGCCAGATGAGTTGAGAATATTCGATGGGAAAGCATGGACTCAACTCGCACTCGATAGCGCGGTTGCAGATCTTTGGGAGAGGCTTTCGTCCTGCAGTGGACACAACCTCGCTGACGATGATGATGACGATGACGATAATGATGATAATTACGAGGAGGAGGAGGAGAAGGAGGAGAAGAAGGAGGAGGAGAAGGAGGGTGAGGAGGTGGAGCAGAAAACAACACACCCAAAGTGGATGAAACTGGCCTCGAATCGTACCCCCTGATGGGAAATTGCAGTTGTAAAAGCGTTTTTGGCATGTCTTTCACGTCGGGAAATATCCTGGGCGTTGTAATAAAAGAAACGACGTAAGGCAAACATACAGAGTAAGCATGCAGCACGTCTTCTCGATGAGAAATTTTTATTTCATTCTGTCCACTTACAACGCTCTGTATCCCCTGGGCCCCGTTATATTATCCTGAAAGATGGCCGTAGTACCTGCGGCCTGATTTCGCACTAGCGTCGAAGAAGAACAATGAGCTCCTGCCGTCGAAGGTGGCGTAAACGGGCCTTAGCGACCGTATTGCAGTGTGGGAAGGGCAACAGAATGAGAGGATCCTTTTATGGAATAATGCAATCCGTCGATACCGGTCTTTGCAGCGTTCCACAGCCATGGCATTTTGAATGATCATGGTTTTGTTTATCGGCTGTGCATTCAATTCGTTTCTGCGTCAAACTCGACAACAATTCTGACCATTTCTATTAAGGTGCTGAAAACAGCTTTGAAGCAAAGGCGCTGTGTCTTGGATTCAACAAAGGCGACACAGAAGGTGCACGAACAAGAACGTGTCATCTCTTGCGCATTCGCTTTGTTCTGTGTGTCCAGTTCCGCTTTTCCTCTGGATACTTCCATGCAGAGTGCAGTTAAAATTGAAATTTTTGACATTTCTCGAACAGGGGTACGCAAGAATTGCTTTTATATTTGCGTGCTCGCAATTTAAAAGATGCATCTGCAGCTGGAGGGCACGGCGGGGAAGGCGATGACCACATGATTCCATTCAATTTCAGTTCAAGTTATTTCAATACTTTATGCATGCCTACAGCCGGGTCAAAATCGGCAAGGACACCCGAAGGCCGAAACAATCCACGGTACCTCCGATGTCAGCACAAAAAATAGATATTGCAAGCGATGAAGGAAATGAAGCAAAAGAAACAACTACAGAAAAAAAGAAACGAAAAGACAATGACAATTAGCAACACATTCAAAATCAAAAGAGAAATAACCAAAAGGGTACAAGCACAATAATTGGAAAACAAACTATTATGTGCGGAAAATATAAAAGTCAAACAGGTAGTTTCTTGGTGCCGATTAAGCTTGTTGGAAGAATAGGTTTACATTGCTAGGAAAGAAATTCTAATGTAATACCGTATAAAACCGCATGGCATGCGTACCCAATTCTAATTTCCGTAAGCTATATTTTTCTTATGATTTAAGAAACGAAAGTTATTGGACTTAAAAGTCATGCGGATAAAATAACTGTGTAATAGGAATTTGTAACAAGGAATTTCGAAAAATAAAATTTGGACGTTCGATCGATACATTTAGGTTAGTTGCCAAACCCGAATTTCTATTAAAGGAAAACACATGTGATTGACCGGGACCATAGCTGATGTCGCTAATGACTAGTTTCTGTAAATTAATTGCATGTGGCAGGGGATAGTAGCTTCAATGACGGTGAACAATTGAAAAATGTAAGCCCAGAAGAAACTGGAGGGTATGTGCAGGCCCCAATCAATGCCCTGAAATCTAGATGCTTGCTTAACAATGCAGATTACATGATTATCAAAATAGAAATTATAATGAAAAACAACGGCTCGAATATAACGAGATAACAAAGGGATTGTTAAGACGATTAATAAATATTTGGAAGCACAAGAAATGGGGATTGCGACAGCTTGTAGGCTTTCACCAGGGTGGGACAGATGACCTGTTTATTACGGTTTCCCATAGAAAATAAAACAACTTGGGTATCCTGTGACTCTATAACCCTCGACAACGGGAAGGAGAATGCGTGCGTATGGTTTCTAAATTTCATGGTTGATCTTGCAAAGAAGGTGGGTGCAACTGGCTGGTTAGTACGCGCTCATTATTGCTATTGCACTGCCGACGTTTTGAGCTCGTGAATTGCTGACAAATGTTTAGTCTTCTTTAAGAACCCGTTGAGGTTATCATGGTGAATCTTGTGCCGTGGTTTTAGAAAAACTTCTTCAACTTGAAAGCACTAAATGTGATCCTCAGGTAGGAAATGTATGCAGGTCTCATTCTTGTGTGCGAAACAAAAGCACGTTTATAACGGGTGCGCAGATGACTGGGCAAGTAAAAGACTCTTTCGGGCGAAATGCAGTTGAAAAAACCTACGGCAATTTTTTTGGTTATTCCGCTGATGGTAAGGTCTCCAAGGAGGCGAAACGTTTCATGATCTTGCAGCTCTGGCAAGTGTCGCAGTGGCGAATATTTTTATAAACATCAGTGAAGATTTAGCGCCAGTAACACCGTGAACACAGCTCTCGCGATGTCTTCTTGACTCTGACAGATCTAATATGCCATAAGCTTTCTTAAGAGCGAAAGACCGCAGTGAAAAAAGAGCGTGGACTTTTCACATCCCGGACCCGCTGCGGTGGGTGAGTGGCTAAGGCGTTCTGCTGCTGAGCACAAAGACGCGGGTTCGATTCCCGGCCGCGGCGGCCACTTTTCTGGTGGAGGCGGAAAGCAAAAACCCCGTGTGTACGAGATTTTGGTGCACGTCAAAGATTTCCAGGTGGTCAAAAGTAATCCGGAGCCCTCCGCTTTTGCGGTCCTGATCACCTGCGTTGCGTCGGCGCATTAAACCCTACAATCAATCAATCAATTTTCACATCCGTCTTTGTGTGGCTATGACCATTGTATTTTCAATGATGTCACCGTTAAGTTATTCGACTAAAAGTCATGCGGATAAAATAACTGTGTAATACAAATTTGTAACAAGGAATTTAGAAAAATAAAATTTGGACGTTCTATCGATACATTTCAGTTGCCAAACCCGCATTTTTATTAGAGGAAACGTAGGTGACTGACCGGGACCATAGCTGATGTCACTAATCGCTAGTTTCCGTAATTTAATTACTGGTGGCTGGGAAAAGTAGTTTAAATGACGGTGAACAACTAAAAAATGTAAGCCCAGAAGGAACTGGACGGTATGTGCAGGCCACAATCAATGCCATGAAATCGACATGCTTGCTTAAAAATACAGATTACATGAATAATAAAACAGAAATTACAAGTTTTTTACCCGCATGACTTTTAAGTCGAATACCTTAATGGTGACATCACACCTGGAGAGCTTCAAAGGCCGACGGAAAAGACGACGTCGTCGATTTTGGATGTTTCAGGCTACCGCAATGCAGCGTTATCGGTAACCACAGTGAAAGGTCCTCAATGTCGTTGCAACTTCATGCGTCGATGGGATTCTTCAAGCTCAGTGATGGCGTAATATATTTTATACTTGAGCAGCTTGTTGGAATGGCATGCAACCGTGTGCTGTAATCCTCCATGAGCATGCTTAAAAGCCATGCCGACACCTTTGATAGACGCATCACAGTAGTGCACAAAAGGAACGGAGGCACCATCGACAACAAGGCCTAGCTCTTCCGTTACACATTTCTTAAGATAAGTGTAAGCTACTTCGTCATCACTCTCCCAGATCAAAGTTGTATATTTGCTTCGGCTGCTGAATAGGGCGCAGAATGCCGCCTGGCCAGGAAGCCCTGTACTGAGAACACCCCTCATAGTTCCGTAGGGACAACAATCACGATGAGATAAATAAAGGTTCTGTTCCTTCACCTCCTTTGCAGGCGTGTCACTTGGTGAGCACTTGTACAAAAGTTGTTGGCACCGACGGTAGACATTCACTGCCAGTGAAATCGCCGTAGCTCTTTTGCGCGTGGGCTTGGCAGTTTCTGCGTTCGTCCAACGCCGCCTGTATAAACATTGCCTAACGCGTGAGCGAAAAATGGCCAAACAGCCACTCTCCTGTTGCTCTCTCCTACCCTTCCCCGCTCCGTAGCCTTACAGCGTGCTTTCGTGTCCGCCAGCCAGCGCCGCTTCTCGGAAAATATGCAAAATAGTGGAAAGTTTGTTTAGCGTTCCCAAGGCGGCGCTCCTACGCCTTCTTGTTTTTCACCATGCCTGTCTGTCTTGGTCTGTCACTGATAAAACACTTCCTTTGTCACGAAGCAAAATCCCTTGCGCTGCCGCAGGCTGATGCCGACTTTGCGAGCTTATCTACTCGGATCACAGGCCCTGAAATTTTCTGAGTGAAGCATCCCACCTCTATCCCCTCCGCATTTAGGTATTGTTTTGACCCCGCTGTTCGCACTCCGCATCGGTACGCAGTTCTAAAATTGATGACTGTACTGTAGAAGCGCCCGGACAGCGTGGCGGGATCCCAGCTGCTTATCCTTTTGTTTCCTATAATTTTCTGAAGTTTACAAGCACGTGATATTATTGGAAAGTAATCGTAAAAATGAGCGCCTGAAAAAAAAAGTGCACATTATTTTTTCTTCTCTAAATACTCCAGAAAGAAAAATATCAGTAAAGTAATGGCTGCCCCATCCGAAAATATCGTTTTTCTGTTAGCTATATGTCTACCCGACAATCAGTATGTTCTTACACTATTTCAGTCCGCCTCCGTCTTTATCTTTGGAAAAATGCAGCAAGTATGAAGCGAGCGACACATTGAACGAGATCCCCCAGTGCGCCACAGAACTAGCGCCCCGTCGCGGCTAAGATGTAAGCGAAACGGCCCTTGAAGCCCAACAGGCAAGCTGACAGACACACTTCGTAGAAGTGGGTGCAGCGTTCGCGACTCGCGAGCAGTGACGTAAGGCGAGATGTCCGCCGGCACGCGCCACATAGCGGATCAGTGCCTGAACTAAGCGTCCCTACCCTTCCCATTGAAAAGCGCGCGACGCGTCAGGCAATGTTAATACAGGCGGCGTTGGTTCGTCAAACGCTGTGTGGCCAAGACAGATTCGACCGCCTTCTCGAAAGAAGCTATAGAGTTACAGACACCAAAGTGCGTGACATGCCATTCCTAGCGGCCCATATGTGTTTCAAAGGCGGTTCTCGGAAGTAGCAATAATGACATTCGTCCTTATATCATGGCAAGGAATGAAGAAAGATTAACTACAGATTGCGGCTTAAAGGGGCACTAAAGGCAACCAGCAAGTCGGTTTCAAATGAAAGATTGACTTTCCCATAGCCATTTTAGCGTTGATTCAGTGTCGAAAGATAACATCATTGCTGAGAAACAGCTGATCAAACTCTCATCAAGACGTACCAAATAATGACATTCGTCCTTATATCATGGCAAGGAATGAAGAAAGATTAACTACAGATTGCGGCTTAAAGGGGCACTAAAGGCAACCAGCAAGTCGGTTTCAAATGAAAGATTGACTTTCCCATAGCCATTTTAGCGTTGATTCAGTGTCGAAAGATAACATCATTGCTGAGAAACAGCTGATCAAACTCTTATCAAGACGTAACAAAAACGACTGAGACGACTGTATGCGTCACAATAAACCGGAAGCAAGCAAGGCAGCGTTAATGTATACCAGTACAGAAGTGACCGATTACAACGCCACCACGTACCGTGCGGTTTAGTCAGTGTCAGTTAAATCAGTCGCGCTTTCCCGAAACCCCACATTTTTCAATTACCGACCACTAAGGAAAATCTTCCGTTATTGGGCTAGTGATCACTACATTGACGCTTTGTTGAAGAAAGACATCCCCCTCGCGAGGGGCACGATCAAATGCACAGCATTTCCGAGGGGGTGCGCCGGCAAGTCGTATCTCTTGATCGCGGGACCCGTGTCGCCATCTTTTGGAAGCGCGGGACAACTTGTGGCGCTTTCGAAACAAACGAGAAATGAGTGAAGGATATAAGGCGCGTTCGGTGCATCGAAATCTGTGTCGGTTTCGTGGCTCGGTCGGTTGTGCGCCGGGCACCTTGCGTTCCGCCCGCGGCGTCATGGGTTCGAAACCGGGCGCCGGCAACTGTTATTTCTTCCTGGCTGCGGACTACGACAAGGCGCGCCTGCGGACTACGACAAGGCGCGCATGCGGACTACGACAGCGCACGCCAACGCCGCGTGACATTGTGAGTTACTAAAATGCTATGCATTTAAAACGACTGAGACGACTGTATGCGTCACAATAAACCGGAAGCAAGCAAGGCAGCGTTAATGTATACCAGTACAGAAGTGACCGATTACAACGCCACCACGTACCGTGCGGTTTAGTCAGTGTCAGTTAAATCAGTCGCGCTTTCCCGAAACCCCACATTTTTCAATTACCGACCACTAAGGAAAATCTTCCGTTATTGGGCTAGTGATCACTACATTGACGCTTTGTTGAAGAAAGACATCCCCCTCGCGAGGGGCACGATCAAATGCACAGCATTTCCGAGGGGGTGCGCCGGCAAGTCGTATCTCTTGATCGCGGGACCCGTGTCGCCATCTTTTGGAAGCGCGGGACAACTTGTGGCGCTTTCGAAACAAACGAGAAATGAGTGAAGGATATAAGGCGCGTTCGGTGCATCGAAATCTGTGTCGGTTTCGTGGCTCGGTCGGTTGTGCGCCGGGCACCTTGCGTTCCGCCCGCGGCGTCATGGGTTCGAAACCGGGCGCCGGCAACTGTTATTTCTTCCTGGCTGCGGACTACGACAAGGCGCGCCTGCGGACTACGACAAGGCGCGCATGCGGACTACGACAGCGCACGCCAACGCCGCGTGACATTGTGAGTTACTAAAATGCTATGCATTTAAAAAACATCATGTCGTTTCGATGCCCCGCCAATGTTGGCGTAGAGCCAACCGCTCGTGCGTAGCTCGCACGCTACCTCGAAAAGCGGTACCCCCGACCCAACTATGCACGAGTACCGCCATCTAGCGGAATCCCGGAAAGACTTTGCCAAAGCCAGACGTTTTAATCCCTTCAGGTGCGAGTTGTGTGGTATAGCCAGTGGTGGCCGCACCTGCCTAACGTTTTCGCTACTGCCTGCCTTATTTTCCAAAATGCCACGTGTACGAGTGGAATATTCGTTTTCTCGGTGTGCTAATTTATCGGTCTTGAAGAACCTGTATTTTTTACTTAACTGCCCCTGTAGGAGCAACAACAAACCCTGCTATTGGAAAGAATATAATAACAGAGAAGACGGTCGATATAACTAGCGATGCAACGAAAAATGGTGGCAGTAATACTTAGCGATATATGATGCGTGTGATATAGAAAACAAAGTCGGGCGCTAAACTTCCTGTTGGATTTAGGAGAAAGTGGAATTGTGCTGGCAATTCTGTGCGGAGAACGCACTACCAGACGACCACCAGAGCAACAAAATGCTTGAAGGTAGCTTCAAAGAGACGGAACTGCAAATATGAAAAGGGCGATAACTCGATGGAGGAGTAAGGCATGAATATTCTTTTCCAGTGAATTAATTCGGGAACGTAAAGGTGGAGCGGTTTGGAGACGATGAAAGAGGCTGTCGTCCTGCGGAGGATATAAATAGAACGATGACTGTGATAAGACAATGGATAGAAGATTTCAGGGAGCTTCTATTTTATGTCTTTGCGCCGTGCTAGTGCCGATATAATTTGCACAGTCGGCAGGATAGTCATACTGCGCGGCAACAACACACTCCTAAATATGATAAGATGTCCATAATATTAAAAAATGATAAGGTGTTTACAATGCCGTAGGGCAAATGATGTCTCAAACAGAGACTGCACGAAGGGACAGGCGTTTTTTTACAGGCTCGCCGCATGATTGTTTGTGCACCGGGTACTATTTGTACTTTTGTTCCCCGCGTCTTCCTAACAATTCGCGACAAGTCGTGTGTTCCTGACAAGTCGCGAAACGAGGCTGCGCCCTAGCAGTGCACTGAATAGGGTAGATAATATATAAATGGCCTGAGTGCTGTAGCTCTGGGGTTTTTTTTGGGCAGAACGTGACCGATGGTCAGGAACCCACCACAAACAACGCTGTGGCAAAGGCACCCTAGCCGTAGGCGCCCGGCCACCGTCATCCACTTTCATCCGAAGTGAGCCGTAAATACCCTAGCCGTAGGCGCCCGGCCACCGTCATCCACTTTCATCCGAAGTGAGCCGTAAATAAACACACTTCTGTATTGCTGAACGCCTACTTCTGTGTGCGCTCCTTCGCGCGTAAGTGCAAGGGCTTGCCTGCGTGTGTACATCTATAAGCAAAAAATAGGTCTCTGTCTTCTGCGAAAGAAGAGAGAAAGTGGCTGGGTGCGCCTCACCTCTGAAAATGATCTATTCACTACCGTAACGCCCGGAGCCTTGTCTTCGGTCACCCTAACGGAGCACGCGCCTCAACGGAAGAGCTACTACATCGATCATTTGTACGCGGGCATCCAGCCTGCTTGTGGACGTCTGTGTGTCTGCCTGTATGTATGTATGTATGTATGTAAGTATGTATGTATGTATGTATGTGCGTATGTATGTAGTGTGTGTGTATGTGTATATGTGTGTATGTATGTATGTATGTATGTATGTATGTATGTATGTATGTATGTATGTATGTATGTATGTATGTATGTATGTATGTATGTATGTATGTATGTATGTATGTATGTATGTATGTATGTATGTATGTATGTATGCATGCATGCATGCATTCATGCATGTATGTATGTATGTATGTACTGACGTAGGTATGTATCAGTATTGTGCGTAACTCTTCCTTCGCTCTTGCTTCCTCATATCCCCTGGCATCCTGAACGTGGAGCGCGATGTTTCGGAATGCTCTCACCCGACACCGATTGCTTCTACGTGTCCAGGCTTTGTCGGAACAACGTCCGTTCCCGTAATTGTTTTCCGGAGTCAAGGTTCCACGGCGTCGTCATATCACAAGGCGATTCCTCAAGGCACGTGCCCACCCATCATTTCGCGTTCGCGGAAGTGAGCTAGATAGCTGTAGATTCGTTTAGCCCAATACCATCGTAGATCAGTTGGACATTGCGGGTCCTCAAGCACCGATGGGGCCTCCTGGCCTCGTTCCACGAATGAAGAGCCTAGTTGCACGCAAGGACGGTACTACAAATATTATGACTCAGTTTGAGCTGAAAATGTAGTTTTCAATAAATGACAGCTTGTAACATACTAGTGCCTGCGTATTTCACTAGTCACTTCTTTTATTTGCAATTTAGAGCTTCATATAATTAATCCTAACTTATTGCGCCCTTAGGCGCATTTGCGCAGAAAGTTGGGTGAACGAAAATGTTCATATCCGTGCACCTGCCCGGAATAAACTACGTCCTTGCCGTCGCGTCACAGTATGTTCTTCTGTGGAGGCAATGGCATCGTTGTAATGTAGCTCACAAAAGGGCGAATCCGCCCTCGCTCAAAACACTTTGCACCATCTGCGCAGCTTCCATATTCACTTCCTTTTTTTCATAGGCGCAAGGGGTCAACAAGGTTTGGAATGGCTGAGAACTCACCAAAAGTGAGTGCGTACCACTTCCTCAATAATAGCGCGATATTGCGTGCTTCGCTTCTCTCCGCTTACTTCATTGAGCTGTAACGATTTCCATAAAAAACTCATAGCGGTTCTTACTTCTTTCTGGAAGACACTCTACCCTATATTTGCGCTACTTCCTGCAGTCAAACGTGCCGGTACCACTGCAAAAGAACTAACGCGCCAAGAAGGCCCGAGTTCACTTCGCAATGATGCTATACATTTCAACAGTGAGGATAAATGGGGTGTTGGGGTCGTAAATCGTCTACAATCAATGTTGTTATGTCCTCTGGATATTTTCGAAGTTGGGACGTACGCAGTTTTTGTTGACATATAGCTAGGTCTACGTTATCTTTTAAAGCCTGAAGTAGCATGAAGTTTAAACAGGTTTGTGTTTTCTAGCTCGCGGGAGGAACATAAATTGGTGTATGAAGTGGACGTTGTTTTACATATAATTGAATACTGCAGGCTCGGTTGGGTGCAAAATGGTAATTTGCTTGACATTCGAATTTCAAGATATATTTGCAGTTTATTGTGATGTAATATTGGTAAGTTGCACGCATATTGCGTTTTTTTGTTTTGTTGACTGAAAAAAAGAAAAAAATACCGCACATACGCCCAATGCAGCCACTTTTGAATGTCCTATTGCTGCATTGTAGAGTGAACGTTTCCGGAAATCTTAAGAGCTAAAGTGAAACTAACTTTATCTATGCGATGTAAATGTTGGCTATCTCTAAACAATTGACGCGTTGTTATTAACTACCCCGGTGCCTGCAGAGAGGGATATACAAGCCCACAAAAACATCTTTTGAAATTTCTGCAACACCTCTGAAGCTTTTGGAATGCGACCAATATTGACGACCATCACCGATTGACTATTACTAGAGACCGAAGTTTTGGCAAATGTCTATTTTGTTCCTTGCGCTTTTCTTGGCCAACTTTGACATATGAGCGTAATTTGGTTTGATATGTTTTTAGAGTGCCAATAAATGCCTATCCTGTCGTTTGTGCATAAATGCCTACAAATGTATATAAATGCCTATTTTTTAATATCGGCGCTAATACGAACACTAGCCACATGTATTGCGTTAGAGTGCAGTTTGAGATCGTTATTCATGCTACCGGGCAGCAATGTCAGTGCGGAGCTCCTTGGGGTTAAACTTAGTCCTCTAGTTCAACCAACTCCCTGAAGGAAAGCGTAGCAGCAGCGAAATGGGACGACCATTTTCATTGACAAGAGGCACAATTCTGAATCCGCAAATCTGGAGATGGTGGTAGTTTACTTTCGTTTCCACCATTTTGTAAGTGATTCCTAAACTACGTTTTGCGTGCTCTCGAAACAGATTTCTTCAAAAACGTGCAGTCCCATTCTCGTTTCTAGAAGTGCCCTGAAGTCCAACTGTTTTTTCGACCCAACGGTTTAGCATCGAACACCCCTTTCTTAGGAGATGATCCCTATATTGAAGAGCCAGCGGTGAACTCTCACTGCACAGCTGCATTTCCTTGCGCCGAGACATGCTTTTCCATCAAAAAATCTTTTCTTTTTTTTTAATTTATTTGAGAATACTGCAGACCTTCTCGGTCCAAGCAGGAGTGGTACAATGGGTAATACAAACAACGATGTCACGTACAGAAAGGTACAGACACAATCCAAGAAAAGAAGAAAAAAAAACTATACAATTCCTAGTAGTCAAAACAAGTGTCAGATTGCAAAGTTCATAATCATGCGGAAAAGTACAATCCCATCGAAGGCAAAAAAACTGCTTACAATAAATCCTCTATTAGTACATTTGCGTCTATTGTTCGAAACTTATAGTTTTAATCTTTTCAATAAAGGATTCTACTGTGTCACAGTTCACAGCTATTGATGGAAGTTGATTCCAATATGCAATTGATGACGGAAAAACAGAGTTTTTGTGGATGTTGTTGTGACTTGAGGGCATTCGTAATGTCTTATTGTGGTTAGTTCTCGTGGAATGCCTGAAAGGTTCAAGAAGATGGTCTGATCGGGATATTGTATAATTCCCATGATAGAGGAGATACATGAATTTAAGTTTAGAATGTATTCGCCGTTCGGAAAGACAATGAAGTTCGGCTCTTTTACGTAGATTAGTAACACTGGTATACCTGGAATAATCGGAAAACACAAATCGAACTGCTTAGTTTTGCACTCTCTCAATTTTATTAATAAGAAATTTTTGATAAGGACACCAAATTATATCTGCGTATTCTAGTGCTGGTCTAATCAGGGCCTTATAGGCGGTTAATTTTACTGCAGGGGGAGTGTTACGGAGTTTTCTCTTTAGGAAACCCAGCTTACCTTGCGCTTTCGAACAAATAGCAGTTATATGTGGTTCCCAATTAAGGTTGGATGTTAATGTTACTCCCAAATATTTAACTTGATCGCTTTTAGTAATTTCTAAATTGTCTAATGTATAAGCAAAGTTGAGTGTTTTTTTCTTATTCGTGAAAGTTATGGCTACGGTTTTTCTCGCGTTCACTGTCATTCCCCACTGGGAACACCAGGCTTGAATTTTTGTTAATGAGTGGTTAAGGTTAATCTGGTCCTCAGCTCGATTTACCCTTGTGTACACGACGCAGTCATCTGCGAAAAGCCTTATTTGAACGGATGAGTCAATGCCCATAGGAATGTCGTTGATGTAGATAAGGAATAAAATTGGTGCTAAGACTGATCCTTGTGGTACGCCCGAAAGGACGTTCAGGCTGTTCAACGTGTGGTTGTTCACAGCAACAAACTGCTTGCGGTTGTGTAGATATGACGTTATCCATGTAATAATATTATCTTCAATTCCAATTGCTTGCATTGTTGTTATTAGGTCAGGGTGGCGAACGACGTCAAATGCTTTTGCGAAATCTAGAAAAACGGCATCTATTTGTCCTCTTTCATTCAGTGCATTCGCAATGTCGTTGGTAATCTCGGCTAGCTGCGTGACTGTTGATAAGCCAGATCGAAAACCGTGTTGCCGATAGTAGAGCAGGTTGTTAGTTTCAGGTTGTTTCAGCAGGTTGTTAGATAGTAGAGCAGGTTGTTTTCAGCCGCTAAACACGTCTTGAGGAATACTCTTCAAATCTGTGGAAGTGTATTTGCGAGTGTTGGAACGTCTTGCCTGAACAATTCGGATAATGTGATTGTACATAAGAAAACTCGTACACTAGGTTGTATCTGAAAGTCCTCATGAACGCATGGTAATTTCTCTATAAATCGTCGTCTCTCTCGCATTTATTATTTATGTCTGCTTTTGCTGTGTCGTTGATAAATTGTGTCAGAACCTTCTAGAATAACGTTTCTTAAATCCGCATCCACAGTTTTAAAGTACTCTGTTTCAAGCCCGTTTCACTATATTCAACGCTCGAGCAAGCGACATTGGCTATTGAATATGAATGTGAGCAGTGCGCTTGTTGGACTAAGCCAATACATTACCATTATTCCAGCAATATTACGGGATAAATGAACGGCAATCTTCGACTGTTGGCGCACCTGGCATTGATAAACGATACCATTTCTTGTTTGCCAGTCGTATACATACAGGTCACGCAGGTCTTCGGTTGAAATTTTTGCATTTACGTCAACATTTATTGTTCTTATATTTACTACGTTGGAGGTCTAGAACGCTGGTTTGTCTGCCTATTCTGGGCAAATAAAATCCGGTTTTTTAACGGCTAAAAGTTCAGCCTCTAATTATTTCACATTACACCTCCACTCGCATCAGTCAACTTTGAAACTGGCTCGAAAGATCCCTAAGCCGAGGTTTCGTTCTAAAGCGTTCTGCCAATCTCAAAAATTCCTTATGCGTGTATGGGACATCCCAAAAAGCCGTACGGGTGCTCGTATGCTCTTATTTAGTTGTTGCAATAGATGTGTAGCGGTCCATCGCAGGAAAGGGAGTGACTGACAAAAGAAAAGGCCACCCACCACGAATCAGGGAGATTTTTTGATGCATGCCCAAGACTGTCTTTTTCCGGCTTCGCTATATGGGATGCGACACCTTCATCCAGCACCTCCTCATCACAGGCCATCAAATAATGACTCCTCATCTACAGGCGAGGAAGTGGGGGGGGCAAGGAAGTACGAACGATGGAGCGCACAAAATTGGACACATACGGTGTCAGCTACCTGCTAGGTTCGAAAGCTCTGCTCATGCGCTGGATTTCCACAGATTTGAGAGTGTGGCCAGTCACTAGTTCAGTGGCATACCCAGTAAAGGGGTGCTGTAATTCCTGCAGGGAACATTTTGAAACCACTGAGCAGCTCAGCAAGAAGACTGTTTCTGGCCAAAGCGTTCGCATATGCACGGTCCACCTTGCTTTCAGCTGTAAAGTTAACTCCCTCACCTTTACCGATAACAGCTGCGGATGCACGTTTATGAAAAAGCAGAGGTTGAAGTTAAGCGGAAGATTATATCTATTTTGTCCTGGTCCTTCAAAACAATGAACTTTCGAAAATAGATGTTATCTTTGACGCGATGCCTGGTGCAGGAGGTTACGTAGGGGTGGTAACTTCGTGATGTGCGCCCGAAGTATTACATTGTGAACTGGACAGATATTCTATCTCTCATCTTTCAACGAATTTCTGTTCATTGGCAGCGCGGAAATCATTTCATAACAATCGAACAGGATGATTACGCAGTGTGCGTCGCATGGAGGATGTGGTTGTTTACATTTCAATGTATATCCGTATGAAGGAGACAACTATAATTTTTTGTGATATAGTGTGGATGGAACCAAGTGGTAAACGGCGACGAGGATAAGGGTGTGCAGTGCTCCCTTCGTTGGTGGGAAACACTCTACGCATTAAAAAGCTATGTCATGCGCCCATGCGATTTTCCCGCCGACTATCCGCAAAACGCCTGCGATAGCTAAAGACACGAGCGCTGGTTTTGAACTACCAGTTGGCTTCCTGTACTTACTGTGTATCAGGAAATACTTGTCATGTTTTTGAATCTTCCTGTCAGAGTTAAAGGTTACAACTGCAGATTCCAGCCATTTAGAGGAAAGGAAATAAGATAGCTGTTTGTTGACCACTACCAACACGAATGGCGCCTTTTTCCCCGTGCACAATAAGGTTTTTTGAGCCATCGTGGCGTTCTGCCTGTCATTTTTTGCAGATGCCAACTTTACAATGAGGTAATCGCGTGCTTTATTGAGGATTGCAAACGGCTACCTCACATGCTTCCTTTCTTATTTGTGGTGTAATTAGTAGCTGCGCTCTTTCAGCACCAGAAAGATTTCTTGGCCCTGTCAAGTTTTTATCACTCGCTGCGGCTACCGAACTTGTCCATTGAATGCGAGCGACTTCTTTATCAGCAATCTCTGCAGCTCACTCCAATGAAGTCACAACTGCAAGTGAATCACGTAAAACAAGAAAATAACCTGTCATAGCACTTGTTGCCTGTTCTAACGTCTATTAATCGCATTTTATTTTGCCTACGTTTCATGCGCTTAGCACAACGACAAACACAGATTTTGTGCACATACCTGAAAAAAATACAGTAGCAGCGGCAAAAAAAACCGATTTCATTTGAAGTGCACTGTACACGCGTGGATACAGTAGCAAAAAATACAGCAGCCACACCTATCGGCGTGTTTCTTGCGCGTAGTGGACCCCTTTCACCCTGACAATCTTGCTGATCTCAACTGTCAGTTGGCTTAGCCTCTTTCTTTAAAAACCAAAGTCTTTTTAATGAAGCAAGCATGTGTAGGTGTTGAAGGGAAGAGTACACAAGAAGGAACCAGCGTACGTTAACGCTTTCTTTTCGGCCAGTTTTTAATGTCAGACGGTATCTCTCTTCCAGCAGTTGCACTAACATTTAAAAGAGGACAGTGATAACTTTAATAAAAATGGTTAAAATCCTTAACTGCGACGGCATGCGTATCCTTCTTTACCGTGCTTACGTATGCGTGACGGAGACAGCAACCTTTGACACTGCAGTTCTGCGCGTCACCTCAGCTCAAACTCGTCGAAAACGTGCTTGCTCTTCCGAAGCTTCATGCCTTTTTCCTCATTTGCCAATGAAAAGAGTTCAGCAGTGTCAATACGCGAAATACGCGAATGTGTTACATTGTTCGCTATCGCGAACACCTGCGTAATTGATGACTCCGCCACACGGCACGAGCTTCCACGGCACGAGCGGCACATCCAACCACGGCCCGACAGCGCCACCGATGGTGGCACTGTAAAGGCAGAGCTCCACGCACACTTAGTTGTAGCGCGTTCTGCATGGCTAGCCTCATTACCCTGCAAATGCATCCCTCAATTGACAAAATGTCAGCATGAAAATAAATGTGAAGCTTCTGATGGTTGAGATATAAAACACACTTGGAACCAGAACCAATCGCACGATGTTCGCGAACAGCGGGTGGTTTCTCCTCTTTTGCTGAAGGTTACAGATAGATATAAGGCTCCATGAGTTGGGCTGAAAGATTACATTGCGAAATATATGGCAACCTCAAGGCAACCATAAATGACACTTAAAGAAACTCACTTGCGCAGCCCCTAAACTGGGTTGCCACAGACTGAGCGGCCCAGCCTTTGGAGCGAGGTGATAGCCCCACCTTATCCATCAATTATTGCGGGTTAGTTTGTTACTACAGAAGCATAACACTAAAAACCCGCACTAAGTGCGAGTCAAAATAGATACCGTACAGTACGAGCGCTGGGCATCAATAAGAATCCTTACTGACAAAAAATAAAAGTAAACCGCAGGCTGAAACATGGAAATAATTATGGGGCAAATTTTTTGTCTACTTAGTATCGCCAGGCGTCCTACTGTTAGGTGTGCCCCAAAACATGTCTTCCCCGCGCTTGCGCCTGCGCTCTTTCCTTCTTTTTTGGGTTTTCTAAAAAAATCCCTTTCGTGTTTACCTCTGGGCTCCTGTGAAATTTTTTTCTGGTCTCATTCTTACTGCGGTGTTTCAATGTTTACCTCTCCTACCGTCTTCGACTAAAAATGTAGTAAATGTTTTGCCCGTGGCTGGGTAGCTTACCGCAACTGTCTTCGTCTGATCCGTCTGGGCAGTCCTTGCGGTTGTCGCAGATGAACTCCCGGCGCACACACTGTCTTCCGGCCCGGCACGGGAAGTGGCCCTCGGGACAGTGGCTTTTCGCGGGCTCCGAAACAGTGGTAGAGAGGAATACTGTCCACGGGAAGCAAAAACACCAATTTGTGGTCGTGAGATCTTGTAGGAGACGAACGAGAAGCTTCGCAAAGATTTGGGCGGGGATACCACTTTTGTAATGCAAATTTTTTGCACTGCAGTTGATAATTTTTATTTTGATGTGTTCCTTCAAAACAGCAGGAGATTGAAAAGAACCACGAAAAAAATTCCACTGGGCTGTCGAGTAACCGCACCTAAAGGTCCTATTCCAGGGATAGTTTTTTCACTTCTCTCTCTCTCTCTCTCTCTCTCTCTCTCTCTGAGAGAAATTGTAATGTTGTAATATAGATATAATAGAACTTGTAATATTGTAGATAGAGAGGGCGTTCTTCCTCTCTCCCTCTCTCTCTCTCTCTCTCTCTCGCTCTTTCTCTCTGTTGCGCTCAGGCGCCACAGAAAGAGCGAGCGAGCGAGCGAGAGAGAGAGAGAGAGGGAGAGAGAGAGAGAGAGAGAGAGAGAGAGAGAGAGAGAGAGAGAGAGGGGGGGGAAGAACATTTTTTAGAGCGAAGAGCGGTTCTGACTACCCAACTGCAGGTCGTCTCTATTAAACTCTCTCTGGTCTAGTTCCTCCTTTTCTGACGAACGCCGAGAAGACCACGTCCATGACAGTCGCAAACAAAGCTGGCCGTAGGAAGTTCGCCGTGCGACTTCCATTTATACGCATAGGCACTTATCGGGTTGTTCAATTAACAGAGCTCCGTATTTGGGGCCTCCATATTGACCAGTCTGGTAGGGCTACAGGATGGCTAAAAGCAGTGGGGAAAAAGACGGCAAATACCATTCGCCTAATCCCGGCATTACACCAAAAGCGGGTGGTGCAAGAACTGAGGCCGCTCGGAGGCTGGTGTGCGCTGTGCTCAAGCCACGATTGGTTTATAACGCCCAATTTCAGCGTTTAACCGTTTCCAAACATGCTCATGCTACACTGGAAGCTGTTCATCGAGAAGCCATGCGAACCATCACCGGCCTGCCTCGCATCACAAGTATACCACTCCTCCAAGAACAAGCTCAGCTGAATATAATTGACGAGCTCATATCTCGACGCCGAGCTGTGCGACTGTCAAAGTGCTCATGTGTGCAGAACAGGCATGCACTGCACAATCACTTCAATATGGGCCTCTTGGCTCCTCAGGAAACTCAGGATGACCTTCCACCGTGGGGTTACATGATAATAACCAGCAGCAAGACAAGCCACCTGCTGAGAAGGCGGACAAAGGAGGGTAAAGTACAGCTATCTCCCCTTCCAAATAACCCTAGACCAGACGATGAATGTATCTTATACACCGATGCTGCATGCACATAGACATGTGGAGTCACAGCGTGGACTAGCCAGACTTGTTCCAGCATAGAAGACTGTATTCCTTGCACCTCTGCAACACGCACCCCATTCTTGCTGTAATTCCAGACTATACACGACGTTCTGCTTTGTGCAGCCGTCTGCAATAAAGCCTTGACCACCATCAACCTTTGTACCGACTCTCCGCAGGTGATGCATTATCTCAAACAGGTTGCGCAGACTCCCATAATCTGCCAACGAATCCGCCAGCTCCACAGCAAAATGTGAAAGGTGTATGTGTCATGGGTGCCTGGTCACACCAATATTGTAGTAAATGAACGGGCTGACGTCCAGTCACACAACTGCCCGGCCCCATCATCCCACTCCCAGCTCCCAGGTGACCCATGGGCCACACGAATGGTGGCAAAGGAGGATCTTTGAGGCCGAACGCGAGCACTTATACCTCCTTGTTCGGTTATCCTTCCCTGAACCTTACCGGGCTGGAGGAGATTCGAACGATCCGGTTGGGGGTGGCTCTTGCTCCTGCCCGCACGAGGGGGTGGAAGGGGGACTAAGGAGGGTGCGTGAAATGTCTAACCTGGTCTGATGAAATGTCTCCCGCAGACCTTCACGATCTATTATGGACATACCTTAGAACGAAGGACATTCGAAGGAAATGTCTGACGGCAGCCGGCCTAAATTTGCGCAAGACGCATTACTATCGATGGTTCCATGGTCCTGCCTACCGTTTCTTGCTGGACTATATCATTGTGTCCAACCTGATTTCCTGTGTATACATTGGACTCACTTAAGGTCTTCTAAGCCTTGGGGCTATTGAATAAATAAAAATACGAAGCCGAGCTTTGTTACGCACGATTGTGCCACAGAAAAGTATTTCGTGGCTCACTGGGCTGTGTTCGCCCTTCGTATTCCCGTAACAGCGAATACTCCCCATCGTCACTCAGCGAGCACGCTCTCCTCGAAAGCACCGTTATGACCCTCGTTATGTGGCCAGCCCGGAGACATAACGAGAAGCGAGGAGGTTAACGACCACTGTGTCCATACTTTTCCATTCGTTCGCCATCCTCCCCCCTTCCGCTCGTATTAATTCACTGACATTTTTCTGTAGCTGCCATCACTTTCCTCCTCACGCTTTACTTGCTATCACATTTACTCAATTCCAGCACGAGCATTGGCGAACACACGCATGAACTGGCGCTTACAAAGCTTCGATGTGAAAAGCAAGCAGGAAGACAATTACATACACATCAGATGTAGTCAAAAGGGTGCCACATCGTTTACGCTACTTCCACGGTTTTTTTTTTTCAACGCAGTTCGCAGGCATACACTATGTTGCGTTTCGTAGTTTTTAACAGCTTAGCTGTTTCACAAGCCGTAAGCTGACCATTGCAGGAACGAATACCAAGAAAATGGCGAGCGCTGGTGAGCCCAACCCTCACGGCGACCGCGGAGCGTTGACTGCATGCGCAGTGGAATTAGCAAAAAGAAACCCGGAAAAAAACCCCAGGAACGAGCAAGTGGCGAGGGCTGCTGAGCGCGTCGCTCGCGGCGACCTCTAAAACCCCTGATCCCGCAGTGGGTCCGTCAAAACAAAAGCAAAGAAAAAAAAATCCAGCGCTGTTGTCAAGCGCTAACCCGCGTGTAAAAAAAAAAAAACTCCAGGGCCAATGCTATACTTGAAAAGGTCACCGCGGCCGCCACATTCTCTAGAAGCAATTATGGATATAGGGACAGTGCTACGAATGTGTCCCCCCCTTACCGAGACGACTTGCAGATCCCGCCACCGCTGCCTCGCGTCGATGATAAAGAGCTGGTGGAAGTGTACACTCATGAGGATCAATTTGCATCCACCATTCGCCGCGAAGACGACGACCTCTTCGATGCATGTTACAACGGTTAGCAGCACCGCAAGTATGCATATAAACAATGACACTGAAACCGAACTATGTGTCCGGCAATGCCAACCTACAACAGCTTCACCATTTAAGTCTTTCGCGTGAGTGCACGCTTCCGGGATTTTTTTTAAGCTCTGTGCGAGGGATTTGCAGTCGACAATTTAGAACCTAGTAAATACAGAGCTTGAGGAGAGCTAGTTTCTGGGATGATTGCCACGTGCACAATAAATGCATTCGGGGCTGAAAGATATCGACGTGAAATCGACATCGAGAATTGTTTTGGGCCGGTTACTTGTGATCAAACCAGCTGGCTCCTCATCCCAATGCACCGAGGTTTGCAGCGCAACCTCCCAATGCCGAGAAATACTCCGGGCTGTTCATGCTAGCGGCTGGCCGAGCGGCACGCTAGAAATGCTACTCCTCCAAAAAATGCATGGCGACTGTCGTTTTGTAAAGGTGATATTCTTTCTCAGTCAACTTAAACCCGAAAATTTAGGCTTCACTGTCCGTCCGTCCGTCCCTCTGTCTATCTGTCTGTCTGTCTGTCTGTCTGTCTGTCTGTCTGTCTGTCTGTCTGTCTGTCTGTCTGTCTGTCTGTCTGTCTTTCGATTCAGTCCCCTGGAAAAAGATAAACATACCCTGAAACGATGCGCGCGTAAGCGTCGTCACGTGGTATTTTTCATATTTCGCGGGTTTCCTTTATCAGTCAGAATAAATGAGTACGCAATTAGTTCGTCGCTGAAAATAGCGAAGTTAGATGCCCCTCGTGGTTACCTACAAGAGCCCCATTGACACTTTAGTGATTAGGACAGTATTTCTCGAGTTAGATAAGTGATTACAATTAGTTAATTAAGTCTCATTAACGAAAAAATTACTCTCCGCTTCTTCACAGTACTGCAAACATTATGCACCTGGTTTCTTTCGAGTTACGCCTTTACTCTTTTTTTAAATCTTGGTGCATGATAGCTTGGACACCCTGTATATATATATATATATATATATATATATATATATATATATATATATATATATATATATATATATATATATATATATATATATATAGCGGGAAACAATTTCTTGGACACCGGTAAGTATAATGAAGAAAATGAAACACGTCGAAAGAGGACAAGTTTTAAAACTGAATAAAACTGAATATATAAAACTGAACGCTTGTCATTACATACGTGGAGACTGAAGATACTAGCATCCGTTTTTAAATGCAGAGCATTTCAGTAACTCACGATGTCACCCGCGTTGGCGTCCGTAGTCCGCACGCTCACTGCGCATGCGCGTCGGGTCGAGGCGATAGCGAACACTCTCTCGCGAGGGGCATTGGATTGGATTCGAACACTCTCTCGCGAGGGGCATTGGATTGGATTCGATTGGATTGGATTCGATTGGCTTAGCTTGGCTTGGCTTGGCTTGGATTTGGATTGTATTAGATTGGATTGGATTAAAGTGGATTGTGTTGGATTGTGTTGCATCATAGCCGCGGCAGACACGCTGGTGCCGGCGCATGTGCAGTACTCTCTCTTCCGCGGTTTCCTCTACTTCGGGCGCGCTGCGCATATAACCGGTGTGCCGTTCTCCGGCGAAGCAACATCCGCGCTTGGCTCAAACACCTAGCGTCCACGCCGCTTTACAAGTACGCCAACGTCGTCGACTGGGACCGGCTTACGCAGTCCCCTCAACGTATATAAGCGGCGGAGCGCGCGTTCTGAATTCAGTCAAGGGCGTCTTTGCTTGGCTTTCGCTTGACGTGACGCTTTGCTTGACTCGAGTAGTTGCGACGCATTTACTCGAGTTCCCCCCGTGGGAAGATGCGGGCGGCTTTTTTTTTTCGGCCTTCACCTTCTTTTTTCCTCGCCCACGAGTCTGCTCCGAACACGAGCTTGAAGCAGAGCCGTCACTGCTTCTTTATTCTTTTACGCACTGTAAACCGAAGAAATATGAAATAACCAAGCTGTTACCGACACTGCCCTCAGAAACCAATGGTTTCGCAAACAAAAGAGCTATCTTACCGCGCGGGTGGATCGTGTAAGCAAGACCGAACACTCGTAGCCACATTTAACACACGTGGAGAACATGTTCCCGCTAAACATAAAATGCTCTGCTTCGAATTACCAGAGCGACGTTAACATGACAGAGTTGGCCAAGAAAATTCTCTGCTATTGCGGATCTCCAGCAGATCAGAGTGCGCATGCAATAAGCGGATACTGGTGTTCCACGCTTCCTAACGTATTTCTAACCTTCGTAAAGCAACTGGCCCCGCAGGAGGAGAAACGGTGCGAGATAAAGCATAGCATAAAGCTTGTTTCTCTTGCAAATAACGTGATTTACGTAATGTTTCCCTCGTGTGGTGAAAATACGCACGCCAGACATCGAGATGTGTAAATGTGTGACCCGCAGCGGTGGCTCAGTGGCTAAGGCGTTGTGCTGCAGAGCACGTGGTCGCGCGGTCGATTCGCGGCCGTGGCGGCCGCTTTCCTGATGGAGGCGAAAAGCAAAACGCCCGTGTGTACGAGATTGCAGGGCATGTTAAAGATCCCCAGGTGGGCGAAGTTAATTCGGAGCCCTCCACTACGGCGTGCCTCATCGACTGCGTTGCGTCGGCGCGTTAAACCCTACAACCAATGAAAATGTGTAGTTGCGGGAGTACATTTGTGGCATGAAAGGTGGTGAAACGGGGAACCTAAACGCGAATTTCCGAAATGAATGAGCACATACGCCCGTTCAGAGTAGAGGGCAGCGCAATGAACGCAACGAAGCGAAGACGAGAAAAACACAAGCGCTTCAGTGTCCGCTTCGTCACGTTCATTCCGGTGCCCTCTACTCGCAAATTTATGCACCAACCGGCTCAATCTTCGACTCTTTTCACATACGCCCGATTTTAACGGCACTGTCAATATAAATGTACACGAGAACAGATAAAAATAAATGGCATAAGCCTAAGGGCAAAACAATGCGGGTGGATTGCCACAATTTAAATGCATTCTTCACGTAATAAACATAAGATGAAAGACTAATGCGAACAGCGGAAATTATGTGTATATGCGGTAAAACGTGTCAATTGCGAAGCTAGAACATTTAGTCGTTGCAACACTGTAATAGTAAGTCATTGTGAGAAAAAGCAGAGGAAAGCAATAAATATAACCAAGGGGATACAATGTCACCGGATATCGATGTTTTTCGTAATCCAGCCAGCTTTTCTCTAGGGAACCCACCACCAACAAAAATTTAATGGAGCTGAAATGAAGTAGCCAAAATAGCAAAAGCCTTTCTAAGCCACCACTCTACCACGATTAACAACCTGTAAAGCGGAAAATATAGAAAACTGGGAAATTCTGAAAATGAACAGACAAAATATGAAGACGTTATATTTTATGACTGGACGTAGCGGTTCCGTAATTTACTGCCACCACGGGAACAATAGTAACCACCGCGCCTTCCGATTCTCGGGCTCTTGAAGTGCCATTTTGGCTCTCTGCATGTTTGGACTGGCGTCCCAGTGCGTTGGTCTTCCGCTGTTTACGGAACAGAACAAAGATATGCTAAAAGGGCGCCGTTAGGACTGCGGTTAGCCTAAAAAAAATTAATCAAGTCATCACGCTGACACAGGGCAATAGCGGCACCATTCAAAACATGCAAACCGACCCCCCCCCCCCTCCCCCCCCCCCCCCAAACAAGCCGCGTGCCCGTTTGTGGAGGTTGCCTTATCGACTCTTGGAAGACTGACCCCGTCGGCGGACGCCAACCTTCGTTGGTGTCTGTATGTTGTGCAGTCAATTTTGTTTCTCCCACTGGCCCACGTCCTTATATGAGCCACGTGGGCGAGGCAAAGCAGGGTATGCTACATTTATAGTCACAAGAAAGGCTGTGCTGCCAGACTTCGGGAGACCGCTCACGCCGAATGACAACGAGGCACTAGCACGTATCTGATTTTGCGCACGTAGGTCGTTAACTACAAAAAAAAATGCCAACGAGAAAAAACAAACAAAAATGACTAAATAAATCCTAAATGTCTCTTTACCAGAGCGAGCCCTGGGGATTATATAACAAAGGAAACAAACTAAGAAAAAGACTCTGTAGGGGTGGTGTGTTAATTTCGTGCCGCCGATGAAACACGGGCAGCAAATGCAGAAACTTCTGCCTTCAGCATTAAGCGCATTCTCTCTCTCTCTCTCTCTCTCTCTCTCTCTCTCTCTCTCTCTCTCTCTCTCTCTCTCTCTCTCTCTCTCTCTCTCTCTCAATCTGTCTCTCTCTGTCTGTCGGTCTCTCTATGTCTCTCTCTTTCTCTCTGTCTGTCTCTCTCTCCCTGTCTCTCCTTCTTCCTCTCTCACTTCATCTTTCTCTGTCTCTCTGAAATATATTTTTGCGCATGTTTTGTGCAACTCTCCGACCTACACGCATCCGCCCGAACCATTCCTTAGATGAAATGCCCGTTTGGAGTGTAGGGTGATTAGCGAAGAAGTATTGCTGGGTCCTTGGGAAGACGCCCCGCGTGCACAAGGCGCATTCAAAGCAGTGTTGACATTTCTACGAAGAAGTGGCCTGAAAGCCGGACTGCAATTTAGGCCCGTCTCGGTGAACTGTTAAGCATGAACTGTTATAGCAATCGCTGATTTTTCCTCCATCTTCATACCTATTACCTCTTTGTTCCCCTTTCCGGACACAGAAATGCTGGCCATTACTGATATCATCACGCAGACCTCGAACAGCGGATCTGTTCTAGTAATGATCTTTACGTCGGTCTCTGATCGTATAGTGTCACGCTCTCTAGAGCAGGTTCCCCCCCCCACGCAAAAACCAGTTCCTAGTATAGAAAAATTCATACAGATACAAAAAAATGCCCTCGGGCCTTTATAATTGATATAGGATGATTTATATTGCCCCTAAACAACGTCTTCCTAGCAATGCAATTGTGCTTAAAGGTGAAGCCGACTTTAAGAACAGTATACGCTTAGTTTCTTTTCATCTGGCTTTGCCACATTTCCGGTTGCGCAGCGAAGCATGGCCATTTACGGAGGAAGTTTGGTTACTGAAAACGGCTTTTACGTTCGTTTTACCGGAACTATGCGGAAAAAAAATAATATGCCATCTAGTCGCTCAGACGACTTCAACATTACGCCCGTAAAAGAAGCAAAAGCCAAACAGAATCTTCGTAAAGGCAACCCACAGCTCCGCTCTTTCAGCAGATTCCACACTGGGTGTAACTGCGTTTAGTTTAACTGAAGCTTCTCCCTCCTATTTACATAACAGTAGAAGACAGTCTTCAAAAGCTACATTTGTGGCTCACTTATTAAGTGACAAAAAATGGACAAGCCCTAACCTGTTAGGCCGGCAGACTTTTTCATGAGAACCTACCGAAATTTTGAGAATTGTCTATTAATGCTTCAGCGTTCTAAAGCCCCTCCTTGGTTTCGCCGACCTTACCTGCCTTAGGGGCATTGAAGGAACACATCGACTCAGACAGCGTCTTTCCTTTGCTTATTAGTGTTAAAAAAATGCAAGTGACGGTGCTAGAATGAAGAGACATTCGTGATTTCCGTAGCTTTTTTGTAGTTTTTTTATTCTTTGTTTAGTTAATCATGTCAGCGTACTGGATTCGATACATCTTTGTGAATTAGTTTTTTTTTCTGTACTTTTCTCTTTTATTTGCTGCACTTCTTAATGTTTCCATTTCATGTTATTGGTGCCGGTCCCTGGATTAAGCAGACCTTCCCCATTTTGTTACGTGATCAGTTTGTTGCGTGCACATTTTTTCAGTTTGCTGCCGTGGAGGACGGTGGCAAGGTTTAGCGACCAAAAGCTTAACCGCCAGACTTGACTATAAATGCCCAAATGCTGTCACTTTTAATTTTGTTCGGTTATGTTTTTGTTCTTTTTGTGCTTATTTGATACGCATTTATGTTGATAAAATTCACATGCTTAACTTCGACACCTAACAATTTTTCTTAAGATGCAAGAAATTACACTATTCACGTTCGGGTTGTCGGCAAAGCATGCATACGTTACTAAAATGTTGCTTACTTTTAACAAGCGTGCAGTGTTTCAACGAGAAGCAAGCAAGCCGTTGATACGTGTGCTTGAAAAACAAACACTTTACAACTAAAGCCGCCTTAAAACTTAGAAGAGAAACTAATGTCCACCAGCGTCGGTAAAACTAGGAAGCTCCATCAAAAAGACTCAATTCGATTAACAGCTCAAAATGTAAAATGCATGCACGCAAGAAACTAACTAATTTATTCCCCGACTCCAACGTTCAGTGGCGCCTGATAGCAGCAAAAGAAGTACGGAGGCAAAATGGAGAAGGTGCTAAACTGTCAGCAACACAAGACACCCCCCTGAGACTAAAAGTTTCGGGCTAATGCATTTTAAACTTGTAAAGGATGCAGAACATCCGTGATAGTAGTAGAGCTTTCATCGTTTCGAGCCACCCTTTTAGGCTACATACGTTTCAGGCGTAGCGCTCTCCCACTTTAATCATTTCAGTTTCAAATAGGCCGCGACGAATTAGCGTTGCACCAAAATGTAAGCCACTGATTGGATGTTTTTCAAGAGAAGCAAGCTACCAGAAAGTTGCGTTTTCTTTTACGGCGCATCGTTGTCCCAAAAGCGAAAAGCTCGCCCAAGCCCCCTTTGATTTTTGTTTCTCTGGAACGCTTTTTTTTGTAAAAGCGGAACCACTCAAGCCTATTCAATGGCCTGAAAAAATTTGGTGCTCCCTGTCTAAAAAGGAGCTCGGAATTCCGGCCGATTCTGGCAATGTTAAAAAACTCAATTTGCAAGTGCGGCCCCATTAGAACACTGGAAAATGTTTGTCAGTCCTCCGCTTAGAGCATGCTATCCCCCCCCTTTAAAAAGACGTAGCACGGTACAGAAAGACAGTTCTAGCGCAATGCGACACTCTTTTTCAAGGGTCTACTTTGTTGCCGGCGAGCGTCTTTGGGTGTAATGGGAAACAGACACAACCCGTAATGGTGGTTAAGCAGTAAGAATAGGTACATGAGAGCAGGGTATACGAGTGAGTAACTGTGGCTTCGACGCACCATTTTTGACTCAATGACTAATGGCATGCCACTGGGCGTTACAAATATTTGGCAGTACTGACAATGGGCACCTCGCACGCAATTGGGACTGGGCCCAGAATATCACAGTTGGTTTTTTCGCGGCCACTCGCAATTCCCGGGGGTACTTACCTCAGGTAGTGTATGAAATGCGAAGGTGACCCATCGGCACGCAGTAGGAACCCTGTATAATACCGAAGCCCGCAACTGTTGTGCGCAGTACGCTCCGTATTGGGGGGTGTGCTGTGACTCAGTGATTTTTTTTATTCTGACGCGTAGTGGACACTTTATGTTCGCTGCTTTTATTTATAATGATCTTCTTTTTAATCTTGCTGCATAACTTCTCCAAGATTCAATTAGTTCCAACCCTACACTTACATGTAGGGAAGCTCAATTTACGCCCTAATTTTGCGACAAAAGTTTATGCTATATCGCGTGTTGGTGATGCTTAGGAAAGGTACACGACATTCTCATAAGAAAGGGGATCATTTGGAACAGGAGCACCGGAATGCTGCCACATGGAGCATTTACTGCCAAAGGTGCAACCAGAAAGTAATGCTACGTGTGGAAAACTTCTACCTGGCTTGCAACGAATACATCTCTCCCATGCTTCCAACATTATGGGTTGCATTAGTGCAAATGGGTTCAAGTTTAAGATCCCCCTATGAAATGAAGTAACTTACGTCCCGCAAGTTGAAGCAGGCTCAGGACCTCCATGCGATGTGAACGCCGAAAGACGTTCTCCCTGGTGACGATCATTTTGGCCTGCGTCGAAATGTTTGCGCCTCACTGCGTGAAGAAAACGAAATGAGTGTTTACGGGCGGCCTGCATCTATAAAAACAATCCCTCCACAAACCCTGACCGCATATGAATACAGCTATGTATTGTTCGTCAAAATATAAAAAGTATCTATCTATACGTGCATTCGACACATGTCCCACACGCATGCGCAATACGCCCAGTTTACCTAAATGTAGCAGCTTGGGGCCAGTACAATGCTACATTTTTTGAACAGTGGGCTCTTTTTCAGCACAGAAAAAGTGAAGAACAACCTTGTTTTAACTTCCCTTTGTAACTGCTAAAAAAAGCGTCGGCAAAACAATCTAATTACGTGAATAATTCAGAGCCGACGCATCGACGTTCAGAACTAGAGCAAGTGGTTCGCCCACATCGTGGCGATGACGCCAAGGGTGAAGTGGCAAGTACTCCCAGGATGTATGAACTCTGTTTAGTCGAAGATCCCGTCTACAGTTCTCCAAAGGGAATTTACAACCGCGAAAAGAGATGCCTTTTTTTTAGGTGCGGAGTACCTTAGGACCGCGCAATGTCCGTCCGCGTCCGTGCGCATAGCATTTACAATAGCGAAAAATGACACAGGCACCAGCAGGATTCGAGCTTGTGTCTGGTAGACCAGACAGAGTTAGTGTCACTCGTCTTACCCATTGGGCTACGATCGTGAGTTAGTACCCGACAGTCAAACGGCTTACTCCCTCACCTGTAACGGTGCGGAGTACCTTAGGGCCTCCCAATGTCCGCCCGCGTCCATCCGTGCGCACAACACCATCAAGCGAAAATCAAGCGAAGTTTGATGAGCCGTGAGTTGCAGTTTCATTAAGGGAATAGTCAAGGTGCAACTCACGGCTCAAATCGAATGACGGTCGAGGCGCAAATCGGATATCACTCAAGGCGCAACTAGGATATCATTTCGAGTCCCCGTACTCCGCACCCTCGCTACCATCCACGGAGTGGAGATGCTGCCATTTTTTTAGCGGGGGGATAGCGCGATTGGAGGATGGGGCTGCGATATTCGGCGGTTGTACAGGAATGCGCCGCCTATTCAACCTGCACTGAACTCCACGTTCTTATTCGTTCTCGTAGATAATAGACGTCAACGACTTTCAATAGCCACATTGGACAGCGGAAGCTGCTTCCAAATATCCGTGTCGAAAACCGGTGTCAAAATTAAGCTTTTAGTGTGCCAGTGATCAAAAAAGTTCGTTTAGGAAACGTGCGCCTTAACACCTCTAAGTACGCTTCCTCTTCCCATCTCTTTGCAACTACGAAAGCGTGTGAGGAACAACAATGCTTTCATGAACCTCGAAGGCATACTTTTGTCACGTGACATATGAATAAGATATACCGTATTCTTGCGATTCTCAGCACCCCCGATTGTAAGCACCGTCCCCTACTGTCGGGAACAAATATTGGAAAACACAGTTTGCAAGCGAATCTAAGCCCCCCCTTTTCTAAGCAACCATGTCAGGGCGATGTCAGGGTACCATCGCAAGGTTGATTTCAGATACGTGGACGTTGGCCCTAGTTGACGTGGTGGCCAAGTACTTTATTAAATTTTCAATTACAAACCACTTGAACGGAACAGAAGACGACCTTATGGGGGATACTGCGGGAGGTGCCCCGGCTGTACAACGGCTTCGAATGGTAGTGAGGGTGACACTGTATCAGACTTAAGCGGTGGGTTTACTGTGTGTATCTATTTTTCTTTTGAATGCTTTTTAAGAAAACAATATTTCTTGCGCCCGTCGCACAGAGATACGGCTGCAAAAAAAATGGTACGTGGGTGTAAATTGGGTTTTAAAATCTAGGCACCCCCCTCAATTCGGGCATCGTGGGGGGGGGGGAAGAAATGGGGTGCTTAGAATCGACTAAGTAGGGTATTTCTCCGATTTTTGACTGTAGTAACCTCTTACTAGAGTCGTCCGGCTCATTTTATCACACCATGGTAATCTTGTTTGCTCAGCCAAGCGCTTTGAAGGTAATTGTTTCAGTGTTCCTGAAAGATGGGTTTCTTTCCTAGATTAGAGCGTTGCCGATGCCTTCTGTGCATGTCTGTATTACGCGGCTGATGTGGGGGCATTATATAGGCTCATTAAGCTTCTTTTGAGCCTTTCGACCGAGGGCAAACGTGCCTAAAATTTGGCGCTGTCGAGTCGGGCGTGTTCAGACTCTAAACCAAGCTTGCAAACCGTCCTCACGCTTCAGAAAAAAAGTCTAAGCAAACTTAGTAATAAGACGGATGCTTGCACTAAGTACCTTAAGATTACACCAAGTAGCTCGAGATTCAGCTTTCTGTGTTGTAGAAGCTCGCCCGGTTGTAACATCAGACTAAGTGCCGACGTCATTAGTATGCAAAGCAAGTTAGCGAAAATACTGCGGTCTTGCTGCCGAGCGGTGGTCCTTAAGCTTTGGACGATCTAACTAACGAGAGTTACGCTGTCAAGCCAGTGGCACGAACACATTGCCTCATGCTCAGAGCTTATCAATTGATGAGCTGAGCTCTAGGGTGATGCATGGGCAACAGGTCGCGGAATCGTGGCACCCATTTTGTGCTAAACTTGTTCTGCCAGTAGGCGCTGTTTCTAACAAAATGTCAGACTATCATGAACCAGAAAATGTGCCTACTAACTAGGTGGGTCCGTCGTTAAAACTCCTCTACAACTAAACTAAATAATTACAAAATATCTACAGCTCTGCTGCCACACGACAAAGGAATAAACAAATGGAAACACCAATAAAAATGGCAAAAAATCACAAAATATGTTGTCCCATGTATTTTATTATGAAAGACCAATCATCATCATCATCGTCATCATCACCAGCCTATCTACGCCCACTGCAGGGCAAAGGCCTCTCCCATTGTTCTCCGATTATCCCGGTCCTGTGCTAAATGCGACCAGTGAATCCCCGCAAACTTCTTGACCTCATTTGCCCATCTAACTTTCTGCTGCCCCCTGCAACGCTTGGCTTCGCTGGGGATCCACTCTGTTACCCTTAATGACCAACGGTTATCGCGGCTTCCCATTACATGGCCTGACCACGTCCATTTCTTCTTCTTAAGTGCTACTAGTATGTCCTGAACACGCGTTTGTTTCCTGACCAACTCTGCTCGCTTTCGTCTTGTCCCTTAACGTTGCACCTATCATATTCCGTTCCACTACTCGCTGAGTCGTCCTCAATTTAAATCGAACCCTCTTAGTGAGCCTCCCAATTTCTGCCCCGTAGGTGAGTACCGGTAAGATGCAGCTGTCATACACTTTTTTATTCAGGGACATTTGTAGGCTGCCATTCATTATCTGAGAATGCCTGCCGTATGCAATCCATCGCATTCTTATGCTTCCAATTATCTCTGCCTCATGGTTGGAATCCCGGGTCACAACTTGGCCTAAGTAGATATATCCGCTTACCACTTCCACTACCTCGCCACCTATTTCAAACAGCTGTGCTTTCCCGAGTTTATTGATCATTACTTTTGTTTTCTGCATATTAATTTTGAGGCGCACGGTTCTACTCTGTTTGTCCAGTGCGGAAAGCATGCTTTGCAATTCGTCCCCCGAGTTACTTAGCAATTTGTGGAGTTAAAAGGGCTATGAGGACAAAAAAGCAGGTTTTCTTCATAAAAAAGGCTGTTTTGCCCAAATGACAATCCTAACAACTTTATCGCGAACTTTCAACAAATAATGGACATAATAAAGAAAACGTATAGAGTAGTGGCGTCTCTTCCGCCACTATCCAGCGATTTGTACGGAGATGTCAGGGTATAAATCTTGTTCGTGCGGCTGGCGGCCGTCGAACTAAGTCACCACCAAGAAACGTTGCTGGGAGATTGTAGTGGGGCCTCTAGTTTCGTTTTGTCGTATCAGGTGGACACTAACCTACTGTTAACAAAGTTATAACTCTGGCGCAAACTACGTCCCTTCGGTCCATATTACGTCACTGTAGCGCGAAATTTGAGTGTTTCAATATTTGTCACCTTTTTTCGGCTGAAAAACGACTTTTGTGATTCGTATGAGGCTAAACGAGTCACCAAAGTGTAGTTCTTTCAAACTGAACAAACTTTTATTCTTCTTTATGGCACTTTTAGCACCTATCCATTCTGTATCATAAATGAAAACAATGCATGGAAGAAAATTATTAGAACGGAAACACAAAAAATCACCCATAAAAAAGTAATGGCAATGAACAAACTAAAAAATGTTTAGTGTGCCGCATGACCCAACAATGATGACACTAAAAAGCCCCAAAACAACTAGCGGAAGCAGCAATAAAAAGATTGTGAAAAACACTAACAGTGGTATGCCCCGGATTGCACAAAGTAAGTAATTACGAAGTTACAGCATTTATTGGCAATAATATTGTAAATGGAGGTAATTGGCCGAAGGGAATAAAAAAATACAAATAAAAATCACAGAAATAAACTGACAGAACGAGCAAATGTCCACATGGTATACATAGCACTGAAGCAAAGAAGGCAGAAAAAAGCCACGAAAACCAAACTTAGACACCAGCAAAATCATAATAATTAAGAATTCATTTTATTGTAGATATGGAGCTGATTACAGCACGAAAATATCGAAAAAGTTAAACATAAAAATCAATAACATCCAACTCATAAAATCATAAATGCCTAGCAGCTTGTACACCGCCGTTACACACGGATATAAAAAATAGAAAATCCCCAACATAGAGACTTCAACAGAGATAAACCATTCTGAAAAAAAAAAGCATTCGTGCGATGCCCTGTGTACAAAAAAAATTGAAAAATAGGGGAAGTTAACACATTTTTCGTCACGATAGCCAGAATGCGCTTTATTCATTGCAGGAAACAAAGCGTAAATTCAAGTGTAGCAGCGTAGCAAGGCTTCCGTACAAGTAGACAATTCTTGGAATTCCTGTGCATCTTTCTTTTTAATGTGTATGCGATTGCTTAGCGTTTGCCGACCTTAACAGCCTTGACAATAGGGTTGCAGATTTTTAAATGCATTTCGAGTTTATGGGCTTAAGCTGAACTTACCGCGGAAGGGAAAGCAATTAGCTTTAGAACATGACCATATGTTCTAAAAAAACGGTGCAGCCTGGTAGTACTTTTCGCTTCCTAAGACGCCGATCCCTCGACATAGCACTTCTGGACGCTAATAGTTGCGAAGGTCGGAATTTTAGTTTCTGGTTTGTGATAAGCCCCAGACAAACGTCACTTGGCTACCGGAAGTGTAAGTAATCAACTGAAAATGCTGAAAATGGGGTTTTCAGCCCCATTGCAGTTATGTGAAAATAGGACTGAAAATTACAAGGTCCGCGAAGTCTGTCTGCTTTAGGAGCACAGGAATTGGGGCAAAGCTTGAAAGCACGTGACAAAGTTTAGCACCATACTTTACATTCGCAAGACGTCTCATGGTAAATCTCATTCACAATCGGCATGACGTAAGGGCTATTTTCTGAACGGTCGAAACAGCACTGTACACCTTAAATAGTCAGAAGGTTATATACTCAAGCAAAACGTGGAAGAACACCGGAATAGGATGTTATATATGCGCCATTTTTTTAGTGCGCAATGGCTGTCACTTACCAATGGTTGTTATCTACCAATGGTGTGTAGCCGTACTTAAGTAGGTTGAACTCGCCGACGCGTAAATTTACGACCTCTAGAGCATGGAAGGTCTCGGGCAACTAAACGTTTACTCATAGCACAAAGTGTTCCGCCTGCGGATACAGACCCGTTTTTGCGAACTGTCAACAAGACATACAAACTAGACAGTTCGCGATTTGCTAGGGAAATTTTACAGTAGAAGGTCTGGTGACCAACATGTTAGCGCCCCTGTTTTGTGGTAACAGACATAATGCTCTCTTATCCTCATCTCTTGTTGCGTGATTAGTGTACGCATTTTGTGCTCTTAACGTACACTGCTTTGTTCAATGCCTTTAACAAGTGTCTAATGTTGAACGGTTATTTCATGTATTTTCCACAGGCTAGAGACCATATGTCATATGCAGTTTGATCATTATGTATATATTTGTAATTTTTTTCAATAAATTTGTAACTGTGAGTTACCAGACTATATGCACTGCTTCCGCTGTCCCGGTTGTTTAGTGTCTGTTACGACATTGGTTGGATCGGGCACCTTTATCATTTTCCCTGTGAGGTTAGTTTATCTACGCAGTGCATTTCCCTGAGACGCGCCGGTGTGGCTCAGTGGCCAAGGTTGTGTGCTGCTGACCGAAAGGGCGCGGGTTCGATGCCCGGCATGGCTTACACTTTTCTAGTAAAGGCGACAGGCAAAAACACCCATGTGTCGAACTTTCCGCCCGCAGTAAAAACACCAGGTGGTAAAACTGGCATCTTTACTACGGTGCGCCTCATAACCTAGGTGAAGCTTGGGCGAGTTCATCCATTAAAAATTTGGAAAAAGAAATTCGCAGTGAGCACGGCAGCAGAAGTTACTAAATGGATAGTATGGGTGTCTACAACCAATATGGGGAGGTTGAATGAATTTTTCACGGAGCCGCAACAGTTGCAAACACGGAAGCACGCAATCTGTCAGCTGCACATGTCGATTCAGTTATCGTGATAGCGTGACAGCCAACACATTGAGTTTTCCGGGAAATATATTATGTGACCCAGCGAACACTGCCTCTTTACTGGAACTTCATCGTCTGCATTCAATAAATAAAAGCCAAAGGAAAACCAACTATCGAATTCATGACACCGCTCGCCATTTACTCTCAGGGCCTGAAAGTTCAAACAGCAATGACACTCACAGGTAACAGAACATTTGTAGATTGTCTTACCTGATAAGTGCCTGGTGTTTTCGACGCCGCCTCCAAGCTCCGTCGGTACTGCGTGAACGCGACGCGGCTTCCTTGCGCCACAAACGTCTATGTTGCTTGACACGATCTCCCCAGTTCACTTTATACTCCAGTTGTCACATCCAAGGCAGTGTTGTCTCGAAAAAATGCTAAACGGGTGGTTTCATCACTACGGAAACGCTACTACTCCTGCTCGAAAGCGCACGATTAGCAGGTATTCAACCCCGAGGTAACCGGTTTACAATAGAGGTTGTGCGCGCGTGCATGCACACGCACACCAACATGATACGCGGAAACATCTTCAGCGTTCACTTGACGGGCTAACAACGGACACTGCACTGCGTGAAGCGTATGAACTAACTGTTTTCAAGCTTTCCTCGGGGAGAGCCTTAGAACTGCTTTTACGCGCTGAGGTTCTTGAACGCTCAAGCGCGATGACAGCCCCCGGGAAAGAGGAGCCGGGGTAATGTCAGTGGCGAACGCAGGCTCGACGCTGGCACGTGTCGTGTGCTGGCGGTGCGGCGCGGTGCCGCCGTGCAACTCAAGCGCCGAACCCGGCCCTGCCGGCAGAGCCCGGAACCTCGAACCGTTTCTCTTGGAGCAGCGCGCGAATTCTTTGGTTGGGAGAGCAGAGGATCATGCGAAGAACAGACGGGCTCGGGAGACCGATAAAATGAGGGGGAAGACTACACTGGCCGGAGGCGTGATAGACCTAATGTGTCGTCTCCCGCCAGAGATTCTAAAAGATGTGGGGAGCGGTGGTGTAGCTAGGGTTTTTACCTGCCTGGTTTTTGACAGGCCCGACAGGTTTTTTTTTTATATTATCCCGGTTGGTGGTTGATGCTTGGCCGGTTTTTGGGTGAGCGTGCCACGATTAGTTTTTCGGTGCGTTTTACAAGCGTCAGTTCAGGAATGAAGACGATTTGTCGGCAAGCTGCGCACTGCATACGTTTTAACGTTAGTTTGGTGGATTCAGATGCAAAGAAGAGCTTTTAATGGATAAAATATGTGCGGTTACTTTTCAGTGCAGCACATTCAAATCAATAACCAATATGTCAGCCACTTTCAGTACAAACGTTATGATGATTTCTCTCAAGGAAAACCGTACTCTAAATGCCATTGCATGTCATGAAAACATGGCCTCTTTCTTCCAAAACAAATTCAACCTTCCATAGCCCGAGCCCCAAAAACGATTGAAAGAAGATATAATGGTAGGCCATCATGTTTCTCTCAATCGCTTATGCGTGGTCATCAACTCCAACAATGACACTTTTGTCAATGTCGCCTTCGGCGTAGAAAATTAGGTTTTAGAAATTAGTGCAACGCCTTCTACTGGGGAGGCAAAGTGGCGTTAGCCATTTTAAAGGATAACACAAGCTGATTACTGTGGATGAGCCCTTTCAAATTTCGCCAGTTGTATTACGAAATGGGTAGTTATTCGCTGGGCGCCAACGGTAACCTAAAAAGTGAGGCCGGGTGTTACATAGGGATTGCAAGCCTCCTCCAAAGTTCTGAGAGGTTCGAAACCTCCAAGACGAACGAAGAAGCGTTCGCGTTAATTGGGTTGAAACCTCCGGAGCACGCTATTTCGGTTGTGAACTAACTTCAACGAAAAACTGAAGAGAATGGCACAAACTGAGCTGACAATTCCGTAAAGAGTAGCCCACAAACAAACATACGTGAGCAGCTTTCACAAAGGGTGAATAATTTTTAAATTGTCCACTCAGAGCACATAAATAGAATATAAAATGCTGCCATACCACAATACCGAACTACTGTAAGGTCCTTCTGTTTGACCCAGCGTCTACGCTGTTGTCTTTACATTCATCGAGAGGTGAAGAGGGACGGCGTCTATGCGCAGTAGAAGCGGCAAGGCGCGGTGAGCACTAGCGGCGCGCAGTCAGCGAAATGGTCGCGGAAATGGGAGAACGCATCTTTTTCGGTTGTCATGGGACCCTGCGGCCACTGCTCACCCGCTCGGGCGGCTGCGGACCATTGGGGTACTCAGCGCGAATGTGCGCACTTAAATCACGTGGCCTCCGATCGTAAGCGAGGGGAGGGGCCGGAGAGTCTCAGCCAGCGAGGGGCGAGGTGGGCTGCGGCAAACGGGTAGAGAACGCCGAAATCGTTGGATGCGCAGTATAAGCTTTCCGTGATGTTTTCGTCGTGTGCGAGGCTATTATTCTCGCTCCTTCCTGAAGACGCCTTTCAATGTGCGAAGTGATAGCTTTGATGTTAGGCGTCGAGCAGCGCAAACCCAAATCTGATCAGTTGGGAAAAAAAGTGACCATTTATTACAGCCGTTATAAACCCGGAAGTGTTTGCGGTGATTCTTGGAGGGGAAGGGGGGTTAGAGCCCGAGAACGTGCTAGACGTTTTGATTTGTGCCGGTTCTTAAAAGAGGCAGTGCGCAACCGATCAATGCTCCGACATGAAAGAAGGTACATTTATCGAACCCTGCGTGACGCCTTTTGCGAACAAAATTATTTTAAGCGGTAGGGAAATATTTTGCGCCTCACTTCGGTGTTCCTGAATTTATTTTTCGAGAATATTTTTGCATATCCTGACGTTCTGAATGTTTTATATATTGTTGAAATTGTTGCATAGCAATTGAATTTGTTTGGGAAATTTTCTGAATTTGCGCTGCATAGTTCTGTGTTTGGAACACACTTTGACGGCGCACAGTTGGAAATAAATTGTCTGAAATAGCGACGAATACAAAACCATGTAACCTTGTAATGCTGCTGCAGACCAGGGAAAACAGCCCCAGTTATATTTTTTCGTCAGGCAGCTAAAACAATGATAAAAACTGATTAAACCCACAATGGTCAAAATACAGCATGTTTCGTTTGGCGGAGAGAGTTTTACGGGCCTTCGCTAGAACACAGTGCAGGCTCCCGTTCCCATCTTGGTTCTTTTTTAACAGGAATGGAAATTTAAATAGGTATAACTGCTGAACCTATCGCCTAGCTAGCGTTGTGGAAGAGGTGCGATGATTTTTTCTACAGCACTTTGATTGCGTAACCATCCTAAAGCGAAACAAGTATTAGTCGCAGTGATGGCTCCTCAGGAGAACCTTTCTCATGTTATTAAACATACAAAAACGAGCAGATATTGACTCTCATGCATAAAAGCGAGAATGAAAAACGACGCTTTAATTTTTTGGTGGCGTGCTCTTGTTTTACAAAATTTTCCCCTAGCCATGGAAAAAAAAACATTGGGCACGAACTAAACGCAAGTCAACGTGCTTGTTGTGTGGGTCCGTAGAAATTTCTGGTAAACCTGTTAGAAATTCCCCGTAATGAAGCCAAATGTTGTCGCTCTTCGAAGCATTGCGCAATAATAAAACAATATAACCAATCGAGAAATAATGTCCGACATTTTTATATTTCTTTATCAAGAACAAAATATTTATGTTGATGTAACTCAAAATTTCGCCGCCTTGTGTACAATGGCGTGGCGAGAAAGAAGTTGCAGTACTGTCAAATCTTATGAAGGGGCCTTCAGCACGGGAGCTGGAACGGCTTCATTTTGATGAACTTTCTTTATCTATGTTAATTTTTGGTTGTTGTCATGTGTATTTCAGACCCGACAGTCGTTTGTAGAACTTTTTATGTTACCTTAACAACGTGTGCGTATGAGCTTGTGGTACCCCCGATAAATTGCGGTTAAGCGCAGCAAAAAAAAACATGAAAAATGTGACAGACAAGGATAACCTCTGTCCTTTTCTTCAACGCCCTTCGTGTGGTTTTTCGGTGCGCTAAAAGGGACCCTGCAACACTTTTCCAACTTTTATCTAAAAATAAAAGGCTTACAAAACGTTACCAGCAAGAGTATCCCGTACCCAGAATAGGGGATCACAAAATATCTCGAGGAGAAATTACTGATCTACGTCTATCAAATAACTTAAAAACTTTGTCAAAATATTTTTAAAGCGAAGCTTTCTAGGCTTCATTGATCGAGACGTTGCCCGAAAATGTTCTGCAGGAATGCTAACTTTCTGTACAGATAATGATGATCGTGGGTGAAGTGATGCAGAGAATAGTGTAAGATGGTTGAACGGCGAAGGCAATGTCTTGAAAGTCCAAAGTCAAAGTCCAAAATACAAATCGTTATGCCGAAAATGTCTTGTAGGAAAGCCAAGTTTCTAAACGGGTCTCCAAAAAGACCCATCAAGCGCCTCATGAAAAAGAAATGACCGTGTATCTGCTGTTCTCGTTGCAAGTGCCGACGAATTACGATAGTCGACTGGCGCCCCTGCCGAGTAAATGCCTCCCTTCTCTTTCCCGCTCGCCTCTTACGCTGTTCCTCTCCCGTCTCGTTACTCCGAAGATAACAAGGTAGAGGTATGGTCAAATCAGTTTAGAATTACCGCGTTCCACTGCTCCAATTCGGGTGCCTCGATGCCAGCGCTGCGGCACGGCGGAGACGCGCGTGAATCGAGTCACTCCGCTTCAACGTTTATATAGCCACGTTGCCCTACTGCACGAACGTGCCAAGCGGAACGTGGAGCCTACTTGGTGGAGCCTTACGACGTGGCGTTTGCCGTTTTATCTTTTTAAATGCCGCCAGGAGCTATAGTTGTGCTGGCTACAGCAGGCGGCGGTTTTCTGCAGTTGATGTAGTATTTCATTTCCTATCGCAAAAACAAAGCATTCATAAATTTCTGATTAAGGAACACTGCACATATAACTTATGCATTGATTTGCTCTCTTATATTTGGGCAATGCCTTGTTCTTCCTCAACAGTGTTGACAAGTATGAACATTGACACCGGACTTAGAAGTTTAGATTTGGTTGTGGGTATATAAGACTATTGCGCAGATTCAGTTTGTCTTTGGCCGGGTTGCGCAATCGAGTCATAGACAGACAGACAGACAGACAGACAGACAGACAGACAGACAGACTGACTTACAGACAGACCAAACTTTCTGCCTTTAAGTAGTCCAAGACACACGTCTTTAGAAACGCTCCCCGTGGTTGTTATATAATCTGGGTCACTCGTTTTATGAAGCCGACGTCTATCCGACCGCACTATTCCGCCACAGTCGAAGCAGTTTGGATTTTAGACTTTGCACCACAGGTTGCATGGACGAAAGCTTCGCATCTTAACCAACTTTGTCATTTGAAAAAGGCTTTGATGTTATTGCATTTTATCTCGTCACTAGCGAATTCCTCCACTCGGGCTTAGAAGTTTAAAGAGCTTCTGGACTCCCAGTTCCCCGGATGGCTGTAAAAAGGGAGAGGGTCGCACAGGTTACGAAAATATCATAGCCATTATAGCCATTAGCCCTAATTGTTGACCAGCAGTACACACTGTTGTTTTGTGGGCTGCTGATCGCGTCTTTCAAACAAATCCCACCAGTTTGGCGTAGTGCTTTGGGTGCTGGTTGCTGTTTTTTCTTGCACTTTTCTGACCGCGAGTGCAGAAACATCGACACTCGAGATAGGCTGCGTGCAAAACTTTCACTCAGCGGGAAAATCCAGAAATCTTCCAAGCTCAGCATAGAAAAGAATGGAAACTAGCCAGTCGTCTTTACCCTTCCACTATAAAGAGCGCTATTTCGTCAACCATTTTCCGGGTTTCAATCTCCGTTTCAATTGTGCTTGAGCCACATTACGTTCTTTGTCACTTGTACATTCCTTTTTAATAAAAAAATATCATATTTATTGCGGGCCCCGTGCTGTTACCGGTCGACGCTGTCGCTACCCTTGCTCACACGTGCAACCCAGGCGCCCCTATATTCCGTGTTTATCGAATGTTGTTTGCATCGCATGCGAGCTGCTACCTTGCCTTGAAAGGAAAGAGCTGTTAGCTTTTTTCTTCGCTTCTCTTCAGAAGTCCTCGTGTTGTCAGAACCTCTCGCCCGGCTTCCCAGTTTGACAGCTCCCCGTTTTTATCGGCGCCTGAAAAACAGCCCTGCCCCTGCAACCTCCTAACATCTGTCTGTGGCAGCAAAAAAATCGTCCTACAGTTAGTTTGTTCCGCATTCGAGGTCGGGGTGTTTACATTCTGGTTTCAAATTGAGATTTGCGGTGCTTTCAACTTTGTCGATCACCCGCAGGAGTTTTCAGAACTGCCTGAAAGGAAACAATTTTACGCAGTTTCGCGGCCACTTATTACTTTGTACAATTAAAGAGCAATATAAAATCTGTTGAATGGTGGTAAGAAGCCACAAATCAAAAAAAGTGTTTTTCTATTACCAAAGTACACTTCGAGTGTGAAGAGCCGTCAACATGAATATGCGTACAATGAGAACGACCAAGGAAGTTCCTAGGAATTGATATGAAGATTATCATTTTTTGCCTAAGGTAGCTTTTTGATCTGGTGTTCGGAATGTTTTGGGTAAAGAATTATATGACTAAAAGTAATCTATATGGCGAACTGATTGGAGCGGGTGCGAATTGATCCGAGTAAACGCGAGGCTGTTTTCGTATTCCTGTGGGGGCGGCAAAGCCATGGAAGTAACTCACATTGAATTATTCCACGTTCGGAGATAATAATATAAGCGTTTAAAAACCAGGTCCTACTGGCTTGGGAAAATTGGGTTCTGGACTGCTACAGAAAGACGTTTTCAACGGTGTTGCTTTAAAAATGTAGTATAATAAAAAAATCAGCACGGTCCCCAAAAGACTCGTGCTGTTTTCTGTTGGAAAATCGTTGCTAAATTGATCCTTTCCAGAGAACGTCTAGAAACAAGAAACAGGTCGATTCAATTCTCCTCGCTTTTGCAGATAAAAAAGCTTTGAATTGAACGTTTCTCTAGTTTGCGTTTCTGCATTTCCTTTTGAGCGCCTCTTTTACAAAAAAAGAAGCATTTTTGTTACTTGTATACTAGCGAGAATCTTGTACTTCCACGCATGCTAAGTTCTAGATAAGGCGACGGTGCTTTGTATATCTTTCTCGCCTTCAGCGCCCATTCGGGAAAGAAGGCCTGATTAGAATCACATGCGAAAACTTCAAGGCACGAAAACAAAAAAAAAACCTCAAAAGAACCATTAGGTGGCAATAGTGAAACCTGCCTTCAAATGCGTCTGATTTCTACATGAGCAGTCGAGTACAAAATGACAATACTCTAGTCATAGCTGAGCGGAAATTTCAGTGTTGGATTATTAGGCGTGGGGCGGTCCGTGAAGTTTTCTTTTTTTAGTGGAGAAGAGGGCGTATAAAAGGTAAATTTGTTTGAAAGAAATAAATATAAAGTTTGCCAATGTTCAGCAACATCGCACGTGTGCAATAAAATAACGCTAGGACGTCCCTTGTAGTGTCTTTGGGCCATCCGCTTTCCAGAGGACTAGCTGCAAGTGACGTGTTAGGCCCTTGGTCTAACTCTAAGCGAGCATCTAAAGCGACAAAAGCTCTATTCTCTTTCGTGCGAAGCACAGGACTTGATCACAGTCTCTAAACAAAACTCCAATAATGAAAGCATCATCGTCATCATAGTGATCGTCTTCATCACTTCATCGATTTCCTTTTTTAATACATCTAGTATAGCAAGCTAGACGCCCTGGCCAAGCTAACCCCATTGGTATGATTAAAGGCTATTTATCTCTCTCATGAAACAGGTAAACCCTCAATGATGATGATGCTTTTATTGTAATTTAAAGTGAGGTTTGTTATCGTAAAAAATGTATTCACCAAAGGATGACACTAGGCCTGCAAGGGGTAGTGGATAGGGAGAGGGGATTCAAGTTTGGAGTTCCTTAGTACTCAGCCCCTTGAAGCGAGTCTTCATTTCATTTGATAGCGTATCCGCATAGTAGTATACCAGCACTAAACCACTTGTGTTTAGACGATCTTAGGACCCAATAGTGCAATTTGTACGGAGTATTCTTCCAGTGCGCCAAGGTCAACAGGATTGGCGTCTAAGCCAGGGGCCAGTCCTGCATATTATTAATTTTGGCCTCTGCCAGACGAGCTGATGGAGATCTCCAGGGGTGAGTCTTTTGCAGTAGAGGCACCTGGAAATCACGCGAAGGTACACTTGCGGAGTGTCTGTTGTGCGTAGAACGTATTGTGGGAGATTTTGTAGATAAATGTTTCTTGCGGTAAGTTGAGCAGTGACAAATTTGTGGTGGAATCTTTTGGTGGGTTTTTTTTGAGTCGGAGGTTCTTGTTGAGCTTGTAAACGAGAGAACAGTGCTTCGATATTTTGGTCTCTTATCTGGATATTCTGTTACTCGCCTCAGGCTGCATTATCGGAGTTTCCTTCAGCGAACTGGATATGTGGACCCCTTATTTTAAGAAGACCTTGCCGTTTCCCGATCTTCTCTTCACACAGTACACTTAAACGGCTACCCGTAGTTGTCTGGGGGAAAGCATGACCTTCAGAGCAATATCTCCTTGTAGACCGTCTGGGACTTTTCTCCCGATTATATGAGTGTGCAGGCGAAAGGTAGTAACAGCACCATGACAAAATCAATCAAAAACAGAACATGTGGACAGTGCACCCTCACGGATGCTGGTCACGTGGTTTCCGCTGGGATTTTAGCTAACTTCAAGAGCCAGTGATTGTCTCTAAGCCACACTACTGAAAATTCGTATTTTTTTGGCTGCATTGTGCAGTTTATACATAATGAATCATTATTTGTGTATTTACCGCCAGACTCGAACCATTGTTTTTCGGTCAGTGTCAGTAGCACTAAAACAAGAACGTGCTATCTGCCATGGCATGAACCAATGCAACGTCGCCATAGCGGTTTTTAATGTGCTATTCGCTCCTCCCATCCTTCAGGATTTTTTGGTTCTTCACTTGTTCACTCACAGGTTGTCCAGGCTAGCAGGAAGCTGAAGTGTACACAAAAGGAGGCCGATATCATCGATTACGCTGCCGGAAACAGAAGTATACCGTTCACGGCAGCAGCAGTTAGTTATACTGCAGCAAGAGTCAAACGATGAAAAACGTGCACCGCCCAAAACACTTCACCAATGTACATGTTCTACATCCGAAATCTTGCATCGGAATGCGCTGCGCTTGTGAAGCGTGCCCATGTGTTTTCTTTTTTTCACATAAATATTGAGGCAGGAAGGACATGTAAACGCAAAACATCTGGTTTCGAGAATTCTTGCTCGTCCTGGGCATTTTAAAGACGACAACCGAAGGTATAAAAGATATAATGGAATGATGGAGTTCAGGTGGTGGTGGGCTTTGTTAACCAGGTATTAACCAGTATTAACGAGGCTAAACCAAGCTTTCGCTTTGCGTAGCCAGGGTTAGCTGAGCTAACCCGAGGCCATTTTTTATCTGAATTACTTCGACAGGCAGACCCGCGGCACTTCATATGACACCTTTCCAGGAATGAGTGTTCTTAGTGGCTCGGGTGCGCCGGTTCTACTCACGTGTTGTCACGTAGCGCTTGCACACGATGTAACGTGAGCGCCGCATATACTGGGCTATATATCGCTTGCAAAGCGGTGATGCAGCGTCGTGGTAACGTTCTACGGTCCTATTATGAAAACAAAAATTCAATTTTCGCACGGAGTGCAATGAGCCCAATTTTTTTCTCAGGCTATTTGACTTCCTTTATCTCATATAATCTCCATTCATATCTTGGCACAAATTTTGGTGTTTCTGTTAGTACGTTTTAACAGCGGGGCTCTTGTACAAGCCGTAAGTTCCGTGTTGCAGGATAAAATACCGAGAAAATGGGAACGCTCGTGAGCCCGTGCACCGCGGCGAGCGCCGAGCATCTCCGGCACGTGCGGTGCGTGTAGAAAAAAAGAAAAATCTGCGGCGGTGTCGTCAAGAGCTACCGCACATTTAAAACAAAACTCCGGTGAAAATGCTGAAGTTGAAACGGCATCCTGCGTTGGAGGGGTCACCGCGGCCGCCTCATTTTATAGAAGCCATTTGGGTAGTTGTATATACGGCTACAAACGTGCCAATCCTTCCCGAGGCGACTTGAAGATCCCGGCCCCGCTGCCTCAAGTCCATGGCGAGGAGCTGGTGGAAGCCTACAATGCTCTGGATGATTGCGCATGCACCACTCGCAGCGAAGAAGACGACGACTACTCGCCCCACGACTACGCAAATAAACAATGATACTGATACGTAACTATGTGTCCGGCAATGTTCACCTACAAAAGCTTCAAGTCTTGCGCGTGAGTGCAAGATTCCTTGAATTTTTTTTTTACTTTGTATTGATGTGCCTGTTTCCTGAACCGGACAACGCCCTTTTCTCTAGCTCACTGTGGGGCCCGCAATGATTTCGAATTGAAAGAATCATGCGCTCCCATAGCAATGCACAATGCTGGTAGAGCAAGCGAGGTGAAGGTTGTGTCTTCCGTTCCATTTTAGCAGTGGTTCTTTACCGTGAAAATGTTTTTTTCTTTATCCGAGGCCAACTGTGTTTTTAGCTATTCAAGAAATTTTCTGTGAAAGGCTCCTTGAGCATTGAAAATGTTTTGAAGAGTTATCAGTTATTCGTCTGCTTAAAAAAGGGACTTTAACGCATTTACGAGTATGATAAGCGAGATTGCAGCTCACCTCAGGTATAATTTACCACCACATGCCGAACGAACCTGACACGGGGCTTGGATGCTGACACTTAGATGGTGGAGATGGGGCGGGGGAAGGTAGGGCCTCATTACGATTACAGTACCTGCGTAGTGAACCTTAATACGGAACGAGCTTGCTTTGAGCCTTTGAAATCCTTTTATTATATCCGTGCACATGAACCCATCACGACAGATGGCTAATGTCGCCACGTCAATTGATTTGAACTGCGAAACCTTAGTGGCGGAGTCTATCTAGGTACACTAAGATGGAGATACTTAACCGTAAATGAAAACATCACTCTAATTCAATATTTCCTCAGGTAATCACAAAAATAAAGAATAATACTAAAATTTTACACGCTAGAAACAGGACGTCACTGGGAATTTTCGAATTAACCGAAGAGCGTTTACATGTTTTACATTGGCGAAAAATCAGTTCCCTTATTTCCCTCAGGTTTTCAGTCATCCCAGCTTGTTTAAAATCACCCGTGCTTTGGCCACAATTTATTTGAAGTCACCAGCTCTTAAACGCCTACGAAATTGTCCTTCTCATTGTTTAGAATGCCTTAAAAATATGTATCTCATGCTTTACTTATTGCTTACCTTGTCGGCTGCCGTAATAGGATTTGCTCTCTACACTATCAGGAAAATGCCTGCACACGCGCATATGCGCACTGTCTTCAGTAATGCGTTCCTGCCATTTCATTCATGACGAGTGAGCAAAACACTGAAAAGATAAAATGGCCCCCAACAATTTTTTCCCCAAGCCAACCGGTAGAAGCCCTGACTTGGCCCATGTTAGAAAGCAGGATCACTTTTTTTAAAGAAAGCACTGGAGTAATTCTCACCAAAAGTGTTTGCCGTAAGAGCCTTGACAGTGCGTACAACATAGGATTGGACAGTGTGAGCAATATGTGCAATATTGTCGGCCTGCATGGTACTCTAAGCATGGTTACCTCCTTCCAAACTAAGTAGTTCAGATTCTGAACCTGGAAAAAACCTTTTTTTCAGAGCATCTAAAATGCAACACGAAAACATGCGCCACGGTTCACTCAAAGAGCAATGGGAAAGTGTACACCCGACTGCGATAACGAAGAGCGTGCATAAGATGCGAACGGCACTGGGAAACACCGATTTGCACTCAACGAGGTAACGGGCATCCCCAGAAGTTGTACACGTGTCATACGTCATCCTCAACCTCATCATCTACAATCACCTGACATACACAGCCGTAGGAAGAGGTCTCGTGTCAAACATAAATAAACGGATACAAACGGTATGTCGAGCGGGCCGGCTTTTCCCACATATTTTCGTCGCGGGCGTAAGAAAATACCTTTGCTACATTGTTTTCCCATTTCTTCATGTCGAAAGAAAGTTATCGTGAATGCTAATGTATGTTTTGATAAAACGTATATTAAAAAAAAATTGCTTAAAACAGAGAGCGTATACTGAATTCGTCCGATGAGCACCGAGAAACGAAAAATAATCAAAATTGCAATAAAAATGAACTGTAAGCTTTCCTGCGGGTTGCAGCGATCTACAAAATACTGGCGACAAAAAGAAGTGATTCGTACAGGAACAAAAATGAGCAAGCGAAAAGGGAAAAAAATTGGCGCAGCATGCGCAGGTGTTGCAAGGCTGGAGAAACAGCACACCTGGCGGCCCCGGTTCCTTCGTCCGAGACCCGGATATTGCATCATCATCAGAAGCAGCAGCCCACTATGCCATTTGCAGGACGAAGGCCTCTCCCATCGACCTCCAAGCGCTCCCTTCCCGCGCCGCGCGAGTCCATTCTTTGCCTCCGGATTTCCTTATTTCGTCCCTCAATCGAGCAATTGGCGTTCCCATTTGTGTAAACCAGTCTCTAGGTATCCACGTGCCCAGCCCAGGTCTATTTCTTTTTTACTTTGAACAACGATATCTTCCACTACAGTTTCTTCTTCAATCCAGGAACCTCATTTCCTGTCTCTAAGTGTTACTCCGATCCTTATTAGACCCGCCGCGGTGTCTCACTTGCTAAGGCATTGTGCTGCTGAGCACAACGACGCGGGTTCGATTCCCGACCGCGGCGGACGCTTTTCTGATAGAGGCGAAAAGAAAAATGCCCGTGTGTACGAGATTTCAGCGCACGTTAAACAGCACCTGCTGGTCAAAATTAATCCGGAGCCCTCCACTACGGCGCGCCTCATCGCCTGCTTTGCGTCGGCGCGTTAAAACCCTACAATCAACAATCAACGATCCTCATTCGTTCTATGGCTCGTTGAGGCGACCTAAGTTTGCTTTCAATTTGTTTAGTAAGGGGCCAAGTTTTCCCTGCTTATGTAATTACCTCACATTTATTTCCGAACGTGCCGCTGAAAGTTCTCCATGACTGGACGACCCGGATCCTTTCTCCCGCAGGCTTTCACATCTCTCCCGAAGGGAGCGCATTAGCACGCTCTAGAACCCGCGGCCAAGTTCAAAGCCATCGTCCGCGCTACGAACCCAAAGGAAATGCTGTGCGTCCGGTACGCGATGATAGCTCAATCGTCAATAAAGAAAAAAAAATGATAGCTCAATCGGATAGACGCCGGTTGCGTAACGCGAGGGACCCGGATTGAATTTGGACCACGCGAAGCGTTTTTTTTTTTTTTTTTTTTTGCTTTCCGATTGGCTGCACATGTTACCGTTCCCCGACGCTGCTGGAATGTAGGAATAAACGCAGGAAAAGATGGACAACTTTCAAATTTAGTAAAATTGAGCGTCGAGCTACTTGGTGAATATACATTGTTGAAACTTAAGCGCGAACAATTGAACACAGACAAGAAAGAAGTACGACACCGGCGATTACTAACAATTGAAAATTTATTTTCCCCGAAAACACATTTTTTTACCCTCAGGGCAACGAAAACATACATGTGTCACCGCTGCCTTGCGCATATGTGGGTAAGACAAGAAACTGGGCTCACCCCCGTATCTACCGGCTTCCCTTAACAGCTGCTACTTCCTTCGCAGAAACACAGAGAGAGGGTTGGCCAATACAGCCACAGCCTCTCATCTGTATGTGGAATGTTCCGGCCGGTTCTCCTACTGTGCGATCAGGGTGCTTAAAAAGTACTTCCGTGTCGTGAAAGCTTGGTTCACAGCCACATTTGATTGATTGATTGTAGGGTTTAACGCGCCGACGCAACGCAGGCGATGAGGCGCGCCGTAGTGGAGGGCTCCGGATTAATTTAGACCACCTGGGGATCTTTAACGTGCGCCGAAATCTCGTACACACGGGCGTTTTTGCTTTTCGCCTCCATCAGAAAAGCGGCCGCCGCGGCCGGGAATCGAACCCGCGACCTCGTGCTCAGCAGCGCAACGCCTTAGCCACTGAGCCACCGCGGCGGGTCACAGCCACATTTCGAACAACAAGAGGAGTGTAAGGTTTCCCCTTCAAAGAAGGGTGATGCTCCTTAAGCAGCTAGAGTTACGTGATTTAGGGCTACAGTTACGTGATAAGGGTACAAATGATGTAATATGGGCAACCACTAAAAACATGCATCGTTATCAGTTATCATGAGTTATAGTAGTTATTGTTAGAGTAGTTATAGTTATCATAGTTATAGTTATCAGTAACTGCAAGTTACGATTGAGGGGATATGATGAAACGGAAGTAAAGTCCCTGCCTGCCTTTAAAAGCCCCCAGTCATGTTTATTTGCGGAGCTTAGTTGGGCAGCCGCCTATCGCACAAACAATATTCTTGACGTCATATAGAAATCGCCCAAAAGCTGTTGGAGAGCCACCGCAGCTTCATCTGTTTTTTTAATACCTCGAATGCAGGTGTGAAGTTGCCAATCAAATTTTATCATCGTTATCGCCACCAACCACTATTTTTACGAACCACCACTCACCACAAACTAGTACTTTTAACGAACCAAACCCGTCTTTCGCCTTAATAACCCCTTTAATATCACGATTCCTGTGCCCTTTTCCACGCCATTAGTCTGTGGTCATACCCTTTTCATATCGAAAATGTTTTTAAATTTATTTATTTATTTATTTATTTATTTATTTATTTATTTATTGATACTGCAATCCCACATTGGGATTTTGGCAGGAGGGTACAAATGATGAGGAGATCACAAAAAAGGCAAACAACAAATACATAGGTACATAGGTACATAGGTACATACATAGGTACATACATAGGTAGCACTAAGTTAAAGATGATATAAACAAAGAAAGTGAGGGCGGTTGTACTTGGGTGCTAGGTTCCATTCAGTAATGGTCCGCGGAAAGAAGGAATATTTGAAGGTATTGTTGCGTGTACGAAAAGGAGTAATTGTCATTTGATGCCTTTGCCTTGTGGCATACCCGGGGGAGAATGCTATTATGTTGGAGATGTCTAACTTATAGTGGCTTTTTACTATTTGATAGAGAAAGTTTAGCCTGGCTATACGGTTTCTTTCAGCTATTTGTGCTAAATTGGCTCTGGATAACAGGGTTGAAAGAGAAGTACGCCCGTAGCTGTTATAAATAAATCAGACACCCTTTTTTTGTATCTTTTCAAGCTTGTTAATATTGGTTAGAGTGATGGGGTCCCAAAAAATAGGTGCATAATCTAATGAGGAAAGAATAAGAGCTTTATAAGAGCTTTATTGAAATTATACTGAATACATGGTTTCTCTCTGATGCGATTATTGTTACTTTTCTCTTTGCTTTTGTTCGCGTTCGTTGTCTCTTTACGTGATATTCCCGTGCATTGAGCCCACATGAAGTTTCCGCCCTAAAATCCACCAATACATCCATGATTGGTATTTTCTTTCAACGGAAAGGTGGAGCACTTTGTAGGTTGCCAGGCCGCTGGCTTATTATTGCTGCCGCTTGACATTGCTTCAGGTTGACAGCCATGGGGGAGCTGAAACAAGCGCTTGTGTCGTCTGTACCTTCTTTTGTCCCGTCTTCCGCGCTGTTCTTTAACGATATAATGTACCAACAAGCCCTTCAGTGCACGCTTTTGCAGCTGAAACACACTGCGCCTGTTGTTACCCTAAAACTCAGTAGGACGTCTGACTGCCGCAAACGTTTTCCGTTGATTTTTCCCTGTCGTCAGTGATAAGCAGACGGCTACACTTCGTTACCCGTGGCCTAAGCTTTGTCCTTGCTAATTCGTTTATTACGTCCTTTTTTCGGTCCTTTTCCAAACTTCCGCCCATCCCTCTGTCTCAATTATCCTCTTCAAGGTTGGCAGGGCAAGCGAAATGTACTGCTAAAGAATGTACATTTCACCACATATGTATACACTGACATTTAAAGGGTGTTACATACGTCAGCAATGTTCAGTGCTATTTTTGGAAACACGTTTTCTGTTTTCGCTGACCAGTCACTGTGTTATTTTTCTTTGTATTATTAATATATTGTTGCGTGTGTTATTGGCCACTTTGTTATCAGTATTGCTCCCTGACATGCTGTTGTACAGGTACTGTTGTAACTTCATCCCCTTCTGTATTGGCTTGTGGACTGTAAAGCTTTTTAAACAAGAAATAAAAATGCAATTCTGTACTGCTACTTACTCTGGATAGCCACAAAATCGTAGGGATGCAAGTTCAACAGTACATGAACTTGTCATGGTGGGTAATTCGAACCGCAAAGGGAAAACAACTCACTTCTACTTAATGACAGTTAAAACAAATACAGGTGAAAAATTGCAGGCTGCGTTTTGTCCTTAAAGAAGACTGGTCAGACATTTTGCTAACAAGTGAATACAGTGCAATGCCTCGTCTTCGCCTTCTTTGAAACTAAAGATAGACACGCGCACAATTCAATGCAGCCATGACTTCCAAACGCATGCCCGCACTGGTGCTTCATCGTCGTACTCCTGCTTTTCCTCCTCCTCGTCCTCCTCCTTCTCTTCTTCCTGTTCCGCTTCCTTGCCGTCGCTGGCAGTGACAGGTTCTGTGCTTCTGACCTCGGAAATGATTGCTTATGTCAGCGTATCACACCCCACTGCACTCACGTCCGCACTGACGTGGTCTGCAAAGCAGACGTTTTCCAAACGCACGCCATGGGGGTTTCAAATTGTTTTTTTTTTTAGATTTTACGTTCTCTTTGTGTTCCGTAGGCGACGCGGTATCGTTTTAGGACCAGCGTTTCGGCTCATCACAGTTCTTTCAGGACTGAATAATTTGGAGCTATCCAGGGTAATTAAAAGTCTTTTCGCACAGGCAGTATTGGGGTCAAATTCTGTCTTTATGCACAGTTTTAAGTTTAGCACCGTGCTCTACCAAGAATCAGAGCCATTGAAACTATCCTTTTGCAATGCTTGGACAGTAGCGTTTGAGTACAAATTGTGAAAGACTATTCGAAGTTCTGAAAAGTATTTTCGCAATGGTTCTATACTTTCGCCTCCTATTTCTATGCTAAATATCGTCTTCCTGCGGTAGTTTTACTCGGTTCCGAAGAGTTGGGAATTTCGAGTGAGAAAACTCGGGATGGTGCACAGCGGTTAAGTTTTTGAGGCCGTGTGCCAGGCGCCAAGCCCCCCGGCGTGGTTGGGCGTAAACCTCGAATTATCCGTGGCGGAAGCTACTTGAGTTCGAATTAAAGGGTTTCTTATTCATAGACCTCACTGAAGTCTGGCCGGAGAAAACCACACAGTTAGTATTATTCATAAATACGAATTACTGAAGTTCGAATTTAAAACCTTTCAGTGTTCCCGAGTCGAAAATTTGAAAGGTATGAAATATTTTTTTTTCCTGGCATCGGGAAAATTCTAAAACACGGGAAAATATTTTGTAAACACATAACATCGCTAAACAAAGCGTCGTACATTGGTTAGCATTTCCAGAGGGACCGAACCCAAAAATATTTTTGTGCGGGAACTGAAAATTGAAAAAAAAGAACAATGTTTGTACTAATTTGAAAAAACGCCGTCGGTAATCATGTGTAGTGTATTATATGTCTCTTCCGTTCAACGCATTTTTCTGTTCGTCGCCTTGACTGATGCAGGTTCGCTTCTGTTTGAAGTTATTGAGCGTCACCTTCGGCATAATGACAATGCGATATTAGTTGCACCAATAATGTTACAATAAATGCGAAAAAAGGAAGCTATCCTTTGCGAGCAATCCGTTATAATTTTTTGGTAAAACAATTTTGCTTTGTTGTTCCTATTCGACTATGTTCGTTGGTGAGCAGAGCTTACATGGTTGGAATTTCGTGGTCAGAATTTGAAGATGTCAAATCTTCAACTCAAATTCCTGATGCCCATTGAAGTGAGGAGCCTGTAATTAATGTGCAACGTTCTGGTTAACCGATAGTCATTAATGTTGGGGGCAGTAATAAAAGAAACAGAAGGAATAAAGGAAGAAAAAGACATCAAAACGCATTTGCAAGACAATCAAGAGCACCTGTATGAACATTTACTGATTTTCGGAAATTCTTGACCCACTTCTCCCTCCTCCAACGCTAACTCGGCGTGAGGTCTTCTACCTCCAACTAAAGCGCTGCTATTACTACTCTAACTATTATCATAATAGAGTGCGTAAAGTGAGAACAGGGACGAACAGGGCTGCCAAGCAAGATAGCAAACAAGTCAATCAGCGGGCAAGAAATTCAAGTGTGCTGCTGAACAACAGTTTGAGACCATGACTTGCAGGGTGGCAGGAAACGAATAAACAAATTGAAGCGTTCAGCGAGTCTTGCACGGGACACTAAGCTCATGTTCGGCTACGGACCTCTCAGAAACAGGAAGATTGCGATAAAGCAGACACCAAGGGCTCACGCAAGAAGTGCGCTTATACGAATGGTTAAAAGAGCAAAAGGGCCCACAAATGAAGTCATCATAGTGTGCCTTATGATTGGCTTTCTGGCCACGCTAATGAGACAGCCTATAACTTTAAGACAAAGTACGCCAAAGGGGAATGTGAAGAAGGCTTTCCAGTTTAAAGGAGGGAGAGTATGGGCTACCCACAAAGCTCCTCTCCAGGAGTGGAATCGATCTGGTCGGAAGTTACACCTAAAGTGCCTTCTACACGATGCGAATTTCCTCTGAGAATTCGAATCTAGGGCGCCTCTCCTCGAACAAACGATCTTTTCTCGTTTCTGCGACAAATTGCCGCAAGCAACGAAAATAGGTCGTTTTTTTCCGCACGAATTAACGCCGTCGGAGCTGCGAATTCGCAGGGGAAATTCGCCCCATGCAGAACTGGCTTAATAAAGAAACTCATCTACGGCTTGTTTTGCAAATTTTACAATACACCACAGATATTTTGCGGTGTCTTAAATTAACAAGACTTCACACGTGGTAGCAATCAGGTTTCCACAGAAGATAAGACAGCAGCTTGGGAGCTTCCTTGTTTCCTCTAGAGGTACTCAAAGCAGCATGAGGAAAAGGAAAACGCAAATTTGGTACAAATATCTTGGTGCAGATATTAAAAACGGGTCATATAATCACTAGGCAGTGCCTACCTAACAAAGCAAATTAATAGTTTTTTTTTCTGTAAAAGTGCTGTGAAATAATTAATTTATGCCAGGATTCGTATTCTCTACGGACGGTAAACGCACGCAGCGTCGCTTTAAAAACCAGTAAATAGTTTTCAGGCATACCCCTGCCTTGCTGTGTAATCAATCCATTAGAAGAAAAGAATCAATTCTGAGCCAAAGTTATCAAGTGAAATCGTAGAAATAGCTAGCTACATTTCAAATGTCTCACCATGAAGTGGTCACACGGTAAAAAAAAAGCAAGCAGAGTTCCTCTCACCCGGTGCGATTGAAATTAGATAAGCACTTCCCGCAGAAAAACGCACCCGGCACGCTCATGGAACCGCGGTTTACTCCTGCACTTTACGCCACGATAGTGCCGTCATCTAGCCAGAAATGTTGAAGTGCTGACCATATGTTATAAAAACGTGCATCAACGGGGCCATTCGGATGGACGTGAAAGAAACATAGAATATGCTTTTGGAAACAGTTTCGAGTGTCCTAAAAAGTTTCCTTACTGATATATACGAGAACAGCAATCGCGGCTTCGACGAAAAGACAAAATGAGAAAAGTTAAGGACCCGAGCCACAGTAACGATTCATTTTTGGCTGCAAAGCTTGGGAAGCCCATTTACGTAGCTAAGGATGAATGTCTAACAATTGGAGTTGTGCTTTTCTTTCGAAATGAATAAATATTTCTCATTCTTTTGCTCAAGTATACTGAAAGATTCGGATACACACATAAAAGCTTTTACCAATAACTCCTGGTGTTGAGCCGATAAAACTTCTAGACACTCCGTGTTTCTTTTCCGTCCCTACCAATTGCTCCAGTTATGCCCCTTTCATAAAATATGGTCTGCTTTTCGCGATTTCTGGCTAGATGAAGATCTTTCTTCCACGTCACTCTGACTGGCCCCGCTGATGCACCTTCCATAACATGCGGCCTGTACTTCATAATTTCTGGCGACACGAAGACTGAATCCTGACGTGAAGTGTAGGGGTAAACAGTGGTTCCTCTGAACGTACCGGCCACGTCATTCCCTTTGCTCGTTGAAGACCGCTTACATTATGGCCAGCGAATCTCCCGTGGCCGCCTCTTGTTTTGTGTCTCCACTACATGTAACAGTATATCTTCTTCCAGCAAACTATCCCAGGACGGCAATTCCGCGTTTTGGTACGTGTATTGACATACTCCTTTGGTCGTCCGTGGAAATATAGATGGAGTGTCTCTGAGTACTCTTGAAAGGTTTTTTTTTCGTTATCATGCCGTTGAACGCAATGCAATGCTGCCTACTCATGACATAGACGATGTCTCCCCTGAGTGTGGCGGCGCGTAAACATCATTACACTATTTAAACACGTCACCCCTGTTTGTATATCGAGCAAAGGGCTGAAATGAAAAAAAAAAACCTTCTATACAGCTTCCTGCCTCTCCCTGTTACGAACAGAAGCGCCGAAGAACCAGGAAAAAAACTGTGAACCTATTGCTTTCAACATTATTTAAAATAATTAGTGCCCCGAAACGGAGTATTTTCCCTACTGTCCCTTCAATAAATAACAATTGTCCCAGAGTAATGCTCAATGCTGAATAGGAAGCGCCATAGCTACAGTAGTGTTTTGGAAATGTGCTCACTTTAACAGACACAGATTTTGCGCAATTGTAAAATGACAAACATAATAATAACCGAGCACACCCTTCTTTAATGTATCTAGTGTGGCCACTCCCTCTAGTGATATATAAATAAAGACTGATCACGATTGGCAACTTTCAGTTTATTATCCCCAAGCACAAGTGTATCTTGCAGTGTGCATGGTGGTAAGCGCGAACAGAAACAACACACAAAGAAGAGAATAGACGACACAGGCGCATAAACGACACAGGAGAATAGACGACACAGAAGAGAATAGAAGGCACAGTGTGACCACAGGTTCTGAACAAGCACAATGTAACGGTTTATGAGTGATTTGGAGCGTGCCCGGTGCAGTTGGCTTTTGGCGTCAAGGGAAGCCTCATGAAGCTAATACGCCGAAAGATGCAATCGGAAAGTACGTGTTTACAGCGATGCAGAAGTACGGTAAGGATGTAAGTCCCGAATTCGGTCACTGGCCCACTTCTCGATGTTTTTATGCTCGATTAGGTCGCTACTGGCTATTTTTTGTGTATAATGGTCTTTTCTTCACAAACTTTGTTGTCTTGGTCACCCTACTACGAGTCTTCTCACCAGCCCGAAGCAGCTACCCTAAAACACTTAGTTTTAGAATGATTAAAACGCCTTGTTTTTCCACGCAAGCTATATCCTTACGCGTTCGAATATCGCAAACGTCTCACGTCCGCTTTTGTCGTAAAGCGTTCCGCTGATTAAATCAATAAAATGTATATGAACTTCATTTTTCATCATTAAATGCACTTTTATTCTCGGAAAACATCTTGATAGTAGCCGTCTTTGAAGTATCTCGATGTATAGCGTCAGTACACTACGTCAGTACACAACGTCAGTACACTACTGTGACTATGCGCCGCGCTCCTTGCCTGTGTTGAATCAAATCCTTATTGACCGTAGAAATTGATTCTAAGACATGAGCATGACTCTAAAAGTGAGTCATGCAAGTTATACTAGTCGAGTGGTTTGGAGCGCAGGTTAGTTACCCCTAAGGCCAACGCGCCCGTTTTGCAACGCAGAGACAGCAACTGACAAGCGCACTCCAGAAGCTCGGCAACCAGCTATTATCGGCTATTGGCCGGATTCAATGCGGTTGCACCAGTGAACGCACTTGATAGCCACTTTAAAAAGAAAAGCCTCAAAAGCAACCCAGAAACGGATGGCTGATCTGCTGCAACGAGCAAATCGCGCAGTGCCGCTTCGGGTTGGCGGTAATTACAGCTTTTGCTGTGTTTCCAGACGCGAAGGAAAGAGTGAAATAGTTTTTCGGGAATGTTGCAGAGCTCCTTTAATGCAAAACCATTTAATACCATACTTCAATAAACTGTGGCATCCGGCGTCCGCGTGCCCGAAGGATTTCCGTAAAATTGTCCAATAGGGAAAATAAATAATAAAAAAACTTGAGTGAATTGTGGCATATGAATGAAACCCGGGCCTTGCGAAATCAGCCAAACACGTATTCGCTGCACAAAAAGGTACAGAATACCAGTGTTACGCTATTTAAAGAACAGGCTTACCATCCGGCTTCCCAAAACGTAGCCGTCAGCAAGTGCTAAAAATCTCCGCCAAACGAATCTCTGCGAGGGGAGACCGACATTACTGCTACTTTAAAGCGCAACTAATCTGTGGTTGGGGTACTCCTAGAACGGGTTTGACCAAGCCTCTTGGCAATTTCTTCAACTGCGTTCGTGAATAGTCACTTTGGAAGTCACCCTGTCTGATTTCTATTCAAATGCGGAGGCACCGCTTCAAATCCAAGATACCCACCCCTTTGGGTCGCGATTGCTAATATAATAGGAAATCCTGACGTACCGCCTTCGGGTATGCTGATGAGCACGGGGTGCATAAATTTCTGAGTCGCGGTCAGGAACAGAACCTGCAAGGATCTCTATAAAGGCGTAATGGAAAGGAAATGTTTATTTATCCCCCATTTGTATATATGCGGAAGTGTTCACTTTTTTTGCTTACGGGAAGACAAACTCACGCCAGCCGCTGTTGGCAGGTGGGAGGGGGGCTGTAGTTCGTTTGAACAGAAAAAAATGTTCGACAAACGTTAGACCCAATACCGAAAAAAAAGGCGTTTTTATGTCACTGTTTGGAGGGAACTGTTTCTGTGATTTTTAATGCGGGTGAACTAGTTCAAGGACGTTTGAAAAGGCTGCTGCAGACAGTCCATTAAAAACATAGAAAGGGTGCCGTTTATTCGGTGCCGACGATTTAAAATATTCTCGTCCGCGCAGTAATCGACAAATAAACGCAATAGCGCTGCGGCAGAAAAGAGGGCAGTTCGGCAGGTTGTTCCGCTTTGAGTTTACAGCTTTTTTTCGAGTAAAAAAGGCTTTCGTCCGTTTAAGGTACCAGGTGCCGACCTGTCACCTCCGAGAAGTAGAGGCCAGACGTGAACTGGTTAAACCTCCCTTTAGGAAAGTCTTCATGGCTTCGCGGTTTAATATGGTAAAGCGATACGCGCGTAATTTATGTTCGTCGAAGTACGGGTGAAAAGAAAACAAATAAAATAATGCATCCTTAAACAACCGAAACCGTTTCCGATCATTGCGCGTGTTCTAGTAGTAACAAGACCAAACGTACGCTTGTTATGCCGCATGGAACACACTTCAGACATTCCAGACCATGAGTGTTCCATAACGTTCTCATGAAGTGTCAAATGATACGCAGCATTCTGAGGAACAACGGGGATGACGTTGAAGTACGACGTATGATAGGAAACAGGCACGTTCCAATCAAGATAAAGAATGGACTTAGGCTCGGCATGGAATGCGAAGCCTTGACAACCACTGGGCTATCAGGGAAACAGAAGAACACCGAGAGGTATTCACCTACGACTAGAGTAGTGCACGCGGTGGCGAGTACAGTACCGAGGACTACAAGTAAGGATAGATAAGCAATCGACGCAGAGACGGCATGAGAACGTTCCTGTGCAAAGGAGGAACCGGGGGAGCACGGAACGGGAGGTGTTGTAAGTGTTTAGGATAGGTCTTTGTCCTCCAGTCTACATAGAGGAATGATGATGACGATGATGATTCTAACGAGTGTCACATAAAGGCTCGCGAATGTTCACATGGCCTGTTCGTTTCTAAGAATATGGCATTGCTTTTAAATTGGCACCTTGAAGCTAGGACATTTGATTAAACAACTGCGTTGTGCGGTCACAAAAACCGCAGCTGATGTTTGGTCGGACCAGGCCGTACGAGGGAAAAATTAACGCGGGAATATTTTGAACACGCTTGTTGCAGGCTTGTCACTTGAAAATGTACCTAAAGTTGTTTGCAACGCTAGATTGTGAGTATTTGTTGAATGCCCATCTCCAGAATTAACGGGTCACACAAAAGGGAAGGCCATAACCTTAAATTTGTCATGTTCAAAAACAAACGTTTGGCACCACACTTGCGGGTGTCACATATTTCTCAAATGTTGCGATTATTAAATCATTAAATATTATTTGGCTGATTGATTGATTGATTGATTGATTGATTGATTGATTGATTGATTGATTGATTGATTGATTGATTGATTGATTGATTGATTGATTGATTGATTGATTGATTGATTGATTGATTGATTGCTGGGTTTACGCACCGAAGGTACACGTGGGCTATCGGATGCGCCGTAGAGGGCTCCGGATTAATTTCAGCCATCTGGGGATCTTTTACGTGCGCCGAAATGTCGACACACGGGCGTTTTCGCTGCTTTTTTCTCCTATGAGAAAAGCAGCGACCGTCTCCTGTACCGAACCCACGTCCTTGGGCTCAGCGTCGCAGCGCCATAGCCAGTTAGCCACCGCGGCGGTTTCAAATGTCGAGAAGACGTCTTCCACAGGAATACTCTATATACCGGACATTGTTTTACGGAGCAAGTTAAGTGTTGAGCCTATTTCGTGACCAAGTATACTTCTATTAGGGAGTGCAAGTATCTGGTCATATAGCCCAGAGTAATTCCAACAGTCAAGATACGACTGTCGCGCACCCATTGTATAGACAGCTTTCCAAACGGCAAAGGATTTCACGTTGAGCTCCGGCTGGTTTATCCGTACTTTTAGACTCTAACCCCCCAGCCTCTGCCATGTGTTCGTACTCAGTAACTGAATCACTCGCTGAAAGGACGTCTCAGTGAATTCATGATACGTTAAGCCGAGGTATTAGACGGGTAGTCGTGACTTAACATCCAGTCGTCAGAATAGCACAAGAATAAAAATATTGGAACTTGGTACCGCCCGTAAATAGAAATGTACCAGTTAATACGACTGAGGTGCCATAATAAAGTGCAATTCTTGCCACGGCACCAATGTCGGCATGCAAACATAATTATTCCAGTGAGCGCAAATAACCAACTTTCGCCCTTGTTATCCCCAATTCATGAACAGTGAAGCCGACTGCGATTGATTGATTCCACACGAACATTTTCGGAGCAACGAACAAAATAAAGGTATCTCACATTATTATGGACAAATGGACGTACAGGTGCCCCAAAAAGTAAACGGAGCACGGCTTCGTGAAATTAGACTAATTTCTCTTCTATGCTGCCGCCAGCATAAATAGAATATGCGCCGTCCGATTTTATTTTAGAATGAATTTCTTGGAAAATCACTTAGTGATTGCTGGCTAGGCACACGGCGAAGAAATCCCCTCAAAATCTCGAAATCGTGCTCCGTTTACTTTTTGGGGCACCTGTACGTCAGGGCAATGTTGTGCTTGTGGGCAAGAAAGAGGGCCGTTGGCTGGCACTTAAACGATGTGCTTTTTGGCGTTGCTGCTCACAATTGAGTCTAAGCCTGGTGTTCTAAATCTCTCCTCCACTCGAGCGTCCATTGGAGGAGATCCTTGAACTCGATTTCCCCATTCATAAATAAGCATTGGGGAATCCTCCCCTCAAAGCAGAGTAGAAAGAGCAAATGGAGCGGAGGATAAGGCCCTAAATCTCCAATCCGGGAATATTTTTTTTCATTCACCTCCGTACTGTGATAGGCAGAGGCACTGTTATACTAAAACAGGCCGTTCCCTGACGGTGATCAGCATAGCATCGCGGCCGCGTTCTTATGTCTCCCGCTCGGAAAGTAGCGTGGCCTGTCTTCGAATTCACGAACTTGCAAAGTGACTGAAGCGTTTCGTTGTTCATATTTGTGCTACAGCCGCGCACATACGCTCGAAGCATACAGAAATTATGAGGATGTGTTCAATAGCAATGAATATTTATGCACGGACGCAGGAGAACATACATGAAATGCAGTTCTGACTGGCACTGGGAGCAGGCCTGCCCAAAATACCGACTGTCTCGGTCCCGCCCATACACGCGCTAGGAAGAACTTGGACGCCCCAATGTTCGTCGGTCGTAGTTCGCAAAGGGCTCTGTGGCGGCTAAGAATTTCAGAGCCCGAAATGCACCGCGCACAAACTTTATTCTCCGCAGGCGGGCTTCATCACAACGTCCCTGAACGACCAATCAGCTCGAGCAAATGTGCAATAGTGTCTTGGCGAATGACGAGGCCACGCGGTTACGCGACCAGATTTAAAGGTAAAGCAAGATTCTGCGAAGGAAAGTTTGACATCCACCTCAATGCAGCCGTACGGCCACAAAGAAAAACTATACAGCTTTACTTTCTATCCGTACGGCTGCATTGAGGCGGATGTCAAACTTTCCTTCGCCCATGCGGTTATAGTTAAAAAAGCACATTCTGGGCAAGGACAATAGCGCAAATGTACCCCTTGTGCTGTTGTCCCAGCGCAGATTTTATTTTTCATTCTAAGTACGTACTGGGTCATCACTCGCCAGATTCGCACATTTGGTCAGACTGATAGATCATTCTCGAGCGTTGTGATAAAGCCCACATACGGTGATTTATTGTAGTTTATGTACATTCCATTTACGAGAACATTTTTCGTGATTGACTTAATGCTGCTTTCTTAGGTTATGCAATTCATTTTAGGGGCGAAGCACCTTAGCACCTCGCTTTGTCCGGGGCTCGGCGTCCGTGTACACAGTGTTGCGCATGCGCGAGGAGCATTGGATTGGATCGGATTGTATTAAATTGAATCGAATTGTATCGGATTGGATTGGATTGGATTGGAGATGTATATACTGTGCACAGGCGTTGTGCCTCACTTAATGCGCGAGTGGGCAATGCCACGGGGGTAAGAACGATCCCCAGAGCTTCGACCACTCGTCATGATTCATATCGTGGAGATGCGTGAATTTTTCTATCACAACGTTTCTTGGCTTTTCCGCTGAATGACATCGACAGATATACGCAGCTTCTTTGCGTAGCACTCTTTTATGCCGAAGATTTGGCTACGCCGTCATGAGACTTTGGCCGCCTTGCATTCATCCGGAAAAGGCAGGGAGACATGACAGCGGCAACGCAGAGGCACACGTGGCCGTCGCCTCGCCGGCGTCTGAGGACGACGGCCGTCTGCGAGATCGCTGGTCGGGTTTCCTCTGTGCCGCCACGGGCCGGGTGTCGACAGTGTCTGTGTCGGCGGCCCAGCATCCATGTCGTTCACCCGTGAGCTCGGAGGGTTCCGTTTTCAGTCGCCGCCGTCATCACAGGCGCCGTGTAAAGGGAAACTCGCTGCTGTTGTTCTTAGCTTTTTTGTTTTTTATCTACGGCGCCTTTTGCTGTGGATCGTGATATCTCGGGCGCTATGTTGTGGCGGCCGCTGTGTGGGGTCGTGGAAACGAAGAAGGAAATGTCAGTGGATTTGGGGGGAGGCGTTTAAATTTAGGAGACGACTTGGCTCATTGGCCCTGCCGCCTGACATTGAAAAGGCCGTGCACCAAGGGAGCCAGCGGACACCGTAGCAAGATGTTTACGGAGTTTGGGAAGATGAACACCACCATTTTGCACGGATGTAAAGCACAATAGTGAAGTCTTTTTTGTGTAAACAATACTAAGAATATGTTTATGAAGGCTTCGACAAAGCGCTGATATTTATTTATTGTTGGATGTTTGTTTGGACGTACTGCTAATCTCATGAATGATACCCTGGGAGAGGTCGTGCCGAACGAAACAAAGAGAATTCGATGTGTGAGCAAGAAATGACAGTATGGTTGTATGCACATGTTCAAAAAATGCCCAGTAGAACGTGGAACCTCAAGCAGGACGCCAAGTGGGGGAAGCAAGTTCCATCGTTCAGATCAAGGCCCACGAATAATGCGGAAGTTAGCGCTTTTAGATGCCGATCATTTGTGAACATAACCTATTTTTTTCCGTCTGTAGCTTGTCTGTTTGACAAGCGGTTGGTCAGTTGATAGATCTATTAGGTAATAATCAGGCAGTATAATAGTCAATACGCATATAACGCTGTAAAACTTTGTTGTTACGTTGCGGTCCAGACTAACAACAAAGCACTTGGTTGACCAATCAGTAGGACTAAGCGCAAAAAATTCGGTGAAGGGCGATGTCGAGCCTACAACTTTGAAGGCTTGTTCAGCTCGTGACCAAAATAAGAGATGCCACTTTATAATAACCGATCAACATTTCTGTATTAAGCGGGGAAAGTTGATTGATTTTTGCTACGCTATAATAACCGCCGAAAAACGCAACAAAAAGCGTAAATATCCAAAAATATTAGGAACTACAACGCTAAGATGAAACCATCAACGTCAACAGCCCGCTTAGGCACACTGCAAGGCGAAGGCCTCTCCCACTGACTTCCAACCGGTTCTGTCCTGCGCCGCTCGAGTCCAGTGTTGCCCACCGAATTTTTCCGATTTCACCCCTCCATCGTGCTATCGGCCTTCCCTTCCTCTAGACTCGTTATTGGTATCCAATCTGTTGCCCTAAATTTCCACTGGTTGCCGGTTCTTCTCACTACATGGCCAGCCCAAGCCCGTTTCAGTTTCGTTACTTGTACTATGATATCTTCCACTCGAGTTTGTTCTCCGGTCCAGGTAGCTCGTTTCCTGTCTCTGAGTGTGACTCCTATCATTATTCGTTCCACGGCCACTTCATTCGGTATAAGTTTGATTTCCATTTGTTTAGTAAAGCGCCAAGTTTCAGCTGTGAATGTCAACAGCGGCGCTATGCACTGGATGTAGATTTTTCTTTGGGTAAGAGACGCAGCTTACTTTTCCTTATTTGGGAGTGTTTGCCGAGTGCTCTCCAGCTCACACCGATTCTGCGCTCTATTTCTCTCTCCCGGTTGGGGTCAGCACTAACCATCTGTCCGAGATAGCTATATTACTTTACTTGTAGCGTTTTGTTTACTAAGCTGAAGAGGGCGTTTTCGGCATGGTTATTCCTGATCACTCTAGATTTATTCCAGTTTGTCGAACCGAAAAAAATAACGGTTCGGTTACGGTTCCGGTTGAGGCGAAATTATTTCGTTCCGTTTCAGTTCCGGTTCGACAAAATCACGTACGGAAACGGTTCGCCAACTGGTTCGGGAGCTTGAACCGGTTCGCGAACCGGTTCGATGAGTTGAATTATAACCGAAATTAGATAAAAAAACACTTAGGAGGTTGAAACGACAGTCAAATCAAAATACAAACAAAAATTCAAAATGCTGCTGTTTCCCAAGGGCAGTGGCACAGTTGCAAAGCAAACTTTAAACAATTACAAGATATTAAAACAGATGAAGTGGCGACAATTTACCACCTACTTTCTCGCCCAGACTTTATGTTGTCCTAGCGACTATTCATAAAGCCACCGCCAAGAGATAGGACGGTGGGACATGTTTTCTGCCCGTTCCTTTTTTCTTCAAATCGCAATCGTCGCTATCGAATCGCCCAACACGCTAACCTTAAAGCCTTAATTTTAGGCCTGCGTACTGGCACGTACAAATACCAGCGCTTAATACCAATGGCGCACATTTTTTTATATTTGTAACAAAACAGTAAAATCCTAGGAGACACGAGACAACAAAATCCTACAACAGGCACATAACTACTACAAATGAATTAGATTATTTGGTCACCCTGAATAATTTGCTAGCTGTCACCTTATCGAATGTGTTAGCCACGCTTTTGTTAAAAGTACCCCTTAGTGAACGCTCAGTCACTGCATTATTGCTCTGACCACTACAATTCCTTTTGCGATAGCTATACTGGATGTGTGCATTACAATCGGTATGTCATCGTACCGCCTGACCCCCGGCCATCGTTCCGTGTGCTACATTGCGGAATCTTACAACAGATTATGCTGTTACCAAAATGAACGAAAACTTTGATGCGCGGAGCATGAGTTGGGACCTTTTTGGGTAGACGATCTTTAATTCGTCCAAAGCAGTACTCCCCTCTAGAACGAGTAGCAGTAGAAGTAATGTAGCGAGTTGGGCAATCACTACAAGTGCACCTTCGAAAAAAAGGAGATCTGAAAAAGACAAAACTGCACAACAAGCAGAAAAGATGATCGCTGGGCGAATGGGGCAGTGTGAGGTACCGGGCTGCCTTTCTGCCCGTGTCATCTGCTTTATTATTATTTCTGCTTCCAAGACAAGGTCGAGAGGGCTGTAGTTCTTCCCATGGGATTAAGTGGGCAACTCAACAGTTTTCCCTAACATACCTGTTGTTATTTTTATCTGTAAAACAACGGAACTTGTCCACTGCACTTTCCTTAAAAAACTGACCGCGGAACTCATTTCCTTCGCATTGATGACACGTTTGGTTGTGAAATGCAGGGCAAAGAGAAGTGTAGAGCAATATCCACGTTTTGGTGCTTTTTTTACTTATTCGGTTTTATTTACTTTTTGCGTAATATTTTAAAACGTGATTCGCCTTTTCTTTTTTTGTTGTTTTCGTGTAAACACATTAAAAAAAACTGGCGCATTTCATGCCCCATGCTATATCTCTGCTCCGAGGTGCAGCTTATGTTGCAGGCCGGCAGGCTTATTTTAACCAGCTGGTGATATTAGACGCGGGTCAAAATCTCGATACATGCACGTTCTCGATTTCCATCTAGTTCAGAAAAGCGGTCGTGGAGAAGGGAGATCGAGACAACTTGTGGTCAGCAGCAAACGGCTCAGCCACTGAGCAGCTCCTGCAGTCACACTTGTCAAGTATTAACAATTTGCAGGTGTCGGACCTTTTAAACAAATTATGAAATGCAAAAAGCTTGCACACATCGGGTGTTGGCCTGCACTGTTGCGCAGTGGAGCACTCCTGCAGCCTGATTGCTCCAATAAAATCGCAGCTAGGGAAGGGCAAAGTCGTTTTACATCCCCTGCAAGCTGCCGAGAATGACATTTCGTTTGGTCAGCGCTCGCGCTTCCAGCAGCAACACACCATTGCTACATTGGTGCTCATTCATTTCCCCGGTTGATACATAGAGTGTGATAATGTTCTATTGTCTGGAGCGGGTACGAAATTGATGCTACGTGAAAGAAAAAAAGGCCCGAATTGCATCGACTATGCATTATCAACAACGGACGGTCGAACCACTTCGGCATGAACCGGTAACAGTTTTCTGTTTGCGGTTCAGTTCCGGTTCGCGTTCAGCATGCTCAAAAAATAACGGTTCAGGTTCGGGTTCAGTTCCGGCAAAAATACCGGTTCAGTTCCGGTTTTCGGTACGGTTCGGTTCGGTTCCGGCTCGACATCCTGCTTGATTCATATTTACTTTTAGCCCCACGGTCATGATTTCTTGTTGTAGTTCCTTAAGCACTTCTTGCAGGTGTTCTGTAGTCCCACGCAGCAAGACTATGTCGTGTGGAAAGCTCAAACGACTCAAGTATTCTCCGTTTATACTGTATCCTCTGTTTTCCACATCAAGTTGTCTGAATGCCCCCTCCAGACATAGTGTGAGCAGTTTTGGAAAGATGGTACCCCCCGGTCGTACTCGCTTTCGGATTGGGAATTTATCACTTTGCTTTTCAGATGTTATCGTGCACGTGCATCCCTTATATATGTCGTTTAGAAGGTTTTTGTAGGTTCCGTCAATTTCCTGTATTTTTAATGTTGTTAGCATGGCTGCTGTGTATACTGAGTTAAACGCTTTCTCATAGTATATAAATGCCATGTAAACGGGTTAAGTGCATTCTAAGAATTTTTGGATCACTTGATTGACAACATGAGTGAGATCCTAGTCTAAGTACCCTTTTCTAAACACAGCCTGCTCTCTGGGTTGCTTGGAATGTAGGCTGTCACGTTGTAAGCATGACGTAAGAATCCTCGCTTAAGTTAAGAAGCCCATGGGAGCCCTGACGCGAAAGAGCGTGCCGCGCTTAAGGCGTTTAAGGTCCGTATGTGAGACACGTCACTTGTCGTCTTACAGGCCGATAAAGGCCAGTGAGTTGTTATATTTGATGGCAGTGAGTATGACAAAAACAATGCAGCAGCTCCATGATGACCACTGGCATTTTGTGAACGCTAGGGATGATCCCATTCTACGCGGGGAAAGAAAGATGGCTGAATGTTTGCGTAAGCACAAAGCAAGCTGCGGTAGGCTAGACGAAACGTTGTACCGCCACATTTTTTCGATGGATGGAGCAACCCCCAGAATGGTTTGTCGAAGGTACAAAAGAAAAGAGTGCGCGATCTCTGCCGTGACCGCAAAAGATGAGTCTCCGACAGTCGAAAGGGCGCCGAAACGGGTGGACGACTTCGGTGTAGACATGTGAACGGTTGCAAAAAAAAAAGCATTAGAGAGAAACAGTTTTTTTTAACACGGATAGCATTGAAAAAAAAAACACAGGTTCTCCGGGGAAATTTGTTGTTATGCGAAAAGTCTGCATGGAGGGAAGCGCTTTCTGAAATCAATGCCTTGGCGTGAAATCATGCGGAGATTCTGTGAGCAGAAGCTCTGCTGGGACTCTCGTGATGCCGCATGTAACAATTATATTTTCTGTGTTAACGGAAAAATTGGTTAGGCGAGAACCTTGCAAAGCACTATTTAGACATAAGTATTGGTAACCAACATTAGCATAACCGGTTTGATACCTGAGCGGGAGCGCGAAGTAATAAGCACTACTGAAAAAAAAAAAACGGCCACAATCCACTCTGTGAAGGTGGTCGGGCTTGAACGTTGTTAACGATACCCACAACGCTTGCCTATACGACGTCCCTAGAATTCACACACTGGGCTCTGAACTTGAATCTACCAGACTCTGGCCACCGTTACATGGGATTCGCCGGGGCCGAGTCCCGAACGCAGCCGCATCGGAAGATAACAAACGGAGATCACCGTCTTTTGAAGGTTGAGGAGGAGGGCGGCATGCGCGGCTATAGCATGATCTGTCTCACTGCCTCCCCCTCACTCTTTTTTCATGTGTCGCCTCCAAAAAGCGTCCTCCACCTCCGCAGACGGTAAATCAAAACCACCGTCTGTCTCCCCGTTTCCACGTGGGGGACTAGCTTAGTCGACAAGACAACGGGCGCTCGCTCCACTTCTCTTCGGGCCCAGGTTCTATCCCTGGTGGTGCCAGTAATTTGTGTAGCTTGGGTGTAGCCAGTAGCTGTAGTAGCCTAGGGTGTTTGTGTAGCCAGTAGTAGCCTGAGAGTTTTCTACTGACGAGGACACGAAAAGTGTTTTGGCTGGTTAGAGCTATACTGCTTCGTAGTAAAAATTTAGATACCCATAATCTATTCACATTCGGCATTTACAGAACTATTGGGCGGTTAAAAAAAAAAGGGTATAGTGAGCTGAAACCATACTTGTTCTGTGAGGCGCCGTAGTTCAGGGTTCCTGATAAATTTTGCGTCCTGGGCCGAAATCTCGACACGTGGGCGTTTCTGATTTCCGCCCCACTGAAAAGCAGCCACCACGGCTGGTATCGAACCCTCGTCCTTGGCCTCAGCAGCGCAACGCCTTAGCCACTGAGGCACCGCTGCGGGTCACTATGCTATTGCACGCCCGATATATCAAGCCTCTATGAACAGATCTTAAGCTCGGCGGTGATATCGCCTGTTAGGTCTTCTCACTCTGTTAATTTAGAAAAATTCCTCTCCTCGTTTAGCAGCATTGTAAAGCGAAATCCCACGATTTTAATATTAGGATGGGATTTTTGTCACCAAAGAGCAATTCTGCAAAACTCGAAAACCCAGAATTATGTTTTAGGGATGGATACGAAGGGGGAGGAGCGGGGGGGTTATTGAAGGGACACAAGAAATTGGGAAAGAAGTGCGGTGCCTCCCCAAGAGTATCATTCCACTGAAACTTCGTAGAGATCAAAGCAGTTCGATTGGCGAAAATCTACTTGTCATTCTGTGAAGTGCCACATAAACGCCAATTCAGGTTGAAGCAATAATGTCAACGTTACTGGCTAATCACATTTCTCGCATGTACGATCACTGAGATGCTCTTTAGTACGACAAATATCCTTGTCGACTTATTATTCAATAAACATAAGAGCATCCTTCTGCGTAATATCCCTTCCTACCCGGGGGCTCTATAACACTTCTCATTCGTCGAAAACATTGAGGCGTAATTATATCGGACGCAGATGTTCACAATGCAGCACAACAAATGTTAAGCGTAAAAAACGTGTTTCTTGCGGTGTTTGTATCTAAGGTTCAAAGATCATGTGTGCCAAATATACAGTTCTTTAAATGATTTTACTAGGCCCACAAACGATCCACATTTGACGCAGGTATTATCATTCGGATGTTCTTGGATGCGACGAAAATCATTCTCGAGCTGTTATTCTTGAGCTAAGAGCATCTGTAACATCCCGTTTTGACTGGAGATATATAACGTTTCTCGTTCGTGGATTGCATTTAGTCGTAATTCTATCGGCAGCAATTGTTCATTATTGCAGCACAATAAGTTTTACGCGTTCGAAAAAGATTTTTTTACGTGTTTCCATTCTCACTTAAAAACTTTCGGGTATGCAAATTATCCACTTATTTAAATATATTTACTAGTACACATATTATCCCCGGTTCAGAAACACTGCTTGGTCTGTGCAAAAAATTGGCGATAAAAGGGGCTTTTGCCCGTTTTCATTTACCCAAGAAAATTCCTTCAAAATAACAAAAACTTGATATGGGGAGTTGGTACATTATTTATGATAATTACTACGGTGCAATATAACACGGACGAAGAAGAAACAGGCACAACAACACAGTGCCGACGTGTTTCTTCTGCGTCCCTGTTTTATTGCGATGTATCAAGTCTTTGAAAGTCTCAGATTTATTGTAGTTACGGTCTATGCTGTACCTAACACAATCACAAGGTGTCAGTGAGGTGTTGTGGTTTCTGGCATTACAAATTCCCTCGTGGGTGGGTTACCCAGGTGCGCCCCGATGACCTTCATTTCCTCGCAGTGAGCAAATACTTCACACAAAGCATCAGTTGCTCTCAGAAGTCTATAAGCTGCACGAACCTGATGTGGAACGGTTACCAGTTCTAGAAGACCTATGTGCGTTTGATGTTTATTTTAAGTGTTTTCGTTAGCAGAAGTTCGGACGACGGTTTTTACTATACCCTTTCTGTTACTTGTGTTTATGTAAAAAAAAGACAATAGAAAAAGGAAGATGGGCTACCTAACGCACACGGGATGGCTTTTACCCACACTTTCCCACACCGTACTCTTTTTGTGCATACCCACCCACACCAGTTCCCCTTCCCTCACTGCCCTCATGTGTCGCGCTGGACACACCTTTCCCGTCCCTCTCTGAGTGTCCGCGTGACCCCTTCCTTAATTTCCCTGCCGCCTCTCACTGGGAGCAGGCTCTGGGAAGCTCTGACCTGGCAACCCAAGGAACCGTCAATCTCAGAGACCTGGACGTCGCAGGGGCCCTTTGAGCCACCGCCACCCCCGTACCCTGAACCCAATGTTAAATAAAGTGGCTACTACTACTACTACTACTACTACTACTACTACTACTACTACTACTACTACTACTACTAATACTACTACTACTACTACTGCTGATAGCTTTGGGCTCAAAATCATCATCATCACCATCATCATCATCAGCAGCAGCAGCAGCAGCCTGCTGAGGTTCACTGCAGGACGAAGGCCTCCCCCATTCACCTCCAACCGCTCCTGTGCTACGCTGCTCGAGAAACTATTAGGCCGCAAATTTTTGTTTCATGTTTTTTTAGTTTATAATAAATTCCAAGCAGCCAATCATTTAGTACGGTAATAATAAAATAGATGTGAGACTAGAGGGAAGCGCAGTGAACGGGAAGAAGCGAAGACGAGACAAACGAGACAAACACAGGCGCGTCTCGTCTCCACTTCGTCCCCTTCATTGCGCTGCACCCTACTATCAAATTTATGTACCAACCGCCTCAAGCTTCAACTCTTCTGATAATCAAGTACAAGCTCGCACAACGTGCCCAGTAAGAGCATAATGGTACGACGCAGTAAATAGAAAGACGCAGGAAAAATAAATGGAGCCTGGTAAGCCCACGCCAACGGCACATTCATCTTATGAAAAATTGGCGTATGCACTTCGTACAGGTGTTTTACCAGTGAAGCAGTAACGTGCGGCTGCTGTTTGCACGTGGATGTTACGCCCTGTGACGCACCGCTTTAAATTACCAGTGTCGGTAGATCGTAGATTGTAGCTACGTCATCTTCAAACCCACCCGATCTCTTCCCCTAACTGCTAACTTCTCCCCAACCTGGCTTTTTCCCGCAAGCGCATTCGCGGTTGCACCGAAGCAGCCGGATTATTATTTCCCCCAGCGATATAATGCTTGGCTTTAAAACCGAAGTTTTCCCTATTATTCCAACCGAAATTTTACCCATTATGTCCCCTTCACCACCTTACACGCGCTTTTACTCTTCAGGCAAGAAAGTGCAGCGAAACGAAGTCGCGCGGCTTTTACCAGTACAAAGCCCGTACAACGGCGTGCGCGCCACTGCGAGCAGGAAATAGCGCCTGGAGTACGTTTCGTGAAAGCGAGATGGCTCGGCGCCGCGGCTTTTATATCGAGGGACAGTGGTTTCCGGTAGCCGTGCCATGGCTCTTTACACGTTTTTAGGTGCGCGTAAGGAGAGAGAACATCCATTGTCCTCTGATCAATCCGAACGTGTAAAGTAGAGTAACGGAAATCCTCCGTCGCGCAGGCGTTTTTGAAGGATGGTTGAAGTTCAGGAACTGCTTCATACTTCTGTGGAGGAATTTTAACTAGAAGGACAACGCTGCGAACAGTGCCTAAGGGGGATTATGATGATTGCCGATACTGTTGACAATGATTTCGCGAATGAAGAGACATGCAATGCAAGAGAACATACTACGATTGGGTGATTGTCTACTTTATTTGGGGGAAGCTTGAACGTAGCGGACGGCTCCAGATCAATTTTCCACGCCTTGCGATCTTTAACGCCCGCCGAAATATCGACACGTGGAGGTTTTCGCTTTTCGCCTCCATCGTAGAAGCAGCCACCACGGCCCGGATCGAAGCCGCGTCCTTGGGCTCGGGAGCCTTAGACACTTAGCTAGGGCGGCGGGTATTTGTGCAAATCTGCAAACCAGCATTTTCCCCCTCCTTCTCTCAACCCAGCTGCTGTACATGTATCCATGTTGGAAGAAAGAATAATTCAGTTCAAGTAAAATTCAATCTCAAAGACCCTTATTCCAAGGGTACGCGTCTTTTGTTGGAACGCACGCCCTTCTGAGCGCCCAGTTATGGCCTTGCAGGCGAATTGTCTGGTAAAACTCAAAACGCGATTCAATATGGATGACAAAAAGACGACAAACACAAGCGCTCAGTCACAACTAGTTTTTTTTAGGCATCGCCTCATACATACACGAAAAGTCCCCGGAACATGCGCGCTGTTGAGTTAGCTGCAATCACAGGGCAGCTTTCAAAAAATGGAATTCCCATTTAAGCAGTACTACCGATGTCTCACTGACGCACTGGTCTCTTTTTTTCTTGATACGAAAGGCTTCTAAGAGCTCCTTAGCCAATGTGTTTTCACTTCTCCCAAGAATAGTACTCTTATCTAAGAAAAACACATTGACCACGGAGCTCTTAGGAGCCCTTCGAATCAAGAAAAAAGGGGACAAGTGCGTCAGTGAGACATCGGTATTACTGCCGCCTGCGAGTGAATTTCATTTTTTGAAAGCTGCCCTCTGATTGCAGCTAACTCAACAGTGGTGTTTTTGCTTGTGGTGTTCTTGTGCGCATGCTCTGGGGAATGTTTGTGCATATATGAGACGATGCTTCCAATAAAACTAGTTGCGAGTGAGCGCTTGTGTTTGTCGTCTTTTTGTCTTCCAAATTGAATCGCGGTCTAAGGTTTACCAAATATACACCAACTTGCCCAACAGCGTGTTCAACTGAGGCGAATTGTCGTAACAGTAACTTCAATCTCGCTCTTCTGGCGAAAACGTACAGTGAAAAAATTGGCCGCGTATCTGCTCTATTTGTTGAAAATGTCGTCAAAATACGATAGCCTTTATAGACATTTGCCAAGGAAATGCCCTCCTTTGCTTTCCCGCTAACCTCTCATGCTGTTCGTGTTCCGTCGCGCTCATCCCAAGGTAAACAACTAAAGGTTTTCTCAAGGCGATTTGAATTTACCGCGTTCCCCTGCTGCAGGGCCGGGTTCCTTGATGCCAGCGCTGCAGTACGCCGGAGACGCGCGTGAATGGAGGCGGCTGACTTCACGGTTAATAGAACCGCGTTGCAGTGCGTTCCTAGCAGAACGTTGAACCTAGCTAGTGGAAGCTTTCGTTCCTGTTGCCGCGTGATTTTTCATATGCCACAAGTAGGTGGCGCGGGCAACAGCCAGTGGCGGTTTTCTGCAGTAGATGTAGAATATCATTTGCTATCGAAAAACCATGCATCCATCAATTTTTAATAAAGGAACACTGTAAATATCCCTTGTGCATTAATTTTTCGGTCTTATATTTGCGTAATGTCTTGTTCATGTTCAACAAAGGTGACAAGTATGAACATATAAGCCGGACTTAGGCGCTCTCATTTGGCTGTTAGTATATAGGAATATTGCGCAGTATGCATTTAACTTTGGCCGGGTGGCTGAATCGAGTCACAGGCATACAGACAGACAGACAGACATACAGACAGACCAAAATTTGTAGGTTTAAGTAGCCCAAGAAGAACTATCGTCTTCAATATCCCGAAGTTTTGTCACTCATGCAATTCTTCTATCGCGGTTTTTCTTTCATTCGGAAGCGGTATCTAGCCGCACCAATTCAACGCATTTGCCTTCCTCTGTCGATGCCCGTGCTCCTGTGGTTCATGGCCACATCCCTGGGGTTTTGTCATAGAGGGATTATTGCGGCCATTCCCACATACATATCAGAGACCAGACGCATGTCCTGCTAACCCGGTCAAAATTGTTTAGCCTTTTCCCCCAAAAATGGCACCATTCACTGATTCTTCTCTAGATATATTATTTGCGAATATCGCTTGTACTGTTTTCCTGCAGTCCACAGGATTATGCTATGATGCAGCCTTTCCTCTACAACCTACAAGTAAAAGAACAAAAAAGGTTCGAAAACCGTGGGTGGATCCAGATCTGTATAAACGCATAAAAAAATGCTATGTTACACAATTTTATAAAAACGAAGGATCCCGTAATACGCAAGGCGTACAAAAAGTTTAGAAACAAGCTACAGAGCGATTTAAAGAGAGCGAAAAGCAAATATTACGAACGGCTATTTTTCTACATACGAGGCCAGCCTAAGAAAGTCTGGGACACTGTTAACCAAATAGCAAGTAGAAAAACAATAACACAGCCGCAATTCACGCATTTAAATGGAGAGCCGGTAGAGATCCTTCAGCTAGCCAACTGAATGAATACTCATTTTATTGATGCTGATGCGCACCCAACATGCACTGATAACGGCGGCCGCGGCGTGACTGGCATTCCACGATTGTCCAGCTCTATCCTACGAATGATACGGAAGTACGGGACCTTACCGGAAAAATAAATAATTATGCAGCGGCAGGAGTTGACGGGTTTTTATCGAATGTAGTTAAGCGCGTGGCACTACAACTAAGTGACGTGTTAGAGTACATTATTAATTCATGTCTGTCCACCGGTGTTTTTCCTGAGGAACTTAAGGTTGCTAGAGTGACGCCGATTCATAAAGGGAAAGCACACGACAATGTATCAAATAACAGACCAATATCAGTCGTGACAGTTTTTCCAAGGTATTTGAGGGAGTAATCTATAATGGACTATCGACTTTCTTTCTTAAACACAATGTAATTTCCAAGCATCAATATGGTTTCCAAAAATCTAAATCAACAGAGTAAGCATTACTTTACATTAAAGATGAAATAATTGCAAACATTGAAAACAGGCAGTTCACAATTGGACTGTTTTTAGACCTTACAAAAGCATTTGACTCGATAGATCATAATATTTTGCTAAATAAATTGGAGAGGTATGGAATACGTGGCGTGGTGGGTAACCTTTTAAATAGCCATTTGACTCAAAGAGAGCAGTTTGTTCAACTAAACTCTATTGCATTAGACATATTAGAGCTAAAACAAGGTGTCCCGCAAGGCTCCAAGTTAGGCCCGTTACTGTGTATAGTTTATGTAAATGACATCATAAATATAGAAGCTCCGCAAGAACTTGTAATGTATGCGGATGACACTAACGTATTCTTCACATCTAATAATATAATTAAACTTCACTCAACGGTAAATGTTTACTTGGAACAATTATAAAAATTGGTTATTAGATAATAAATTGCAACTTAACGCTACAAAGCCAACTTACATGATATTTAGGCCGTACAATAAAAATGTCTAGAAAAAAATCACCATTATATTCAACGAAACCAAGTTAAACCGAGTGACAGAACAGAAGTTCTTAGGTGTTTGGTTTCAAGAACAACTTTCGTGGAATACGCATATTGCTCACCTGCCCTCCGAACCCTCTTAAAGTATAGGTTTCACATATAGAATCGGCCATTTGATACCACTATGGTTGAAACAAAACATATACAATGCTCTCATTTATTCGAAACTTTGCTACGTGATTTTGGTGTGGGGGACCCCAACTAAAACTAATTATAACAGGCTCATTGTATTGCAAAAAAGAATTTTTCGCATATATTTAGATTATCGTGGCTGTTACGCAGATTTGAGGACAAGTCCTTTATTTACTGAATATTCAATGCTTCGAGCTGACCAAATCTATTACATGAAGGTTCTGCACACCATTTATAATCAAAAGACCCACAATCAAGTTAACAATAAATCTTCTGGCTACCATCTCAGGCATACAATACGGCACACTCCAAAAGTAAGAAAGAACTATGGTGAGCAATCTTTCCTGTACCAGTAAACTGAAATATTAAATAAATTAAGAGAAAAATTAAACTTCGACGCCAGTGGCCCTACGTTTAAAAAACAGGTCAAAGAAGTGTTACTTAAGCAAAACGCTCGCAATACTGATATATAATTAAGGGTTCGAAGTATATCTCTACATGTTCCCCTAAAGGTAGAAATTAAAAACAAATATATATTAATACGTAATTGTGACATAGTACTGTAATTGATGAAAGTTCATGCGTACGAATTACTGCGTTTATATGTACATTGTGATACCTTTGTGAATTTGAAAGCTATGCTTTGTATAATACATAAAAAGTGCAGTAATAATTTTGCTATGTGCTATCATGTTTAAATTTGTGAACGGACGTGTTGTTATGTACGCTGTAAATCGGGTGGCTGAGGCCTCTGTCAGGCCACGTTCGCCTTTAGTTTCAGCCCCCCCCCCCTTGGTTTTTGCCAAGAAATAAAAAATCAAATCAAATCAGATAATTCGGTAACCGTTTCCCCAATTCCTACAGTCTGATTATATAGGGCTATGAGGTGGGCGTTTTAGCCCCAAAAAGCCACCCCGTTTCTTGCCAATCCCCCACGTGGGTATGTGCCACTAGAAGAGGAACAACAAAAAACAACAACTAAAACTACTCGGTTAGGATTCAGTTTCTCATGCGGGATAATCACTCCCACGTTACTTGGCTCTGTTGGCCAAAAAAGGCACCATTCCTATATCAGAGTAGCTGGTCCCAGTAAAGAAAATTCTTTATTGGCTGCAAAACCTGTGCGCAAAATTCCCATTGGCACCTTGTAGTCCGACGTGGCTTATAAAAGTTCCCATTGGTTACGACTGCGACGGGCTGAACACATACCAACATAGATAAATTTGCAACAGAGGATGAGAGCAGCTGTCATAGGCTCCGTGCTTATTAAAGGGACACTGAAGTGAATTTGTCAAGCTCCCGTTTTTGCTTGCACTGCGTAGACTGGCTCAAATTAGCACACTTTTCATCGTTTATCCGGTTGACAAATCGGTAATTATTTTACAAAGCGCGAAAGAAGAAAAACTACCATGCGCGGTTTGCGGCGGCCGCACCAACTAAGGCTGTGACGTTGGGAGGAGGGGCGCCGTGATTGGACGATGCCCAAGATTAGCAATCACACAAGTTTCGGTTTCGGTTTCAGTTCTGTAAAACATAACCAATGGCGTTGTTGGATGGGCATTCTCAATATCTCAGTAATCATCGTACCGCGCTTCTGCCATGTTGTCGGCTGTAAAATGCACAAGATAAGCCTCCCAGGACGGCTTGTAGTCGTAGCATTCACTAGCCGAGACCTACGCAGTGCATGAACGCCCTCCGCGTACCCGCAGACACCCAAATGTCATGCGCTTTTCCCCCATATTTGGAGCTTGCCTCCCTCATGCCTGTATCGTAAAAAGCGTGTTCGCACCAGGCCAAGGGTCTGTTCATTCTGGCCTGTGCCCACTGCCTGCAAGCAGTCGGTGCTTATGGCAACAGCACGCCAACGAGAACTCGCTAGCGCGCCAGTGCCAGCCTGTGCGCGTTTTGTGAACTAGGTCGTGTAGCCATGAACGTTGCGGCCCAAAAAAAGGTGAACTCAATATAGAAAACATCGGCGGAAAACAAAAAAGTTAACTTCCAAAAAAAAAAGCACGTACCCGCGGGGATTCGAACTCGTGACTTGCAAAACATTCGCGGTGACATACCTAACGCCCCAGACCACTGAGCCACGGAGCGAGACGCGAGGGCCTTGCTAATATAGGATATATATTGTATAACCGGTTTACACATTTATTTAGTTTTGGCATTTCAACCAGCTTAGGTGACTATTTGTTGTACTGCGATCGTGCAGTAAGCGTCGCCCGAGTTTCCACAGTAGCTCACGTCTAGCAATTCCATTTCGTAGACGAAAAAGCGTTCGCAGATCCGTAGTCGTGCTGCTGACCGCTGTGCTTGTTCGCCCAGCGCAAAAAAGTGCTTCCCGCGCCCTAGTTTTACGCGGTACGGTAAAAATATCAGTTGATTTTATTTCCTTAGTACCTATATTGACTTCGCTGACTCTTCTCCCGCCTTCAAGAGGCCTTATATTTTCCTACTGGCGTACCAGTCAGCGAAGCGTCGCATGTGCGCTTGTGCAGCGCTTGTGTGAAGCGACCTTGACTTGGAGCTAGATACAGTGTACAAACAAACCAAGTGAAGAAAGGCACATTCTTCCATTCCCAAGCGTGTCCTGACTCCTGGCTTCGTTTCAACTAAGCGAACGAATTGCGACCAAGCAATTTTTTTAACCTCCTTGATTGCGACGACCCGCCGGTGGCCGGCGGACGAAACGCTGGGCCGACTGACTCTGTCGGCCGGGGAGCCGTGCAGTAGCGCAGCCGTGGCGCAGCCAATTGCCAGCTCATCCCCTCCTGACGTCACACGAAAACGGCACAGAAAATGGGCGAGCGTAAAGAGAGGAGGACAGCATTTTCGAATTCGTTTTTCTACTAAATAAAATCGCGTAAACGCGCCTAGAGTGGTCGAAACATGGCCTGGGGACTTCGGACTACAATTTGCGCTAGTAATCCCGCAATGTTTACATATCACTTCAGTGTCCCTTTAAAGAATACGCTTGTGACCAAGAAGGATGCCACATGATAGAAAAGGGAGTATGTGATGGTTGCGTGAAACCACGTCTTTGTGTTCTTCGTCTATTCGCCTTGTCTTCCGCGTCATTTGCAGGAAGGGTTGAGAGCATGGGCGCCATTATCTTAGAAAAAGCTTGGTGGTTGTCCGGCGTGTTACATTGGCCTTATCCTCTTCATCACTTCTATCGAAGCACAACATTCTTACTCAGGCAATTTTCTCACCGATGCTGAGAGAAGCAGTCAGAAGGTCACATGCATCCACTTTGACATTTCCTTTTGTCTGCCACGTTTATATACTCGACAATAATTTTAGGTACCCACTCAAGGAGATCGGGCGGTGGCAATGTAATTTGCCGGGAGAAGTTCACAGCCAAATCACAACTTCAAATATCGCTATACCGTCAGCTAGGAACCTCCAGTCATCACGTGCCGTTTCAGGGGTTAGCAAGTGACGATGAACGCACCCATCATGGGCTCATGGCCAATTTACCAATCGCCAATAGCAGTGACGTTTAGATGCCAAGCCATGCACATGTTTATGCAACTAAACACGAAGTGATCCTCAGGCATCCCTACACAATCGCAGGAAGCATAGCCACGTCCGCAACGTTTCACAACACATTTCTCTCGCTAGAACGCGGCATTTCATAGCGTGAGTGGCTAGAAGACTTGCTACATGTTTCAGAAAAAAGCAAAACAGAGTTGTCAAGTTGTAAAATGAGTGCAGGCGCCAGATAGGACTTAAACGACATAAACTGTTTCGCAGTCAAAACAAATCAGCCGCTGAAGTCCTACATCAGTTTTTGAAAATCTAATGAAAAAGCAGCAAAGCGCCTTTACGCTGAAGCATACAAACGTATTGCTAAATAGGACGAGTGGTTAAGCTTCTCAGTCATGGTAATAAAGAAAAAAATTAGGCCTATCTTCCCGCGAGGGAACCCTGATGTGATGTGATGCATCGGGTGGTTCAATTGGTCATTACGTTGCCTTGAGCGTTTGCGCTGACGCTGGTATTGGATTGTGTCAGCCCACTCGCTGAAGGGACCATCGCTTCCATCACGTCTTCATCGGAAGAATCAAGTCAAGCACGGAGTCGTCAAGCAAAGTAACGCGGAGTCGAACGACAGCGAGCGCTGACTGAACCGCCGCAGCGCGCTACCCGCTTTATATTCACAGCGCCTGAAGGAGAGAAGACAGCGGAGGAGAGTTGCGCATGCGCGCACTTGCGCGCCGGAGGAGATGCGAGCGGAGCGAAGCGCGCGCCCGCAGCTGTTGTTGTTTATGATCATCAGACGGAGTGAGGGTGTTGCGCCAGCTGTCGGAGAGAAAAACGGGGGAGAGTTGCACATGCACAGGTGGTGTGCAGGCGCCGACGACACAGGAGGGACATACCCCAGAGCATGAGATGCGTCGCATCTAAAACAACGAAATTCGGAAAGGTATAGCGGCGATAATAATGGGAAAACGGTCTCTACTGTCTCTATCGCGTGTAAATTAAGTGCCAGCTGCGAAACGTGGTCTTCCACGAAGGTACGCCTCACAATAAAATGCAAGACAAAACCAAATGCTTCAAGGCGACCGAAATGCCGGTGCTTACTTCTGCTGAAACCGCCATCAGCCGGCACCATTGTAACCATTATGATGCGAGAGGTATGGGGATGTGTGGATGACGGAGACCTTGTCACAACGGAACAAGACATTATCAGCACATAGAAACCTACAGCCTGATAGGATTGCATACAATTTAATGAGACAAAAGGCATTGTTTTCGCCTCTCCACACGAAGGAGCTCTTCAGTGATTTTTTATTTTATTTATCATTCACTCGCCCGGCATACATAAGTATTGCGAACCAAGGATTTGATTTTTCCCAGAATACGGATACAGCCTGGACACAAGAGCACCCAACATTCCACACCTAAACGCCAAATAACCTGAAAAACCGGCAGGAGCTTTAATAACTGAACAAAAAGGAAAATGTGACCCTCACGAGATTAGTATATTGAATTTAGTATCCACCGACGCGCGCATTTTATAACACTTGATACTGTGCTCTGGCACATGCACAACGCTTTGCAATAATATGGGATGCGCAATCAGTGGTGTGGTTAACCGCAGGTACCAAGCGCGGGCATTATGAATCGAGAAACCTGCCCCCAGGCAAAAAACCATGACTCAGTAGCCCCTTTTGCTGGCTAGAAAACTGCCCCCTTACCGCCAACATACGAGTGATGGTAGTGGCGCCTCCACCGAGTTGTACGTGGTTGACCTGGCTGCATGCAGCATTCGGGCCATGGCGGAATAAAAAGGTTAAAAGGCGGCACCACATCACATTTAAAAAAAATTACACCATCTTCCCGTAGGGGAACCCTAAATAGCATGCGAAGCAGGCATGGGGTCGATTGAAGTGCCCATTAGTTTTCAGTTCGTCGTTTCCGTGAGGTTGAGGTACGTAGCTACCGTTATATTTACCGTTTGGTTTCCATGGTAACGACCACACTTTTCACTTACCTGAACTACGAAATGGGAAATTGTGTTGACCCCATGGCTGTTTCGCATACTACTCAGGGTTACCCTACGGGAAGATGGTGTAACTTTATTGGAGGGAGGTGGGGGTTGTTAGAGTAGAGAGGCATTAAAGCGAGAGAGAGAGAGAAACGTTGTACGTAGTGTGAGTTTGTCTTTATGTAAAAATTATCATCACCATGTTCAACGTAGGTGACGTCAAGCTGTGGTTGGCGTTCCGCTTTGATTATGACCGCCTTATGGTCTATGAAATGTAAAGTCAAGGGCTGTTGTAGTGGATGAACCCTAAAGGTGCTGAAGATGAGGTCCATACACGTTCCCCGGATGGTTGTGGGCTGCTTGTAATCACGGCCCGCCGAGACTAGCAGACGCACGCCCCTGCCGACGACGATGAAACGTCGAAGGCGCGTGAAGCGTGCTCGTCTCATGCCGGCCCAGGAAGACACCGGTGACAGTGTCGCTCCAGGAGCCATAGAAGGGTAAGGCACCACCGGGCGTTCAGCAAGCAGAGCATGCGCAGTGGGGGAGTGGGCGGTGCAACAACGACAACGACAAGGGAGGGATATAGCCCCGACCATGAGATGCTTCGCATCTAAAATTGTCTCCAATCCACGCTGTGAAGATGGTTGGAAAGTGAAGTTTTAAGCGACACCCACAACAATTGCCCATGCGACGTCACTTGAATTCAAACACGTGGCTGTACACAGAATGGAACCAGAGATTCTGCCAGCTGTTACCTGCAATTCGCGGGGGCGGCGTACCAAACACAGCAGCAGCGTGGGCCGCGGCCGGGCTAGAGCGGCGGACACCACCACCGCTGTAGGTCGGCCGTGAGTCGGAAGTGAGAGAAAACGGAGAGAAGCGTCTTTCGAAGTGTGAGACAGTGGAACCTAGCCATCCTGGTGTGCTAGCTTGGGGCTACAATGCCGCATGACACAAGCGCAGACACCGAAACGATTCGGCATGTGTTCTTTGTGATTCCCCTTTATAATGATTTAAACTAGTTAGTTTAGTAAGTTTTAGAATTGTGAGGAAGCTGAGGGAACTTTTATTAGCGCTATTTATCAGATACTTTCGCCTTTTGTAATACCCCTTAAAACTCAACCGCATTAGTAATGACCAATTTAGAATACGGAGTCCCATTCGTGGCAAGCAGTGCGCAAAAAGGTAGCGTTTCTCTAGCGGCCAGACGTCTGTATATTGTTTGTACATTTTTTTTCCAGCCCTGACAACCAATCCTTAACGTATGTTTGCCGTACGACTCCTTAATTCCGTCGGGGGCGGGTTACCCTGGAGGTGCCGTCGAGCAAGTTAATCAAGCCGTGCGAAGGCACTGCGCAATGGACGGGAAGCTGAACCAAAACAGCCCCAAAACAATTGTCGCTTAAGCAGGCGACAAAAGTGTTAAACCCTACTATCAATAAATCAATGAAGCTACAAGAAAGCATTCTTCCACCCTCAGTCTAACGACGACGATGGTTGAACGCGAAGTTTTCTCGTGATGGATTATTTGGTTTGCCACCCCCACACTTCCAGTATGTGCTACCCTAAAGGAACGCACCGTTTTCTAGAGTACCCACGGCAACCCGTGGGCGTGCACTCCATAGGCTTAACATTTGGGTTTGGGGCGTATACGACGCGAAGCAGTACCTGCTGCTTGGCGTTCCCTTCGACCATGTCGAAATGAAGCAATTGGCTTGACAACGCGAGGGACCCACGTTCGATTCCGGTCACAACAAGCATTGTTTTCTTTCACTTCAGCCACAATCATTCATCATCATCATAAGAGAAAGTTGCCTTTCGTGCACGGCCTATTGGCCTACAACGGCGTCAGTGGGGACACTAAAGCTTCGCGTTAAAAAGTATCTTAGGTCACGTGCACGTTCAGATGCAGGACTTACTGCAGCGGCTCGGGAAAACGGGAACAGCAAGCGAGCGTCGTCAATGGAGGTGGGCTTGCGAAGCTGGGCTTGTGGGCTGCGTGGCTTCATGACATCTCCTAACTTTTTTTCCTCCATAATTCGGATGAAAGAAGGTCTTACTGACGAGCAGAGAAGGCACTGGCGGATTGCTCTATCAGCGTGAATAGAGTAATCACACTCCACACAAACGGCACAGGAAGCCACGTGCACTGCGGCCTACTTACTCCATTCAACCGGGCCTTCCACAGAACGAAGGCGCCTAATCCCACGTGCGGAAAAAAAATAAAAAGGTAAAAGAAACCCAAGCTTTCCAATGTTCCCGGCAAGCGCATTCAAAGATGTGGGAATGGGCAGCGACAACTCGTTTCCGTCTCTTGTTTTTTTTAAACGTCTCTGATGTTGCCTCCGGCCCCAACGAAGGGCAATGAACGACTCGTAAACTCGCACAACACTTCCGAAAATACTGCGCACCTTAAATTATGCGATGCCGTAAACGTCCATTTGGAACGGCGATACCTCGATGCAGGCTTTCTTGATAAGCGATAGAATTAACAAACTGCACCAATTATGGTAGCGCAGATACAACCAACTACGAATGAACCTTCCCTGCCCTGTCATAAAAATTCATATACACACAGGATTTTAAAACAATAATTAACGTCCTTAAACCATTTTCCTTCAGAGACGGGTGAATCCTTCAAACTGTCACAAATTTTATTTTCGCAAAACTGACCAGGCAAATTACTGGAATATTCGGATAGTCTTTAAATGCGTCCTTAACAAATTCCTCCTCGTCGATATTACTTCGGAGTGCGCCGCGGCGCTATGACAAAGAGAAGGCATTTTTAGCGCCCTGAAGGCCAAAACCAAAACTCATCAACTTTGTTACAGCAGCGCTTGAAGATTGCATTCAATGTGCCTTCTGGCACTCCTCCCCACACAAGGTCAAAGAAGGTTACGCGAAGATAAAATGACGCCAGAAGCGTTTTAATATGCGTCACTCGGCTGTCCAGCCATGCGGTATTAACAGGTGCCTTGGTGAGGCTTGCTGCCAAGAGGGAAAAAGTACTAATAAAAAGTGACATTTCATATTCTACGCTTTGCTTTTCTTAACTTTCAATGATTTTCCGCAAAGCAGCGCGTAGCCTAGAAAGCATCACACGTGAATTTATTCAATCTTCAAGCCTCCAGTCGGTGTGCGGAAACATGTGTGGGGGAAGACTATCGGGAAGGAGGTGAACCCCAAAGAAAGTTCCAGGCGTGCGGGTGGCTTTAATTGAAAAGTTTTTAAGAGGTTCAGTTCTGCCGTTTTCAGTTATCTGAAAAAATACAAAGAAAAAAGACCGAGAGCACGTGAGCGGGCACCTCGTGAGGAGCGCCCAGCGTCGGCCAGCTCGACCTTCGAGAACACTCTGCCCAGCTTTCGGGGCGTCATCTCTCGCGTCAGAAAAGGCCCAGGATAAAATATCTTAATCGAGAATGAACCTGTCCATAAAAGACCTTTCAGCGAAACTGTCTGTATCGCTAGCTTGATATCTTTATTAAGTAAGAACCAAAGAACCAACTAGCAAAACCTTCAGCCCTAATCATGCTGATGTTTAGGACAGTCAGTGCTTGGGAACTGGAATATGTTAGCGTCGCTAAAAAAATGATTATTTGTAAGTAGTATCTTGAATAACAATGTTTCTGGTGACTCGTAATCCGAACTCGCAATCCGAACTGGTTTCGTAATGTCACTGTTACCCCGGGCTATATTCTGACAAGTGCCACCGGTGTAAGGAAAGGGCAGAGCAAGCACACATGCTGTGGGCCCGTCCAGAGGTGAGAACATAAGCTCGCGACATCCCCAGTATAGAGCCATGAGAGACCGTATTGTTCAATTCCGACACAGCGGATGAAGTCTGGGTCGTTCCACTGGCCGAAGACGCTGCTAGAAACCAAGGGCTATTGGCTCACGTCTACGGTTACTGGTTGTTATTGAGTAAAGTTTTTGTCTCTGGCTCTCTTCACTATTTTTTTTGACGGAGATCATCGCAATTTTGTGTCTGCCTCCAAGTGATAGTTACAGCTTTGGCTTTGTAACCTGGTTTCCTAAGTTGATAAAGATCCTGGAATAAACGGACTTCACCTTCTTCATCTTCATATTCACTTCATCTTCTATCAGGGACCTTCGCCCACGTGCCGAATATGGCATTTATTTATTACAGGCAAAAACACATAATATTAACGAATAGATTGATCTCGTAAGTAACCTGGAATTCATAAATGACTGCTGGAGCTCCTAAGAGTAGCACGGCGACCATGTGTTCATGAGCGCTTATTCTGGTAGATGTGCAAACGTTTTCGAGTCTCTGGTCATACGAGCGTATCTATGCCCACTTGAGCCCTTCGACACACGTGCAAAAATTGAGGCAGAAATTGTGAATTGGAGGCTGTTTTCCAGGGAAGGTGGGCGTGCACCATGGAGAGGCGTATTTAGACCGTTCGTGATTAAAACAGCTCCTGCTGCATGCGCGTACCGCAGATACATTTGCTGGGGACTGATGAAGAATTCCTAGACGCCACACATTATGCTAGGAACACCGCCCTCCTATAGTCCATACTCTTTCAACATGATTGCTCAATCATGCTTACGGATATGTTGTCCGTGTTTGGTCCTATATTTGTCCACATTGACTTTCTGCTCGGAGGTAGTGCTGGGCAGTGCGTTGCGCTCGAATATGATTCGGCGGGATGACAACGTGTGCTCCATTGCAGTTACACAAGGGGTATCCATGGTGAGCGTATGGGGAGAAAAAGTTTACCTTCCCGTGCGAAATAAAGTCGAGACAACTACTCTTGTGAGCGTAGATCTCACGACGCTCGCCGTCTTTCATTGCCGACACGCGTGGTTGCCTTGACACGCGTATCTGAGCCAGATATCCAGCATACAATCGCGGCATAGGAAGCGCTTCACTTCTGGCGAAAGTTTACTTGCACTGCGTGACATTTCTATCAGGCCTGGATTTCCTGGACACTGCGATAACGTCTTTGAGCAATTTCCCTTGCGCGTATTCACCACCGCGGTATGGTGGTTTTTTGCGAATCCCAGGTTGCTGCTTCTGGCCACAGGAGCGGCGGGCGAGGTGGAGCCTCGGGAGACAAGGGGCGCATTAGACCAGGAAAACCACAAACAGCAGCACTTCCCAAAAATGCTGCGAAAGAGCGATTACAGCGCCGCTTTCAAAATACCGGCAGAATAAATGGTTTCGGATGTATCTTCAGTAAATGCCCCACTTGGTGTTTGGCTTTGCCGTAAAGATTTCTGTCGTAATGTGACTATATAGGCGGTATTCGTTGAAAAGTTTAGCGATCAATTTCTTCGATTGGCAACACTGGAAACGGCCACAGACATGGCTGATGCACCACAGACACGGCGCGGCTTGGGCCACAGCGCCCGCACGCCGATGAAAAAAAGAAACACCGGCGTGCGTCATCTGCTCCGTTTGAATACGATTCTAAACGGCGGCGTCAACAGAGATGTTCTAAACGGTGGCGTCAACAGAGATGTTAATTATAGCACTCGCATTGAAGTCGAGGCAATACTTTGTGCACTTTGCGTTCGCTGAGTAAAGTTTGTAACGTGAAACACAGTAACGTGTTTCACAGTCGTGCTTAGCATGGACAAGTACCGCCATCCCGCGGAGCCCGACGTTACGAGTGACGGTGCACTGGAGGAGAAGAGTGGTGCCTGATCTGCGGGCCGTGCGCACTACGTCGCCTAGCAACAGACGCTTGGCCACAGATATGGCGGCGCACACTTGGTTGCCTGCCTGCATTCCACACCATTCAATACCGGCTATGCGCTCTCAAAACCTAGTAATGTTACACTTGCAGGGTTGTTGCTACGATTCAAAGCATTCGATAAGGAAGCCCACAGCTATATCTTAAGCCGCTTGTTCATTAGGAAGCGCATCAAATTAAGAGCGGGAGCTTATGTGTATCTTTGCAGCCTTCCCACAGAGCAAATTTTAGCTACCGCTCCAAATTCACGCCGATGAAGATGGCGCGCATTCTCTCTTTCCATAGTGAAGTTTTGCCAAGTCAAAATGTCACAGGCCGAGCGACGGTATTTTAATAACACGGTTGTGATGCGAAATCTCCTTATCCGTATAGCACGTATACAATTCGTGCCCATTACACGCCGCTTGTACTGAAAAACCGGCGCTCCATTGTTCGCATTTCAGTGTCTGTTGGCAGCACTTGCTCAAAACTTTTTCAGTGTCCCCGTGGACGTACAGGGATCACGTACACAGTGCAGGTAAAAACTCCGTTGCTTATGCGTGCGGCACAGACGTCTCTATGTTTGGTGTCTGGAAAGTGGGTTAACAAAAGTTGTGCATGAATCCCGTAGTTTCATTCGTAAGAGTGTTACATTGCATAGAACGCCACACCAGCCACTTTGTGGTCACAGCGTTTCGAACAGGCGCGTCCCAGTGTATTATCAGTTCGTGTTGCGGATAGCCGCACGAGCGGCGCATTTTTGCTAGTGATATTATGGAGGACGCCCACACAAAGCTACCCAAGCGATCTACCGTAGAGGGCAGCAGGCGACAGAAAGTGAAATTTATCGGTTATAGTCTTGCAGCACAGTGCGGAGCACGAGGTTTCAAGGCAGCCGAACTGATCACGCGATTCACCGCGACCGTTCTCTTTGCCATGATATTATGCAAGTTCTTTCCTGAAAGGTTGGCTTGGAGTGCGCTAATGGCTTTGTCTACGAGAAGTTTGTGTTTCAGAGTTCCACGAGACCTTTTCCCTGCAGGTAGATGGGGAATTGTAGCGTGGCGGCTGTGTTGCGTTCATTCTTTTCTTGACTTCTTTTTCAATAAAAGGTTTATGTGGCTAGGGGAAAGAAAAATCCGGCGGCCCGTGCACGCCGAAAATTCATCCTCATGCGCCCGCGTGCCCGAAAAAAAGCCAGGTTGAAAAGGAGTTAGAAGTAAGGGTAAGGAGATTGGCTTGGTGTGTATATGACGTAACTACACCCTCGTATCTACTATAACTAAAAAGTGGGAACGGCGCATCGCAGGGAGTGAAAACTTCTCTCTCGCAACAGAGCGCACATGCACAACGAATATCTGCGTGAGGTCAGGTCAAGGAGCAGCAGGGGCAGGGGTGGTGGCGGGGCGGAAGGAGCAGCGTCAATGTAACAGTAGCAAACACCGGTCGCACGCTACCTCGAAATGGGAGGGGCGTGGGTAACAGCAGCCGCACGTTACTTCGACATGGCTGGGCCAAGTGTAAACACCAGCCGCAGGTTACTTCGCAATGAATGGACCACGGGTAAACACCAGCAGCGCATTACTTCGGAATGGATTGGCCTCGGGAAAACACCAACTACGCGTTACTTCAAAATAGCTTGGCCATGGGGTAACACCAGCCGCACTTTACTTCGAAATGGAAAGGCCACGTGAGAACACCACGTTACTTCGAAATGGGAAGGCCAAAGGCAAACACTAGCCGCATGTTACTTCGATATGATTGACCCAGGTGTTACCACCGGCCGCGTGTTACTTCGCCAACGGTAGGCAATGACTAAAGACCAGCTGCACGATACTTCGCAATACGTGGGCAACGGGGAAACTCCAGCCACACTTTACTTCGAAATGAGAAGGCCACGGATAAACACCAACAACAAGTTACTTCGAAATGGAAAGGCCACGTGCGGACACCAGCTGCACGTTACTTCGAAATGAGAAGGCGACGGGTAAACACCGGCCGCACGTTACAAATACACTGGTAAAAGGAGCCATGAAGACAAAATGCAAGTTGGTTTTATTCGAAATATTTCGTGTTTTATAGTGCCCCCAGCGCTTGTCCGGATACAAAGATGCTTTACTCACTGAGAAATTAAACAACTTAGGTTAAAATTTTAATTTTCCCACTAAATCGTTTGTTTGCGGGGTCTCCAATGACATCACAGGAACCGACCGCTCTGCAGCTTAGAATACCTTCATTCACGCATCCGCCGTACAGGGTAGAGACACGTATACGCTGGCGCCGCCATTTTGGGTCACTCGCTCGCCGCCGAAGCAAGTCATTGTGTCAAAACCGCACTAAAATTATCGCCGCAACGCGGTTTACTAAAGAAGTTTGAATCATATTGTCTGTTTCGCGTTGCTAGGTCTCGTGGGAAACGAAAAGAACAACGCGTTGAGCACGTTGGCCCAATTGCAGCGGCACGGGACCATTCAAAGGTTGTCTCCACCCTGTACAGCGGTGTTGGTTTGTTGCCGTGTTTCTTTACGTTACCCGAACCTAGATGGCGCCACCATACCGTGGCAAGCGTTTGGTTTGTTTTTGCACGTATTTAAACGTGGCTTGTTTTTGTTCTGGGAGAAAATATTCGTTCCCTGAAACAGTGCTCGCTCGACAAATGTGGTCACGTAAGACACCGTTGCTTGCGTCAATCGGCCAGTGTCGTCTGAGACAACCCCAAGCCCCGTAGTGCTGTGCAGCTAAACCAAGCATGCTGTGCGCAGTACGAACAGCAGTACGCATCAGTACTTCTATGTTTACATGTACTTTCGTAACTTCCACTGATTGTACAATCATTCTTATTGCTTTGTAAAGAATGTGCCCTAAATTTAAGCGCAAATCGCTCGTTCGGCTAGTTTGTAAGCTCTACCTAATTTGCGTCTGCTTCTGCCGGCCTCCGCCAATCGCAGAGCTGGCTCGAATGACATCATAGGGTCTGTTGCGGGAAACGAGCTGGTGGGTCGCATGGCCATTCCCATTTTTCTTAATTATGTAGCTTATTTTAGCGAAGTTTACGTTAAAAGTGGTGTCAGTATGATTCTAACGAGGCAATCTTTTGAATGAACCAAACTTGTGTTTCCTCTTCATGGCTCCTTTAACGACCTGTACGGAGTGGATTAGCGAATTTTAAAAATATTTGCGTTGTCTTTAAGCGGCGCAAGCATGGCGCTGTGAAGTGAATTATCATCGCTCACCCTTCTTTATACAAACAGAAACAGAAAAACCCCGATGTACGAGACGGTACTAGATTTATTTTAGGATTACTAGCATTTCGAATAGCTGACGTAAAAATGACGGCCATATACAAGCTCACCGGCAATATGTGCGGGTCTGCCAAGACAGATAGAGCATACCGCGCCATCTGTGTAAGTGCGTGCGGACCATGTCGTGGGGCGGCAAATATAAACATAAGGACTGCGGCGTTAACGTTACTTCTGTGTCACAATACCACAGTACTTAAAATGGGAAATTACGAAAAAGGGGCATTCAACGCGTCCCAGCTCAATCATATAACGGAGATGGCTGCCCAGAGCAATAACCGAATAGTGTGTGAATACTGGTCTATCAAATGTTTCATTGCTACTAATACGCATTCCTAAATGTAGTCAATATTTTTACGACAGCGCAAGTCACATATGAGTAACATTAGGGCAGGGTTTACATATATCGAACACCGCTAAGTCCGCTTCGGAGGCGAGGCCGGGCACGTAATCCAAACCACAGTCGCCTAAACTGGACGTGTGGAGCCATCTATATTTGCGCCTAATAACGAAACGAAAGGCGCAACGCTTTAAACATGTGAGCAGCGCGCACATTCCGTGCGCGTCAGTGAAAGCTGTTGCCGCGGTGTCAAAAAATTGCAAATTTTTTGGAAGAAATGATGCAGATGCCGACCTAAATTCTATTATGCCTGGCACGCTTCCTCTCGCTCATTTGCGTGATTAGGCAGGTCTAAATGGGTTGTTTTCCTTAACATCTGGTGAAAAACGGACAGCGCAGTAAGGAAATACTTTAACGCAACATTTCCAATAGAATTTCACCATATATGTAGCTTTCTGGAGCTGTCATTTAACTAGATTATATTATGGTATAAGAGTTATAGAGGACAAGAAGCCATTTATAATTGAGAACAATTTCTAATAGAGCAGGACAGGTAACGCCACTAGGTCTAGTTTACGGCCTTTTAGGACCGTAAACGGTAACTAGCCCGACCGTAAACGGGTCCCGCTTACAACCATTACGGCCCGATTACGGGTCCCGATTACTTAAACGCGTCCCGATTACGCAAGCGTAATGCAAATGAAAACAACTCTGTCACTCGCACCACTGGCACCGCGCAGGAAGACATCGCGCATCTGCCTTTTGAAGTGCAGAGCACTGAGCTCGCGTTGTCGTCGTAGCCCGCTAACGGTCGATGTCAAGCGACTGCCGGAATCAAGCGCCGCAGCGAGATAACGGACCCCTTGTGTACCGTCGACAGGGAGTCACGCTGAGGCTTTGAAAACCACGTGGTTTAAATAGTCATAACCATACAAATCTCGCGAACCACTGGCGCCTGTCATACATATCCCCGTTGTTTAGCGCAAAGAAAACTGCAGCTACATTTCAGGCAAAATCTGTGTATATAACTGGCTACCCCGCGTCATTTAGTTAAAAACGCTAGTTGGTTTTTTTTACGATAGTAAGCGAGAAAAGCGGCCGCGCAAGAAAAAATGGCGCGTTCGAAAGGAAAAACAGCTCCAGCATACGAAATTAAAGCAAGCACAAAAAGAACAGAACTCACGCGGGCGCAGTTTCAGGCCGGGGGCGCGCAAGCACTGATGAAGCGGAAAATTTGGACTGCATACTCATCAAGACATGAGTGAGACACGGCGCCGAAGAGCGTGATGGGTGGTGCCAGTGAGCGGATAACGGCGCTACCACCCATTATGGCGCATCACTGCTCTGCAGTTCCGACAGCTTTCACGTTGAGTGGAACGGCTTTACCTTTTCTAATCTATAAATTGAACACCACCCTTAAAAATGCTCTTATCTCTGCCCCCCCCCTCATGTTTGATTCCGCATAGATTATTCTTGCAAAGTTGGTATCGGGAAATGCCGCACTGTATCATATTCGAATTCGTTTATTCCAAGAACTTTATCAGAGTGAAATCACCGGCCTTCAGTGCTTATTAACAACATTGACGAGTTTAGGGGAAAAAAAGTGGGTTTTACTACACTTCTGTCTGGTTTGTAACCTTTTTTGCCAGTGTTTATTGTCCGTTCAATAAGATGCTACTTCCTTCGGAATGCAACTGTTAATGCTAGTTTTGGTTGTTTTCTATGCTGGAAGCAACACCTGTGTCGATTTGTGTGAAGCCTTTGTATATAATTGCGCACTGCTCCATACTAATTGGTTTAGTGTTTGTGCATAGTGAGTATCCAATGTTTGTATAGTTTTAACATCCTGATGGGATCCTCCGGTAAATAATGCCCTCTGGGCCATGAGGGTACCGGAAATAAGTAAATAAATATTGTCCCGCACTGACACATGTCGTGAAAACAAAACTGTCATTTTCTTGTCAGCCCTTTAGAATTCTTAATTATGTAAACCACGTTATCTGCCGTTCTCCGGTGTACAATAAATCAACTCCACCCGAGATGATGACAGCTCTCATAAAAGTTGAAGTCACCATACGGTTATATTTATCAGGAGGAATAGCCTCTGAAATGCCGGCGTTGTTGCTCACATGGCCGGATTCCGGTATGTCACACCACGTCCAGAGAGTGAGACGTCTAGGTTTTGCAAGTAAAGCACGAAAGTTGAAATACTGCTGCACTGGGAAACTTTTAAATGCAGAGCATTTCTTAGCTTCGCCTCTTCCTGCGTCGGACGGCGTCCACAGCTCCGCGTCCGCAGCAGGTGCGCGCATGCGTCGTAGTCAGCCCGTTCGCTCGTCACCCCCGGAACGCTCCGTCGCGGTCTCGGCCACGGCCGGGCTGGAGGAGCGGCGGGCGCGCACTTTCATATGAAAGTGCGTGCTCGCCGCTCCTCCAGTCCGGCCGTGTCTCGGCGTAACAGGTGCGTGATAGAAGCGCGGTGGGGCGTAGAAGAGCGCGCGCTGCTTGCGCATGCGCGCTCTCCCCCCCCCCCCCCCCCCCCGTACCGCTCTCCCTCTACTGCGCGCGCTGCAAATATAAAGCCGCTAGCGGTCGCTCGTGCTTCAGTCACTGCGTTGCTCCTTCCTTCCTTGGTTGACGCTCGCTCCCACGTTTACTCGTGTCTGCTACTCCAGCATCACGGAAGAAGCGATGGAAGCAACACTGCCTTCAACCAGTACTCAGGCCCCAATGCTCTGCATTTACTCGTGTTCCCCTCGCGGGGAGGCGCGGGAATTTTTTTTGGTATCCGGCCCTTTTAAATTGTTACATCTGGTTACATCGGAATACCTAGCTAGTCTTCATTAAAGGTTTCTGTCTCGCTCTCTAAATTTACACAATAATTTTTTTTAAAAAAGGATGACGATGATAAGCGAGGGCACATCAAGCGCCTCAAGAAAATAAAAAGCACTTCCAGTTATTGGGACCGAACGTGGGTATCCCCACGCAATTAAGCCGACGTGCCCGAATGAGCAATTCCGACACGGTCGAAGCAGTTCGGATTTCAAGCTAATTTTTTTTTTTTTTGGCCTCACTGATGGCGACCATCCCGTCATCAAAACTCTGAAGTCCTGCAACCCCAACAACAGCGAACGAATCCCTCTCGGGAAAGCTGAGCGTTTCAACCATCGTTGTTGTTGGATGAAAGGGTGTCAGTTCGTAAATACAAACAGCAGCACCACCGAATATTCCTTAAGTCACCCTGAAATATGCGTTGTTAAACTAAGCAGTAAGACTTCTTGCCTAAAGTTTCGGCACTGGTATCGTGGGGACTACGCCCATTTCCACTTCCGCTAGTACCACTATTCATAGCTCATGGAACTTTCAATATCCCCCTTTGATGTACACGGGTCATCGTAGGAATTCATGGCTTTGTTACTTGTGCGGACGGTCCCGACGTCTAATGTGGGGTGTAATATTTGTGCATGAGTATCGTGGGCTCAACCGTAAGACTACCCTTGACGTACACGGTCTTACCGACCAATGTGTTGGTAGGGCGTTTCGAACAGGCAGTGCTGTGTGTTCCGCAACTCAGACCAGTTCTTGAGTGCACATATGTGATAGGCGCAGCACGTCTTTGGTAGTCAAATTATGGGGGACCTCTAGATATCCCAACAATAGTGGTCTCACATTGAGTTCTGCCAGCGACAGGGAGTTAGCTTTGTAATAATACAGTAAACTGTCAATTCTACGAACGTCGGTTTAGCGCACATTTAAGCATAACGAACTAAAAGGAAATCCCCAGCGGTTTTCATGAAAGTCCAATGCAAACAATCTTTCAGTGCGCATTGCGAGTATTACAGCTAAATAAACTTCATGAGTGGCCCGGGATTATGCTTCAAATAAAATTCCCCAAGTTTTGCTCCCTGCAGCGCTCGTGTAGCCTATTCCCATCGCCTCCGTTACCGGCTCAACACAGCTGGCGCTGACACCACCGCTGAAGTGGAAGTGAGATAGAAGAACGATAGCACAGCAGCATCACTTGTGCTGCCCACCTTGTCTTTTCGACGTCCACTTAAGAAATGTGCGAATCCAGTACCTCCCGCCAAATGGCCCTTGTGGGCTTCATTGCTCAAATTGAACATTTTTTGATCAACATAAGCATTGCCAACAAGGACCCCATCAGCATCACGCAGGCTTCTCGTAGTCAGTAACACAAGCTAAAATTAGAAACTGCTGGGATAAACTGGCGTCGCCCCCCAGTGCAGTGAAAGTGAGAAAGGTGAGCATCGGGACCAAGAGATCGATTACGGAACGAAGACGGAGTTCTGTCACCGGATGGACGTTGACCGCAGCACCTCATCTGAAGACTATGCACAGTGTTCCGGTCAACTGGCCCCGTGTGCTGAACAGTGCGACCAGGAAATTGTTTCCAGTGTTCGTTTTGCACAAGACATGTGTGACGTGGAAGATTTCACCCCAGAAGCGACTGTTGCGCCAGGGGCAGATTCAAATCCTGTAACTCTAGCCGAGGCTTTTGGATACCTTGGAAAGTCGCACTTCATGTATAAGCAAGATGCTCAGGCAGAAGCAGTACATAACCCTCTGGACAGCTTCGTTAGTTCTTGAGCGTTAAGAACACAAGTTAAAACGAAAACCACACATTTTCTTTTTAAATGAGATGCCATAAATTTGTACTTTTGTGCACTTCGTGTAATATCGAAGTAATAATAAATTGCATTTCACACTTTTGACTGTGTCAGCTGTGCCTCACGCTGTTCCATATTTTTAAAAGTGGAGCTATTTCAGCTTGACTGCCAGCTGTGCTGAGCGTCGCTCCAAAATAGCCGCAGCAGAGTTTGGAAGAGGGAAATGCTAGGCAAAGAAATTTGGGAGGGCAGTGACGAGAAGGTAAGGAGCCAGCGAGCAGCTGGGGGGAGTCCACGTCGCGGCGTAGATGCTCGGTAGCGGACGCGCGTATTCGGGATTATCTGTGCCTTTTGATGACGTAGACGTTTAGGCCCGGCGCCTGTTACAAAATGTGATCTGGTTGGTTGGAAGAGGACGACACCGAAGTGAAGACGAGCAGCGACCGCACGAGAAGCGAGGCTCGAGATATCTTCTTCATCAAGCGAAGAACGCTAGCCGCTCGAACGTCGTCAATAAAGCGGCGTCCTCTTACCCTCGCTTGCTTCCTGGTTTTCAACAATTTGGTCTACATAAGAGTAAGGGTAAGGGTAAGGGTCCTATATGAGAGAGACTGCGTGCTATCGGCGGCATCAGTGTCCTATCCCCCCATAAAATGGGCATACGTAAGAAAGGGCTCTCTATCGAGGAAGAAGCGGAACGTCGGCGAAGGAAATGGAAAGGCTATAGTGAGCTTGTGAAGAAGCGTAGAAAAGATCCCAAATTTCAGGCGAAGACTGCCGAAGCTAAAACGCAAGTTAAACATAGTAAATGCTGACAGCTCCGCTCTTTCCCCACTCATCGCATCTCAATTGTGAAGGTGGAAATTTTTTATCGTTAGTATTCACTTTAGTGAACATTCAGATAACTTTGGTGCTTCCTTCGGTCCCTTGCGGTTCACTCGATAGTTCACAGTATATAGTCTTGCATTTTTTTACACTGAGAATCAGATCGCTCTTCAGACAGCGGAACACCCAACGCTATTGATTTGTGGATAGAATAAAAAATAAATAAACGTTTCGACTAGCTAAAATGATCCATTTAACTACCTATTTTCAGGCATTTCCTGTAAACGTTAGACGCACGGTAGACTCTCGATAAACGGAACTTCAAGGGACCGAAAAAATTAGTTCTATTTAACAGGAGTTTCGTTTACTGAGATAGATGTGTGAAAGTGCATATCTATGTGCGTACACACTCTTAATACCATTTCATGGAACTCTAAGCACTAGAAGGTGAATGTAGCTAATAGGTTCTCAGGAAGCAAGAAAACTACAACAGCTTTATGCACAGCATTCACAAAGCTGATTTGGCAACAACGAGTTGTCGTGCACTCCGAAATGATTCGATTATTTTTGTTTGAATCTTTGCAACTGCATCTTCACGGAGGCTACAAGCCTCAACTTCGCGCGTGCTTACGAGCCACCGAATTTAGAAGACGGCAACGATGTTATGAAGCCCGAATAGCACCATTATGGTACGAGCAAGGCGGCAGGAGCTGAGCGGTGTAACCTCGGCGTCTTCAATGGAGAACGAAGGACTTGAACAAGAACTGCGATGTTGCATTCGTCGCGCTTACACGGCTGACCACTAACGAGACGAGGCTTGAGGCCAACGAGGCTAAAACAAAACATGGACGAAAAAAAAACTCAAAACAGCCGGAACCGTAAAGAGCTGATTGTGATACCAATGGGTTTAACAAGAAGTAATATTTTTGGTTGCGTACATAGACCGTTCCAACGAGGGCGCCGCCATCTTGCGTGCGCAGTGCCCTCTGGTAGCTGGCCGACTTGCTGACTTGGGCGTTTGGTCCGCAGCGCATGGGCGCCAGCGGCGTCTCGGCGAATTAATTTTTTTGTTGTAGCGTGTTGTACCTTCTCTTGCGTAATATACTTTAAACGGGAAAGTTGTTGCACAGGACCATTTAAAGTGATCTGGCTAAAACATTGCCGCCATTTTGGGCCGCGGTGGAGGTGAAATTCGCCTCGAGGTAACGTGGTCCGAGCGAACGCACTTCACATCGGCTCCGTCGACTATGCTAATTATCAGCGGATCATCGACCCCTACCGGATCAATTTTGGTACGTGAGCGTTCCTCTTAACTAGCGGACCACGTTGATACCAAATTTGGGCCATTTTACCCAATTTTGGAGGAATTAAGGCGACTTTTGCGTCTAGAGTGGGCCCCGCCCCGCTAAGCCTAACGCTGACTGCCTCCGCGCCGGCCACGTGCTCGGCCGTCGCGGCCCCTGAAGCGGCCTTGGGCGCCGTTTCTGAGTTCGCCACGACTCCTGGAGGCGAAATGGATTACGGAAATGCAGAAATCCAAGCCATGGACATCACTGCTGCGACTACGGATGCAGACCAGACTCGCAAGAGGAGACACGGCCACGTGGACGTAGACCCAGCGAGGGAGAAGGCTGCTAACACTACTTCGGGACCGCCACCCAGTGCTTACGGGAGCGTTTCGGCTATCGGCGACGGCAGCTTTGCCAAGACCGGCACCGGACTGTGCACCGAATCAGTGGACTGTGTGAGTGAACCGGCGAACTTGTGCGTGGGTTGGACTGTTGTAGTCTCGCGCGCAGCAAGAAACAGCAGGCAACGGGAGCCTCGTCGCAGCAAGGGACCCAGCCTAAAGGTAAGCCGAGCACATCTCTCTCGGCTTCGAACGCTAGAAGTAAAGAGGAGCGACAACGCGCAGACAAAGCGCAATTTGTAGCTAAAGTTAACGCCAATATGGCCAAATCGGCACGCATGCCAAACTTTGCCGGGAAGGACGAGCACCGCGTGGTGGTTAGGCCTCGTGGCGGGCTAGTCGTAAGCACGACTGCGATGACTGTTTTGCGTGGAGCGATACTCGCAGCAGCCAACATTACTTATGAGGAAGCGGAGGAGGACTCAATTGCCCTTAACGCTGCTCAAAACATCATAGTGCTGAGTACGCCCAGCGAAAAGAGATCTTTCCAGTACGGATCGATCAGAAGACTAACGATCGGAGAATGCTCGTACGAGACTTTCGCGTACAAAGCTACCCCGGACAACACCTCCCGTGGCGTGATCAGCGGGGTTGAGCACGATGAAACTGATGAGGAGATCACCAAGTGCATCGTGAACAAGTACAATCCAACGGCCATGGCCGCGCACCGACTGGGCAACTCCACGTAGCTTGTAATATTATTTGAAGGGCAAAAGGTCCCGCACTACGTAAAGTACGGATGCTTTATTGCAAAGTGTACGTTGTACCGCCAGCACCGCGAGGTGTGCAAAATCTGCGGCCAAGTGGGGCATAGGAAGGGTGTATGCCCTACCCCAAATGTGAAAGTGTGCTTTGCGTGCGGACGGAGAAATCCGGGCGAAGATCACGCAGAATACTGCAAGCCTAAATGCAGGCTGTGTGGCGGCTCCCACGTTACGGGCGCGGGTAGCTGCAAGAACAAATTCAAAACGCCGATCCAAATCAAGAAGAGACAGTGGGCCAAGCAGAACGCTGAAGCCGCTGCAAAGATGGCGCCCGCTCCCTTGCAACCCGCCATGAAGGCCAGACTTTCTCGAAGGCATAGAGTTTCTTGAGAAACTCTATGCTCGAAGGGACGAATTCCCGGAACTGGAAGCAGGCCGAAAGGGGAGCAACGTGGTGAATCGCGATTGGCGTAAGATGACGTCAGACGGCCCAACGTGGGCTGACATCACTACTGGAGAGTCGAAAACAACTCGACGTCAGCGCTCGGTTTCGCAGAAACGAGAGCGCGAAAGATCGCAAAACAAGATTGACGTCACACAGGAGGGAAAGAAGGAGACGCAGAGAAGGAGGTCCGTGTCCCGGGGAACGAAAACAACCCCTGATAACGCGGACGCGACGCCAGGCAGAGATAAGGAGTCTGGCAGAATGCCCAGCAACGGTTGCGAGGAGCAATACAAGAAAGAGGCGGGCGAGCTAAAGGCCACCGTGAGGGAACTGCAAAAGATGATGCAGGACCAGCAAACGAAGATGGCTGCAATGCAGCTAACGATAGCGCACCAACGCGGAACCATAGCGAAACTCAAGGACGGCAGAGCAACGAGCGAAGCCAACAACACTATGATGTCGATAGACGCCGACGAAGATGACGAGGGCACCCAGGCAAAAGCCTCGGCAAGCTGCAGTATCAACACCACCGTACCCAAGACCTTTCAATTCACCGCTAAGGCGACGACTCCCAAGACTAGGGCGTCCATCATTGCGGCCGCAAGAAGAATAGAAGAGCAACCTACAGAGGAGCTCGACAGAGACAGCGAATGCGAAGACGATGAAGACGACGACATTTCCGTCAAATCCACTGCAACACGCGGAGGGGACAAGGCTAAGAGGCAACCTCTTGGATATGCCGGGCTCAACAGGCGCATCAACCAGTTCACCACAACGGTGAACCGCTGGGGCAGGAACTTCGAGGCTCTCGAACAAAGACTCCTGACTAAATGCACCCAAACCATCCAGCAACAGCTGGCCCAAACCATACAACTGCAAGTAAAGCAGGCGATCGAACAACTACTAAGCCCCGAGAAGTTGCAACCACTCATCGAGACTGCGGTGCAACGTTACTGCAACGCGCAGAAACTGTCGCCGCAATAATGGATAGAAACAGCGACAGCACGATGAAGATATGGCACTGGAATGCAAATGGGTTCCGATGCCGCAAAGCAATACTGCAACAGCATATGAAATCACTTAACCCGTCGGAACAACCAGACGTAATAGCGATACAGGACACACACATGGATGACACGCCGACGACGCTGCCCGGATACCGTGCGCATGCCTGCCCGCCGAGCCCCCGCACATGCGGGAAGGGTGCGGCGCAGGGAGTGTGCACGTTTGTCCGCAAAGGCATCGCTCACGTAAAACACGACAAATTCTTGGGCAACAGAGACACCGCAATCGAGCTCTGCGTCACCGAGCTAGTCATTTCCAGCAAGGGACGTAAGACTCGAGGCGGCAAGAAGAAGACGTCGACAACGATACACATTGCAAACGCCTACAGCAACCCACAGCATGGAAAACAGAAATTCAGAACCCTGTTCCCAAAAGTCAAGAACGCCACGATGCAAACGCAAAAGGATCTGGCGAAAAGAGGAGACGCGGCAGCAATCATCTGCGGCGACTTCAACGCCCAACACACAGAACTCGGATACACCCACATCACATCCAAGGGGAGAGATCTCCTAGAAGACGCAAGTGCGGCCGAGTTCACGCTACTGACGAACCCAGCTCATCCGTCGAGAATTGGAACGTCGACTGCCCGAGACACGAACCCGGATCTTGCCTTTGCGCTCCTGCCCGACGGCGGGGCCGTAAGGTGGAAGAACACGGGACACAACTTGGGCAGCGACCACTTTATCATAGAAATCGAAGTGCCACTAAGTCACCCCAACGAAGGAGTGAATTACGGCAAAACAACGAAGCACAAGCTCGTCAGTTGGCACAAATTCCGAGACGCGGAACTTGGAGAAATTGACAATATCGAAGACTGGACAGCGAGAGTGTTGACAGCCACAGAAGGCGCCACAGACGAAGTCGACGCGCCAGAAGAATACGAAAAGATGGACCCACGCCTAGCCCACTTGTTAGAGGCTCGGCGCTCGCTCCAACAACGCTGGAGAAGGCAGCGACACAATAGGAAGCTGCGCAAAAGAGTGGCAGAGCTCGGACGAGAAATTGAACGCTACAGTAGACAGCTATGCTCCCAGCAATGGTTTGCGCTTTGCAGCCAGGCTGACGGGCGGCTGCACCGTGGCGGCACTTGGAAGCTCTTGAGGCAGCTCATGGACGAAACCAAGAGCTGTGAATGCCAACGCACGCGCATGGCCCAAATCCTGCACACCACCGCAAGACAACTGGGGGAGGAAGAGATGCACAGGCGCCTGAACGTGCGCTATCTCCCCTCCACCCAGCATGAAGATCACCCGAGCTACGCGGGTCCGCCGAGCCCTACCCTCGACCGAGACATCGAGGATTGGGAGGTACGCCAGGCCACGCAAAATTTGAACTGTCGTTCGGCGGCCGGACCCGACAGAATCACCAACAAAGCTCTGCGCAACCTCAGCGACTCGGCAATCTCGTCGCTCACGTGCTTCTACAACAAGTGCTGGCTCAGCGGGCAGCGGCCCAAAGCCTGGAAGACAGCAAAGACCATCCTGCTGCCAAAGTCAAATAAGCCACCGGGAATAGAGGGCCTGCGCCCCATCTCGCTCACGTCCTGCGTGGGCAAGGTGCTGGAACATGTCCTCAACACCCGGTGGAACCGCTACCTGGAGTCCCAGAACATGTACCCGGACTCCATGCTGGGTCTCAGAGCAAAACTAGGAACCCAAGATGCCATGCTTTTGCTTCAACGGGAAATCCTTGACCCCCCGGGCGGGATCCCGAAGAACGACAACAGAGCGATCCTGGGCTTAGATTTGCAGAGTGCGTTCGACAACGTCCGCCACTCGGCAATCCTGGCTCAGGTATCCCGCCTGGGGCTGGGAACAAGATCGTACGACTACATCAAGGCCTTCCTCTCCCGCCGCACAGCTCGGCTAGAGGTGGGAGGAACGAAGCCGGAAGAGTGAGAGCTGGGCAGCGTGAGGACTCCACAAGGCTCAGTAATCTCCCCGTTCCTGTTCAACCTCGTTATGATAGAGGTGGCCAGGAACCTGGAGACACTCGATCCCAAAATCCGACACTGCCTGTACGCCGACGATATCACCATTTGGGCAACGGTTGGCAGTGACGGCGACATAGAAGCAGGCCTGCAAGCTGCGGTGGATGCCGTGGAGTCCGCGCTCTCGGGCACGGGACTGCGATGCTCGCCGCAAAAATCACAACTGCTCATCCTACCACCGCCAGGACGGCACAGGAAGAGCGCAACCCAAGAAGCGGCTCGTCACATCGTCATACGCACGGGCGACGGGGAACCGATCCCACACGTCCCGGGGCTCCGAGTCCTGGGTATGTTCGTGGACGGCACCCAAACCAATGGTATGGCGGTGAAGAACATCGTCACCAAGACGGGCATCGCGGCACGTCTCGTAAAGCGGATTTCGTCTCGCTCGCGAGGCATGAGAAAAGGAAGCCTCCTGCGTCTGCTGCAGGCTTTCGTCATTAGCCATGCGGCATACGCGGGGGCTTTCCATCGGTGGACCAACGCGGAAAGACAGAAAATCGACGCGGCAATCCGCAAAGCCTACGTGGGGGCCCTCGGGCTCCTACAAGGAACCAAGACGTCGGCCTTGCTGTCTCTGGGAGTACATCACACGCTCTTGGAGATTAGCGAGGCCCAATGCGCATCGCAGCTGAGCCGCCTGGGCAGCACGGCAGCGGGCAGAAGACTGCTAGACAGAGCCGGGCTACTACCTCCCGGCGAATCGACGGACGACCAGGACGATCTCGTGCCCCTGGGCGACGAGGTGGTCCGAAGAACAGTCGTCTACCCGCTACCAAAGAACACCGATCCAGAACGGGACGGCGACAGACGGGCGGCGCGCGCGCTAGCGCTCGCTCGTCAACATCGAGAGGACGAAGGTGCAGTCTTCGTGGATGCCGCGAGGTATCCGGGGAGGAGCGGCGCCTTCGTGACGGTGGCAGTTCGAGCAACTACCGGGGAACTCCTAACGGCGAGCACCGTGCGTTCCCGAACGGCCGTCCAGGCGGAGGAGATGGCGATCGCCTCGGCCATGAGCCTACCGGGCACGCGCACGGTGCTAAGCGACTCCAAGTCGGCGATCAAAAACTTCGCCCGAGGAATAGCCTGGCGGGGCACCGAGCGGCTAGTGAGATCCTCCGAGGTCTCGCGGGCTGCTCGGGAGACCGTACCCAGACTCATCACTCTCAAGTGGTTCCCGGCCCACGCGGGCAGGGAGCTAACACCGAACATCGTGAACCGCAACGAGGAGGCGGACGCTGCGGCCCGTGGTCTCACCACGTGCCGGGTCGCGGCCGATCGCCACCTCGGGGCATGCGGGGAAGATCAAGACTTCGCGGAGCCCCTCACCGACTACGGCGAGATCCTGGCCTGGCACCGTGAAGCCAGAAGAACCTTCCCGCCTCCGCACCAAGAACTGTCTCGAGCGGAGGCGGTGAGGCTTCGACAACTGCAGGTGGAGTGTGTGCTGACGCCGACCCTGGCCCGGCACATGTGCCCGGACCTTTACGAGGACACTACGTGTAGTGTGTGCAAGCGTGAACCGGCCACCCTCCAGCACATCATTTGGGGGGGGGGGGGTGCGAAAGTGTGGTGCGCGCTGGGGATGTGCAGTGCTCGAGAGACACGTATCCCGAGGAAGTGCGCGTGTGTGTGTGTTCTAGTGAACTCAAACATCAACGGAAGGCCATCCAGCGGCTCGAAGAAGCCCTGGCGAAGCAGCGGAGAAAGGGACCCGACGCCCCGACCGCCAACGGCAGAGATGCCAGAGGCAGTGATGGGAGCGGAGGGATCCGAGTATCAGCAGCCTAGCCGGGGCACGAATCTTCGAGATCTAGGCCTAAGACTAATGGACCATTACCATAGTCTATAGACAGGGAGTATCCGCGCCCTGCGTGGCCGGGGACCTCCCGCACGCCGGATGTTTTCTATAAAGTCTTTTCTCTCTCTCTCCACGGTGGGTAAACGACGCCGTGTCGAACATATATTTGCAATACTTTATCACCGGTTTTTTTGTTTCTGTGTGTGGCTGGGGGCGCGTATAGCGGATATGTGGTTTGCATTACTGCGAAAACTGATGTTTCTGAAAACGACCTAACCGTGATGCGCTCGTGGCCCAAGGACAACACGCCGAAGCGCATGTCATTGTAAGAGACTTTGGCTTCATATTCCTGTAGGGTGTAATGCAGCTAGCTTAGGGTGAACTTAGTAAGTATTTGGCATCATAAATAGTTTGTATTAAATCATGTAAATAGATCAACACCCCACCCTCAGCTACGACTGCCGGCAACTACGAGCAAAACCTCCTCCCTCTAGAATTCCAAGCTGCTCGGCAGCAGAATTTAGCCGTGCAACTAATGTACAACATAGACACAATAAAGAAAACGGGTCCTGGAGAGCGTTTTATAAGGCCTCAATACTCGCCTGCCGTTCGGCATCAAGAAAAGCGTTCGCTTTTGCGGTACTTAGTTTGATGTTGACGACAAAAAGACATCACGTTTTGGCAATAGACCGAACTCTTGGCTGTAGTGAATCAGTGAACTTTATTTGGCCAGAGAGGGGGACATAAGGCGGCGAATCTTTTGCAGATTGGCCGGAGGAAAGGACAGCCTAGGAAGGTAGTAGTCACTGCGACAATCGCCAAGGCCAGCCCAGGTAATCCTTAAAGGTGGGTAGTCCGCAATGTAATCGCAGTAACTGTGGAGATAGAACTATTACCATGTGCGCACAGGCAAGCTTCAATGACCCATTTCAACTTGGAAAGAAGTTGCGTATAACGACAGATAAACCACCGTTATTTTCTATTCACGTGCGACTACGTGACAACCGCTGCAAGCTTTCGGGCACAACTACTAAGTAGTGGCTGTAATTGTCTAGCTTTTTTGGCGGCACTCATTCCTATAGGCCGAAGAGACATTCGAACAGTGAGAACGCGAGCAAGACTGAAGCGTGATTGCGAAATTTGCGTCCGCTACCGCGAAGACAGGACTCGGTATACGCGAGACCCCAATGGTATTTCGGCAGAGAACAATCGAATAAATTTTGTTTAACTTCCCAACCAGCAGTGGGTGGCACAGCTGACCAGGTCCGACTAGAGCCACTAGAGCTTATTTTTTGGCTCTAGGTCCGACCTTTCCTTCCAGCCTGGGGGAGAGCGCCAGGGAGGCCAGTGCGGGTCAAAGTATTCCGGATTAGAGGACCCCCCCAAGGTTTAGAGGACCCCCCCAAGATTAGAGGACCCCCCCAAGTAAACTGTTTAAGGCTCGCCTTAAACAGTTTACTCTGATGGAGGAGGCGGAAAGCATAAAAAGGCCATGTGTACGAGATTTCGGCGCACGTTAAAGATCACCAGGCTGTCAAAATTAATCCGGAGCCCTCCACTACGGCGCGCCTCATCACCTGCGTTGCGTCGGCGCCTTAAACCCTACAACCAATCATCAAAACAGCTTACCCCTCCCCCTTGTACCTGCCTCAGTGGGACGTCAACCTGCAGCAAAAAAATCTGCGGTCCCAGGCGCAGAGACCGTTACATTTTGCCTAATTTTCTCCCACTACTCCAAAGTCTGTGTACAGAAAGAGCTCAGCAGAACGAAATTGCCAAAAATCTCGTGCGCTTTAAAGTGCGCAACTCACAAGCTGCCAGTCTGGCTCATTTACATGTTAGCAAGATTTCATTTAAACAATACGTGAAATAGTGGTAGACCCACCCGCGCGATGCTTACAAAGCGTAGTCAAAGGAGCAGGCGCCCTGTTATCGACGCGCACACTCCAGAGAGGGGCAAAGGCGGCCGGCGCGTAGCGACCGCTGAGTGCGAGAGTACATTCCCACCTCGCCCGATGGAACGGTACATACGGTGACGCAAAAATTTTAGTTCCTATTACCGAGAGTTTTTATGAATACAAAACCAACCAACTTACAGGCTACTGCTCCGTTTAAGCGGCGGTTCTGTTTCAGCGATTTCCGTTTACCGAGATTCTGCGGTATACTCTACTTTGTGGGCATGCAACTGTAGCCTTTGTAGGAGAGTACGCGCACACTGTTTTCTACTGTCGATCGTCAAAGCACTGGCACCCTGCTAAGCGAAGAGTGATGTCATAAACCCGTGCCTGATGAGAGAAATTAGGAATCGTCATATTGGTAATTTTGTCATGATTACTAAGAGGACCATGATGGTGTTGAGGATTTCGTTACGTCGTGACCTACATTGGGGCGCGCAGTTTTTCACATGGAAAGGAATACATCTTATTTTGTTCGAAACCCACAATTGCACGTGGAACATACATGCATGGGCGGGCATTCCCAGGGTGGAACCACAGCTATAGTGTCCGAATATTGTGTGCTTTCGAAACGCACCCCCTTCCGTCAATTGTAAAGCGAACTTTTTTCGTGCTGTTTCTCTGTGTAAGGACTGCGGGCATGCGAGCTTTTAGGTTTCCCTGCCGCAGAAGGAGAAGTGCTTCACTTCGTTTTCTTCAACGCCATGTTACTATTACAAGCAATCACTAGTTTGTGTGGATGTGATTGGGGAAGTTGCGATGCCTTGAATTTATTCAGCCTCCAAATGAGCCAATACCGACGGGATATCAAGTGTCGACGTTCAGAAGCCTTCCTGTTAGATCAACCTGCTAAATATTTGCTCTGAGAATGCCAGCGGCTGATTATCATCTCGAAGTACGTTAAGACCAAAAGGGGAAGAAGACGGAGAAAAAATGTAAAGACGAAGCTTGGGCACTTACTACAACTACCTGGAAGCGGGACGTTGATCGAGTCCTGGGCGCGTTAAATACCGCTGACCGGCGTCTCTTAGCGCGCTCGCCACTGTATTGGCCCTCTGACATCTGCGAAAAGATTGACAATCCTGGCGAGCCAGAGAAGGTTAGCAGGGCCCGGATGGACTGCTGTCTCAGGGCTTGCCTCGACCAGTGGGCTACCTCGAAGGACCACAAGTCGTCCGATCCATTGGAAATTTCGTTCGTACTGAAGAACTACGACACAAATATGCACCCGCTGATATATGAAAATCTCACACTCAAACACGACCCCAAGATCAAAGTAAACGTTTGCATCCTGGGCGACGACCAGTTGTGCAGAGAGGCTAAGGACCACGGATTTCTTTTCATCGGCCCCCGTGACCTCGTTAGCATGAAGAGGAAGACCGACTTGAGTTTCGAGACGGTCCGCAGGTACGACCTGTTCCTGGCCTCACCTAATGTCATGAAGATGATTCCCCAGAAATTGGACGCCGCCCTTAAACGAACCGGAAAGCGGCCATTTGTGGTGATGCCCGGAGAGCCCCTTCTGGACAAGATCAGCGAGGCGAGGGTGGTGGTCTGTTTCCGCGTGAAGGACACTCCGTTTCTTTCGTTCCCCATCGGTAACATGGGCATGACGCTGCAGAAGCTGTCGGATAACCTGGAAGTGGCTATGGATCCCGTGCTCTCGCTACTGCCGCTCAAGTGGGACAACGTCATGTGCATCCACATCGCCCCCAAGAACGGAACGTGGGTGCCAGTCTACAGCTGAACGTTTTGTCCTAGGCACTTTTCTTCGCTTTTCGGGGATAAATTAGAATGCTACTCCCCATAAGCATATCATGATTGACGCTTGAGGTGTTTCTCCGCTTGCGATTGCGATTTTAGGCGTTTAGGCAGGCTGGTGCTGGGCTGGTAAATTCAACGATCGGTGTTTTAGTGCCAAGAACAATTCTTTCAATGCCCGCAAAAACACTGAATATATTACAAGAAAATCTCACGTCTTTCATGTTGGACAAATTGAAATATCGGAAATGTGTTTTTCCAATGTATTTATGTCGTGTTGTGGTTTCCCGTTACAGTCGAGGATAACAAGAGCTAATGTTGTGTGTTTTGTCAAATCATTAACACCAGCCTTCAGCCGGTGTGGCTCTGGACCTTTTTTTATGCTTTTGGGGCTCATCACAAGACAAAACTGTTTGTATCTAATACTTTGTATTCGTTATCATAAAGTCTTGGGTACTTATTGTTTTATTCAGTGAAGCAGCAGTAATATTAAAACAGGGGAAAACAGTGCATGGTGATTTGGTTTACACCCATATAGGAAATATTTGTCTTTAACGAACGCCCTTAGACTCTCGCAAAAACACAATTAAAACACCCTTGGTTCCTTTGAACGGGTGCATTATTTGGTTTTTAGTATAGTGTATGAGTGGTGGTTATCGACAGTGAAAAAGGTTTAACGAGCCGACGCTACACAGGTGATGGAGCTCGCCATCGTTGAGGGCGTCGGATTAATTTTGTCCGTCTGGGTACCTTTAACGTGCACTGAAATCACGAAAACACGGGCATTTTCGCATTTCATCTTCATTCAAAAAGCGGCTGCAGTGGCCGGGAATCGAACCCGCGTCCCTGTGGCAAAAATTTACGTTAATCGCGTAAGTTCAATTACGGTGTAGTTCAGTTGCTTGATGCCACTACAGATGTCTCCATAGGCGTCCGAACCAAATTCCCAGAAAAACCATTGAAGCGTTCCTCATTAGTAGGGAGGGCTAAAAGGAAGGAAGGAAGCTGAGTATGAGAGAGAGAGAGAGAGAGAGAGAGAGAGAGAGAGAGAGAGAGAGAGAGAGGGAAATTAATCCTGGGTGCACTAACACACATTTCCAAGTCAAGGCTGCAACTATTTTGCTAAGCTCACCATTATTCCGCTTGAACAACCGCACTGCGGTGTTCCAGGAGATTCATGCTCGTATCGTTGTCCGGAAGACCATGGTTCGAATCTCGGTCAGCGCGAAACTTGCTCCAATTCCTTACGAAACTACGACTGAGAAATCTAACGTCAGTTCGAGCACTGGTTTTCGAGTTCTTTTATTCTCTTGAAGCCATAGATTATTTTGTGCCTCATGAGCGCATGATGTTCGACAAACACGATTAGCTAATGCCTGTGCTTTGTTAAGAACCCACGTCTGGTCTTTTTGAACCACCTAGGCCACTGTAGCCTCGTGCTGCACGAAACCCTTAATTTGCGCATACCACGCGCATTTTAGCATAAAACTCATTTAATGGTTGCGTTAGCAAACGGAAAGGAACCTTACACTTCAAAACAATGTATTTGTTTGGTTGTGACGATATAGCGCATGCGGCACTTCACGCTGTGAAAAACGCGCCTCGTAAAGCGTTTTTCAAGGAGTCGCGAAAGATAGCGTACTTGAAGTATTCGATGTCACGGTCACTAAAATCATCGCTCCTAAAAAAGGTCGCGTGGACGACCGTATGCGGTGTAGCTTACTGTATGGATAACAACAGCTGCCGGAGGGCAGAGTATCAACTTCGATTTACTTGGAGGTTCAAAGCGAGAAGAACTGTGGCGGAGTAGTCCCAGTATTGTAAAGATCACTCGCGATAAGTCGCGTCGGCAGACAGAGAATGGACAAACTATGCCAGTGAGTTTTTTAAAGCAAAGCTTTACTGTCATCACTGATCCCGTTGTGCGCCCATACGGCTTGCGGGGACTCCAACTATCTCTGACGACCATGATGGATGATCGTTGGTAAAGTGAAAGAAAAGAACGCTAGGGTTGACAGAATCGAACCTGGGCCCCTCGCGTTATGAAGCCGGCGTCTATCGGATTGCTCCAATTTGACACGGCCGAAGCGAACGCGAAGCAGCAAGTTCGGTCCCTACACTCCAAACTCACACGTCGCGCTTAGGTACTGCACACCCTAGGGTTGCTATGGGTATTCTAGAAAATTGGTGCGTACCTATACAGTAGCATATACTCGTAGTGTGGGAGTGGCCAACCAAAGAATTCATCACGAGAAAGCTTTCTGTTCAACCAACGCCGCCTTTAGAAAGGTGCATAATTTTACAGCAAAGTTTTACAACTCTCGTCCAGCGGCTTCTCCGCGGATGCGCAAGTTCACCTTCCTTTGACCGCAGACACACCCCCTGCGACACACGCCTAGCAGCGCATCACGTGACTAGACGGACCCGCTTCCGGCGCTACGCACAAGTCCCCGCTTTCATGTTCTGCTCAATTGATCAGCTGAACGGCGCGTGGTTGAGGGCGCTCAGCTGATACGCAGCCGACCAACCCGAACAAGGACTGCTGCGCTTCGGCTCGGGCTATGTGACTCGTCTTGCGCCTGGCAAAGAGGAACGCCGTGTTCGTCGTGAATGAAAGCGAGGCAGGTCCTGCTTCTGTGCGCGTTGCACGGGACTGAACGGCTGTGAGCCGTGGTCGGGAATGCAGCAACATCAAAGGTTAACGAAGCGAAACCAAGACTCAACCAGACAAAGCTAAGCTTTTGTTTTGCATATCCTTGGTTAGCTGAGGTAAGCCGCAGCCATTTTTTCTCTGGAATATACACTGGACCTAGCCTGGACGCCAGGCAGGTATACAGTCAAACCCGTTTATAGCGAATTGCAATATGCACCGCGATTAGTTCGATATATCCATTAGTTCGACATAGCTGAACCCGCCTATAACGAACTTATCGTTACAAGTTCGCAATCCGCGGGAGCCCCCTTCTTTTCCTCAACTCCACCATCCCGGCATGCAAAAACGAACACAGTAAAGTAGCCGTTACCATACCCATAATATTCCATTGCAAGTATTAAAGCTACTTTCCGCCTGAAGTGCCTACTTTGCAAAAAAAAAAGCGGTGATTTTTGTTTTCACTTTCGTTTTGGCGGCTTCAACTAGCAAAGCATTCTCTACACGAAACATTATTTGCACCAGTTCGAGTCCGCGTCCTCCAAAATCTAAGAAGCATTGGCGGAGCACATTGACTGCCGAAAGCGCTTCATTATAAGCGTCGGACGGCTGTCACTCGCAACATAATCGGGAATGTGGGGGAGCTCTTCCCACAGTTCACCGATGCTGCTGTCTTGGTCCGGACTCGCTGACTGCGCGGGTTTCAACGTGAGTGCCGCGTCTCGGAAACAGTTACGGAAAGTTTGGGGGGTCATTTCGCCCCGTGCGAGGCGCAATGTCTAAGTCACAACTCTTGCTCCGTGGTCGGGGCCAATCCACATCTCAATCGCCGCTCCGAGACCATGTATTTCGGCGGCCATTCTAGGCGCGCAGAGTTCGATATATCGGATGTGAACTTCTTTGTGAGGAATATGTTTCCCATGTATTTCCGTAACTGAATTATTTTTGTTCGATATATAGCATAATTCGCTCTATCCGGGTTCGTTATAGCCGGGTTTGACTGTAGTATGTACCGGCATGCCGGCGGCTGACGGGGCGTGTGGGCGCGAGCCAAAACGTCGTCGAGGTGGTGGTGACTCCAGAGTGAGATGGGTGATACTTATTGACGGGCACTGGGCGGGGTGACTGCACTCAACAGATGAAATAACCCTGAACTGGGAAAGGCAAAAGATATGGAACAGACGGATTACACATGGAAAGAAATGAAATATATAACAGAAATAACCTTACGTTAGAAATATGAAAGGTAAAGGATCAGCGAGAAAGAAGACAACTAAGGGTGGAGAAAGTAATAGGGGCTTGCGAGGTGGTTGTAACGTCACTCAGAAACAAGAAAACCATTAAATTACATCGGTTTGCTAGGACGCACTAGCAAAGCGAAATGAAATGTTGCCAAGGAAAATAACACATGTTTTTTAAGCCTGCGAGTGCCCCCATGGCCGAGTGTGGTCAAATAACCCTTGTGTTTCAGCCTACAAAGAGCGCATTACGTGAAAAGACAATCAGGGTTGCAGTTTAATAAAAAGTGATTCGCTCTTGTTGGTTTCATAAATAAAATGGAGCTTAAATGAAGCGAAGTAGGGCCATGGGCTAGGGGCGCGCTATATATCCTTGATCTTGCCTGTCTGAGTGGTGGTCCTGGTAGTAATGATGTTTATCAACGGATGAACCCAGCCTTGCGCCGTGTGTCGGCAATTGCTCCCCCGTTCAACACCTTTTTGCCGCTATGCGCGGAGAATCCCCAGGGGTTTCTGAGGATTGTGTCCCTTAAAAACCGGAGGATCAGGGGCAAAATGTCTTTCCTTATGATCCAATGGGCTTTACAGCAAATGACATCGTCCAAAAAGGCATGCGGAGCGGCTCTCCTTCAAAGTACTTTACCGCTCCGTCCCATGCTCTCGGCAGTCCATAAGAAAATGTGAGATGTCACCAGCTACACAACACATTACGCACAGAGGTTAGGAGATAATGTTCAGCTTATAAAGCCACGCCGGTGTCCACGCTGATTTGGTCCGGATGTGGAGCAGTAAGGATGCCTGTGTCCTTTTCATTGCTTTGGTAACACAAGGTTAATGCTGTCATCACCAAAGAGATTGGAAGTGTTCTTTAATGATTCCTTTAAATGAGCCGGAGCCACTTTCAGAAAGCGAGTGTAAGATGTCGCTCACGGGCCAACTTGTCCGCGGCTTCGTTTCCAAGCACTCCTACGTGGGAAGGAACCCACTCGAAGTTAGCCCTAAGCGAACCCTAAGTCCGTTTTCGTTTAGCTGCTGAAGAAAACGTGGGGAGCGTTGGAAAGTTTTGCCTGGAGGAAATCTAAGCTGCAAAAGTTGTAGCGGGGGCTTACAATCCCCTAGATTGACGGAACGCCGCAGAAGAAAAGGTTTGATGTTTGTCAAGGCCACGTAAATCGCTATGGGTACACTCAGCTGTGGTTGATGATGTCAAATGATGATGTCAATGTTGATGACGACGCTATTGTGTAAGCAGCCCAGGAAAGCTTCGTGCAGGGAATCACAAGGTCTCTGCGATGATGTTTAATTTTATCTCGACAGATCAGTCCATGAACAGGTGAACACAATCTCCGTACAACCGGTCCAAGTGCTGAACTGCTAACGTTCTTGCTTCAGCCACTGGTGTTAAATCTCTTCGAGCGAATGCCCTGGATGGTGATCAGACACTTCAAACTCTGGAAAGGCCGTGGTGGCTGCAAGTGATGTTGATGCTGACTGACGAGAGCGCAGGCAGTGCTCTTCCGGCAGTTGCAGACCGGATCGGTAATCACGCCGGCGCTCGCGCGCCACGTGTGCCCAGACATTTATGAAAGTGACGTGTGCAGTGTGTGCGCGAGTGCCAGAGCAACTCTGACCCACATCCTATGGGACTGTTCTCGCTACCCAACGGAAGCGGCCGCGCCACAGGGGCGGCTGCCGGATCCCATCGCACGAGCGGTTGCATCGTCGGACCTGACGGAGCAGCTGCAAGCCGCCCAGCAGCTCGAGGCGGCTCTCGCCAGGCAGAAGCCCAGGGAGGCGCCGACGGAGGCATCGAGGGGACATCCCCGAAGGCGCCTCGCGCGCCGAACTGGCGGACGCCTGCGGGGCAATGCTTCGAGGACGCCCTAGGCAGCGTCGAGAGACGGGGTGGCTCCGCGGAGCCTTTGCTCGACCCTCCTGCAGGCGAACATTCAATAAAGTCTTTTCTCTCTCTCTCTCTTCGCCATTGCGGGTAGAGAACGATCACAGTGATGAGTGCCGCGTGTATGCGAGATTCCACCCTTAAGCGGAGAAGCCTGAGCAATGCCCTTCCGGCATCGGAGTCTGCCAGCCAGACTAGCTGCCAGAGCAGCCGATGAGACGCCATCAAGCGAAGCAGTGGAAAATGGGACTCTTCAAGAACCTTTTTGATTGCCGCCGCCGGGGGAACTCCTAGGCATATCCTAACGCCCTGTCGGTGCAGCGTTTCCAGACGAGCACACTGTTACATTGAGGGAAACAAAACAAGCAGTTGGTAAAGAGCCGGACTCAAGATGAGCGCCGAGTGGAGCCAAAGCATAGATGACAGGTGACTGTTCTGGTTTGTTCCTGCAACTCGTCGACGCACGTATAAGGGGGGTACCAAGGACGTGACAAGACACTACATGGCCTGCCTCCAGAATAACTAATAGTCGATGGTGACGCCGAGAGACTTCACAGGATTAGCTTGCCGAATTGGCAAGCCACCTTATGTCAATTTGAGGTGTGTTGCCTTCAAGGCAACACAATCAAGCGAGATTTTTCCGCGGATAATGTTAGTCCTACCGAAGAGAGATAGGCTTATACGGAACGAATTACGCTTTGAGCTATCCTAGGCAAGCTCTTGTGTTGATATCCGCAGATCCAGATACATATGTCGTCTGCATATATTGATAAGTGCATTGACTTGCAATCATTTTTTCAGGCTCCAGGGAGGCCCACCATAGCCACATTGAAAAGAATAGTGGACAGAACACTTCCCTGCGGCAAACCTCGCGATACACTTCTAGTGCTAGTTAAAACGTCCGGTAATCTCACCTGCATGGACCGGCCCGTGATGAAAGCGTGCACGAAGCGGAGATTTCCGGTCACTCCCATTTCTTGTAGCTTTGTTATGATGCCACTTTGTAAGAGATTCTCGTAGGATTTGGAATGTCAAAAACAAAGCCAGCATTGGCAGTCGATCGGATAGCCAGTGTTCGACATGACTGACAAGGTTGAGGGCTCTGTATTGTGCGCGCAAACGTTACCTGAAGCCAGTCATGCATTGCGGAAGGTTTTTGTTACTTTCTAGCCAGTAGATCAGCCTAGCATTCACAGCCTTTTCAATGAGCTTAGTCACACAACATGTCAGTGAAACGGGCCGGTATGAGGCAATGTCCGCCTGCTTCTTGCCGGGATTCTGAAGCGGTGCTACCCATGCAAGCTTCCTCAAAACGGGAATATTTTCAGTATTCTAAACAAAGTTAAAATACGAAAATGCACAGGCAATTAATTTTTGCGCTGTAAACGTAAATTGACAAGAATTGGATTGCTTATATTATCAAGACCCGCTGTGCATTGTCGGCGGAAACTCTTCAGTGCGGTCAACAGCTCCAGGAAAGTGAAGGGAACATCCATGAGAGATGAATTCAGAGAAGCTAAACGACAGCATCTAGCGCAGCGATCCAAGATAAACATTTTCGATTACTAAAGGGTATTTCCTCAAAATTGCAGCAGCCTACAACTTTTCACTTGTTTAATTCTGATTTCTGCATGACCACTTCGTACGAAAGGCACAGAAAAAATATCCCAAGCACTTGTTCCAGAAAATGACGACCCCCCATTTGCCTGTACCCGTTGTGGGGAGCGGAAGGCGACGATGCGTTGATCTTGTGAGCTTTATTGGGAAGAAAAGCCTGTGGCCTCCATGGCAGAAGAGGATGATGGGGTTTATTTGTTATGAAATTATTCTTGAGGAAAAAACACCGCTGACGTTGTGTAGACCGCGACGAAATGGCTGATTGAACGAGATGTTTAACGCGCCTAAGCTGCATATAGGTTATGAGACGCACCCTAGTAGACCGCTCCGCATTATTATTCAACACGGGTGTTCTCGCTCTTCGGCTCCATCTAATAAGCAGCAACCGCGGCCGCGACCGAATCAGTGTCGTTGATCTCAGCAGCACAACGGCTGAGCCACGGAGCCACCACAGCGGGTCCGCGACCAAATTGTCAGTACTAAGGCGCTTTCCGTGGCATAAGGATAACGCCGAAGGCGGGGTTCCTTAAGAGTATCATTCTGTACGTACAAGTTGCGGCGAGATTCCGTTCCGGTGTCGGTACGAGCCAGACACTGTCTGTGCTCGCCGAGCGCCGTCTACTGTTTCACTTTGAACACTTCCTTTCTTCTTTTGAGTGACTGCTAACGGCACTGTGGTGTTCGGCATGAGGGGCCTATGGGCACAAGCACGAGCTTCATTTTAGCCTATATGCGGATGATATAACGTTATGGGTCACTGGTGGTAGCGACGCATTCATTGAACACACACTGCAGCAAGGCGCACGTGTCGTAAATGAGGAAGCAGTCTGCGGGCCTGGAGTGCTCTCCCGCAAAACCGGAGCTTCTCCTTCTACCAGCCAAACCGACCTCTCAAAATTCTCCGACATCAAAATTTACCTGAATGAACATTTGATCCCAGAGGTGCGCACCCTCGAAGTCCTCGGTCTTATCATGCAGCATAATCGCAGCAACACAAAATTTATCTCGCGATTGAGCTCATCCGACGAATCACAGGACGCCACCATGGTCTCAAGGAGGCTGAGAGAATCAGGCTTGTCCAAGCCTTTATCATTAGTCGTATAACATATTCTCTCCCCTACCTTCGTGTTTCGAACGCTGAAATTAACAAAATTAATTGTCTCATCAGAAAGGCATATAAAGCTGCACTACAAATTCCCGAGTTCATCCACTGCCAGACTTGAGGGCCTCGGGGTTCATAATACTGCCCAGGAGCTGGTCGAGGCACACCATATCAATCAGCTCCGTCGCCTCTCAACTACGTCCACTGGACAGCATATATACTGGTCCGACTTGGTATCAGGGCCCCAGTCTGTTCCGAACCGGCTATTCCTATCCCCCAGCGTATCCGCGACTGCCTCCGCGTCCGCCCTCTTCCGAGGAACATGCACCCTACCTACCACAGAGATAGAAGGGAGCAACGGGCACGGGCGCTGGCCAAAACATTTCCCACCAAATCTGACGTTATGTATGTGGATGCGGCAGAATACCGCCATCACGACGCCTTTGCCCTCTCCGTAATTAATAGCCCGAATGACCCGCCTGTTACCTCTCTATCCGTACGCACAACCACCCCTGCAGCGGCAGAGGAGGCGGCAATAGCGCTCGCACTAACAACCCGGCCGACACCTACAATTATAATCACCGACTCGAAACGGCCATCCAAAACCTCGCCCGCGGGTACATATCATCCGTGGCGTCCAAAATTCTCCTTAGAAATCCCCCGTCCTCCCTGGTAGACATCATCAGGACCCCGGCGCACACTGGTTTGGGGGGCAATGAGGCAGCGCACAATGCAGCACGAGGATTGACCATCCGTGCCGGTGCCAGCCTCGTCCCCTACCACGGCGCCAGGTCAGCCAGGGATCAGTTAATCACGTACCACGATATAACCACGCATTACCGACTCTCTCGCCGTCGGTACCCTCCTGCCCACCCTGAGCTAACCAACCATCAGGAGCGCTTATGGCGACTCCTGCAGACAAACTCTTTGGCCTGCCGAGCACTACTGCATCGCATTCACCCCTCGCATTTCCCCTCGCCAAACTGCCCACTCCGTGGGGACCCAGCCACACTGGTCCACTCTATGTGGGCCTGCCCTCAAGATCCCTTTCCCTCCATAGTTAGTGACGAGCAGTGGGGGGGAGCGCTGGGCAGCTCGGACCCAGAGGTCCAGATGCTTCTGGTCACCCGCGCTGACAAAGTCGCCGCCGGCCTCAAACCGACGGCCACACCGCTCCCGTGAACCCGGTTAAGGCTCAATAAAGTGATTTCTCTCTCTCTCCGGTTAAATGGTCTGTGCCCGAGCCCCACCAGTGCGATTGTTTTTCCTAAACCTGTATGTTTTTTTTCTGTAAAATGTTCTGTTGCCATAATTATAAGCAATATTTTCTTGTACAAGAGCGATTTTTTAGGTCGGTTAAGGGGTGGTGTGCAGCACCGTAGCACGTTTAGTTTTGCTTTCTGCATCACACCAGAAGTACCCGAATTTCGCCCATCTGAAACGTAATATCGCTAATTTGCGGTATCGGGGTAAGCAGGAGGGAGTGTGTTAAAGCGATAAAAGTTTGTGTTTCTGCCTGATGAAGAGTAAGATCGGCTTCGACAGGGTAATTGCAAGGGTACATTGCAGGCGTTCTGTTCGTAGCATCATTCTCAAATGATCTCCTGGTCTCCAGTGAGGAACTTGTTCAAGAGAATTTGTTGTGCTAGTAGAGTTTGGGTGAGGACGGAGTGACAGGGCGTAAGAAGTGACAGCCTTGACGGGTATTCATTTGTGTTGCTAGTGTTGGCGGTCTCTGATTGCGGGAACAAGAGTGCGGGCATCTTGGGGGCAATTGGGACAGGAGTAAATCGATTATTTCAGCTCCGCTGGGGGGCCATCAAAGGCCATTTTTGAAAGGGCATGGACAATACGAAAGTCACCAGCTGTTTTAGGGGGAAAGCGTAAAGTGCTTCTTTAAACAAAAACGGTCGCTGCTGTTTTCATTGTTGCTCTTTTTGATGTTGTGGTTGTAGTTGTTGTTTTTGTTTTAGCCCGATCAAAACATTATCGCCATTGTAAAGAGTAAATACATGAAAACACATTTGTAGTCCGGTGGGATTTTAACTATGGTCTTCTTAATAGCAGCCCATTGTGCTACCAATGTGCTGCTGACATTTTCCTTTATTGCAACGGAGAATGCGCTCAAACATAACAGCAGTACAAGGGCACTATATGGTCAACATAGTCAAGCAGACAAGAGAATGTTGGCAGCGGTAGAACAAATATTGTCGTTGTGCTTTTCTTTATGACACGTAACCACTTCGGGCATTGGCCAGGAATTGGAAGCTTTGAGAGGCTAACGAGCTCTATTTTCCTAACATTCCCTAGGCTAGGAATTGGAAATGTAAAAGCTGGAGAATTGTGCGTGCCACGCTATTAGTGAATATGATGGGACGTGAGTAGAGCTGGTGCATACCAGCCTCGTAGAACCCTGACTCTACTGAAGCTGCGGCGTGTGCACTTTGGTGGCTGTCTTGATTCGCACCGAAAGAAAAAATAAGGAATACGAATAAAGCGACCAAAAAACAATGTAGGAGTAAAGGAGTTGGTGTTACGTGTTGCTACATTTGCGCCCTCAATCAAGGAAGCAGGTTTAAGCGCGTGTGTGAATTTCGTCATAAGCATTCTGAGGGAAGTCATCGACCAGTATAGATTTAAGACGTAATTACTTACGTTGCAGCCTATTTCCTTTTTCTAATACTATGGCAATTAAAAGTTACGCCTCCGCCCGAACCAAAGCCACGTTTTAGTAGTCCTGGCAGGTCTAATCTTGGACCGAACGTGTTGAAGTCATCATCATCATCGTCATCTATATCAACTTCCATCGCTAGCACAGGACAAGCTCTTGTCGGAGGACATTTCTTTAGTGGTTACATCCTAGGTTTCTGCCACTGAGCTGATCTGAAGCGCTCACCTGTATGTTGTCGGTACCAGGAGCCTACCATGTTAGCTGCTCCCGTATGGTTTATTTTATTAGCGAAATGCTTCATTTTTTTGCATGGCTAGTTGCTTTATTACAAATAATCTACTATTATTGTGCAGTCATTTCTTCGATCCAATTCAGACGTTTAGTTTTGCAGTTTTATAAAGCGTTCGCACTGGTCCCTTGAAATTCCCATTTCTTGGCCAGAAAACGCTAAGAGCGGCTGGCTTTTCAAGCTAATTCAATTGTGTGAAAATGTTGCACTTCTTTGGAGAGACGTGCTGACCCGGTGTACACGACACGGGCAACTCAAGGAACGACACGACAGGGACGGACTGCCACCGCGGTGCTGCTGAGGGAGCAATACATAGTGCACGTAGTGCATTTCCTTTTGTATTACGGGCTACAGTGACGCTGCCAAGCGGAGGAGAACCGAAATGATTACGATGGTTAGTGGCTCTCCCTTTGAGTCTGGACGTCGGTTGTCAGCAATCAACATGCCTATTTTATTCCGCTTACTTGCCGTAGTCTTAGCTAACCTAATAGATTTGCCTCGCCTACTACCCATCACCCCTATTTCAAACTCCCATCGCCCCTTCCTCCTGTTTTCTCCACCCGCCGTTCTGAATTCTCGTCTGTTTGGTTACTTCCCAAATGTACCAATCTCTTTCTTACCTCCTCTTTGCTCCTGCATATTTCCAACCACTTCTTCGTCATCTCTATGACCCTGAAGTTGAGGCTCCCCCTCACTCTAATTCCCAAAGCCTCCCCAAACCTCAGGGGTACACGCTTGGGCTTACTGTCCAGACTATGACCCTGTTCCTTGTCCATGCTCATTCCATCGAATCATTCATAAAGTCCCTCCGAGAGGAGGCAGTAGTCAAAACTCGACTGTCTCCAACCACACTCACACGTGATTTGACCCTCCCATTTTTGTTTCCTATGTACAATGACCATGTTCTCGTCCTCACACATATTTAGCATTAGATTTCTGTTGCAGTCTGTGTACCCGTCTAGTTCTTCAATGTGCTCGTTGTTGTCTCCTCCTACCAGTAGCACCTCCCCGGATCGGTTCAAATCTTCGATGTCCTTTTTTAGACAAGCAACCAGTTCTTTTATTTTGTTTTTTACTCTCCTTACTCGTTACATATACGACTCTCGTATAGATACCTACATACCCCCAACCATCCAGTAGAAACCCCTCCTTTCAAGGGTGCTCGGCCCCTCAAGGGCCGAGCACCGTTTGCTACGGGTGCTCGGCGGTTCGTGGTGTTCAAGGATGAGACAAGGGGACGACGTCAGCAGGATTTGAGAAGAAAAAAGGAGAAAACTGTATTTACGGTTGGTTACAAGAATTGGTTACAGAAAGGGGTGTTTGAGCATGGCCATCTTAGCGATCTACTTTCGGAGTTACGCCCTATGTATCGGACCTTAGCAATCGACTCTGGGTTACACCCTGGACGGCAAGGTTTACGTGAACTGAGCACGGAGGATCGCTTGCCTCAAGCCCTAAGTCTGCTGCTCCCTATCTTGCGCGGGAATATCATTCGTCGGGCCCATTGTATGCCTCGAAGCCGATTTGATTGGTCAGGCCAACCTCTCAAATCCACCAATGGTGGAGCCAAACGTGCCCCACTAAATTCCCGTCCCTCGTCTCCTGTCCCAGACGTGGTGGACACACGAAAACGCGGTAACATAGGAGAAGCAAGTTTCTAACGGTAAGATCGGCCATCAGGCGCCGCGGTGCTCAGTAAAGTCTCCTCCGAGGCTTAAGCGTAACAGAGTAGCGCTTAGGCACGCAACTCCGAAACGGCGTTTTATTGCCCTAATTGCGCGCGTCCTTCCCTAGCGTCTTAAGGCGGAAGCCGGGCTTTACACCATTCAATTAAGCCGGTGTCCACAAAGGGAAGGTTGGGGGGGGGGGGGGGCGCTTACAAACGCCGCCGTCCTGGTCTAGTCACTCCAAGAGTTGTTGCCGTAATTCAGCGCATCGCTCCGAGGCGCCCCAAATGGGAGCCGCGCTCCCCAACAGAAAAACCTAAGGCGGCGGCCATTGAGAGAAGCGAGGACGGCAGTGCGCGCAGCCTCTCAGCCTGCGCATCTTATCTACCAATCTGCGCTCCGCCGGCATGAAAACAAGCGTCAGAAGGCGTACACATCCCTTTCATCCACACGTTCTTTAAAGTCTTCTTTCACTCTCTCCGACTACTCCTCTTTTGTATACGCATACCCACTCCTCTACCTTTTCTCCATCCAACCGTTTATTGCAACCTTCACATACATAATCTCCGATTACCGGAGGTTCTTCCAGGTCCCGCAGGTGCAAAGAAATGCAAAAAAAACCGAATGCGTCCAGTGTTAGACATTAAAAAAATACTTTTGGGTTTGGTCACCAACACCGGCTAAACATGCCAAACGATGAATGTGCTTCTTCGTGCTGCGAAAGTGCTGAAAAGTGCTGCAAAGTGCTGCGTCGTGTGTCCCAACACTAAAACTGCCGTATTCCGGCACAATATGGTAACACCATGCCGCAAGTCGCTCTCACAAGCCACACAAGCACAGACATCTTGTTCTTTTCTTTCTTTTTTGAAGCAAATCCCTACATCTGTAGTGCTTCAAAGGCTGCATGATTGTTTTCTCACCATTTTTTTAGAATCAGCGCTTACAGACTTATCTTAATAGGTACAGCAAATAACTTCTACAGACTTATCTTAATAGGTAAAACAAATAACTTCTAAGTCCTTTTATGGTTACAAAAACACAGGACTTTTGCACCCATTTCCTTACAATGTTTCGTGTATGAAACCGAGTGGTTTGGTCGAGATTCGTACAGAAGCGAAGGTAATCCATTCGATGGCAAATGCAAGGCTGCTGATGAGGCAACAAGCCCCATACAAGTAAAAAATTGAAACCATGTCAGAAAAGGTTAGTTGCCATCTTTTCTGTGATTGGCAGCATTGATCCAGCGGTCGCAGTTTGCCGTGTTGGTAGTGCTCCGTTATCCCACTGCCACGAAGATGTACCGTCCTGAAAAAAAATCAAGTTTTAACGAATGCGATGGAGACAGAATATATCAAAGTATCTTGAAAATGTTGAGCCTCGAATTTCACGTCATCTGTGATACGTATATGAGCTATAAGCAAACTGCTAGTTACCGCAACCGAGCTACTATATTGCGAGTCTCCTTTGCCAATGGGTAAGAAGCAGTCATTTTCAGAACACCCCCTACGCACTCAACGCCGGGTGCTGTTCAAATAGTTACTTTTTGCAGGTGTCCGTTTCGCAACATTCTGTTTAGCAGTTTTTACTTGCAGTAAGACTCTGCGGTAATCAAAAATTCGTGAGCATGACCCCTGTATTGTTTGGCTTGGCGATATTAAGGCCGTTCAAACATGCCCGAAGCTTGGGCCCAAGTCAAATTGTAATTCCTGTCCGCAAAATGTTCTTGGTTTCGAAGGCTTAAGTACATCCCAAGTCAAAGGTGTTTGTGCCAGCGACGAGTCGAACAGCCGTCAGAAGCTTACGAATGATTTAGGAACTTTGTATGACAAAGAATGATGTGTCCCGGCAAGGACAGACACACTCGTTGTGGCTAGCCCAATACCACTGTAGTATCGTGGTTTCCAGATCAGTGTGTGCTGAATTACTCTCCACCATGGGGCTGCCGAGGCTATGTCGACGGGGCCACGTGGAAGAAATAAAGAGTGGGGCTGCTCTAAACTAGCGCGGCGTCCCTGCATTGTGGGCCCTTAGGGGCTGTCGTGGCTGTCACTAGAATGGCGCAGTCAATATTAGAACCACCCAAAAAGAAAGAAGACTTTCGTAAAGCAAGACTTAAGCATCACTTAAACTTCAATAAAGCAAAGACTAAAACTAGACTTTAATAAGGCTTTAATAAGTAAGAACAACTAACCATCACAGAAACCAACCCGTCTATTTCCCCACAGAAGGTTCGCGGCAAGCGACATATGAGAGACTAAGCATGCCATCTCACGACCGCGTCGGAGAAGAACCCGACTTAACTCGTAGTCGCGCACCGGCTCAATGTATGACGGTGCACTGACGACAGAAAGATGCCCAGAGGAAACCCACACTCATACAACTCACTGATGTATCAAGGGAACGCCGTCCCGCTGTCAAAAAGCCAGCCATGGCTTCGTCCCCGCCCGAATGCGACATGGTCGGCAAGGCTGCAAAGCCGCCGCCATTCCTGAAGAGCCAGACAATCCGGCAACGCCATAGATTTAGTGGCATCGTGCCTTAGAGTGGCATCGGTCACCGGGCATTACCGGCCGCGCGAGAAAAAGCCTTCACCCCAAAACGTCAATTTTGAAGACTTGCTTAGGAGCGGAAGGCAGAGAATCTCATATTGTATAGAATGAATAAGAGTGGAAGACGAAGATACCTTCATCAATGAGTATGACTACCTCGCAAAGAACGTTACAGCGCACATTGACACGTTGTCGACACACCAGACCAACCGGACTCACATGAACGTTTGCGCCAAGAAGTTGCTGAACTTGCTATGCAGTTTGTTCGCACAGTCCAATGCGAGGGCGGCGATGCACCTTTGGTGTAAAAGGCACCTGCTTCTACTGATGACCAATCAATGGCCTAACATTCAGCCGAATCCGCGAACGCTCACGGTCCGAAGAATCATCCCTCACATTCCACCACGCCATCGAAATCGTTCAAAACAACGCAGGTGCAAGAGTTGTTACGGCACTAACAGACAACCACCGAGGATCCAGCGATCCCCCGAACCAGCTTAAGAGGAATACATACGACGACGTGTAGCACATGGACGACGTCATCTGACTTCTGAAGACGTGTAAGAAGTCGGCATTAACACCAGCAATGTCCATAAACAGAGTACACATGTTTTACGTGTAATAAACTTGACAACTTTGCGAGCGCCCAGAGCACGCAACGATGTCCAAGCTAGCAAAACTTGAGGCTATAAGTCCGTGGGGTGCTTCAACAGCTCCAAGGTGACGAACCACCGCAGCGGTGGCTTTCTGTCTCTGCGAGAACGTGAGAAAGCACTTGATATCAAAACCTCAAACAACTCGTCCGCTAATGTCGCTGAAGCTTCAGTGCAGGAACAAGCCATCGTTACAGAGCAGGCTGACGAGGCTGAACATGATTACATACCGGCAGAAGTCGGCCAAAATGCGCTGTCAAGAGTCCTAACGAACGAGCAAAAGCGGGAAGGAAATAAGAATGCGATTCAGACAGACAAGGACGTTCCGGCAACCGATGTTAGAACAAACGACGACAATATCGAAAAAAACTGAGCAGGCTGAAGGCAAGATCGCCTCCTTCAGCAAAAAAAGCCACGACGAGGTCGACAAAATAGGCACAAAAAAACATTACAGCAACAGTCACCCAAACAAAAAATTGGCCGCGTATCTGCTCCTTTCTTTGCAAATGCCGTCAAAAGACGATAGTATTTATCGGCTTTTGCGAAGTAAATGCCTCCCTTCGCTTTCCCGCTCACCTCTCATGTTGTTCCTTTTGCGTCGCGCACCTCCCAATGTAAAGACGCCAAAGGTTTGCTTCAATCATTTTTAATTTCCCGCGTTCCACTGCTCCAAACCGGGTGTCTCCATGCGAATGCTGCCGTACGGCGGAGACGCGCGTTAATCGAGGCGCCCTACTTCAACGTAGAACCGCGTTTCCCTACTCCACGTGCGTTGCAAGCAGAACGTGGAACCTGTCTAGTGGAACCTTGCGTAACTGTTGCCGGTTGATTTCTTAAAATGGCGCCAGAAGCTATAGTGGCGCGGGCGACAGCAGGCGACGGCGGAGTTAATTATTTTTCTGCAGTTGATGAAGTATTTAATTTCGCAAAAGTCAAGCATGTTGGATTTTTTTTATAAAGGAACACTGCAAATATCACTTCTGTATTGATTTGTTGTCTCATATTTGCGCAATGTCTTGTTCTTCTTCAACAATGTTGACGAACATTACACCGGACATGGACGGGTAGGTTTAGCTGTGACTATATAAGACTATTGCGCAGGCATTGTTTTGCTTTGGCCGGGTGGCTGAATCGAGTCACAAATAGACAGACGGACAGACAGACAGACAGACAGACCAAAATTTCTGGGTTTAAGTAGCCCAAGAAAGACTATCGTCTTTGAAAGCGGTTGAATTCCTGCCCATCCCGACTGCTGCGCGCCAATATAGGAACACCATGCCGTAGTTGTCGCAAGCGTCCAATGCCGGAACAGTGCGTAACGGCCATGTCATCGGAGCTGCTCGTTGTCGTATACAACAAACAAAACCACCTGTCTTCTCCCCGTTCTCGACTTCTGCATCCCCTGAGCAGTCCCCGACCAAATATCCTCAAATCATCATCATCATCATCAGCTTGTTTGTGTCCACTGCCTCTCCCAAAAATTTCCAGCTGCCCCTATTGACTACCAGCTAAGTCCATGTTTCCCCCCCAAATATTCGTAGCTCATGTCGCCAACGACTTCTCGGCGGACGCCTAGTGCGTTTGCGGTCTTTTGGCAGACAGTCTGTCAAACGGAGGGTCCACCTGTTGGCCGTCATTCGCATTACATGAGCAGCCCATCCCCATTTTTGGGCAAATGGGACTTATGGGGCAGAAACGTGGGGTCTCACCAAACGACTTGAAACCAAACTTCGATCGGCACAACGGGCCATAGAACTCTGAATACTGGGGTCACGTTGAGGGACAAGAAAACAGCTGCATGGATTAAGGAACAGACCAAGGTGAAGGACATTCTAGTTGAAATTAAGCGAACCCTCGAATATTCCCCATATATACTTTAATATCCAAATCGGTTTTACCGACTTGACCTGGACTGCACCTCACGGTCCATAATGTAACTATAGTGCTTCTGCATGACTATCCCTTAATTTTCATCGTTAGGAAATAAAGAAAGTGTTTGAGCTTGGTATCTGATTCTAGAAAAACGTCGACAGGCCATCAGGTAGTGGTCGACGGATTCATCTTTATTACAGTAGCTACACAGAGGAGATTGCTTCAGACGTGACGTGTAAAAATACCCATTTAATTGTGATACACGATAGCGGACAGCGGTTAAAATAGCCTCAAGGTTACGTGAAGGAAACCAATGTGGTTTTCAGGGAAAGTTAGAATGATTAGGTCTGCGAACGAGCATAAAATTTTTTTCTGCTGGCCTTGAAGTTTTAGCATTCTCCGATACTTCAGCTGCCGTAATTAACGCGGATGGCTAGATGACCTCTACGAGTTGCCCAGAGAGCGTTACCCGTGCCAGCGAGTCAGCAGCTGCGAATAAAGAAATTTTGGCACGCCCAAGAACCCAACCAAGGTTAACCTCAGTCAGAGGAGGTGACGGAAGAGATCTAAATGTCCGTTAGATAGGGGAAGCTTTTGGTGCCGTTAGGACTGAGCGTACTGAAAGAGAATCGGTGATTACAAACGAAGAAAAAATTGATGCACCTAACTTCCGTAGTGCCAATGCGATCGCCAAAAATTCAGCAATAAATATGGGGATGACATCTACTAGAAGAAGAGAAAAGGACCAGTTAAGGGAGGGAGAATATATGCATACTCCTGATTTTTCTACGCATTGTGAGGCATCTGGGGCATTATATAGCATCAGGGCGAATGGAGGCCAAATGATCTTCGAGGAGCCTATTGAGCAGGCGAGAAGGCCGTAATTTGACATTTTTGGGCAAGAAGTTGCAGGAGGTAATTTAGAGGGGCGTACTCCCATCAGTAACAGGAGTGACCCTACTGATGAGTACCTGTAATAAAGAAATTAAGCTTTGTACCAAGGTACATTCCGCTCGATACTATCTAGGCTACTGGAGCGCATTAAATTAAGCCGGTTCCGTAAGAAAGACGTATAGCGACCTGTGAACCACAGATTCATTTGCTGATGGGAAGGTATTCACAGTCAGTGTAGGATATCTGGTGAACAGTGGAGGGGGGCAGGCTGACATCTAAAATACCGCATTAGGCGCACATTTAGGCAGTCCTAAACATCAGCGGAGCGCCTTTCGCTCCAGGATGACCAGTCAAAGTTGCTTGTATATGTCAGACCCAGAGAATAACACGCATCCAAATTCTAAAACAGGGCGACCATACATTAGGCATATTATAATTGAGTCCCTGCGAATACCCTTCCTTCTGTGTCAGAGACGCCGCGACAATTTTACTGCACGTGCATTTTTAGCAGCAGTAACGGCTGTATGTGGGCTCCTCTGAAGGACGCTGGTATATATGGTCCCAAGTTATTTTAATGAAAAAACCTGCCGATGATGTATTGATATACTAAGAGAGATATTAACTGGCGTAGAGACAAAAAAGACTAGTAATAAACATTTAGTGGCGTTGATAGAGACATCAGTGGTGCCTAGTGCTACCCGCCGCCGGGCTTTGTTTCAGTACTCTCGGCTGTGCGGCGAAGCATCCATTACGTGGGCCTTTCACGCAGGGCCCCTTTGTCGGTGACTCACGCTTGTATCAAGCTCCGACAAGCCTGGATCTCCAGCGTCTACCTATCGGCACGATCTAACTTCAGCGGCGTCCCGACGTATCACGCCGAGACTTGCCCAAGGACACGGAAGCACGCGTCCGCAGCGGAGTCCTCTTCCCTCCCTTCTCTCGGACTCATCGTGCGCCGCTACTACCGACTGTTCACGAACTCTGGAAAGAGGGTTGTGTATGTCTGTGCCGTTAGTGTCGGGTGCACAACCTAGAGGAAACGCTTGTTTCGACCGTTAGCGCTTTGGGAATATCAAGACCCTTCCACGCGCTGTAGTTATTCCTGTTTGAGCAGTGAACCAATGCTGTCACTCTGCGCGAGTCCTGTACTGTAACCTCGCCTGTAGGGGCATTGTTATTTGGCTTCGGCTCACCCCTCGCTATGAAGTAAATGAGTTACGTTATGCCTACGGCTTCTGGACTTCTTCACGGCTGCAACATTGGCTGGTCGCTCGCTTCACACCACGCTACCGCACGCATGTCGGAGGCGACGGAGCTCGGCTCGGGTCGGGAGTACGCAGCAACAGGTTGTCAGTGGTGAGATGAACACGTCACAACAACTGGTTGGCGGCGGTTGGATGGCAACTTCGTAACACCTGGAGCCAGCGGTGCGAGATCCAAAACCACAGACGTCGAGCCGGCTTCAGACTTCGCTGAATTCACGGCGGTCAAGGGTGAGTGCGGGACTTTTCTTCACTGAGTTTTACCAGGCTTCTGAGGATAGCTGGTAGGGCGTGTGTTTTTGTCGTGTAGGTTATTCGCGCAAAACAATATTGGAGCAGTAGGAAAGCAGTACTCTAGACCGGCCATGAATTTGGAGGCGTAAAAAAACCGCAGCTGTTGGAGCTTGCAAAAGGGTTGCGCTTGAATGTCACGGACGCGCTGCGAAAGCCAGAGCTGATACCGGCTATACTCGCTGTTGGGGCTGACGATGACGAACTGTCGGAGTGCATTGAACTTATCAATGACAGGGAGACCGCGAAAAGTCAGGCTGCAGAAGCAGAGGCTGAGCGCGAGCGAGAAATGCGAGGACACGAGGAAAGATGGCATGGTACACCCTCGATATCGAACGAATCTGAAGGGAAAGAAAGAAGCTCGAAAAAGATAGACTCCAGCGAGAGAACAAGAACATACAGCACGAAATTCAACTCGAGCAGGAAGATGTGAAACCTGAGGTAGAGTTGTTGCTCGAAAAAGACCTCGTTGTCGAGGAAAGCCCCGTGCAAGCACTGCCAGTAGCAGACGCTCAGGAGCGCGAGTCGGAAGTGACGGTTGCAGCCCAGCAGCGCGGCGAGGTGGCTAAGAGAGTTAGCGGAGATAGCGCATTTCCGAAGGCTCACGACAGAGGGCAACGTAAGTCCACTGAGAGCGGAAACGTTTTTGTGTTGGTTTCGAAGATCTCGGCAAAGTGTTCAGGTGGTTCAAATTCTCGGGAGGCTTTGGGCACGGCTACCGAGGTTTTGCTGGAATGCGTAAACCATAAGGCTACCGAAAAGCAATACGAGTCCGCTAAAACGGAGGTTGCATCTCCGTACGGCAGTTCAGACAAGACCGACGTTGTGGCAAAGCCTGCAGCCGAGCGAACTGTTTGCACGTTTCAGTTGGGAGTAATGACGATCTCGCCACAGAGCAAACCGATTCCTTCCTGGCACCAGCTCAGATAACCGACTTGGAGCAACGGCCAGCCCAGCTCGTAGAGATTTAGGTGTCTGGGGCGGCTGAGCCGTCTTTTGAGACAGGGCAGCATGGATGTAGTGTAGTGCTGGCTGTGAGAAAGGAGAACGGAAACCGCTTCCGTCTTCGCGTATTGAGGCTGTTGCCGAAAATGCTAGGGACGACCAGATAGGGGCTGTTGGAACCTACGAGGTGTCTAAAGAGCTTGTCGTGCTCCTGTCACTCCCAGCTGATGCTCCCGAAAATACGCCAACATTGGCTGAGCTAGTTGAGAATCGGGGGTCGCGAAGTCGGGAACCGACCAGCCTAGAACGTAAACGCGTTTCGACGTTTGTTTGCCGCACGCGTTCGTGAAAAGGCGAGCAACGAGGAGGTAGAAAAAACTTCCGCGCGTACTTGTGGCGCGCGTTTCAGTGCGGGCACGCTAAAGGGCAAAGCCGTGAGCTCGCATCGCGCCAAGGGAATGCCGCCTCCAAGAAGGAGTGCGCTCCTGTCGTTTTGACGCTGGAAAATCCCGCTCGCTCCTCCGCGCGCAAGGCCTTTGTCGATAAGAACGGCCGGTCTCGTCTCCCGCGGTCGCAGCAGTTTGTCAGCGAACGGGCGCACCTAAGGTACCATTCATAAGGGGAAAGCCCAAGGCAATGATGGGAGCTCAAATAGCAGCTCTCAGCGCGAGAAGTGGCCTGTAGACGCCTGACTTTCCCAATTGCATTGTTTTTCCTGAATCAGATTTCGCCATTTACGATTACATTTCTTTTGTGTAGGACATTTCCAACTACGCGAAATGTCACCTTTCAAGTTGGTGTACTTGTGTAAAGTACTGCTGGGCTAAAACATATCTAGTGTAGTTAGTAAAGCGTATTTTATCGCAACTAAAAGCCTGGTAGTGCTTCACTGTGGATTTGTCTTCGCACTTGCCGGCGATGCCGTTGTGTCTTCCTGTGTTGTTCTGTTGCTTGCCTGACCAAGCCAGAGACGTTCTTGGGGAGTCCAGTGACTGGCCCCGGTGAAGCTCCAGCACGGTGTCGTACAGCCCAGGCGTGGAGTCGATCATCTGGCGAGCACTTCTTTCCGAAAGCATCCCTCCGGACAGCGGTTGTAGACCCTTATCTATCGGGATCTCGGACCCCTGGCTGAGAAGCTGTTACGAATGAGCCTGCTGGTGGGCTTCGTTTCAATACTCCTCGGGTGTGCGGCGAAGCCTCCACTAGGTGCGCCTTTCAAGCAGCTCCCCTTTGTCGGTGACTCACGCTTGCAGCAAGCTCCGACAAGCCTGGATCTCTGGCGCCCATCTATCGGCGCGATCAAACTTCAGTGGCGTGCTGACGCATCACGCCGAGACTTGCCCAAGGACACGGAAGCCCCGCGTCCGCAGCGGAGTCCTCCTCTTTCCTTTCTCTCGGACTCAGCGTGCGCCGCTACTACCGACTGCTCACGAACTCTGGAAAAAGCGTTGTGTATACCTGGGCCATTAGAGTCGGGTGCACAGTATAGAGTGAACGCTTTTTTCGACCGTTAGCGCTTTGGGTATAAATAAGACCCCTCCAAGCGCTGTAGTTATTCCTGTCTGAGCAGTGAATCAATGCTGTCACTCTGCGCGAGTCCTGTACTGTAACTTCGCCCGTTCGGGCATTGTTCTTTGGCTTCGGCTCACATCTCGCTATGAACTAAACGAGTTACGTTTTGCCTACGGCATCCGTCCACCACCCACAGAATAAGTTTAGGACGGATAAACAATTAACACTGCAGCTTACGCTGATCTAGGCGACGCGATCGAGGCGCCAACTATCGGCTCTCATTAGCGTTATGAGTCGCTAGTTCGCTTCATCCCTCCTAGACGACAGCACCACTGAATGGGAGAACTTTATAGGGAAGGTTATAAGGCGCGCTCGGACAGCTTCTGGGGCTTGAGTTCCTACCTCAGTTGGCAGAGCGCTTTACACATCCCGTCGCGGCCGTGGGGATCGTGGACTCGAATCCTCGCGCAGCCGTGTGAAAGGAACCTTTTTCTGGTGATGTCGTTCCCGTGACGGATATGACGTCGTTGAGCCGTTGCGGTACCCAGGCATAAAACACTTTCGTGCTAAAGCAAGCAATGCTTGACCCTCACAAAAGTAAGCTTTGTCATCAAGGTGGTATGCTTTCCAAATTCTCATTCGTTAGTTACGTACGCCTATACCAAAGATTCTACTTACACACGGGATATGGCTCGACGAATGTTCAAGGGCAACTGCTTGTTCATGTATACCCCAAAATTTGTTGTATACAGCGCTTGACCGCCAATGTAGAACTCGCCAAAACGTGTTCCGTCGCCGCAAAAACGGTTCACCTGAGGAGAAAAGAAGGTTAAAATCACAGTGTCCGCAATAAGCTATATTTTAATATCTGAAGACATTTGGGTATTCATCGCTATCAAACTTGCAAGCAGTACTTTTATTTTGAAGGGTTTAATTCGCATACCTACCTGCAGTAACGCAACGCTGCAACGTACACACATGAAACGCAACGTGGGCAAAGATAAAGGCAAAGGCCGTACAAGGCAACAATGCCCTGTCCCTGTGGGTCCTACTGAAACAATCCTCCACATTCGGCCGCCGTGAGAAGCAGGCAAGACAAAGGCAACCGACGCAAACCTTCAAGGTGGTTTATTCTCAATACCACCCTGGTGCTGCCGTGTATTACATCTTTGACGGTTCCCGCGTTGCTTGAGTGGCTCGAGACGTACAACTCCAGCGCTGCCGGGGTATGACGCTTGCTCCAGACTTGAAGGCGCGACACCTGTTGCTCATCTACCTCACCGCCGACGTTCTACGCTTGTCTGTCTCGGAACAGGCGGCCGCGGCGACCTGTGGAGCCACTTCGTCTGTCCCGGAGGGCGAGCGCGCAGAGTGGTCGAACCACCCGCCCGTGGCGCCGGCTCACAGGGCCCATCGATGAGCCGCGTTGTATATAGAGCCGGAGCGCCTCAGCCTAAGTCTGCTAGCCTCGAATGTCATCCCGATTGCAAACGCCGAATTGGGATAGCGGGTTTCCGAAATTCCGGGTGTTGCACCTCGCTCTTCATCGCTCGATATCCATGGTGGCGGGGACTGGCAGCTGGCGTGACTCTCGGTGCCACCCATGCCCGGGGCACCAGACGGTTGGAGCAATACACCTTCATCAGAAAGGAAGCAGCGCATTTTCTAAAACTCGACTGATTGGCCCAACAGGCTACTTGGAAGCAGCTTGACTGACAATACAAGACGTCAGTACCAAAATAGCCATTGAAATTTTTATAGGTGGTGGCGTCATTCGGCAAAGCTACATTGGCATCAAGCAGGCAGGGCTCCTGCAACTCACTCGCAGCAACACCACATGCGCAAGAGCCAGTGTTAACGGAAAAATGAGTGGTTTGCGAACACACACACACACGCACGCACGCACACCCACACCCACACACACACACACACACGCACACGCACACGCACACGCACACACTCACTCACTCACTCACTCACTCACTCACTCACTCACTCACTCACTCACTCACTCACTCACTCACTCACTCACTCACTCACTCACTCACACACACACACACACACACACACACACACATGCGAGCACGCAGAACTACATTATTGGTCGCAGCAATACAGGCTGTCGTACAACCAGCGCTCACTTTGTTATAAGCGGCTTACGAATGTGCCTCCCCGTTGAGGGTCACCTGCCGTCTGTCTCTTACCGGTACAGGAAATCACTTCGCTACAAAACGAGGCCTTTCTGAGCCCGTACAGCTCCTATAGCCTGAACGCGATCTCGAGCGAACCTTTTCCGATTTTCCAGCAACGAGATGCACGCACGCAGTAGTAGTGAGACGGTTTTGTCGCCCATCACGCCACCTGCAGCGCAAAGAGAAAGCTGAACTTCAGCATCCTCCTCGCTCTTTGCAAGGTGCCGCATCTGATCGCTGCGAATCAAGCTGGAGCTCTGTAGTGGCGGCTTTAGTGTTCCCGTTTAGATACTCACAACCGCTGCGTCCTCGTAGGCATAGTCCACCGCATGGAATAGGGCAGTGGTACATTTCCCCATTGGCGACGGTGCGTCAACGCGGATACCAAGTATCGACGCAGATGACACGCCGACATGTTGAAAATGAGCCTGCGTGCCTCCACCCTCGCAAACATCGAGGTTTAAAGACGCATCTGGGACCCAATTCTGTAAAACGACGGGCCGTCGCTCTGAAACGACGGGGTAGCGCCATGCAAATGCATCTGCTCCGGGGATGGGTCCGTCGCTTTGAGGGGCGATAAAGCGGCAAAATGGAACTGTGGCGCAGCGGCAGCAGGGCACAAAGGTACACGCGCTGCCCCCCGTCGTTTTGTTTGGGACTTTGCACCCTGCTGCCGGTGCGCCACAGTGCCATTTTGCTGCTTTATCGCCCCTCAAAGCGACGGCCCCAACCCCGGAACAGATGCATTTGCATGGCGCTACCCCGTCGTTTCAATGTGATGGCCCGTCGTTTTGGAGAATTGGGCCTCTGGTAGCTCTACTCGTTGTCGTAGCATGCCATTTTGGCTTATTTAGCTTCGATTCCGTTTGCAGCCGATGCCCCACGTTGGGCGGCGTAACGCGGGTAGCACCATACCCGGACGATCGAGCGCATGCGTCGGCCGGGCCGATGGCACCGAAAAGGGAAGCAGGCAAGGCAAAAAGGCAACGCACGCAGACCTACAAAGGGGTACATTCCCAGAACAACCATAGCGCCCCTTTCTTTGAATGGTCCTACATTGCTTGAGAGGGTGGAGTCATTCATCTCCGGCGCTACCAGTGGACGATGGTTAGTCCTGACTTTAGAGAAATGCCTGGTCATTTGGCATGGCTAGTGGGGGTGGGAGGTCGACGCCGTGGTGTCGTAAGTGTAAAGAACAATGTACGGGTCTGGTATGTAGCCACTATACCAACAAACATGCAACACACTATTGAATTAAAGGCGAAAAAATCAATTCCTGATGCATCGACAGTGCACCTGTCTCCAGCAATTATGCACTTAGAATAACTTTTGAATAATAGAGCCTAGATATGAGCACCAATTTTTTTTTTTACATTTCGTTATATTGGCATCCAGTACAGTCGTGCGCTCGAAAATCGGTTGCAGCCGCGATGACATGTGAAATGAAGTAATGAAATGAAGGCTAAAATGAACATGCGGCTCGTGACAGTATACGTTGTTATACCAAGAGGTGTTCTCTTTCTGAAGTTAAACATCGCTCATTACCGAGGCTTCGGCGCCAAATAAACTATATTTCCGAATGTACAAATATTTGTTGCCCAAGGCTGGTTGCGCCGGAAATTGAAATTTTTCCCCTCAAAAAAGAGAAACCACGTGAAGAATCTGTGACTGGTACACCATCGCGGTGCCCCGGTGAGCAATCAGCTAAAATATAGAACGTACCTCTTCTAGATGAATCGATTCACTCAGGATAATAACTGCCTTCTGGCTCAGAACTTCAACCAACATTGAATCAGGGTACCGGAAAAGGCCTGGAAAATCACTCTTGTCGCGTCGAATTCTCTTCCAAAGGCTGATATCAGTCGTTCGGTTTGATGTCTGAAAAGAAAGTTGCGTGAAATTAGCAACGGCTAAGTGCTTACAGAAGTACCTCATCACCACCACCATCATCATCAGCCTACTCAGGTCCACTGCAGGACGAAGTCGTCTTCCACTGACCTCCAACCATGCCGGTCCTGCGCTGCTAGAGCCCACCGTTCAACCCCCTATTTCTAGATTTCATCCCTAAATGGGGTAATGGCTTTCACCCATGTCTTATTATCCACTCTGCTTTCCTAATTGTCCACCGGTTGTAGGATGGACTCACTACACGACCATCCAAAGTTCGTTTTTTTTCTTTATTTGAACTATATCTTCTCGTCTAGTTTGTTCTTTGATCCAGGTAGCTCGATTCGAGCCCCTGAGTGTTATTCCTAACATCATTCGTTCCATGGCTCGTTAAGCCGACCTAATTTTTCTTTGTAGTTGTTTATTGAGGTGCAAAGTTTAAGCTCCGAATGTCATCACCGCAATATGCACTGGTTGTAGATTTTTTCAATGACAAAGGTAGCGTACCTCTGATAATTTGGGAGTAATTGCTGAGTGCTCCCCAATCCATACTTACTGCGCTCTGGATTTTACTCTCGTTGTTGGTTTCTGCACTACCCATATGTCCAAGGTAGTTATATTCTTTTACTTCTTCTAGAGTTTTCTTCTCTAATATAAGGGGACGTTTTTGGTATGCTTATTCTTCATTACTTTAGATATAATCCAATTAAATTTAGCCCCACGGCCATACTTTTTTATTGTAGTTCATCAAGCGTTGTTTTCGTGTGCTGTGCAGTCTCCCTCAGCAAGACTATGTCTTCCTCGAACCCCAAGTGGCCCAAGTATTCCCCGTTTATCCTTAATGTGATGTTTTCCCAGTCAAGCCTTCTAAATACCCCTTCCCGACGTGCTGTGAATAGTTTTGGGAAGATGGTATCTTCTCGTCTCACTACCCATTGGATCGAAATTTACCGCTTTCCTTGTGGAGGGTTATTCTGTCCGTGCATTACTTATATGTCTTCTAGAATACTTATGTCGGTTTCCTGTATTCGCTGGTTTGTCAGTGCTTCTAGCACGGCTGCGGTGGGTACGGAATCAACCCTTTCTGATAACTATGATTGCCATGTAAATGGTTTTAGTGTACTCTGCGGATAATTATAATCACTTGATTGACGTTATGAATGTAATCCACGGTTGAGTGCCCTTTCCTAAACCAAGTTTGCTCTCTGGCTTGATGGGAATCCAGGCTGTCACCTAGGCGACTGACTAGAAGTCTGATAAATAGCTTGTAAACAACTGAGACACCGGGCTGATGGATCTTTAAATCTTGAGGTCTTTGGGATCTTCCTGCTTATAGATCAGTATAATGTAGGCGAGTTGGCCGACTATGGGCACTGTTTGTGTCTTTAAGCGTTCCGCTAATAGTACAATTTTTTCCGATACAATATCTCCTCCCTCCTTCAAAATATTAATGGTTATGCCGTCGTCACCGACAGGTTTCCTATTTTGATGCCATTGAGAGCGCTTCCAACTTCCTCTTTAGTCACTAGTGAGAAACGAAAATTCCAGGGATATTTAAAGTACACATAAATATGAATCTAGTATAAGCAGTGTTCTTTCAATTAAAAAGACGGGATCCTAATTTTTGTGGTAGCAAATACAAAAGGCGGGTAGAAAGGAATGTTGTGAGCCCCAAAAATAAAAAGAACTCGTGACCGAGCCTAGACCTTGTGGTGGCATTCGAAGGCAAACAGTAACGAAAGGTTTCAATAAATGGCGCGCGAGCAGCGGAAAACTGTAAAATTCAATGAAAATCAGGAAAACTCTACTGCCGTTCTCTTGGGACGAATGAGGCAGGAGGGGAACAGCTTAGCAGGAGGGTGTTAGAGAGAGGAGTGGCAGTTTATTGGCAGGGTCTGCAGAAGGCTATCGTCTTTCGTCGTGATATCTAGCGAAAAATGTGTGGCAAATTTTTTTTTGTAAACCAGAATTAACGATACGAGCGAGAAAAAGCGCAACTGAACTCAACTCGTCTACGTTAAAGCCAAAGAAGTCTTTATACACAAACATGTCCAACAATCAAGATAAAAATCGCCTAGCAATGCAAGCCTTCATTTACTGGTTCTTTGTAATATTTTTGCTTTTTCTAGATTTAGAGACGAGCAGCCAAATTAGACTACTTTTAGTGGTTTTAGTTCGAGTCAAAGAATGTGGGTGACTTATAGTTTCATTTCGTGATAGGTTTTCTCGTGTTTTTCTCCATAATAAACATTTCCAGTTTTATAGCGCCTAAATGCCATAATTTCGCCTGTTATGCATTTTGGTGCAGATAAAAGCCGCCACGTGGTTTAATCAGTCTTACAATTTTTTCCCTGTTTTGAATTGTTTTCTAGCGTATTTCCTTCTTATAATTACATGTTTTCGGTGTACTTCGGTACACCTCTCTGATATTGCAATCCAATTTTTGATTCTTCTGGTTTTATTTTCTGCGACAAATACTACACATTGACGGTATTATAACGACTGAATGACTTCACGGTGCCAAATATGCCCTTTTCTGTCTATACCAGACGTTACACGACGGATGGGGTACTTCTGGATTAAGAATCGGCCATGCGAAAGCAATTCATCACCTCTAAAGGCCAAGTCATTTTGCTGAAGTCGAATGAGAGTCAAAGCGCCGGGAAACAACCTTGTGGAGAGCTCACCCGAAGATGACGCAAGATGTCGCTGTTGCTCAGGGTGTAGACTTTCAAGTCAGGTCGCTCCACCACATCCTCAATAGAGTTGATTCTGGCGGCATTCGTTTTCACCAGAAGACAGGCCCTCATCTGGCCAGCGAATGCATTCATCACGACCAAAACCGCGAGGAGCCACGTGCCCACTATAAGCCGCTGCGCGTTGCCTTCGGGCAGTACGTCGATTGCTGAAGAGAAACCAGCAACTCTTTGTTACCTTATACGAAAAGACAAAACAATGGAATGGCGGGATCAGAAACTCCAGAGTTAATTGATTTCACATAAAAAAATGGCTAGGACTATATAACAAATGACATGAGAAATGACAACGTTTTTTTCAATCGCACCGGCATGCAAGCAGAATACGGACGAATGGACACGTGCCTACACTCAGGAAAACACACACAGGCATGTTGCACGTGGGAGTGTTTATATCGTGTTGAAACCATCAGCAACGTTTTTGGAAGAAATGTAAGCATCCGTGCTATGCCTGCCCCTCCATCCCTAGCCTTTGACGTCACGAAGAAACACACATTAACCGAACGAACGGTGATAACCCACCAAATTATCACCCCACCCAGCACATTGCATGGTCAGGGGTGTGCCTCTTACAGGGACATTAAGTGCCGTTAGCAATCAATGCAAACGCCAGAGCGCCACCCAACATCGTACATTCCCACGTTTTCCCGCCCCATGCTCTATTCACTTTGGAAACCTCGGCCACTCCAGAACGGACGTTCCCTTTTCCTCTGGCCAGTCGTGGCCGACTGTGCACCTTGACTTCCAGCGGAAACCCCCAAGTTTCCAGTACTCCAACTTCGGCTCCTTACCAGCCACTAGAAATATTGGTCAATTTGAATCTAGTTTTCTCTCGGCACCACCCAGGAGAGCTGTACTGTTTCAATAGAATGATAGTGACACGTTTTCATTACCACGATGCTTTAATATTTTATGCAGCGGTATCATAATAGATCATACTGACAGCGTTATGAATGTACGTACAGGTCCGCGCAAAAGTAAACGGAGCACGGGAGCGGTGGCCGAACTGCATCGCTGCGCCGCTTATGGGCGCCGACGGGAACCAAGGAGCGCCGGTCACGGCCGGACTGGAGGAGCGGCGAACGCGCACTTGCACGCCCGCCGCTCCTCCAGCCCGGCCGTGCGCCGGTCAAAGAGTGTGTTCGCACTGCCCCCGCCACCCTATCTGATATGTTTAATCACCGCTCTGCTGGCGTGTCATGCTCGGCGGGGCGGTCTTCAAAAGGCAGCGCGGGGCTATAGAGGGGCGCTGTTGGCATTGCCGCTCGCAGGCATCAGCAGCGACCGAATCCGCTGCTCATGAGCTGGACGCAGCTTAGCGCGGCCGGAAACGTGCCTTGTTGGGCCCTGTAAAGGGCGGCATAAAATTGTATGCCGCTGCGGTTCGGCATAGCATGTCATTGCTATATAATTAATTGTCAGCCGGTAGCAAAATTGCCGTGTACAATATAGAAAGCACATTCAAAGACATTTTTTTTGTACGAGAAAAAAATCCCGCTAACGAGATTTCTTCCTTTATTTTGGGTTTGTCCCATGTTATTGATGCCGGTCAGTGCAGGTCTGTTCTGAAGAAAGGGAAATAAAAAATGTCAATGCGGTGGAAATTCGGTATTAAAGAACACCGTAAAGAATAGGTACAATGGTTGCCTGCTATTACAGCGGGCCTCATAGGGCGCATATTTTGTTGCGCATACGTTTACACGTTTACGCACAGCATTCAACCTAGATGAAAGGTGTTTTTTATTGAATCCTCCACAAATGTACCCCGCTTGTAATTTGGCAAGACCGAATGGACGATGTAGTTTTCTAAGCTTCAGAGAAAGCATTCTTTGATGCTTTGAAGCCCCTTTGAAGCTTAGCATCGGAAGTGTTTTGGACGCTTTTCCGCAATTGTTAGGGTGAAGCTCTAAATTTTGCGATCTAACAACGGAGTTTTCGTGTGCGAAATTATTTTATTCCGTTTTAAGAAAAAAGCACCATCGACCATCCCAAGCAAAAGTGTGTAATGTTATGGTATAGCATAACCCTTGGAACTTTTAAAGGAAACATTTAATGTCCAGTGGATTCTTTGTGCAAATTGAATTGCCCTAAACATTTTGATAAGAGATAAGGCAGTGGTTACGAAGTATATAGCATTTCCACAGTACGCGACACTGTGGCTTAGTGGCGAAGGTGTCGTGTTGGTGAATCCATGGGCGCGATGTGCTCCAGGCTGCGGTGGGGGCTTTTCTGGTGGAGGCAAAAGTAAAAACGCCGTGCGTAGAGATTTCGGCGCATGGTAAAGATCCCCACGTGGTCAAATTTTTTCAAGGGCCCTATACTATGGCGTGCTTTGTAGCCCAGGAGTAGCTTCGGCCTATTCAACCCCAGAATCAGTCACGTTTGTCACAGTGTTTTGTGCGTTAGGTATGCATGTAAGCACATGACTGGTGTCTGCAGCGCCACCTCCCATACATCACTTCTGACCAAATGTTTCGTACAATGCTCTTTACACAAGGGTGGCTATAATTTACTCCTGAGTTCTGCAACAGCTTCACCTGCGTGTTCACACTCACTGGGCCCCATACAGACATTCCGGTCCGCGTGCATATTTCGAGCTGCTTGGTCAGCGAATGCTGACTGGCGCAGCCATTTCATCAGTGCCCGTCATCTTACGCGTGGTTCATTTCGTAATAATCAAAAATTGCACAGAGCCATCATTTTCAAAAATTACAAGGGCACAGGGCTAACATCACGCTTTAAGTTTCACTGCGACTTGTGGCTGTGCCAAAGTGTCGAAGTGGCCTAGAATACTGCAGTGGCTGGCAGGCAAAGCAAAAGCTGTGCTTACCTTCGCAAAACATTGCTTGAAACAATTTCCAGAAGTAGGACTGGTGTTTCGAGGGCGGACGCAAATTCGTTCTCAAGAGTATGTCAGTGACTTTATCGAAAAGGTAGCATAAACAGCTCAACAAGAGTAGAAAAGCCATCAGGCAAGCCCAAACCTGAAAGATAGAGGAGCGCTTTTGAAGCAAACTATCGTTATACCGCTTAGTGCAGGCAGTAACCAGAGTTGCGCCAAAGTCGTTGCTTGCCGGGCAAGGCTTGTCGGGCAAGCATACGTAACAATAGGAAGAGAATATATCATGCAAACATCAAAATAAAATAGGTGCATAGATTTGTGTCATACTCCGTTGCCATTTTGACGCCGTAAGGAATCTTTAGCGATATATTTACGCTATCAACACTTCTGCGTAAAATTGTAAATGACGTCTAGAGGCCAGCTCTTTTCACAAGAAATAAAGATATTCGTATGGGGCTGCCCCTCATGAAAAAGCTCATGCACGTTCTGGTGTCCACTGTATATAAGAAACCGTAATTCCTAAAGTATTCATTTGTTTTTACCCCCTTGTGCAATTGAAACAACGTCTTGTATATTTGAAGGGACCTTCACTAATGTTAAAAAAGGCTGGGCTTGCATTAGCCCTTTTGTAACTGGAGGGAGAGTAGGTTCTCAAGGTAAGATGGATTTGGTGTTATGGAGCACTGTTTGTTGGGCTTCCTCGCAAGCTTACAGCACCGAACACGTAGACGGTATTGGTGCCAATGTTGCCATTTTGACGCAGTAATAACGCGATTACAGCTGATGCGGTGGTGGCTGCGCGTGAACAGTAAACATAAATTTTCTTTACGGCACAATCTTATCCTACAAGTTTCTGAGGTTTCCTTGTTTCATTCCTTCCCGCAATGTTTTAGCATACACCTTCACCACTCAACACTGATAAGTCACGAACACTTGAGTGCAATGGCTGGCCCGGCTCCTCAATAAGAGCCCATTGTCCAAATTACAAACTAGATATCTGTGACTGCATATAGCACACTTTGCAATTTACGCCTTGCCACATCTGATTTGAACCAACATTGTTGTTCCCCGAGATTTGGTTTCTAGAAACTAGAACTCGGAAGCAGTGTGCGAGCATGTAGCCTCAAAACCTTCCGGCGTTAACACCATTAGTCTCTGCATTTCCCCTACAAGCTCGTCTTTTGAGTTCTTAAAAGACTGAGCTATTCTTCCGTCGTTTTCGACGTTCTTTATCAAACCTTGAACATTGAAGACCATAGCTTACTAGTGGAAACAGGGCATTGTGATTTTAAAATGGAGCAACTCTTTCGGCTTAACAACGTAAAATTGCTGAAATATATCTCCCTGCTACCTTAATGAGTGGAGCAGTGAAAGTTCGGACACCGCAACGTTCCGAAAAGCAGAAGTAGGTCGGGATAGAGGCGTATCATCCCACCTGGACGTCAAAGGTAAGTAGGTAGCCTGCTATATTGGTATCTTCGGTCTGGTTCCGCCCAGCGAGCAAGGCCATGCGAATGTTAAAAAGGGGTGGTCCGGCTTCCGCGTATTGGTCCCTTATAGCAGAACGTGCCATTATCGGAAACGTGATGTCAGTCAGCTGAAAAAAAAACACGTCATTAGACAGAACACAGAACGGGACACATCCAAGCTACTTTTATTTCTGCTCTTTATACGAATGTTGCTGCCTATTTTGACGAACAGCATAAACAACCCAGGTATTTCAGCAACAGCCACGTAAATCGGAAACGCTTTGATATTCCCCAAAGCGAGGGGGACATCAGGCCATTCACAACTAAGCAAAATAAACAAATAATGGAAAACTGAAGTATCTCTTATTTGGTCATTTTACCAAATCCCAAGAGAGAAAATACTGGTGAACGGATGAGATGAAATTAAAGAGTGTTCCAGCTAGGTGAGGGTATCGGTTAAGGTATAAGATGTTCTCAAGACAAAAAACATTACGGTTGTATGTCAATAGATTACCTCGCCAATTAGAATAATGTACCAGTCTTCTAAGTATATTGCGGAAATGCGGTAGAAAAAAAGAAACCCCAATGAAGGTTACCCCATCAAAGGTCATTTTTTAGGAAAAATCTGCTTCAATACCCGGTCAAAATTCCCAGCTTCTTGATACGACAGTAAGTGCAATGTTTTTTATGTTTGTGTTTGGGAGTCCACAAAAGGCAATAAACAGAGAAATAATGTAATGCGAACGGAGCCGATTATCAGCGTAGCGTCGGCTTTGGTAAACCCTGTGGATTTGCTTTGCCCGACAACATAGTCGCATCCGCCGAAGAGCACTGCCTATATTGCCACTTTATCTGGGTCTTCAATGCATGTTCTGCATTGAAACCCTTGCTGAAGCAGAGCCTGCCCAAATGTGCATCGGCGGCGGCGGCGTTCCTCAAATTACGCGCCGGGGAACTAGAACGGTAACAGCGCCGATTCTCGGAGTGACGGTGCACGAGGAGACGTTTAGCGCTGGCAGCAACGCGAAGGCGCAGCGACGGAGACTAATGGACACGGACCCTGAAAGGGGTAGTTGCTGCATTGCTTTCTGACTACAATAAGGATGTCTTGCTTGTCTACCATTGTATTTGCTGAAGTTAGCCCAACTTCGCTTGACGAACCAGTGGTCCGACGCTGCAACAAAGCACAAAATGCTCCTACAGCTGTTAATCCTGTTTAGGACTTTGGAGAATGCATTTGGGGTTTTCTTAAACATATAAGAAAAAGCCACAAGAATTACCGCAATAGGGACAGCAACACCATCATCAGTCTCAAAATCTTATTTTCTGACCCGAAAGTATTTAACACGCTTGACTGCGCACATAAGTGAGTGATGTGCGGTGAAAGTTGGGCGAGTAGGTCGCTTATGGAAAGAGCGCACATAAAACATTGGTATTGTTGCCTCACACGTTTAAGTATGGTTGTTTTACTCGCAACTTGACAAATTTCAACAATTGCGCATTAAAATGCGTGTGGTTTGAGCTGTAGTCTTGAGTAATAGCCGTGCGTAGCGGGACTTAAGCCCGAAAAATCAGCTTAATTTACGCGACTGCCTACACTAACTGAATATGAAAATTATTTGATTCCTTTTCATTGTATTGGGCAGACCTCATGTTCACAGCACTGGATAACTTGAAGTGGGAAACAGTACGATTTGGTCAACGCAAACTGCCTGAACGAGTGATATTTTACTAGTTTCGTATTCGGTTGCTGCACTAACCGCTGTGTCGCAGAGTCGACTTACTCTCTGTGGTTTCATTGGAAGAAAAAGAGAAACAAATGTTATCTACCTGATGATACTCCGAAAATCAAGGCTTCTTTGGCCACCGAATAAACGCTGACATGGAAAGGTGAATGTCGGCCTTCTCATTAACTAATTTGCAGGTGGTTTCAATATCCCATTTGTTACGCACATTTGACAAATCGCCTTACAAAAATTAAACGTATCTATAAAATACACTATTGAAATTAATTCCAAGAAGACAATTGCATCGCCCCTACGTTTGCTTGCAAGTCCCCCAAAAGGCCATGCCACTGGCCGCGCTGGTCTTGCTGCCCAAATACACGTTCGTCGGGAATACGGTAGCTGTACCTGCAAAAATGTTTTCGAACAATGTTGGAATGAACCGTTGTAACGAGGCACTTTACGCTTATGTTTTGAGTTATTGTAAGCGTAATCCGAAAAAGTGTTAGAACATGCCACGCACCCTACGCGGTGTACAGTTTTACATGAAAGCTTCTATTGAACGCAACGAAACGATTATAACAAATAAAGCACCTATCGCTTAACAGCACAACGCCGCGTCAATAAAATAATACCGAATGTAGCCTTTTTGTGGCAAGCTAAAGCCCCAATATAAATTTATGCTTCTCCATCCACTGACAATATTACCACTGTTGTTGCACTTCACATGTGCTGCCGCAATGTAAGCAAGGCTGAACACATACATACATACATACATACATACATACATACATACATACATACATACATACATACATACATACATACATACATACATACATACATACATGCATACATACATACATACATACATACATACATACACACGAGGTCGCGGGTTCGATTCCCGGCCGCGGCGGCCGCTTTTCTGATGGAGGCGAAAAGCAAAAACGCCCGTGTGTCCGAGATTTCGGCGCACGTTAAAGATCCCCAGGTGGTCAAAATTAATCCGGAGCCCTCCACTACGGCGCGCCTCATCGCCTGCGTTGCGTCGGCGCGTTAAACCCTACAATCAATCAATTACATACATACATACATACTGCTGGACGCACACATGGGCATTAAACTGAAGTGAATTTGTCAAGCTCCCGTTTTTGCTTGCACTGCGTAGACTGGCTGAAATTAACACACTTTTCATCGTTTATCCGGTTGACAAATCGGTAATTATATTAGAAAGCGCGAAAGAAGAAAAACTACCATGCGCGGTTTGCGGCGGCCGCACCAACTAAGGCTGTGACGTTGGGAGGAGGGAGCACCGTGATTGGACGATGCCCAAGGTTAGCAATCAAACAAGTTTCGGTTTCGGTTTCGGTTCTGTAAAACACAACCAATGGCGTTGTTGGATGGGCATTCAAAATATCTCAGTAATCATCGTACTGCGCTTCTGCCATGTTGTCGGCTGTAAAATGCATAAGATAAGCCTCCCAGGACGGCTTGGAATTGTAGCATCCACTAGCCGAATCCTACGCAGTGCATGGATGCCCTCCGCGTCCCCGCAGACGCTCAAATGCCATGCGCTTTCCCCCTAAATTTGGAGCTTGCCTCACTCATGCCTGTATCGTAAAAAGCGTGTTCGCACCAGGCCAAGGGTCTGTTTATTCTGGCCTGTGCCCACTGCCAGCAAGCAGTCGGTGCTTATGGCAACAGCACGTCAACGAGAACTCGCTAGCGCGCCAGTGCCAGCCTGCGCGCGTTCTGTGAACTAGTTCGTGGAGCAATGAACGCTGCGGCCCATAAAAAAAGGTGAACTTAGTATAGAAAACATCGGCGGAAAACGAAAAAGTTAACCTATCAAAAAAACAAAAAACACGTACCCACGAGGATTCGAACTCGTGACTTGCAAAACATCGGCGCTGACATACCTAGCACTCCAAACGACTCGGCCACAGACTATTTTTTTTGTCTTTATTTCCTTTTTTTAAACATTTTTACAAGTCAGCGATGTAATAAAAAGCGCCTGCCATGTTTTGGCTGGTGGAAACTATTGTAAACATCAAATGATGTCAATTTTTGAAGCACTGGCAAAATTCCCGCGTCAGGATTTTCCACTTCGTACAACTCGCACAGATAGTTCACTTTTTCCCTGAAATATGCGCTCACAGTTTGCGCATTGAAATCCGCATGGCGCACCGCCATTCGAGAGCGCCAGATACTATACAATCCTAAAAGCATGATCATATCATGCGGTACATCGTCTTCATTGTTTACACCGAGGAACCTGATTCCATAGGGTGTCACCGGATACTCCTTCTTTAGGGTTCTCATGAGGACGTCCCAAAAGAAAATGGCATCCCAACAGTCTATAAACACATGTTCTGTAGTTTCAGGTTTTTGACAAAGAACGCACAAGTTGTTCCAAGCAACAAAAAGACCTCACTCTTCCATCCATGTTTTCACAGGGAGTGTGTTGGTGTGCAATTTAAAAAAGAAGGTTTTCACAGAGGCTGGGATTACCATAGCTTTCACCCTGGACAACACATGACTAACGCTGCCGACCACGGAAATATAGAGTATATAATGTATAACCAGTTCACATTTTTATTTAGTTTTAGCATTTCAAGCAGCTTAGGTGACTATTTGTTGTTTTGCGCTCGTGCAGTAAGCAGCCCCAAGTTTCCACAATATCTCACGTCTAGCAATTGCATTTCTTAGACGGAAAAGCGTTCTCAGATGCGTAGTCTTGCTGCTAGCCGCTGTGCTTGTTTGCCCAGCGCAAAAAAGTGCTTCCCGCACCCTAGTTTTACGGTGTACGGTAAAAGCATCAGTTGATTTTATTTCCTTAGTACCTATATTGACTTCGCTGACTCTTCTCCCGCCTTCAAGAGGCCTTATATTTTCCTACTGGCGTACCAGTCAGCGAAGCGTCGCATGTGCGCTTGTGCAGCGCTTGTGTGAAGTGACCTTGACTTGGAGCTAGATACAGCGTACAAACTAACCAAGTAAAGAAAGGCACATTCTTCCATTCACAAACGTGTCCTGGCTTCGTTTCAACCATGGTTTCAACTGAGCGAACGAATTGCGACGACCCGTCGGCGGCCGGCGGACGAAACGCTGGGCCGACTGCTACTCTGTCTGAAGGCCCGGGAGCCGTGCAGTAGCGCAGCCAATTGCGAGCTCGGCTCCTCCCGACGTCACACGAAAACGCCACAGAAAATGGGCGAGCGTAAAGAAAGGAGGACAGCATTTTCGAATTAATTTTTCTACTAAATAAAATCGCGTAAACGCGCCCAGAGTGGTCGAAACGTGACCTGGGGACTCCGGACTACAATTTGTGCTAGTAATCCCGCAATGTTTACATATCACTTCAGTGTCCCTTTAATTGCCTAAGCAATTCCTCGGTTCAAGTAATTATTATTTGCTAGAAAGCTTGTTGAAATTAGCACAATTGCGTCACAATAAGGCAGCTGTACTAATTAGTGTGACCATAAAAAACAAGAACAGGAGGTTGTTTACGTGCAGTTGGTGACTTGGCTCACTGCCGAACAGAATATGTCTGTAGCGCCGACGACCTCCACCCGCCCGTCGATATTCTTGATCTTCGCGTAGTTTCCCACCTAGTAAAACAAAATAAATGTTCGCCACTACTACTCACTTAGTGAAAAGACTTGCAGTAATATTATAAATAATTTACGCTTTCTTGACTTGCTTTTCAATCGCCATTTTTTGCAATCTTCCAATACGCTCTAGATCCGACATTATCCGGACAGTTGAAGTGCATAAAGAAGATTGTTGACGTGTATTTTTTGAAGGGGTAGCTTTCACCAAGATGCTTTCGCATTTTTTTTTGCTATTTTGCTAAATACCTAGGAGCAGAGAACGCCAAATGCCACGATAATCCATTGGCCCTACGAAGATCGTTACAAAGGTAAATATACTTTGCACTGATGTCAGTTTCGCATATGCATTCGCTAGAGCGAGATATGAAACGTGTGACCAAATTAATACTTTGAAATTTCATTTTTAATGGGCGTATTTCCCTTAGGATCCATACGTTAAATGTTGGGTTTGCATGACACTAGCCCAGCATCTCATAAATGCGTGCACGTACTGCGAAGATACATGTCCACCAGTCATTTCTGAGCTCGATTGAAGCTAAGCCATAGCTTATCCTATTTGTGCATAAGATGTCTTCACTTTAAAGAAGTGTTAGTGTAGTATCGAAACCGAAACGTTTCACTATTATGCAAATCATCAAGCGAATATTTGGCAAATCATGATCTGGGATTCCATCGGTAGGTTTGATTTCATGTGTTCCTTCACTCTAACTGCTCAAATGGAGTTTTTCAACAAGACCTGTAGCGCCCAGCTTTTGTCTACTCGGGATGTATGTCCAATTTGTGTTGGCAGTACGAAATGATGTATATATGCATCCCTAGCGGAGTATGTACCACCTTGTAGACAGAAGATTGCCTATAGCACGGCAATATACAGGGTAATCAAATTCACCCCACAGTATTTTTTTTAAACTAGGCCCTCAGATCTACGAGAAGAGCAACTCTACAGTAAGGGTCTGCGCCCAGGGGGAGACAATGAGGTGGTAATTTGATGGCGTTGGTCTAATTGACGTAGACTAAATAATTGCCTTTTTAGTGGCTGCAGTAAGCAGGTATGTTGGTATTTAAAAGTTAGGCACAATCGTGTTTCTACACAGTTTCATTTGGCAAAATTCTTCTAGGGCATCTCTACTCCGAGATTCCGAACTGCAAAGTTTAATTACCGTTTGTATGATTACGCATGCAAAACAGTGAGCACCAGCGACCCTGCAGTTATTGCTATAGTATTCGTATATATTGCCAGGTATGCTTTTATTGACTAGAAATCCCACTCACAGTTCTCTTCTGTCCTATAAACCACGGTAACATATGACGTGTCCATTTTTCAGCAATGTGAATGCTTCACCTGTCCTCCTAACCTGGCTAAGCCCTATTATTTCCCATTTAATGCCCCCTAATTCCTCAAAAAAAACCTCTCGACTAGCTTCGCAGGTAAAGTTCTCGTGTTAAACGATACTAGGTTCAGATTCCAATGGCGGCCGGTCCGGATACAGGGATTCTTTGTGCCCTCTGATGCATCACAAGTCTGGCCGCCGCCGTGGTCAATTGCTTCGCATCAACTGGAAACTCAGGGGCGAGGGTTAATTGGCGTATTCATGGGCGGTTGCGGCCTTTACTACACCAGGGTGGCTAATCCTGCTGGGAATTGTGAGGCACCGGGATTCGAACCACGGTCCTTCTGAACGCGAGGCTGATGCTCTACCTCTACGCGAGCGACATTTTAGGGCAGGGGATTGTGTTTGTAAACGAACATGTGTGGGCATGCGCTTTTTTTTGTTTTTTCATATCTTTGTGAGTTATGCCCATGCCAGCGAATAGCTTGAAAAAGCAATTTGTTTTTTTTTTCTAGCCTGCGTAATGCGGGAGTGAACAATTTACAAAGGTGGCGCGGGTGGCGCGCTATTTCCGCCGACTGAAGTTTTTTCCAACTTTGGGCTTTGCACACGGCAAGGTCTGATTCTTCTGACAAAAATTTGTTTGAAAACAAAAGCTACACCAAAATGACAAGCAGATCAAAACAAAATATACGTTCTGCCGTGAGCAAAAAAAAAATCGAAAAAAAATGGCAAACCGCATCACAACCGGCTTGTTGCTCTCGGCTTGTGAGCAACAAGCCTAGACATCCAATGAAGAACAAGAAGAAAGAGAACGAGAAGAGGAAGAAGAAAGAGGAAACGACACGCAGATTTGGAATCACAGTCAAGGTCCTATGTTGCCGCAATTTGTGTAACGCTTTTAAGTTCTCAGAATGGAACAGATGTCTAGATAATCAAATCCGGCTTTTGTAGTTCATTTACCAATGGAAAGAATAGCTATCACAAGGATAATTTCTCGCACTCGCCCATTGAAACGCTCACGAGAAATGAAAATGGATCGGCACATTTCCCCACTGGTGAAGCCTTCTGATATCTAAAGTAGGCAGACATCAGCGTTGAAAGGGAAACGTGGAAAATCGGAAGTTGCGTAGAGGTAACTTACCGGAATAACACCCACGCGCAAATGACAGCCATTGCTAGGCATGCTGACTCCAGAGCCTTAGGTTTCGGGCGTACTTCATGTGTTTGGGGCCTAGGTCGTAGAGAGCACGTATAACTGCCTGTTTATATCTGCAACTTATAAAGCAATTTATTTTGTATCAGTGTAAGGGTTGATGTTTATTTCCCAACGACCGGCACTCACACATGCAAATATATCATTTGAATGCCTCTCTGAGCTGCCTTGGTGTAAATACATAAAAAAGTGGCTTCCAATGTTTGCTCGAGAACAATGCTTACTGCCTGAAGTGACAAATGAAATGTCACGCTGTATTCTCTCCCTTTCTATTGCAGGATGCATTACTAATACTACAAGGCACAGTGCGGCAAAGTAACTGAAACAACAGAAATTTTTCGTGGACGGCCCATCGGGAAGTTTTTGCAGTAGTGCTTGCAGCGTGTATTCGTACATTTGCGCAGCACAAGAAATCTGCATAATTGGCAGTCACCCGCAGAATTTGATTTAAGGCAAAACGAATCAATTTACATAATTTAGGCTTGTATGCTCGCACTAAGTGCTGCACTTAATTGGACTGCATTCCGCGTACATGTTTGTAACAAAACACATCAATCACGAATAAATAAAGAACATTCATTTTAATTATTACAATACTCTCAATGCCAAAGACGTTATGAAAAGGAGTAAGTTAAACAATGTTCAATATGGGCGCCTCGAAAAATGATGTGTCAGGGTTGCTGGTTATGGGGGCGGTAAGGTGGTTCCAGTCGGTAGCGGTCTTTGGTAAAAATGAATTGAAGTAAACATTTTTTCGAGAAATGAGCACACTAACTTGAAATCTGCGATCAATGCTTTCTGAGCTGCATCCACGAAGGGGGGGGGGGGAGAAGGTTGCGTTTAATATCAGGATTAGTTTAATATCATGGGACATCTGCGAAAGACGTTTCTTGTGTTCGATATCAGCCCAAAGATATGTAATTATTAGACACGGTTGTAGTGAGGGAGTAGTTATAAACAACGAAAGGCGATGAGCGGTTCGTGACACAATCCAATGATCAAGAAAGAGATAACTTGATTGAATTTAGGTGTTTTAACGCGCCGACGCAACGCAGGCGATGAGGCGCGCCGTTGTGAAGGGCTCCGGATTAATTTTGACCACCTGGGGATCTTTAACGTGCCCCGAAATCTCGTACACACGGGCCTGTTTGCTTTTCGCCTCCATCGGGAAAGCGGCCGCCGCGGCCAGAAATCGAACCCGCGACCTCGTGCTCAGCAGCACAACGCCTTAACCACTGAGCCACCGCGGCGAGTAGAAAAAGGTAACTGGTGAACATCCTAAATAGCTGAAGCATACTGAAGCCTACGTATAACGAGCGTTTCATATACAAGCAGTTTTAAGAAAAATGGAGCTAGCGAAACATTTTAGCGCCTGAGGTTAGCGTTGTTAGTGAGATAACATACCGACGCCAACTTTGAAATTTGAGTAAAGATGTTTTTAGTGTCACCTTTTCTAAAACCGCCATGAAGCCATCTCTTCACCTTGCTTCCGCAACGAAGCCTTATACAGCATAAAAAGCATCGCACTGTCAAACAGGGCAATATGTTATGTGTGTGCAGTAACAAGATACTTATCTGTATTGTGTTGCCAGAATTTACGGAATTAAATCGAAAAGAACAATCACGCCTCGTAAAAGTAGGGTGCGATAAAAGCGCTGAAAACGCTTCAGTAGCTCTTCAGGCATGTCTACAAGGTCATCAAGGTTAGCAGGTTTCGGACCAATAGCAGCCCACAGAAATAATTGGCCTGCAAATGCCAAACAGTGGGGATACAAAATTCGACCCACAAGATTGTAGTGAAACATTTTGTACAAAGCACTGTTGGTGTACTAAGCGTGGGCGCAATGACCTTGTTTCAGTGGGAATATAGATTAAGTAATTTCGTAATATGCAACTAAACAGAAATTGTATTTCTTTGACACTATACTTAGTGTCTTCACTCATAAAAGCCTCCTTTTCGGCTACCAGTGTTCTTGAAACTTTGACTACCATCCACATGCCTTATCAATCGTGGAGAGTATTTGTTCCCCGTTTTTTGCTCTCGGTGGTTGCTTTTTTTGGAAGTGAAACATGAAAAATCAGACGAAAGGACTTCTCGAACGCGAGCTCTCGGCGTCAAGAGCTTTTCGAAACGATCCACTATAGTGATGAGATCAATTTTGCATGGTGGGATTAGATCAAGTTTGGTGGAACGGAGATCTCGTTGTTGGAGGAACTATTCTTTTAGGGGTGCTTTGCGTGACGACGGTAGCCGGGCAATTTTTATGGTATGTCAGGCAGTATTCGATGCAGCTAATTAGGGGACCCGGTTACTACAAAACACGGAGTAGAATATATGTGAAGCAAAACAGCAATTGCCCATTGTTGTTGTGCGCATTTAAACGCACATGGTGGGTTTTTGCGTTGCCGGCCGTTCTTCTGTTGCACCACGCGGGTGCCTTTGCGTTCATTAAGAACGTAACACATGATTAATCGGCGTGGGAACGCGGTTCCTCCATATTCTGGGAATGGCCTCCTATCCACTAGACATATACTTTTCCTAATTAGAAGCGTACTTTTCGAAGCATACTTGTCGCTTGCTTACTGTACCATTGGACATGAAATAGCCCACAATCACAGTTAGGGTTTCATTTCAGGTTTTTACAATAACTGAATGGGCAGTAAAAAGCCGAGTTTAAACGGGCGTAAATATTCGGCTGGGGCCACACAGTTCCCTTGGCGCGGACACCAGCTTGACAGCGGGGGAAGCTTTTATTTAATTGATTTATATTGTTTTATTGAAGGAATGTGACTTTATCACTAATGAAGGAGATGATAACCTTGAACTTAAGCCGGCTCTGACTACTATATCGTTAGCCCTACCTACCTTAACTCTTAGGAACTCTATTTTTGGCACTGGACTTTGTGAAACTCCCAGGAACAAAATGGAATCCTACTGTACCTTCTATGGCGCGGTAAGCATACTATTTTGGACGAGGGAAAATTTGACCATAGCTGCGCGTGTTTAACTCAAAACATGTCATGCAGAAAAAAAAGGAGTGATTGCATTTTGTTGTTATCATACATAAGTGCCCATAAGTTTCTTTTGGTGCCCATAAAAACTATTCTGAATGACTCCGCCATTAACGAATGATGCCCCTTGTGGGCCCATCTTACAATTGACCATTACCAACCTGAGCTCTGCTAACCAAAGAAAAAGTGTCCAGTCGTTCCAGAGCTGCTTACTTCTGCAGATAGCATTGACGGGCCTCTCGGCTTTGCGTTTGGAAATGAGGGCGTGTTTGAGGGACACATCACTTTCGCAACAAATCGCATACACTAGCTCAAGGCCTGAGTTAAAGTTTTGGATACCGCTACCGAAGAAACATTGCCGGCATCGCCCCTTTTTTTACGAAGCCGGTCCAGTGCGGAGCGCGAAGAGTCGGAGATAGGCATCAGTTTCTGTATTTAGCAATCTTTCCAACAAAGAAAACAGCGAGCTACTAGCAAATGACAACAGCCAAAATACAAGACCAACACGAATTCTTGGCCTTCGGGGCTGTCGACTTTGGCAGAAGGCATTGCGATTCCCAGTAATCATACGTAAGGTAAAACAGTTTTTGCAACCTTGCTGACTGCTCGAAAGTATTGTATCAGATCTCTTTACGTTTTCATGGCATTAAAGTATATGCCGACATGCACTATGAGATGTAAAAACTGTAGGTTGAGTTGGAAATAACCCACTGTGTGTATAGGTGCTTGCTGGTTTTATACCTGGCTTCTAACCAGTATGGGTTTATTGAGCAAAACGAGTCCCGTCTACGGTAAAGATACAGTAACACCATGCCTGTTCATACCTCGAGGAATATTTCGGTACATTTCTCAAAGCTATATCTTCCCAGTATTCAGGCATACTTTATAGGAAAACTGCACTCAAGAGGAATAGGAGCTAGAGGAGAAAAAAACTTTATTCACCACCATAAAACCGAGCATATTAGTTGGCCGGGTCCAAGAGTAATAGTAATTTTCTTCAGCTTCAAGGACGCCATCCAGAGTAGACCAGAATTTGTTCGTTACGGCTGGAAGGTTTGGAGTGCAATAAAAAGCTGCTTGGAAATATTCATCGGTTCTTGGAACATGTGCACGTATACTATTTATTGTATTCGTTAGCGAGTATATCGAGCCTTCAACACCGTAATCATTTCCCTAATTGTTCGGGTTGATAGTAATTTCGTTATGATAACGATGGTTACGATAAAAACACGGAGCACAAAAGCCGCGCTCCAATATTCTGGACAACGTTGTCTGGGTCGCGATCGTGGTGACGTAGCACAAACCTTCTCATTGTATTTGCATATGAGTAAACAACTTACGCTGCTGATATGCACCTTCTTGTACGCAGCCATAACGAACGCCAATTTCTGAAGAAGGTACTGCATGCCTTACAGCCTGAAGAAAACATCCACACGAACCTTCTGAGCCTCCCAAACATCCCCGAACCTACTAATAAGACGTCTGTGACGGTGCAAAAATATTAATGCGTTTTGCACAAAAAAAAGTTTATCTGGAACAAGTCAACAAAAACGAAAGGAATAGAAGACAGCCAGCTTATTTCCTGCTGTGCCATGAGCGTGTACGGGCCCGCTACTTGGTAAGTAGCATTAGACTGCTGAGTATTCATAAGAGCATCTCAGAAATACTGCAGCGACGTCCACGCATTTTGAATACTGATTGAGGATCTCTGAGCACTGAACCTCGCGAATAAGCTAGAGAGGACGAGTTACACAGTCTCCTGACCGATGCTCCGAAGAAAGTTGTTCTCTCTGTCCCCGTGCGTTGCAGACTTGTGGGAAATACAGCTTGAAATAATTAACATGTGTCAGAAGCTGGAAAAAATAGCTGAATTACTAAAAATACGATTTTGATGCATTAAAGCACCAAAGAGGACGATTTCTAGCACAGGCACTGCTGCCCCTCATGAGCGGAACTTAGCAGACCACAGCGGCGCGAGTCCCTAAGCCGACGTCAAATCCAGGGGATTATCATGCTAACGGCTAATAAAACGATGTTTACTCGAATCCAATCCGATCCAGCCCAGTCCAGTCTAGTCCGATCCAGTCCAGTCCAGTCCAGTCCAGTCATTGCTCCTCACGAATGCCCCGCACGGCTCTCCAGGAACCACGCGAAACGCCTTTCTAGCGGCTCTTGCACACCGTCAGACTTGGCTACTGCGCAACGGAGGCGCACAGCTGTGCAAGCGCCGGCGCCAGTGCGTCTGCCGCGGCTATGACATCACTCCTCTGGAATACGCAGACCGGCGAATGTGCAGACACAATTCTCTACACACCCGCACTCCAACTGGATTGGATTTCCAATTGGATTGGATTTCCAAAACAATCCAGTTTGATCCAATCCAATTCAAATCCAATCCAAATCCAATCCGATTCAATCCGATCCAATCCAACCAAGGCTCCTCGCGCCTGCGCAGCAGGCCCCTTCAAGGCCCACGCAAAACTGCTCAACCTCGGCGCTACTACAACGGGCGACGTATCGCCTTGTTTCACTACTAAACTCGCCAAAGACTGCTCTTCAGCCGCCCTTACCATGTGTCTACCGTGCCTATCTCCCGCCATCACTCACGCTCTCCTAACACTCGCCACTTCTTGTCACTGCAACAAAGCTTTGTATTATTCAATTCAATTTTCCCTCGTTAGGACGGCTGGTGCTCTATCTGTCCGGAGAACGGGCTACCCTTCGACGCTATTTTAAATGCAGAGCATTTCGTAGCCTCGCCTCTTCCTGCGTCGGACGGCGTCCACAGCGCCGCGTCCGCAGCAGGTGCGCCTCTCCTCCTTCCCTCCTCTCTCTCAACAGCAGCTGGCGCGCGCATGCATCGTAGTCAGCCCGTTCGCTCCGTCGCGGTCTCGGCGTAACAGGTGTGTGATAGCAGCGCGGTGGGGCGTGGAAGGGCGCGCGCTGCTTGCGCATGAGCGCTCTCCCCCCCGCACTGCTCTCCCTCTACTGCGGGCGCTGCAAATATAAAGCGGCTAGCGCTCGCTCGTGCTTAAGTCACTGCGTTTTTCCTTCCTTCCTTGGTTGACGCTCGCTCCATCCTAACGCGACTTAACACTCCTCTCTCTACCCCAAACACGTATACCCACCCTAACGCGACTTTACGCGGCGTTAACGACCCCAATGCTCTGCATTTACTCGTGTTCCCCTCGCGGGAAGGCGCGGGAATTTTTTTATCGCATTCTTCTATTCGTATAATCCGGAACCAAACGCAACGTTTTATTTATAGCAAATAAAGCTTTGGAGCTCGGTCGCGTTGAGGTGGGCCGACAAACCTTGCCGTTATTCAAAACTGCCGCCACTGAGTCGGTGAAGGTGGTTTGACTGCGAAGCCAAACAAGTGCAGGACAAAGAACATGGTTGACTGGTGGGCAGCCTTCCCGGTGCAAAACCGAAAACACGATGGTTTCGGATCGAAGGTTTCTCGGAAATAACTACTCTAACGAAATTTTAAAGACCTACATGTGTCTTTCCGTTGTACGGCGGGTGTGACGCGGTAAAATAGAAGTTTATTCAGTAAGTAGCGAGCTACAAAACTACAAGTTTTACAAGTGAATTTGCACTACAGGCATACCTTTATCTTTCAAGCATTCTCTGTCTATCGCCGTCTTTACGTAGCAGATGAACGTGAAGTTACAGAGTCAACAATAGGGTAGGTACTACAGGATTCGTTTTACCGTAACCATGATAACGGGCAACCGTTGATACGTTTATTACGCCAGGGGGTACTTTCGTATCGCTAACTTTGAAGCGTAGGAGGTTTCGCAAATCCAGCATTGTAACGTTTACAGGTCCACGAATTTAAACGTGGACGCGCAAACCCGAACATATTCGGCGCTCCAGTGATTTCGCGCAGTCGCTACGTGGTTACGTCGTGAACAGATTGCAGGTGCGCTCTTAAGCTTGGTGTTCCTTGTTTTTGCGCTCAGGATCAACGTCTCGAAACAGCAGTAGTTCAAAACGAAACAAAGGATGAAAGCGTAACACACAGTTAAAATTTAGTTGTATTTTTTTCATGACGGCCTTCGAGCGTTCTATCCCGCACGGCTGCCCTCTCTTTAGCAGTTTAACAAGCGGACTCATAAATTGGACGGAAAGTAAATCGACATTGCAAGAACTATAGCTACGCGACAACTTGTCACGCCACTACTGACGCGTGATAAGATTTAATACACATGCGCGAGAGACTTGGAATTTTTAGACGAAACTAATATTCACCGCAAAATGCACACGTAACAGGGCGAAAACTATCAAGAGCAATGCTCGAATATTAGTTAATCGACGTTTTCAAGAAAAAAATGATGCAGCCTATATTGCTACAATCAACACAGAACTGATGGCACATTTAAAACTGGCTCACGTATAACGATGAATATGCAATAACAAGCAAAAGGTGTGTAATGCCAACGAGATGGTTTATTACGTAGATCAGAGGTGATGCAAAAGACGATAACGACGCCCGCCAGAACAGAGTCAGTTTAGCCCTATATGGTCCTGCCAAGAGGACATGGGCCCTACGCTTGGAAAGATATCTGAACGAAAAACCGCTTTCTAACTACAGGGAAAAACCATTGAGGAGGGGCTTGAGGTAATTGGGTTTACACTCAGTCGTGCTTGATGCGTTGCTTGAAGACTGAAGGGGGTCGATATCATGTAACCTTGGTAGACAGGGAACGGTCTGGGTGTGGCCTGTGTTGTGGAAAACTAGGAGACAAAGGGCCGGGACGTGCAGAGGGAACCATGAATTCTATTTACATAATGATGATGATAATGGCAGCATGCGCGGGGATCGGAGAACATCTTCTTTCACAACATCCTCCCCGCCCCAACAGAGTGAATAAACTAGTTGTCCCGTCCCTGTAGTCCGTTTCACTGGCATAGTCACTTTCTGTGTTCGTCCAGTTCCATCAGGGCAGCTTGATCTTCCAGCGGTGTTTGTAGCGTCGATTGCGCTTCCGACAAATATACTTGTGTGCAGTTCCGGACTTGTCGACAACAATCACAGTTTGTTGGACGAAAGTAAGTTCCTCATGAGTTTCGCCGATTTTCTTTGGGATCAGAAGCCGTCGATGATGATACTTGTGTAGATCCCACGTGCTGGTTTCACTGTATTCTTCTGCTGTGGGGTCCTTGCTTAACAGACGAGTTTTCTGTCGCATCCGAGGGTTTGTCTGTTTGGTGCGCCTAATCAAGGACTTCGGTGGTCTCCTAAACTTTCCGCGTTCGTACAGTGTCCAGTCATTGCTGCGCTTCCTCAGTTGAACTGTCAAACGGGTCGAGCGCTTGGGAGAATGTCTGATTGATGCGAATGACGTTTGGCAAGGAGAAAGGGCTTTGGCTCGGTTCTTCAGGCCAATCTTTGCTGCTGCCTTGCGTGCGCTATGTATCCGCTGAAGCATGTCGTAATCCGGGCCCCGTGGGAGTTGCTCCTGGCCGAGTACTGTTGAAGGTGGCTCACGCTGGCATTGGTCTCTGTCGTTAGGTGTTTTCTCTGAGTGCTTCGGACGAATAAATTCACGGTTTTTAGTTGGGAAATCTTCTGCTGAAGCTTCACCCGGAACGGCTTCATTAGCGGGGTACTCGATTGTAATGGGCGGTGTCGGAATTGAATTATGCGGAGCACGATTACCTGAAGACTTCTTTACGAGCGAAGAGTCGGAGATGCCGGATAATACATCAGCAGTACGCTGATATTCTGCTGTAATCCCGTCTTGTAAGGCGCACCGTAATCTTGTTCTCGTGTCGATGATAATCTCCTCATATTCAAAGCATGTGTTAAATTCCTCTTCGAGACATTCGGGGGCTGCGTGGGGCTCAAGCTCTTTGTCAAGCTGTTTCAGCTTGGCTTCGTGTTCTTGGAGGCGATAAAGAAGGCTTTTGAGCGCTAGGCCACTGGGCTGCGGGCAGGTCACTGCGGCAAGGGCTTCTGCTCGAATATTCTGTATTAGTGCACGAAGTGCCTGTCGTTTTACGGTAATGATTCTGATAGCAGGAAGCTTCAATAAACTGTCCTCTTTTCCCGCGTCCGCCATCATATTCTTCCACAGTGAAATGCGGCTCTCGATTGACTCACCCAAATTCCACAACACGCGATGAGATTCCGCTGTAGTAAACAGTTCTCATGGGCCCTTCGGTATGTAGGCACGTCCGTCGGCATCGGTGCGGTCTCTGGCTTCCATCGTTGTTGAACCCAAGGTCGGATACTTCCGAGTCGTCGAGGGGGTTTCGTTCCCGGGTTTCTTGCACCAATGTTGTGGAAAACTAGGAGACAAAGGGCCGGGACGTGCAGAGGGAACCATGAATTCTATTTACATAATGATGATGATAATGGCAGCATGCGCGGGGATCGGAGAACATCTTCTTTCACAACATCCTCCCCGCCCCAACAGAGTGAATAAACTCCATACGGGTCCAGTGGGTCCCGTATGGAAGCTCGGCAGAAAACGAAGCCGGTTGGCTTCGCTTACTGCCAAGCGACGTCCTGGGACCCCTGGGACCACGGGAGCGCGGACCTGCGCTGACCGAACGAAATGCCGGCAGATGACAGCGCGTGATTGCGCGAGCTGGGAAGCGCGTGCAGATTGGTTGGTTGGTTGGTTGGACCCTTAAATCATGGAGAATAATTTTAGAGAGAAAAAAACAGTGAAGTAGGAGAAGAAGATTGATAGAAGAAAAAGAAATTTTTGGATATAACAGGATTGTCAGAAAAAAAATCTGAATGAATATATAGCTGCGAGCCGAACGCGGTCAAGGCTGTTGTGGCGCCGAGGAAGATGGCTGATACCCACTGAGCGGCAGTGGCCAGGGTAACTGCCCTCAACACATTAACTCTAAGGTATCAGAAAAGACCGATGTTATGGGGAAGACAAATGACGTGTTTGAAAAATTAAATTCTTAAAAAAACAGAAATATATTCACCTTAGAAATGTGAAAGGCAAATGAGAAGGTGAAAGAAGAGTATTAGTGTTGAGAAAGAAAAAGGGGATGACAAGGTGGTGATGACGAGGTGACAAAGCCTGTCTCTGGGTTTCCGGGTTTGCAGACGAAAATATATGCTCCATACCCACATTTCGAGACGAAGCAAATATATCGCTTCATATTACCTTTTGCTGCGACAGTCATGAGTTCGAGGGGCTTTGTTAACACGGGCACTTGCGTGTACCCACAGTCGTAGTACATTTTAACGACGTGTCTGTTTGCCCATGTCCCCACACGGTCGTATCTTGCATCGTGCACTCAAGACAATATTTAAAAGTGACTACTGGGGTCCTAGCGATCGATTGACACTTCGTAGCAATACTTTGGCAGCTTTATTGCGAAAGTATAGGTTAACTATGCTGGCCGTAAATTCGGCGTTGGTGCACAAAAATACGCTCGACGGATGCTCCACAAAATGGTCACAGCAAGACGCAGAAAATATGGCCGTTTGCTCAAAGAGGAAAAAAATTGGCAGTGTATCTCCTCCTTACGTTGTAAATGTCGCCAAAAGAAGATAGTCGACTGGTGCCCTTGACAAGTAAAGGTCTTCCTTCACTTTCCGGCTCACCTCTCACGCTGTTCCTCGTCTGTCTCGTTCCTTCCAAGATAATACGCTAGAGGTTTACTTAAGTCAATTTAAATTTACCGCGCTTCACTGCTCCAAGTCCGGTTTCTCAATGCTAGCGCTGCCGTACGGCGCAGTCGCGCGTTAATTGAGGCATCCTGCTACAACGTTTATTGAATCACGTTGCCCTTCTCCACGAGTGTTACAAGCGGAACGTGGATTCCACCTAGTGGAACCTTTCGTTGATATTGACGTGTGATTTCTTAAATGGCACCAGGAGGTAGCGCACGCAACAGCAGGCGATGGTTTCTACCGTCGATACAGTATTTCATTTGCTGTCGCAGAAACCCAGAATCCATAAACTTTTTATTTAAAGAACACTGCAAATAGCACTCATGTATTCATTTGTTGCCTTCCATTTGCGTAATGTTTTGTTTTTAAACAATGTTCACAACTATGAACATTAACACCGGAATTTGACGTTTAGATTTGGCAGTCAGTATATAGGTATACTACCCAGGTTTTATTGCACTTTGGCCGGGTGGTTGAATCGAGTCACAGACAGACAGACAGACAGACAGACAGACAGACAGACAGACATACAGACAGACAGACAGACAGACAGACAGACAGACAGACAGACAGACAGACCAAAATTTCTGCGTTTAAGTAGCACAAGTAAAACTATCGTCTTTAATAGACGGGTAAGTAAATGCTCGAAATTACACGCTATCTTTCAGAAAAGGCGCTACAGTCTGCCGCGTGTGCACAATTGGCGGGGATGGTCATAAGACAATCATCATAACCGCAATCAAGACAATGTTCTTAATGGATCCTTGTGACTTCAAACAAAAATTGGCATGTGTGTTAACACAAGCAGGCATATTACCAAACCATATTGCTGACACACTATCCGGTAAGAGTTGCGGTTATGCTATATACCAGAGAGAAAGAGAGATAGCTTTAATTGCGACTGAGGAGGTTAGCCCCACAAACGGCGGTCCTTGCTACCTCAGATGAGCGTGAACAGAGCAGGCGAAAGAAGAAGAGAAAGAGGGAAAAGCACCTCGAAACAATGAAGAGCAGGGAAAAAGACATTAAATAATGGAGAAAAGTAGAAAAATTGCACCTTCAGGAGAAAACATCTGGGGATCTCAAGGTTATAAAACCTCGGCCAAACCTGAATAAGATATATGTCATCTATAAGGTTTCCCAACAGCAGACGTGGAAGTTCCGCACTTCAATTTGGGGAACGTTTTTGAATTGCTAATTATCTTGTACTGCTGGAAGCGACCACTCAGACTTTACGTTCACTGCGATTACGGACGCTGAGTATAATAAGGTTTAATTATGCAAAAATGGGGATATAAAATTTCGGCGTGGAGCTACTAAATTAGGCTGTTATATCCTTCTGCCTATTTAAGTGGCTGCGGGCTATCATCATCATGAAATACGTTGAGCTGAAAGGCGGAAGAAGACGCGTAAGCACGCAAGGGGGTTATCTGGCTACCCACAACAACTGCTGTAAGCACGGCGGAAATCAAGATCCGGGTAGTTAAGCCAACGTTGTCCGACATTCCTTAGCACGGTCGCCATCCTATCAGCTGTGAGACGTCTCCGAAAAGATGGACCATGTTGGCGAGCCAGAGAAAGTTTCCAGGGCCCGGATGGACTGCTGCGTGAGGGCCTGCCTCGACCAGTGGGCTACAATGCCGGGCCACAAGTCGTCTGACCCCTTTGAAGTTTCGTTCGTACTAAATAACTGGAACATAAATACGTACCCGTCGATATACGGAAGTCTGAAACTAAAGCACAACCCGACAGTCAATCTCAACGTTTGTATCCTGGGCGAAAACCATCTGTGCAAAGAGGCCAAGGACCACAGCTTGCCTTTCATAAACTCCCGGGGCCTCCGTAGCATGCATAGGAAGACCAAGCTGATTGCAAAGATCGTCGGCAAGTACGACCTGTTCCTGGCTTCACCGACCATTATGAAGAAGATTCCGAGGTCATTGGATGCCGCCCTGAACCGGGCCGCCAAGCGGCTTTTTGTGGTGAAGCCCGGAGAGTCTCTACCGGACAAGATCAGAAAAACCAGGGTCACCGTCCGATTCCGCTCGAAGAACATTCCGTATATTTTGCTCCCCATCGGTAACATAGGTATGAAGCTGCGGAAGCTAGTGGATAATTTAAAAGTGGCCATAAAGAAAGTCGTTTCGCGGCTGCCGCGCGAGTGGGAGAACGTCATGTGCATTCACGTCGCCCTTAAGAACGGAAGGTGGATGCCAGTCTACAACTGAACATTTCGTCCTTGGTATCTTCCGTCGCTCTTGTGTGCTAAATTTTCTTCTCGGCACCAGCGTTCCATGGGGCTACTTGGGTGTTTCTCTACTTGCAGCAGTGACTGGGCGTTTAGGTGGACGAATGCTGCTAAATTGGACTGTCTGTAAATGCCAAGGACGACTCTTTCAAGACCCTGTAATAACACAAATACGACCGTAAATAAAAAAACACTGACGTATTTCATATTTGTGATATCAAAAAATTAGAAATATATTTATTACGAAGCGGTGTATTGTATTTTATGCAGCTGTTGAGTGATACGCCGGCGCTGCTCTTCCCCTTCAGAGCCAAGCCTGTCGGGCTCGGTGGTAAAGGAAACGGAGTTGAGGGAGGAATCTTCCCTTGATAGAATACACGCTGGGCAACACTGAACGGTTGGTGTTTCAAATTTAGATTTTCTAAAGCTGTCGTAATAGCCACACTCGGCAGAGAGCAAGATACTCACGGGAATGCAAAAAAATCCCTTCTATTTAAAGCTGTATGTCAAGCTGCAGCTTTCTTTTTTATAATCTGGGAAAGTAGTCACATTGAATGAATAATGGGTGAACTAAACAAAGGGGGCACTTCTTGAGGTCGTACATTGGAGAGGATAACTTAACCTGGATGTGTCTTAAATGTAAGACACTTTGGGTGTTGACTCACGTTCTTGCAGAGCTGTGAGACGGAAGTCGGGCACCATGCCGGAACGCATGACTGAAAAGTCATCTGATCACTTCCTTTAGAATTTAAGGTTCGTTTCTTTACAGCTTAATCCGGAGGCATTGCGCATTTGTACTTATTTGGGCTACGGTCCCGTAGGCGTTTAATTCACGCCTGAGGTTCCCTCTTTTTCTGCGTAGATATTACCCGCGTGATACGTTGTCGTGACCAGTTACTTAAATCGTCTAGGTGCAGTGTCGAGCTGTTAACGCTCGGCTTTTTGTTGTCCGCTTACCTGAAACAGCTCACGGGTAAAGCTTGCGTGGTGAGGCTTCGCCGGCGGGGACACCAGTCCATTTCTTGAACAATCAAGGAGTAATTTTGTGGTAACCGGTTTTGCATCCTAAAAGTATGCTTTAGTCACGTTTCTATCAGCAACAGCATGCATCAACCTGCCGCAGAGTTACACCACACGAAGATATGCCTTGCTGTGATTTAGCGGACTCAGTGATGAGAAAATAATTGTTTTCATCGGGGTATACAGCCCGACATACTACCACATTTGGCTTGTGATGGCGGTGACCGTGTGGTTCATGGTAAATGCGCTAATGAGATGTGCTATTGGTCAATCTGTTGTGGGATATCTGCCGATTACATGGTGCTACCAGCCTTCATGACAGCTCGCTCAGCGTGTTACTTGAATGGGAAGAAATTGTTGCAGGCCGCTGCTGAACAAAAGCGCATTTGTGCTTTTCAGTTACAATAGTTTTGGCGTTTGTTTGGAGCCCGAAGTTCCTTCTCTCAACGTAGCTGCTACCTACGTAATCCGCTGTCGTGTGAGGTAACTTAAATCAAGTAAGTGAATCGTCGAGCTACCAACGGTCAGCCTCGCGTTGTTGGCTGCCCTGAGCTATCTCTCGAATGAAGCCTGCGTACTGAGTCATCACCGCGAGCTCCGCAGGTGAGAGCACTGCTTTGAACAACGCCGCCAAAACAGCCACAGCACAACGGCACCAATCCATCTCCAGAAAAATCGAATTGCAGAGGACGGAGTTTGCGACCGCTAGTTCTGCGCTGCATATTTTACAAGCTGCGTTGCCAGTGCGATAGCATGTCTCAACACGCCAGAATTCACCGCACGAACAAATGCCACCCTGTGATGTAGCAAATACAGTGATGTGAAAATGATCGTCTGAATCGGGGCGTCGAGCTGGGTGTTCCACACTCCGCTTCTGATTGCTGTGAAAGGGGGGGGGAGGTGAGGTACATGCTAAATATGTGAATGAGACGTGGGAAAGTTCATTGTGTTATGGGCTATCTACTGATTACACAGTCACAGAGAGAGAATGCGTGTAATAGTGAAGGTGGAGTCAGAGCAGCCATTCCGCTTAACTGGCTATCGCCTTTGATGTCAAAACACTCGGGCATCGGGGACCTCAATAAGCGTGTTAAGGAGACCGATCGCTTAGAAACATTTGTTCGGCACACTTGTAGATAAACCGAGGTCTTGTTTTACTGCGAAGCAGAATACCACTACCCGCAAGCACATGTTCGTGGCTTTGTCAGCAGAAAAACGTCATCATTAAAAAGGCGGCTAATCCTACGCAGGGGCACTGGCCATACCGGCAAAGATTATGGTTGCGTAAGCTACCCCGACTACAAGAGTACCCAACAGCATGGAAACCACATGGTGACGTCACCACGCTTGCATATATGAAAAAGAGAGCGGCATAGCACCCCCTTAAGTTCATTTCAGGCAACCTTGGGTGGACCACGGAAAGTAAAGCCGCCAGAACAGCCTGAAGAACAAAATAAACATACCACCCAAGCAAATTTTCGTGGCAATGTCAGAAGAAAACTATTATCATTAAAAAGGCGCATTCTCAGTGACAGCAAGCACAAACCTAACCACGGGGACTGGCCATGCCTGTAAAGATTACGGTTCCTTAAGCTACTCCGAGGGCGAAAGTACCAAACAGCAGTATAGAAATCACGTAGTGACGTCGTCAAGCAGCATTTCGTTCAGTTCATTCCAGGATACATTGAGTTCATTCCAGGCTACTTTGCTCCAAACATCGTTCAGATGTTGAATAAGTGGAAATTGAAAGTGAAATCGAAAGTAAAGGCGCCAGAAGAACAGGCAGAAGAAGAAGAACATAAAGCAGTCGTGAATATCGTTGTGCAGAAATATAAAGTGCGGTTAAGCACATTTAACTGGTCTCTTGTGTCACTCTTTGTAAAGTCACTTGTGGCAATTCAAGTGACGCCGAATATGTAATCGTTGTGGGTGTCGTTTACAGCGTCGCAGTCCAACCACCTTCCCAGAGTGGTTTGGAGCTTCAGTTTTATGCATTCTCTATATCAGTGAGTTTATTTTGTTCTCCTAATACCCCTTTGAGTTCAGTTGAGGAGTAGCATGTGTAACCCCACTTAAGAGAAAAGCTTGTGCCAAACTTATTTTATTACGCTCTTTCATCCCCTGCTGGCTTCAGGTAATGCGGGAGATGAGCTGCACAGTTCTATAGACGTTCTTTTTTGGCGCGCGTGTGGTTTCAAGATTCTGCCAATTTCTCGGGATTCCGAGATTTGGAACCCGGACACCCTGAACTAAGAGATTACACCACGCTCCTCCTACGAAAAGCTGAATGTCAGGAAGGACCGAGTCCATTTTACGTTCTCCTCTGTTGGGACCGCACATTAGCAGTGCTGGGTTTTGTAAGGAGCAACTCAAAACTCAACCTCTCTGCCGTAAGTATTCCTCCATGGCCTCTATCACCATTTCAGGTTGTCCTATACATATCTATTGGTACTCGAGATTCCCCAAAGCATGACATCTTCGGGCTGTAGGCTGTGATGAAGTCCGTCTATTATTTTTTTGAGAAAGCCCCTTATAGCCAAGTTGAAAAAGAATGACGAGAGGACCGATCCCTGAGGCATCCATCTGCTCTTATGGTCCCTAATCATCTTTGGGGGTACTTGTAACGGTGATGTTCTTGGCTGCAAGGACCCGGAGAACGTCTTTTTTCGCTCCCTTGCATGCGAGGCCAGTTGCGTCCGGCACGCCGTCAGGCAACTAGCCCAGTAAAACGGATCGTGGTCCCGTCCATGCAATATCTCGGCTGAATGCAATTTTTGTATCTTTTTTGGGCAAGTGCCACTGGCGAGGCTCCCCCCGCTGCTTGCACAGTAGGTGATGTGCACATGGCCTCTGGATTGTTGAGCGAGCGCTGACAGCCGCTTACGCCGAAAGAACATCGGGGTCATTAACAGGCTTGTGAGGGCTTGAGCGTCCCGTTGACGATGGCTTCTGAGCCACCAATCTGCCTACGTAATTTGTTTAGGAGAGATGGGCCTACGTGCTACTTCCACGCTGTGTTTTCCGACTCCGGTCATGGGGGTTATTACTCCATGCTGAGATATACAATTTCACTATGGGGTACTACAACAGTTTCTAACTATGATCGAATATTCCTTTGGCAGAACAACGTATTATGCATGTGCGAGAACAATCGAGTGGATAAGCGCCTACTCCGAACGCAGGCTTTGTTTCCATAAATATAATATGGTTAAGGTGAACCAAATATACCACTTTAAACATTTGCAGTGCATCCAAAAATTTGGAATTTATAACAAACCACCGGACGACGGCTCTAGGGCGTGCAATATAAGATATCCTAAGCACAGGCTGTATGCAACACGAACAAATTACGCTAGGCTGACGTTACACTTTCAGACCATCGGCATGTTGAACCGGGGTGAGTTATGCATTGGTTTTAATCAGTATTTTTGAAGTTTCAAATGTGCATGCAAAAGGTTTATGATTGAAAATGTTGTTCTGTAATGTTGTGTACAGCTTATCGACTTTGTTGGCGACGCTCCAAGCATTACAAAATGTCAAACCTAAGTGAAACGTTGATAACTGATATGTCTTGGCAGTGCGCTTTTTACCTTTGATTGGCATTGTCGAGGATTTGTAGAGTCGTTCCAGCTGTAAAGGTCAACACGAATACGAAGCCTATCTTCAACAAGAAATACTTCTTTACCAGCATGTTTTCCGCCTCTGCCCTCCCCCCCAGCTATTTATGTTTGCATCGCGTTTTCGCACAGTAGTCGTTTTCAAAGCTAATCTCAGAGCCCTTACATTTTGGAACGTTCATTCATATAGCATGTGTTTCAATGCCAAACACTATCAAATGCCAAAAAACTAGCAATGCTAAAAACTATCAAATTAGATCGGCGCGGGATGTTTTCTAGGTCAATGAATTTTGCGTTCTGTGTTTGAACGGCGTCTCGAACAGTTTCAACGGTGGTGGATACTTTTGCATGTGTTTCGTTAACGTTATCTTCACAGGCATTTGAGCGCACACCAAAACTCGGAATCGATTTTGCAGTCCCTTCAAGGCGAGTTTTAAAGTTAGCTATCTCTGCCTTGATTTCTTCGGTCCATCCAGGATTGCCTGAAACATTTCTTCCACAGTAGGACCAGAATTTGTCTCCAAGTCCCCACAAAAACTACTTTTTCACGACTAATAGCATTCGTATGCCATCAGAAAGCAGGTGCGTGGGCCCGGCAGAATAACAAGAAATCGGTGGTCACTACGTATTGAACACTCATATCTAACCCGTACGAAGAAGAAACAGTAAGCCATGAGCCACATTTTCCCAGTGGTTTTGGCGCGCCCACTGTCGATTCTGAGAAACGGTCCAGTTTAACTTATAGCGTTGGTTACCGCTGACGTATCACAGCCGGACCCGGATCCAGCAGCGCCTCTTCGCTGATGGTGACGTCGAAACCATTTCGTTGTCCTGAGTTCTCTTTAAAAAATCGCTCGGCGTAGAGAATCGATGGCAAGGCCCCGGCTGTAGAATTTAGCTGCGCCTGTATGGTGAAGAAACGAGAAGCCGTGAGCCACCTGGTCCCAGTACTTCCGACGTACCCACTGTTATTCAGTAAGCATTCTCGACATCTTCAGCACTAGTTAAATGAAATAAAGTACGCTTTTGCGAATCGCGGATTTTTCGGACTCCTCTTTTATACGGACAATTTTTCGTCCCCCCCCCCCCCCCCCCCCCCCCAGGACCGAGAAATTGGTCAGCTACATTGTTTTTTTTTAAATGCAGAGCATTTCAGTAACTCACGATGTCACCCGCGTTGACGTCCGTAGTCCGCATCGCTCCCCCTACACTATATAAAAAAATAATACTTACCGGCGCCAGGTTTCGATCCCACGACCCTGCGGGTGGGACGCAAGGTACCTGATGCGCTACCCACTGCGCCACAAAGCCGACACAGAATAGAAGCTTACGAACGCGCCTTATATCCTTGACTCATTCAACCGTCGGCCACAGGTGCGCCCTCTCCCCCGCGTCCTCCTCGCCTTCTCTCCGCTCGCAACACCCTCTCTCGCCGCGTTCGGTTCGGGCGCACAACAGGTGGGGACGTGCGCAACACCCTCTCTCGCCGCGTTGGGTTCGCGCTGAGCAACAGTCGGTTTGCGCGCAAGAACAGGTGGGGGCGCTCGCATCGCGCTCTCTCGCCGCGGTCGGTTCGCGCTTAAACCACATATGTCGTTCGCGCGCGCTCCGGTCGCTAACATCTGTGGCGTGATCGTGACGTCAACATCACGCGTTCGTGTGGTGGCGCGATTTCGGCTCTATAACACTCTCTCGCGAGGGGCATTGGATTGGATTCGATTGGATTGGCTTGGCTTGACTTGGATTGGTTTAGATTGGATTAAAGTGGATTGTGTTGGATTGTGTTGCGTCATAGCCGCTCCACGTTGCGTCATAGCTGCGGCAGGGGGTTCACGGCACGTTTCACGTTTCACCATCGACTTCATCGACAATGTCTACGCTGGAAGACAACAATTACAACAACAACAACTAATACGTAATCCATACGACTTGCAGGCGCGCCCTCGCGGAAATGCTCTGCATTTGATCGTGCCCCTCGCGAGGGGGATGTTTCTTTTTCAGTTTCGGAACTGCGCCTTCCAAAACGGGCGCGACTTTACCCTAGGCGCTGAGAGGGCGCTCCGGTCGCGAGTTGCGCTGTGTCGGCGGCTACGGCGGCGGCTACAGCGGCAGCGTTGACGGCGTGCGCGGCCGGTCCACTGTATTGAACAGTACCTAATCGGGATAACCTGATGATCTATAAGGTATTTAGAGCCAGAGTAAAATTTTATTGGGAGTTTCCAACAAAGCGCGCTGTGCGCGCATGCGTGCGTATGTGCGTGCTTGTGTGCGTGTGTATGTGTGTGTGTGTGTGTACGTGTGTGTGTGAATGTGCATGTGCGTGTGCGTGTGTGTGTGCATGTGCGTGTGTGTGCGTGTGCGTGTGTGTGTGTGCGTGCGTGCGTGTGCGTGTGCATGTATGCGTGCGTGTGTGTGTACATGTGCGTGTGCGTGTGTGTGCGTGTGTGTGCGCGTGTGTGTGCGTGTGTGTGTGTGCGTGTGTGCTGGGGGTGTGCGTGTATGTGTGCGCGCGTCTCCAAGTGCGTGTTTGTTCGTATGTGTGTGTGCGTGTGCGCGTGTGTATGTGTGTGTACGTGTGCGTGAGTATGTGCCTGTGTGTGTGTGTGTGTGTGTGTGTGTGTGTGTGTGTGTGCTTGTGCGTGTGCTTGTGCGTGTGCATGCGTGTGTCCGCGGGCGTGTGCGTGGGCATGTGTGTTTTTGTGCGCGTAGTGTAGTGCAGTGAAATGGGATAGTGTAGTAATCAAGTCTGTGAGAATTCTTTGTTCTTCTCATGGTCGTAGTTCTGTGCTAGAAGGTCAACTTAAAATACTTAGTAAAGTCTGCAATAGTTGCTAACTGTACATTGGGTGTAAATCAATGAAACTAGACGTTTTAATGCAAAATATCCATTTTTGTAGTTGTGTTTATTTTTAACAAAGTGGGATGTGTTAAGCATCAGTTCTTCTCTGGCGGCTTCAGCTGTTTTTTTGGATAGTGCGTAGGGTGGCCGCGGTGGCGCTACCGTACGCAGAATCCAGAGTGGAGGGTGTGTTCAAGGTGTGGACACAAGAAAAAAAGGCCCCTGTGATACACGGTGGTTTCTCACAACGGCTAAAGGCGTGGGCGAACGCAGACCGGCCCGAACTGCATCCGCTGGCCTCGGACACTCCCCAAGTACTTGCGCATCATCACAGAGCACTTCCTCACATTGAGGCGTAGTTGAGGGCGTGCTAAGCAGCTCAGAGAAATCGGCGTTCGAGATAGAACATATGCTCCGCCGGAACATAGACTTCAGAACAGTATACAGGTACGCTTGGGAGCGTCCTTCCGTTACGACGCCTTCTTTAGGGTTGTCTTCATTGGCCAACCGAGCACGGCTATCATAGAGGCCTCCACACCTGTCTGCGGCCTCGGACCAAGACTCCGTCAACTCGGCCTTGCGATCGTTAGTTGTAATCGGTTGTGTGCACTATATAAGTGTTTTGAAGTCATTGTGGTGGAGGGACAAAAAGTGCTGCGCTAAGTTTGAACAGCTACACCATAAAAGGCACGAACAAAATGGCTGCATGAAGCCTTGAGCTGAAGAGGAGTCCGCGCAAAGGTGGGAAGCAATATGCCCTTCTAATTTGGTAGTTTCCACGACCGCTTTGCCGGAACTGCAAGGATCCAGCGAACACACATCTGCAATGCCCTTTAACCCTTTCCATCAGCGATGTGAGGGTTTCGTTGTATTCAAGCTGTTTTAAGCGTAAGCGAAGAATTCGCGGTGACGAAGTTGCTTATATTTTAACTTATAATTTATTCGCCAAATGTATATACTGGCATTCGGTGGCCGATACTTTAGAATAAGGAAACGGCAAAGGGTGTGCTAAAACATGTTTTGCTCCTTGTCCGAGGGAAGGAAACCTCTGCTTGCGCCCGCATGCAGAGTGGCTTCACGGTACAATGGTAATTGTATGGTATAACGGTAGCAGGGTGAGTAAGATCCCAGGGTATTCCGCCTGTGCTAAGCTACTTATCGACGTGTGTTTAGTATGGGAAAAATTAGTAAAGATGAAATCAACAAAACTCACACTAGCGCGTAACACCTAAAAGTAGTAAGGCTGTACGCATCAAAGCTGTGCAGAACGACCATCACGAAGGTTTACGTCGACCATCGCAGATGTTTTGCTTCTTCTTCACTGCCGCAACCACGTTTACTTCATCATTGTTGCTATACCAGGGAGCTTTATTAATTTGTTTGGAAGCGATAATTACTGGACATCACTTTGGAGGTGCGTACGCTACGACGCGTGTTTATAGTATCTAGTAAGTGGTGCCACGATTACGGCGAGCGCTACAGTTGTTTTTTAACCAATCATTTTTTAAGCAATCATGGCCAATCTCCCTAATGTTTACCGAACGTTCGCCGGTGATGCCGGCGGTGGAGCGCTCGGCATTTGCTTGGTTTGTTAACTGCCGGGCGGCCGCCGCAATCTTGGCCATTCCCCTAAAGGCGTGTGCTTGGCTTGGCGAACGTGGACATTGGACGCTGGGCGGTAGTCGCAGGAGACGCGCAAACCAGCCCGAGGCATTTTATTGGTTTCGTTAACTGCCGGGCAGTCGCCGTGAATCATGCGCGCTCTGGAGAATTTGTTGGTGTTTTTAACTACGGAAACGAAATAGGAAAACGTTCTAGTGCATTCATTTTATATTGAAGGCGACCTATAGCGCCCCTGGATGATATCTTTTACCAAGGCCTTTGTGTTTCGAGTTGAAGGTGACTTTTACGGGATCCGTGTTACCTTGCAGTTTGAAAGCTGTGCTACATTGTGCGTAGCACAGTGAAGCATGGCCGCATACATAGGGGCTACAGTTACGAAGCCCTTTTTTACTCCTCGGAAATGCTGCCACGTCTATTCTGTTTAATGTACACTACGCGCCACACGCATCGTATATTACCTTCCAGGCCTAGCGTAGTTCCGTACACTCTTACACGCCAACTGCACTCAAAATTTCGACCTCTTGAAAACATTGTTTCCGTATAGTCTGCTAAAACAGAAAGCAAGATACAAAATACAACAGCTGAAATACGCTAATTGGCGCCGCAAGTCGTCAACCAAAATCGGCGATTTTGAAACCGGAATGACAACATCTCGGCCATTGAAGTGACGGTCCAGCCGCCCAGCGATTGGCCGAATGGTCAGCAGCTGGAGAGCAACCTTGCGCGAAAGCTCTATTCCCGCATGGTGAAGCAATTGGGTGAAGCGCTCGCAGCATTGCTGGACCAGTTCTCCAGCTACGTGGCTGGCCAAACGAAAAATGCCTGACCGGCACGAGCGTCACAAGCGCGTCATGGCTGTTTACGCCATGCGCCGGCAGGGGCAGCGCGGTCAGCGGCGGGGCTGTTTTAAATGCTTCTGACTGATTAACGAGGCGTTTAACGGCGCTAAAACTCGTGCCCTAGCTGATTTAGGCCTACTTGCTACACACTAAAATAAATTTTGTAGAAATGAAATTAGAGTGCAGTTGGACTGTAAGCGGCCACCTGGGCTGCGCACTACATACAGCCTGCCGCTGGACTTGAGTCGCCGCACTATTCTAAGACCGCACTGCCTGCACATAAATCGGTTGTGACGCAGGAACCGCACCAGTGTCTTTAATAAAATTCAGTATAACAATTCCCGAATATACGCCTACGGCACAGTCTGTTGGGTCGTCACTGAAGTCTTCCTAGCGGTCCGGTTCGAAAGCTGTCGCAGTGGGTTCGGCGGCACGTTCACGACTGAGGTTCACCGTTTTTATGCATTTGAAATACACTCTAATTTGGATCAGTCACTCTATACGGCCATGAGGTGTATTTACAAGAGTGTAAACGTTTGTGACGCAATCTTAGTGTGGAATGTTCGGTCTGGTATGAGTGACAGGTGTGTATCACAGACCGGCGTCGCAAAAAAGATGTATACACGCAGCTGACTGTAATTCTACTCCCCTCAAAATTACTAACCGTGTCTCCGCTAGCAAAGTTTCCTCATATGGTCAGGGCAGTGGCGGTACACTATTCTATGAAAAAAAGTACGATAAAAAGTATTCTATGAAAAAAAAAGTATTCTATGAAAAAAAGTACGATGGACAACGAATAAGTATATCCGGATATCGAAAATATAATGCCCGGTTTTCTTGTCGTGAAATGAGCTCCCGCAGACTTAACTGTCACATATAGACTCTGCGAGCATTAAAGAGACGGGCTTTTAGAGCAATCCGCCCAGGCGAATAAATACTGCTTTGTAACATCTTCATTCTTCGACAGCGAGCCTGCAATCCGTCACAAACAGAAATCAGAGTGACATCACATACCGCACTCGTCCAACGACACCTTTTATCGCTTGTGAACTGCCATCCCTGCAACTTCCAGAAGTGCCTTCGTGAAATGATAAGGTTTTCGTTGAAGTCAAGAACATAAGGAACGGGAACACGCAGCTTAAGCGCAGCTTAAGGCGACAACCATAGTTAAGCGTCTACCTCCTCCCGCTCACGCCCCATTTCTGACGAAATTGCAGTGCACTTCCCATCAGTTCCTACTAAAGTCTTTACCTTTTCGGAAGATGCACTGTGTGTCTTTCATTTTCGTATGAGCTATTCTGTTTGTTCCCGACTTGCAGACGGTTTATTTTTTCGTGAATTCATTAACTTACTTGGCTTACGCTATATTGCTTGAGTTCTACGCATATTAAAACACGACACTCAGAGCATTGAAATATAAGGGAAATGTTTGCTTGAGTCATGTCCCCATAAATTCCGCACTTTATTGCTAGGTCTTCAGTAACCACATCCCCGAAACGTATTTTTCTACGAAGTATATATTTGATTGCTAGCCGCATTGTTTCCGCAAGCGGGAAAACCATACCAACCTCTTCATGTGCAATTATTAGCTCCAAACGAGGCGACAAAAGGATTCATTTGCGCCTGAAGTATTCGGAAGTGACAATGGCGATATGCATCGGCCGTCACCGACGCCCGTAAGAGCGGCCAAGAGGCGAGCACGAGCGTGTCCCCGGACATGTCTATTAACGTTCGAGCACTTTACCAAGACGTAGTTGTTCTTTGAGGTGCCTTAAATGTACTTTTAGCTCACAAACTACATGATAACAAGTGTTCAGTGCGCGGAAAGTCAAAAAGAAGCGAAACAACTGAAACAGTGTTTTAGCACCTATCAGCCCCGCACCTTTCATCAGGTAAAGGCCACGGCGGAGCGACGGCCGGTGGCACAGCCATAGCTAAGCACGAGACATATCCCGGAACCCGAACGGTGCATCCAACGCCACCTTTATTGTGCTTACGTCTCTACAGAATTCAACGGTCCTGGTTTTTACTCTGAGTATATTGGAAGGTCAGCATTACAGAAAGCACTGCAATGGTTTTTCGGCACGCGGTAAAATAAAAGTTTATTCAGTAAGTATCGAGCTATAAAACTACAAGTTTTACAAGTGAATTTGCTCTGCAGGCATACCTTTATCTTTCAAGCATTCTCTGTCTATCGCCGTCTTTACGTAGCAGATGAACGTGAATTTACAGAGTCAACAATAGGGTAGGTACTACAGGATTCGTTTTACCTTAACCATGATAACGGGCAACCATTGATACATTTATTACGCCAGTGGGTACTTTGGTATCACTAACTTTGAAGCGTAGGAGGTTTCGCAAATCCAGCAGTGTAACTTTTACAGGCCCACGAATTTAAACTTGGGCGCGCAAACCAGAACATATTATACGACACTCCAGTAATTTCGCGCAGTCGCTACGTGGTTACGTCATGAACAGATTGCAGGTGCGCTCTTAAGCTTGGTGCTCCTTGTTTTTGCGCTCAGGATCAACGTCTCAAAACAGCAGTAGTGCAAAATGAAACAAAGGATGAAAGCGTAACAAACAGTTAAAATTTAGTTGTGGTATTTTTTTCGTGACGCCCTTCGAGCGTTCTATCCCGCACGGCTGCCGTGGTCGAAAATATCTCCTGAACGCCCTCTGAAGAAGTGATATTGGCTGACGCCGGCCTTATAAGCGCGCAAATTGCTGTTCATCCGGGAGGGATTCGCCGCTACTCGGCGACCAGAACTGAAAGTGGTAACTGCGCCGCCAGCAGCTTTCCGTGGTTTTTGCCCCCGTTCGCGCTTGTCTCCGGGCCAACGCTTCAATTCTTGCTCTTCTTCCTACAAACGAGCGGCATGCATACGTCCCATAATGGTTTAAAACCTCCAACCCCTTGACCTCCGTTCTCGCGCATGAACATGTGGCCGCCCGTTTCCCTTTCCCTCGTGGGCATTTTACAGTCTGTTTACAATGCATCTGTAACACATCAAGCTACATACCAACCACTCGATTAAGGAAGACAGCCGATTAAGCGCATTGAGTCATGTAATTTCGACATCTAAGTCTCCCACCAGCACAGCCGGCATTTCATCGGTAGCGGCATGAAGCCTAGATGTGCGTACACGCCAGCCCTTCTTCCACCCGCAAACCGTGCACGCATAAAACGGCAACGGCTGATTGCGCATACTTAGGCGTAAAAGACACCGGCGAAAATGTCGTTCGGTTGGCCTTCCAAGCTGAAAAAGAAATAAGAGCTCAGGCTGGCGTTCCAACTGGGCAAGTTTCTCTTCAACCTGGAGGGATTCGCAGCTACGCGGTGAAGTGGAATTCGAGCGGAAACGGTGACGGCGAGTTTCTGCAGTTTTAGGGGCAGCCCTTTGCCAGTTGTTGCCTCGGGTTCGTGGTAGCGGTGTCTCCTTATGTTCGCGTAAACGAGTGAGCGAACGCAGCAGCGACGAAAGAAGTAAAACGGAGAGTAGCGTCACTCGAAGGGTAAGGTGGAGTACGACACGTCTCGCTAGGGCATCATCTCTCTCACTGCCTTTTCCTCACCCATGTTTCATGCGTCACCACCAAGGAGCGCCCTCCCCCTGACACTTTCCTCAGATGCTGTTCCATTCTCCGCTAATCCAAGCCTCGAGACATTTGTGCGGAAGGTTCGACTAGAATTTGAAACAACATGCTCCATGCTCTCTTCTGCGTCGTAAATCTGAACCATGCGACATTTAAGCGGGGGGTTCAAACGCAGTTTTCAACATGCTGGGCGGCGGCGGCGGCGCGCTGCACGGTAGCAGCAGAGTAGCGCCCGCCGCCGTGAGTTCGCCGATCACGCCAACACATCGTGGGACGCACCAGAAATGTGCCGTGATCGAGAAGACAGCAGCTCGCGCTGCGCACAAATTTTATATTTGGGAGTATAGTAATAGTGCATTTTTACGCCCATCCGTGCTTCTGTTTATTTTCACAATTATCTGACAACAGCACTACCGCCGTTAGCTGCCGACTGCGCAACTTTCCAAACGGACATCGGTGGAGGTGAGGGGAAAAGTAGTTGTGAAAGGCGTGCAAGTGGTGGCGAGGAGGAGGCCCTGACCAGCGCCGACTAAATCGACGACGGCGGAATGAAAACTTCGGGGGTTAGATATATACTGCTTTGAATTAAAAAAAGGACCCATCTCGCCGCGAGGGGGCATCGAGTAAATGCGGCGCATAGGGGGTGGGTGTATTGCGTTTACGTTTAGTGTTTGGGGAGTTGGTGGTAGTGAATGCGTTGTATCAGCAGCTTCTTGACGTAGTTTGAATGAGTCAAGGAAAGAAGGCGCGTTCGTAGCCTTTCATTCTGTGTCGGCTTTGTGGCGCAGTGGGTAGAGCACCATGTACCTTGCATTCCGCCCGCAGGGTCGTTGGATCGAAACCAGGCGCCGATAAGTATTTTTTTTATATAGTGTAGGGGGAGGGGTGCGGACCTGTTGTTGAGAGCGAGGAGGGTAGCGTGATGCGGGAGAGGAGGAGTGGGGGAGAGGGTGCGCGTGCGCGCTGAGCTGTTCCGGACGCACGGCGGATGCTACATGTGAGTTAAAGAAATGCTCTGCATTTAAAACTTCCTCGACAAACATAAGTCTGCTACGCTTCAAAGGGGAAACCCTGGATATACATATTCGAGTTCTTCACTGGTAGGTAGTACCTGCGTCTCGTCCTTCACGTTGGCTTTGTCATCATGTGGCACGAATTAGTTTGCGTACGTAGAGTTGCGAAACTTCGAACACAGAATTCTCGCAATTAGTTTTCCGCGGCTGAAGTGCTGCTGTTCTACTTACGTGCTGTGACGTTCACCGTTCGCGGGGCATCCATTAGTCGAACTTTTGCTTTTATGATGAAACGTGCTGGATATTACTGCTGCAGTAAATAACCCGGTTTTTGTTCCAGAGACCTGGCTTGTATTCCCACTGGAAGTTCAATGTGTTCATTTACGTTGCACAGTTGCAGCCATTTTCTGTGCCAAAAGACAACAATAATGCCCGTTTTGGGCACAGTGGACAGTGTGAGGCTTTCTCGTCCAAGATATGCTGAAGGAAACTGGCAAATTGATTTCAAACGAAAGTCTGACCTTACCACAGCCATTTTAGCGTTGATTCGGTGCCGAAAGGTCTTAGTTGCTGAGAAATCATTAATAAAACAACGCATTTACTTTCCTTAATTCCACTGGCAGCGATTCCATGACGCAAACAGCTGCAGCAGCCGTTGTTTGCGTTGCGACAAAAAGGAAGCAAGCGATGCTGCGGTAAAGTATATCGGCATAGAAACAACCGAACACAACGCTACCACGTACCGAGTGGTTTCGTTAGTTTCGGTAAAATGCGGTGGCTCAGTGGCCAAGGCGTTGTGCTGCTGAAGCCGAGGACACGGGTTCGATTCTCGGCCATGGCGGCCGCTTTTCTGATGGAGGCGAAAAGCAAAAACGCCCGTGCGTAGGAGCATTCGGCACACCTTAAACATCCAAAATGGTCAAAATTAATCCTGAGCTCTCCACTACGGCGCGCCTCTACGCGTTCTATGCGTGGGCCCGTTAAACCCCACAATCAATCAATGAGTTTCGGTCCAATCAGTCGTGCTTTCCCGAACTCCCACATCCTTTCAAGCTGCGGACCACTAAGCACAATGTTTCTACATTGGACCTATAGGAAGTATTGATGCTTTTCTGAAGCAAAGCATGTTGTCCTTTTACCGCCTGCGCATGTTGGCGTCGTACCCATCGCTCGTGCGTAGCGCGCACACCGCCTGTCATAGTAGTATCATAGTGAATGAGTAGCGCCATCCTGATGCAGCCTTGAAGTACGTTGCGTAAGGCAGAAGTTGCGGACATTTTAAAAAATTGACTTTAGCCAAAGTAACCGTTCAGAGGAAGTGAGGTGGGAGTTTATTTTCCATGTCTAAAAAGTACGTACAAATATGAACACAGAATGAGGTGCCGTACTTAAAGAAACTCTCTGGGGACGTAATAAAAGTGGCTATGAACACAGTACAGCAAAAAGGTCACACAATTATCTGGCCGAGTACTGCCCCAGGCATAGCGTCGAAACCAAAGCGAACTTATTGGCGTTCGTCATCACCGCGTGACCTATCGATCGGCTCCAATCATCCTGTTTGTAGCTTCGGTTTGGTCCTTCCACACTCATACACGACACTTCAAAAACCTCCAGATAAGGTTTTATAAACTTGTGAAAGCGTATTGCTAAAACATTTTTACGCAATTTGAAGCACTTCCGCTGTAAAGTGCGCGGCATAGCCCATGGCGGCGAAACCTGCTTCAGCTTTTCGCTATTTTCTACTTATTTCACAAACGCTACACATGAGAGTGACATATTGGTGGTGTCTATCATTTTATTTTATTTCATTTGATTCCTTCAACCTTAAGGCCCTGTAGGCATACAAGAGGGTAACATATCGGTCTAAAGCAACACCTTTGTGCCTTCGGTGTCCTTTTAGCTTTGGCCCGGGAGGTGACCTGTAGTCATTGACACATGGTTGATCATAATGCCAGTCTGTTCGCTCTGTGGCTAGATTGAGGGGAAGTATTCCATCGGAGTATTGTGGCCAGAGTTCACTTCAACCGAGCGCTTCCAAGATTAAAGTTTCCACACATTCTAGAGGGTAGTCAAGGAATCTTCAGAATCCAGACAGCCCTGAGTCTTTTAGGTCTATCGCACAGCCTGTCTGTGGGTTTCCTGGTTTGTAGACAAAAATATATGTTCCACTCCCACATTTCCAGACGAAGCAAATATATCGCTTCATATTACCTTTTGCTGAGACAGTCATGAGTTCGAGGGGCTTTGTTAACACGGGCACTTATATACCCACAATCGTGGTACATTTTAACGACGTGTCTCTTTGCCCATGTCCCCACGCGGTCGTATCTTGCATCGTGCACTCAACACAATATTTAAAAGTAACTACTGGGGTCATAGCGATCGATTGACACTTTGCTTCAATGCTTTGGCAGTTTTATTGCGAAAGTATAGGTTAACTATGCTGGCCGTAAATTCGGCGTTGGTGCACAAAAATACGCTCGACGGATGCTCCACAAAATGGTCAGAGCAAGACGCAGAAAATATGGCCGTTTGCTCAAAGAGTAAAACAATTGGCCTTGTATAACCTCCTTTCGTTGTAAATGTCGCCGAAAGAAGATAGTCGACTGGCGTCCTCGACAAGTAAAAATCTTCCTTCACTTTCCCGCTCACCTCTGATGCTGTCCCTCGTCCGTCTCGTTCCTTCCAAGATAATACGCTAGAGGTTTACTTAAGTCAATTTAAATTTACCGCGCTTCACTGCTCCAAGTCCGGTTTCTCAATGCTAGCGCTGCCGTACGGCGCAGTCTTGCGTGAATTGAGGCATCCTACAACAACGTTTATTGAATCACGTTGCCCTTCTCCACGAGTGTTACAAGCGGAACGTGCATTCCACCTAGTGGAACCTTTCGTTGATATTGACGTGTGATTTCTTAAATGCCAGAAGGAGGTAGCGCTCGCAACAGCAGGCGATGGTTTCTGCCGTCGATACAGTATTTCATTTGCTGTCGCAGAAACCCAGCATTCATAAATTTTTTAATAAAAGAACAATGGAAATAGCACTTATGTATTGATTTGTTGCCTTACATTTGCGTAATGTTTTGTTTTTAAACAATGTTGATAACTATGAACATTAACACCGGAATTGAACGTTTAGATTTGGCAGTCAGTATATAGGAATGCTACCTAGGTTCTATTGCACTTTGGTCGGGTGGTTGAATCGAGTCACCGGCAGACATACAGACAGACAGACAGACAGACAGACAGACAGACAGACAGACAGACAGACAGACAGACAGACAGACAGACAGACAGACAGACAGACAGACAGACAGACAAACAGACCAAAATTTCTGCGTTTAAGTAGCACAAGTAAAACTATCGTCTTTAATAGACGGCTAATTAAAAGCTAGAAATTACACGCAATCTTTCAGAAAAGGCGCTACAGTCTGCCGCGTGTGCACAATTGGCGGGATTGGTAATAAGACAATCATCATAACCGCAATCAAGACAATGTTTTTAATGCACCCTTGTGACTTCAAACAAAAATTGGCATGTGTATTAACACAAGCAGGCGTATTACCTTACCATATTGCTGACACACTATCCGGCAAGAGTTGCGGTTATGGTATATATCAGAGAGAGAGAGATAGCTTTAATTGCTACTGAGGAGGTTAGCCCCACAAACGGCGGGGCTTGCTACCTCAGATGAGCGCGAACAGAGCAGGCGAAAGAAGAAGAGAAAGAGGGAAAAGCACCTCGAAACAATGAAGAGCAGGGTAAAAGACATTAACTAATGGAGAAAAGTAGAAAAATTGCACCTTCAGGAGAAAACATCTGGGGATATCAAGGTTATAAAACCTCGGCCAAACCTGAGTAAGATATATGTCATCTATAAGGTTTCCCAACAGCAGACATGGAAGTTTCGCACTTCAATTTGGGGAACGTTTTTGAACTGATAATTATCTTGCACTGCTGGAAGCGACCACTCAGACTTTACGTTCACTGCGATTACGGACGCTGAGTATAATAAGGTTTAATTATGCAAAAATGGGGATATAAAATTTCGACGTGGAGCTACTAAATTAGGCTGTTATATCCTTCTGCCTATTTAAGTGGCTGCGGGCTATCATCATCATGAAATACGTTGAGCTGAAAGGCGGAAGAAGACGCGTAAGCACGCAAGGGGGTTATCTGGCTACCCACAACAACTGCTGTAAGCACGGCGGAAATCAAGATCCGGGTAGTTAAGCCAACGTTTTCCGACATTCCTTAGCACGGTCGCCATCCTATCAGCTGTGAGACGTCTCCGAAAAGATGGACCATGTTGGCGAGCCAGAGAAAGTTTCCAGGGCCCGGATGGACTGCTGTGTGAGGGCCTGCCTCGCCCAGTGGGCTACAATGCCGGGCCACAAGTCGTCTGACCCCTTTGAAGTTTCGTTCGTACTAAATAACTGGAACATAAATACGTACCCGTCGATATACGGAAGTCTGAAACTAAAGCACAACCCGACAGTCAATCTCAACGTTTGTATCCTGGGCGAAACCCATCTGTGCAAAGAGGCCAAGGACCACAGCTTGCCTTTCATCAACTCACGGGGCCTCCGTAGCATGCATAGGAAGACCAAGCTGATTGCAAAAATCGTCGGCAAGTACGACCTGTTCCTGGCTTCACCGACCATTATGAAGAAGATTCCGAGGTTATTGGATGCCGCCCTGAACCGGGCCGCCAAGCGGCTTTTTGTGGTGAAGCCCGGAGAGTATCTACCGGACAAGATCAGAAAAACCAGGGTCACCGTCCGATTCCGCTCGAAGAACATTCCGTATATTTTGCTCCCCATCGGTAACATGGGTATCAAGCTGCGGAAGTTAGTGGATAATTTAAAAGTGGCCATAAAGAAAGTCGTTTCGCGGCTGCCGCGCGAGTGGGAGAACGTCATGTGCATTCACGTCGCCCTTAAGAACGGAAGGTGGATGCCAGTCTACAACTGAACATTTCGTCCTTGGTATCTTCCGTCGCTCTTGTGTGCTAAATTTTCTTCTCGGCACCAGCGTTCCATGGGGCTACTTGGGTGTTTCTCTACTTGCAGCAGTGACTGGGCGTTTAGGTGGACGAATGCTGCTAAATTGGACTGTCTGTAAATGCCAAGGACGACTCTTTCAAGACCCTGTAATAACACAAATACGACCGTAAATAACAAAACACTGACGTATTTCATATTTGTGATATCAAAAAATTAGAAATATATTTATTACGAAGCGGTGTATTGTATTTTATGCAGCTGTTGAGTGATACGCCGGCGCTGCTCTTCCCCTTCAGAGCCAAGCCTGTCGGGCTCGGTGGTAAAGGAAACGGAGTTGAGGGAGGAATCTTCCCTTGATAGAATACACGCTGGGCAACACTGAACGGTTGGTGTTTCAAATTTAGATTTTCTAAAGCTGTCGTAATAGCCACACTCGGCAGAGAGCAAGATACTCACGGGAATGCAAAAAAATCCCTTCTATTTAAAGCTGTATGTCAAGCTGCAGCTTTCTTTTTTATAATCTGGGAAAGTAGTCACATTGAATGAATAATGGGTGAACTAAACAAAGGGGGCACTTCTTGAGGTCGTACATTGGAGAGGATAACTTAACCTGGATGTGTCTTAAATGTAAGACACTTTGGGTGTTGACTCACGTTCTTGCAGAGCTGTGAGACGGAAGTCGGGCACCATGCCGGAACGCATGACTGAAAAGTCATCTGATCACTTCCTTTAGAATTTAAGGTTCGTTTCTTTACAGCTTAATCCGGAGGCATTGCGCATTTGTACTTATTTGGGCTACGGTCCCGTAGGCGTTTAATTCACGCCTGAGGTTCCCTCTTTCTCTGCGTAGATATTACCCGCGTGATACGTTGTCGTGACCAGTTACTTAAATCGTTTAGGTGCAGTGTCGAGCTGTTATCGCTCGGCTTTTTGTTGTCCGCTTACCTGAAACAGCTCACGGGTAAAGCTTGCGTGGTGAGGCTTCGCCGGCGGGGACACCAGTCCATTTCTTGAACAATCAAGGAGTAATTTTGTGGTAACCGGTTTTGCATCCTAAAAGTATGCTTTAGTCACGTTTCTATCAGCAACAGCATGCATCAACCTGCCGCAGAGTTACACCACACGAAGATATGCCGTGCTGTGATTTAGTGGACTCAGTGATGAGAAAATAATTGTTTTCATCGGGGTATACAGCCCGACATACTACCACATTTGGCTTGTGATGGCGGTGACCGTGTGGTTCATGGTAAATGCGCTAATGAGATGTGCTATTGGTCAATCTGTTGTGGGATATCTGCCGACTACATGGTGCTACCAGCCTTCATGACAGCTCGCTCAGCGTGTTACTTGAATGGGAAGAAATTGTTGCAGGCCGCTGCTGAACAAAAGCGCATTTGTGCTTTTCAGTTACTATCGTTTTGGCGTTTGTTTGGAGCCCGAAGTTCCTTCTCTCAACGTAGCTGCTACCTACGTAATCCGCTGTCGTGTGAGGTTACTCAAATCAAGTAATTGAATCGTCGAGCTACCAACGGTCAGCCTCGCGTTGTTGGCTGCCCTGAGCTATCTCTCGAATGAATCCTGCGTACTGAGTCATCACCGCGAGCTCCGCAGGTGAGAGCACTGCTTTGAACAACGCCGCCAAAACAGCCACAGCACAATAGTGAAGGTGGAGTCAGCGCAGCCGTTCCGCTTAACTGGCTATCGCCTTTGATGTCAAAACACTCGGGCATCGGGGACCTCAATAGGCGTGTTAAGCAGACCGATCGCTTAGAAACATTTGTTCGGCACACTTGTAGATAAACCGAGGTCTTGTTTTACTGCGAAGCAGACTACCTCTACCCGCAAGCACATTTTCGTGGCTTTGTCAGCAGAAAAACGTCATCATTAAAAAGGCGGCAAATCCTACGCAGGGGCACTGGCCATACCGGCAAAGATTATGGTTGCGTAAGCTACCCCGACTACAAGAGTACCCAACAGCATGGAAATCACATGGTGACGTCACCACGCTTGCATATATGAAAAAGGGAGCGGCATAGCACCCCCTTAAGTTCATTTCAGGCAACCCTGGGTGGACCACGGAAAGTAAAGCCGCCAGAACAGCCAGAAGAACAAAAAGAACATACCACCCAAGCAAATTTTCGTGGCAATGTCAGAAGAAAACTATTATCATTAAAAAGGCGCATTCTCAGTGACAGCAAGCACAAACCTAACCACGGGGACTGGCCATGCCTGTAAAGATTACGGTTCCTTAAGCTACTCCGAGGGCGAAAGTACCAAACAGCAGTATAGAAATCACGTAGTGACGTCGTCAAGCAGCATTTCGTTCAGTTCATTCCAGGATACATTGAGTTCATTCCAGGCTATTTTGCTCCAAACATCGTTCAGATGTTGAATAAGTGGAAATTGAAAGTGAAATCGAAAGTAAAGGCGCCAGAAGAACAGGCAGAAGAGGAAGAACATAAAGCAGTCGTGAATATCGTTGTGCAGAAATATAAAGTGCGGCTAAGCACATTTAACTGGTCTCTTTTGTCACTCTTTGTAAATCTTAAAAATCCAACTGCGCGCAAATTAACGAGGACGTGAACACACTGAAGAAACCACAAGCACAATTGGTATTGACGCCTCTTTTTAAGATGCGTCAATACCAACTTGCCCAACTTTCGACCCTTTTACAGTTACTCTTTGTAAAGTCACTTGTGGCAATTCAAGTGACGCCGAATATGTAATCGTTGTGGGTGTCGTTTACAGCGTCGCAGTCCAACCACCTTCCCAGAGTGGTTTGGAGCTTCAGTTTTATGCATTCTCTATATCAGTGAGTTTATTTTGTTCTCCTAATACCCCTTTGAGTTCAGGTGAGGAGTAGCATGTGTAACCCCACTTAAGAGAAAAGCTTGTGCCAAACTTATTTTATTACGCTCTTTCATCCCCTGCTGGCTTCAGGTAATGCGGGAGATGAGCTGCACAGTTCTATAGACGTTCTTTTTTGGCGCGCGTGTGGTTTCAAGGTTCTGCCAATTTCTCGGGATTCCGAGATTTGGAACCCGGACACCCTGAACTAAGAGATTACACCACGCTCCTCCTACGAAAAGCTGAATGTCAGGAAGGACCGAGTCAATTTTACGTTCTCCTCTGTTGGGACCGCACATTAGCAGTGCTGGGTTTTGTAAGGAGCAACTCAAAACTCAACCTCTCTGCCGTAAGTATTCCTCCATGGCCTCTATCACCATTTCAGGTTGTCCTATACATATCTATTGGTACTCGAGATTCCCCAAAGCATGACATCTTCGGGCTGTAGGCTCTGATGAAGTCTGTCTATTATTTTTTTGTGAAAGCCCTTCATAGCCAAGTTGAAAAAGAATGACGAGAGGACCGATCCCTGAGGCATCCATCTGCTCTTATGGTCCCTAATCATCTTTGGGGGTACTTGTAACGGTGATGTTCTTGGCTGCAGGGACCCGGAGAACGTCTTTTTTCGCTCCCTTGCATGCGAGGCCAGTTGCGTCCGGCACGCCGTCAGGCAACTAGCCCAGTAAAACGGATCTTGGTCCCGTCCATGCAATATCTCGGCTGAATGCAATTTTTGTATCTTTTTTGGGCAAGTGCCACTGGCGAGGCTCCCCCCGCTGCTTGCACAGTAGGTGATGTGCACATGGCCTCTGGATTGTTGAGCGGGCGCTGACAGCCGCTTACGCCGAAAGAACATCGGGGTCATTAACAGGCTTGTGAGGGCTTGAGCGTCCCGTTGACGATGGCTTCTGAGCCACCAATCTGCCTACGTAATTTGTTTAGGAGAGATGGGCCTACGTGCTACTTCCACGCTGTGTTTTCCGACTCCGGTGATGGGGGGTTATTACTCCATGCTGAGATATACAATTTTACTATGGGGTACTACAACAGTTCCTAACTATGATCGAATAATCCTTTGGCAGAACAACGTATTATGCATGTGCGAGAACAATCGAGTGGATAAGCGCCTACTCCGAACGCAGGCTTTGTTTCCATAAATATAATATGGTTAAGGTGAACCAAATATACCACTTTAAACATTTGCAGTGCATCCAAAAATTTGAAATTTATAACAAACCACCAGACGACGGCTCTAGGGCGTGCAATATAAGATATCCTAAGCACAGGCTGTATGCAACACGAACAAATTACGCTAGGCTGACGTTACACTTTCAGACCATTGGCATGTTGAACCGGGGTGAGTTATGCATTGGTTTTAATCAGTATTTTTGAAGTTTCAAATGTGCATGCAAAAGGTTTATGATTGAAAATGTTGTTGTGTAATGTTGTGTACAGCTTATCGACTTTGTTGGCGACGCTCCAAGCATTACAAGATGTCAAGCGTAAGTGAAACGTTGATAACTGATATGTCTTGGCAGTGCGCTTTTTACCTTTGATTGGCATTGTCGAGGATTTGTAGAGTCGTTCCAGCTGTAAAGGTCAACACGAATACGAAGCCTATCTTCAACAAGAAATACTTCTTTACCAGCATGTTTTCCGCCTCTGCCCTCCCCCCCAGCAACTTATGTTTGCATCGCGTTTTCGCACAGTAGTCGTTTTCAATGCTAATCTCAGAGCCCTTACGTTTTGGAACGTTCATTCATATAGCATGTTTTTCAATGCCAAACACTATCAAATGCCAAAAAACTAGCAATGCTAAAAACTATCAAATTAGATCGGCGCGGGATGTTTTCTAGGTCAATGAATTTTGCGTTCTGCGTTTGTACGGCGTCTCGAACAGTTTCAACGGTGGTGGATACTTTTGCATGTGTTTCGTTAACGTTATCTTCACGGGCATTTGAGCGCACACCAAAACTCGGAATCGGTTTTGCAGTCCCTTCAAGGCGAGTTTTAAAGTTAGTTATCTCTGCCTTGATTTCTTCGGTCCATCCAGGATTGCCTGAAACATTTCTTCCACAGTAGGACCAGAATTTGTCTCCACGTCCCCACAAAAACTACTTTTTCACGACTAATAGCATTTGTATGCCATCAGAAAGCAGGTGCGTGGGCCCGGCAGAATAACAACAAATCGGTGGTCACTACGTATTGAACACTCATATCTAACCCGTACGAAGAAGAAACAGTAAGCCATGAGCCACATTTTCCCAGGGGTTTTGGCGCGCCCACTGTCGATTCTGAGAAACGGTCCAGTTCTTATAGCGTTGGTTACCGCTGACGTATCACAGCCGGACCCGGATCCAGCAGCGCCTCTTCGCTGATGGTGACGTCGAAACCATTTCGTCGTCCTGAGTTCTCGTTAAAAAATCGCTCGGCGTAGAGAATCGATGGCAAGGCCCCGGCTGTAGAATTTAGCTGCGCCTGTATGGTGAAGAAACGAGAAGCCGTGAGCCACCTGGTCCCAGTACTTCCGACGTACCCACTGTTATTCAGTAAGCATTCTCGACACCTTCAGCACTAGTTAAATGAAATAAAGTACGCTTTTGCGAATCGCGGATTTTTCGGACTCCACTTTTATACGGACAATTTTTCGTCCCCCCCTCCCCCCCAGGCCCGAGAAATTGGTCAGCTACATTGTTTTTTTTTAATGCAGAGCATTTCAGTAACTCCCGATGTCACCCGCGTTGACGTCCGTAGTCCGCATCGCTCCCCCTACACTATATAAAAAGATAATACTTACCGGCGCCAGGTTTCGATCCCACGACTCTGCGGGCGGGACGCAAGGTACCTGATGCGGTATACCCACTGCACCACAAAGCCGACACAGAATAGAAGCTTACGAACGCGCCTTATATCCTTGGCTCATTCAACCGTCGGCCACAGGTGCGCCCTCTCCCCCGCGTCCTCCTCGCCTTCTCTCCGCTCGCAACACCCTCTCTCGCCGCGTTCGGTTCGGGCGCACAACAGGTGGGGACGTGCGCAACACCCTCTCTCGCCGCGTTCGGTTCGCGCTGAGCAACAGTCGGTTCGCGCGCAAGAACAGGTGGGGGCGCTCGCATCGCGCTCTCTCTAGGGAGCCTACATAAGCCGCGCCTTCGTCGTTTAGGGTGGTGCCACTCTTTGACACAGCTCGTGCCGCCTCCCGCCGTCGGGCAGCGTTGCCAGCACACGTTGCCATAGCAACGGGGCCGATACGGCGCCATGTTGTTCCCCAGTCGGCTCACTGCCGCCGTGTGCGCAAGGCTGCGTCTTTGCCGCCCGTGACTCGCGGTGACTTTTGATGACCACGGGAAGCTTTTCGTAACCATGCCAGCTCGGTGAACGTGTGGGGAGTTGTGTGAGCACCAAAAATGCCCGGCTGTTGCGTTCCGCAATGTACGAACCATTGCAGAAAAGGCACACGGATGTTCCGCTTCCCGGCCAGCCCGAACCGAAGAAAGCGCTGGCTCGTACAAGTGAAAAGGGGCCGCTGGGAGCCCACTGCTGCTTCTCGTGTTTGCGCTGTGAGTATTGCACCTCGCTTCATGTTTTTCGCACGCGTACTTGCAGCTATATTCTATTATGTAAGTGCTATGCACCTGCAACGCTTTCACCGAGCGCCGTCGTGTCCTCAACGTCTCCTCCGTCGCCGCAGCGCCGTTGCGCGCCGGTAGCGGAGGCCATGGCTGTTTTGATGGCTTCCAGCGACGGCTGCGCGTAGCCGAGCGGCAATTTAGCGTGCGAATGCAGCGTGCGCGCAAGTGGATGCTTTGCGTGGTTCGATTATGCCGGATTACGCATGCATGAAACGTGAATGTTCAAAACTAAGCCTGGTTATAAAACATCCCCGGAATCGGAAGGCCCGGACCGTTCACGCTTGCTACAAAAAAAAAAACGCGATTCTCGTCACTGCGACAAAAATTGGTCGAGACCAAGCGACAAAAGCGGTCACTGAGCGACTGCCAAATCTTCGAATGCGCTGCAATTCAGAGTTCGGCAATCGATTTTGAAGCTGCCGTGGGCTGGATATTCATCGGGTCGCCGAAAAAATTGGCTGGCGCCCCCGTAGGCTTTGTGAAATCTCCCCCTCTACCGTAGACTCGCCTCGTAGGTGTTGTGAAATCCCCCCTACCGTAGACGGGCAATTGTTCCCTGCGTTGCTTGTGCTGATATTCCGTGCGGGGGTGGAATATATGATTGATTCTTTCATGCAACACTGCCAAACGGCGTATGAGGGGTCACTAAAGTCTGCAAAGATTTCTGTGGCGAGCCGCCCCATAAAAATTCCCGTACTGCAATTAGAGGGCATAATCAATTTCCATTCCAAAAGATAAAAAACGCGCGAAAGCGATCATTCTGCCTCTCGAGCGAGTAATTCAAATGCATTATGTGGTTTTCAATTATTGTTTAGATTGACTTTTTTTGTTCTAGGCACATTTTGAAGATTCAAGTTTTGAGCAGCACCGACAAGATGGACTGAAAAAGCTGAGGCCGGATGCTGTCCCAACTCTCTTTCCCTATCGTGGTAAGAACATATCTGAACTCGTTATATAAAGCCGTAAAATGGACACAACTTTAATTTTCCTTTGAATTTGTGAATCTAGTTTGGGTCATTCAGAGAAAAGACAAACTCATCTAAATGCATTGCCTCAATTGCACTGCGGCATTTCGCTCTTATTTTTGTTTACTCAGAACATCTATAAGGAATAGTAATATGCTTTGTGTGGTGCAGACCATTCAAGAAAGTGCGTGATAACATTTTGCTTGTAATTTTTAGTCTGCAAAGCGAAAATAAGTATTGGAACTGTTTGCTGAGTGAGAATGCATAGGCAAGCATGTTATTGTAGTAATGTTTGTATGTTTAATTTTTTCCAGCTGCTCCAAAACACCGGAAGTCCCCGAAGAAGCGCACTTCTGCCATGAAACCTGCGAATTCGTCTAACACCAAGCGTGTTTGCACATCTGGAGACATTCCACAGCTGCCTACGGATCCTTGCGACATAACGAGTTTTGAGCACGGTGTTCAGTTGAGTGCTCATATTTCAGCAGCCGTTTTACAGCCAGATGCTCTTCCTCATGACACTGCTGAATTCGCGAGAGGTGATCCTCCAGAAGCCCACTTGCTGTCAAGTTTGCCCACCAACAAGGCAGCAAGCATCAGTACCAGCGATCCTGAGTCCAGGCTTGCTCACGCATTGGGAGATTTCTCATTTCCTCTACCGCCTGCAAACAATCTAGAAAGTGATGCGGACAGTGCTGCCGAGTGCAGGTGTGAGTGTACATCCGTGCGTGTGCCCCTGCCATTTGTTCCTCCAGCCAATGACGCAGACAGCACTGGTGAGTTTGGGTGTCATCATGAGACAGTAGCCGCCTCTCCACCACACCTGTCTGCCAACAATCTAGCAAGCGACACAAACGCTACTCCAGGTTCATCCGTAGCCATTCTGAAACAGCTCCCTCCCAACACCGTAGCAAATGATGCAGGTCTCACTCCTCCACAAGAACAGTCAACCATGCCAGCTGCATTTATGTTTGGAGGCAGCACAACTCCCACATTGTCGACGTTGCATCGGGAAAATTCCGAGCTCCGGAAAAAAAACGCCGACTTAAGCAGAAGGTGTAAAAACTTGGTAAAACTGCATGAGCAGACGAGATCAAAAGTACGTAGTCTAAACAAGAAACTAAGGTTAGTTCAGCAAGAACTGAACGCATTAAGATCATCGACATTTCTTGCTGCAGATCAAACGAAGGCTCTAACAACAAAAGGCAGGGTTCGCAAGTGGTCAGTTCAGACTATACGCGTAGCCCTCCAAATAAAGCACGCATGTGGTACAACAGGCTACGAATTGCTCAGGTCTCTGTCATACCCACTGCCATCTAACCGGACATTGATTCGAAGAATGCAAAACATTCGCTTTCTGCCTGGTGTACTTACTGAAGTGCTGGATGTTCTAAAGCGTAAGGCAGAAACAATGGAAGACATTGAGAAAGATTGCGTCCTCTTCATGGATGAGATGGAAATTAGTCAAGGGTTTGAACATGACCGCTCTCTGGATTGCCTTTTTGGGGGTACGACACTTCCAGAGTCAACTGACAACGTTGCAAACCATGCCCTCGTGTTTATGATTGGAGGTCTAAACACGAGGTGGAAACAGGTCATCGCTTACCACTTCACTGGTCGTTCTACTGACGGAAGCCTTTTAAAGGAGCTTATATTTCATTTAATTGCGCTTTGTTTTGAGGTGTCCCTGAGAGTTCTTGTTGTAACAAGTGACATGGGAAGTGCCAACAGGAAAGTGTGGCAGCTGCTGGAGTTTTCAAGCCACAGGCACTCGCAAACTGTCTGCTCTATACCACACCCTCACTTGGATGGTAGGGAGCTGTATTTCATGGCTGATCCTGCTCACGTTTTGAAAAACATACGTGGGCAGCTTCTCCGCTCAGGAAGTTTTACCCTGGGGAAGGAGACGACAGAGGAGCATTGCATCCCAGGAAAAACTGTTACCCTTGAACATGTTGAGGCTGTTCTCGAATATGATAAAAAAAATGACCTCAAAATCGCTAACAAGCTGTCGGACATTCATGTCAGCGATGGACATTTCGCAAAAATGAAAGTAAACATCGCAGTGCAGTTGTTCCGTGAAGCACCTCCTGCCATTCGCTATCTAATCAAGCTCAAAATCTTGAAGCCGGAAGCTGAAGCAACTGCCTGGTTTTTTGACCTTGTCACTAAGTGGTACACTTTGATGTCATCACGACACCCCATCGTTGCTTTAAGTCATTTTGACCGCGCAAAGCACCAGGAAGCAGTTGGGACATTGCAGCTGGCATGTGCTACATTCACTCGGATGAACATGGGAGCAACTGCACACTGGAAGCCATCGCAGGCCGGTCTTTTGGTGTCTACAACTGTTGTGCTGCGCCTGTCAGAGGAGCTCCTGGCGAGGCGCGGGTACTTGTACCTCCTCACTGCTAGGTTGATCCAAGATTGCCTAGAAAATATTTTTTCAGTTAGGAGGTTGAAGAAGCCAGTTCCAAGTGCGTATGATGTTAAATGTGCACTGAAGGCCATTTGTGTCAGCCAGTTTGTACACACCCCTAAGACTTCGAGCTACAACATTGACGACAGCAGTCATCTGGCTGACTTGCTTGAGCCAAGCTTAAAAAAGCTAGAGGAAGACCCCATTCAGCAGGCTGAGGAGTTAGAGAACTTGTTTGTGATTGGACTGACGGAAGCAGAGTGCGACATCGTAGCGTACATCGGTGGTTTCCTTCTGAGGTCTGTTTTAAAATCTATAGGTAACTGCAAAAGCTGTAAAGCAGTACTGACTGACAGTGCTCCTGGGAAATACAGCAGCCTCATCCAGTTGAAGGAGTACGTGAAAAATGCTGGAAATCTGATCCAGCCAAGCATGTCTGTAATGACAATTTTGATGGATTGTGAAGAAAACTTCAAAACGTTTGCTGAAATGGGTG